>NC_134358.1:474389509-474989509 GCF_048569485.1 Anomaloglossus baeobatrachus | reverse complement strand
TTCTTTTAGAAACACAGCGAGGGGACTCCAAACACAGTCTCCCTCATTGCCACTAATTGGGCCACACACACCCCACTTGACTGGCATCAGTTGACCCCCCTTTTGAAAAAGAAAAAGATGCTTTGCATGAAGCACTCTCAAAAATACGCATGCCTTTCCCGTCCCCTGGCTGACCCAGGGGAAGAAAAGTCCTCTGAGAGCCATGACTTGTTCATCTTGGTTCTTTTTTCAAAAGCGAGGGGACTCCAACCACAGTCTCCCTCGTTTCCACTAATTGGGCCACACACACCCCACTTGACTGGCATCACTTGATCCCCCTTTTCAAAATGAAAAAGATGCTTTGCATGAAGCACTCTCAAAAATACGCGTGCCTTTCCCGTCCCCTGGCTGACCCAGGGGAAGAAAAGTCCTCTGAGAGCCATGACTTGTTCATCTTGGTTCTTTTTTCAAAAGTGAGGGGACTCCAACCACAGTCTCCCTCGTTGCCACTAATTGGGCCACACACACCCCACTTCACTGGCATCAGTTGACCCCCCTTTTGAAAAAGAAAAAGATACTTTGCATGAAGCACTCTCAAAAATACGCGTGCCTTTCACGTCCCCTGGCTGACCCAGGGGAAGAAAAGTCCTCTGAGAGCCATGACTTGTTCATCTTGGTTCTTTTAGAAACACAGCGAGGGGACTCCAAACACAGTCTCCCTCATTGCCACTAATTGGGCCACACACACCCCACTTGACTGGCATCAGTTGACCCCCCTTTTGAAAAAGAAAAAGATGCTTTGCATGAAGCACTCTCAAAAATACGCGTGCCTTTCCCGTCCCCTGGATGACCCAGGGGAAGAAAAGTCCTCTGAGAGCCATGACTTGTTCATCTTGGTTCTTTTTTCAAAAGCGAGGGGACTCCAACCACAGTCTCCCTCGTTTGCACTAATTGGGCCACACACACCCCACTTGACTGGCATCACTTGATCCCCCTTTTCAAAATGAAAAAGATGCTTTGCATGAAGCACTCTCAAAAATACGTGTGCCTTTCACGTCCCCTGGCTGACCCAAGGGAAGAAAAGTCCTCTGAGAGCCATGACTTGTTCATCTTGGCTCTTTTTTCAAAAGCGAGGGGACTCCAACCACAGTCTCCCTCGTTGCCACTAATTGGGCCACACACACCCCACTTGACTGGCATCAGTTGACCCCCCTTTTGAAAAAGAAAAAGATGCTTTGCATGAAGCACTCTCAAAAATGCGCGTGCCTTTCCCATCCCCTGGCTGACCCAGGGGAAGAAAAGTCCTCTGAGAGCCATGACTTGTTCATCTTGGTTCTTTTAGAAACACAGCGAGGGGACTCCAAACACAGTCTCCCTCGTTGCCACTAATTGGGCCACACACACCCCAATTGACTGGCATCAGTTGACCCCCCCTTTTGAAAAAGAAAAAGAATGCTTTGCATGAAGCACTCTCAAAAATACGCGTGCCTTCCCGTCCCCTGGATGACCCAGGGGAAGAAAAGTCCTCTGAGAGCCATGACTTGTTCATCTTGGTTCTTTTAGAAACACAGAGAGGGGACTCCAACCACAGTCTCCCTCGTTGCCATTAATTGGGCCACACACACCGCACTGGACTGGCATCAGTTGACCCCCCTTTTGAAAAAGAAAAAGATGCTTTGCATGAAGCACTCTCAAAAATACGCGTGCCTTTTGCCTCCCCTGGCTGACACAGGGGAAGAAAAGTCCTCTGAGAGCCATGACTTGTTCATCTTGGTTCTTTTAGAAACACAGCGAGGGGACTCCAACCACAGTCTTCCTCGTTGCCACTAATTGGGCCACACACCCCCCACTTGACTGGCATCACTTGACCCCCCTTTTCAAAATGAAAAAGATGCTTTGCATGAAGCACTCTCAAAAATACGCGTGCCTTTCGCCTCCCCTGGCTGACCCAGGGGAAGAAAAGTCCTCTGAGAGCCATGTCCACATTGTCAGTGGACAGACACGTGTGCTTATCTGCCAGCAGACCCCCAGCAGCACTGAAGACAGGTTCCGAGAGAACGCTGGCTGCAGGACACGACAAGATCCCCAAAGCGTATGTGGCAAGCTTAGGCAATTTATCCAGATTGGAAGTCTAAAATGAGCAGGGCTCAAGTTGCACAGTAATGGCATCGATGTTTCCTTGCATATACTCATATAGCTGTGTCTCCTCCTCTTTTTCCTTGTCCAGCTGTTTTTTTTTCGCATGAGTATATGTCCTTGTCACTTTCCCATGTGTTTGTGTTGTGTTGTGAGTTGTTTGTCACCTTTTGGACTCAGTGCATCTCTTCAGTACACGGTGCTCGTTTGAGCATCTCCGTGTACTGGCGAGATGCTTGGGCACATGCTTGGATCCTCATTCCTGCATGTCGGCGCTCTTTACAGAGTCAGCCCACATGCAGGGAGTGGATGCCACAGCCGGTGAATAGCGGCGCCGGGAATCAGGTGATTGGAGATTCCCGTTGCTATAGTAACCCGCCTGTCAGATTACTATAGCAACAGTGGCAGCGGTGACGTCACCGCTTACAACCCGCAGCCTCTGCTCACTCGCTGAGTGAATAGACTGCACGGGAGCAGCAGCGTCTTCCTCCCATGCAGGGCTGTCTGATGTAGCAGAGCTGCATGGGTTGAAGGAGAAAGAAGACAGAAGACCAGGATCGTGGAGAGGTGAGAGGGAGTAATAAACATGAAGTCTCTAAGTGTGTCTGTGTATTTATTTTTATTAAAGTATTTTTTCTCTGTGTGGTGTCTTTTTTTTAACCCTTTATTGGAGATTCTTAATGGCCGGGTCAAACTTGCCTGACATTAAGAATCTCTGGCTTAATACTAGCTAGTAAAACAAAGCTAGTATTAACCCATTATTACCCAGCGAGCCACCCATCACCAGGGCAGCTGGAAGAGTTGGATACAGCGCCAGATGATGGCGCTTCTATGAAAGCGCCATTTTCTGGGGTGGCTGCGGACTGCAATTCGCAGCAGAGGGGCCCAGAAACCTCGGGCCAACCTGTGCTGCGGATTCCAATCCTCAGCTGCCTAGTTGTACCTGGCTGGACACAAAAATGGGGCGAAGCCCATATCGTTTTTTTAAATTATTTCATGAAATTCATGAAATAATTAAAAAAAGGGCTTCCCTATATTTTTAGTTCCCAGTCGGGTACAAATAGGCAGCTGGGGGCAGCCGTACCTGCCTGCTGTACCTGGTTAGCATACAAAAATATGGCAAAGCCCACGTCATTTTTTTGGTGGGCAAAAAACTCCTGCATACAGTCCTGGATGGAGTGTGCTGAGCCTTGTAGTTCTGCAGCTGCTGTCTGCTCTCCTGCATACACTAGTGAATGGAGCATGCTGAGCCTTGTAGTTCTTCTCCCCCTGTCTCTCCCTCCAGCATACAGTTCTGGAAGCAGCATGCTGAGCCTTGTAGTTATGCAGCTGCTGTCTGCTCTTCTGCATACACTAGTGGATGAAGTATGCTGAGCCTTGCAGTTCTGCTCCCCCTGCCTCTCCCTCCAGCATACTTTCCTGGATGGAGGATGCTGAGCCTTGCAGTTCTGCAGCTGCTGTCTGGTCTCCTCCATACAGACAGACAGCAGCTGCAGAACTACAAGGCTCAGCATGCTCCATCCAGAACTGTATGCAGGAGTTTTTTGCCCCCCAAAAAAATTACGTGGGTTTCGCCATATTTTTGTATGCTAGCCAGGTACAGCAGGCAGCTATGGGCTGCCCCCCCAACCCCCAACTGCCTATTTGTACCCGGCTGGGAACCAAAAATATAGGAAAGCCTTTTTTTAATTATTTCATGAATTTCATGAAATAATTAAAAAAAAAAATGACGTGGGCTTCGTCCAATTTTTGTGTCCAGCAGGGTACAACTAGGCAGCTGGGGATTGGAATCTGCAGTGCAGGGTGCCCAAGCTTTCTGGGTACCCCTTCTGCGAATTGCAGTCCGCAGCCGCCCCAGAAAATGGCGCTTTCATAGAAGCACCATCTTCTGGAGCTGTGTCCAACTCTCTCCAGATGCCCTGGTGATGGGTGGCTCGCTGGGTAATAATGGGGTTAGGGCTAGCTGTATATTATCAACTGGCCCTAAACCCGAAATTCATAGGTATATAGACATGGCCACCATGAATTTCTAGTACAGATAAAAAACAACACAACACACAGAGAAATATTTTTATTAGAAATAAAACACAACACAATTAATGACTCCATCTTTATTGAAATAAAGAACCCATATCCGCAGTAATCCTGGGTCAAGGGTCCCATGCCATCCAATCCGGATCCAATATCATCTGATCGGTTTGCTGGAAGGCAAAGCGATCAGATGATGTGTCAGGTTCAAGGGCCTGAATTACATGACACAGCAGCTGATTGTATAAACGGCTTTTATATAATCAGCTGATGCATCAGTGCAAAAAAAACAAAACAAAACAAACTACACACTTCTGTGCAGACTCCTGTCCGACAGCAGCAGCTGATAGTTTAGCCGGGCGGTAAAAAGCCGGCCTCATCGCTCGACTTATAGTGTCAGATGATTACGTCAGGTGACCGCATCAGCTGATCATATACAGGTCTGAGAGTGAGAAAAGAAAGAGAAAATAGAGAGAGAAAAGAGAAGAGAGAGAGAAAAGATAAGAGAGAGAGAGAAGAAAGAGAGAGAGAGAAGGGAGGAGAGAGAGAAGAGGAGAGAGAGAGGAGAGAGAGAGAGAGAAGAGGAGAGAAGAGAGAGAGAAGAGAGAGAGAGAGGAGAGAGAAGAGAGAGGAGAGAATAGAGAGAAGAGAGAGAGAAGAGAGAGAGGAGAGAGAGGAGAGAGCAATGCAGCCTCATTCCGTGAACTGCTCCGATTTTAGAGGTGTGTCCCGCGGCTCACAGCTGATGTCCGGCTCCTCCCCTCAGTGCATAATTAAATTAAATTATAATTATAAATAAATAATAATTGTAATTTAAAATAAATTAAATTCTTTACCAGGACAGCCGGGACTCAAACGCATGAACTAATTCTCCTTAGGCAGTAGCTCTATTCATTGAGCCACTGCCTCTAATGAAAAGCATAGGAAGATTTGGTAATCTTGACCTCTGTATTGCAGTAGAGAATCCAGAAGTGGATTATTCAACTACAAAGAGGAGAGAGAGGGAAAAAGAGAGAAAAATAGAGAGAGAGAAAAAGAAGGAGAGAGAGAAAGAGAGAGAAAAAGAGAGAAAGAGAGAAAAAGATAGAGAAAAAGAGAAAAAGAGAGAACAAGAGAGAGAGAGAAAAATAGAGTAAAAGAGAGAGAGAGAGAAAAAGAGAGAGAGAGAGACAGAGAGAGGAGGGAGAGAGAAAAGAGAGAGAAGAGAGAGAAAAGAGAGAGGAGAGAGCAGTGCAGCCTCATTCCGTGAACTCCTCCGATTTTAGAGGTGTGTCCCGCGGTTCACAGCTGATGTCCAGCTCCTCCCCTCAGTGCATAATTAAATTAAATTATAATTATAAATAAATAATAATTATAATTTAAAATTAAATTAAATTCTTTACCGGGACGGCCGGGACTCCAACTTGTGAACTACTTCTTCTTAGGTAGTAGCTCTACCCATTGAGCCACTGCCTCTAATGAAAAGAGAGAGGCACTACCTGAGTGAAGTCTCCAGTGACAGTGCGGCTCACTTCAGTTGCTGCGTGGAGCTGACACAGAGCGATCGTGTTCTATGGCGCTCCCTGTCAGCTTCATATAGCAGAGCTGAAAGCGTCGTGTGGATTACTTCGGACCTGGATTGTTGTTTGGAGATTAATAAAGAGGTAAATGAGGGTTTTTTTGTCTTTTATTCCAAATAAAGGATTTTTCGTTGTGTGTTTATTTAATTTCCCTTACATGTTAATCATGGAAGGTATCTCGGGGAGACGCCTGTCATGATTAACCTAAGCTTATTACCCCGATTGTCACTGCCCCAGGGCAATTTGGGATGAGCCGGGTAGAGTCCTGGGACTGTCGCATCTAATGGATGCGGCAATTCCGGGCGGCTGCCGGCTGATATTGTTAGGGTGGTGGGCTCCCCATAATGTGGCACTCCCCATCCTGGCAATACCAAGCTCCAGCCGTGTGGCTTTATCTTGGCTGGTATCAAAATTGGGGGGGGCCGCAGGTTTTTTTTTTTTTAATTATTTATTTATTTTACTGCACGATATAGACCTGCCCGCCGGCGGCTGTGATTGGTTGCAGTGAGACAGCTGTCACTCAGCGTGTGGGCGTGTCTGACTGCAACCAATCATGGGTGCCGGTGGACAGGGAAAGCAGGGAATACCAGATTGAATAATGAGCAGCAGCCATTTTCAAAAGAGGAAAAGCCGCCGGAGCTTTGTGACAGCCGTGCAGCACCGCGCCCGTGATCGGTGAGTAGGAAAGAGAGAGGGATTGTGCTGGGGACGCAGGACGCATGCAAATACATAACGTGTGCACATAGCCTTACTGTGAAAAGCCACGCTTTTGGTGATCGAACGGTAACTCGAACAGCCGAACTTGAAGCAAATTGTTCAAGTTCGTAGAACGACTCGAACACCACCCAAAATCACTCGAATTTGAAATTGGCGAACGGTTCGATTCGAACATCGCTCATCTCTAATCAAGACGTACATCTTAACATCATGAGCACTTACGCAGAACCCTCCCAGCCTGATCAGTGCCAGAAGTCCCGGGTCAGTGTGGGATTTTAGAGCAAGAGGCAGGTATCAGAGGATGCGACACGGACCAGACAGGTGATGACAAGAAGTGGAATGACTGGAAAGATAAGAAATGGTGAAGTATTTTTCTTATTTTATACATATTACGTTTATTATGATCTGGGGTCTAGAAGAAACATTAAATTTCCAGAGAATAATTTCTTGACTAATCAAATTACTGAGGAAAAATACGTGTCAACAGGTGATTTTGAATTATGCCTTATAGGTTCACTTTTATTCTTCATCCCTTTGCCTCTTTCACAAAGTGCAAGTTTTAAGACAAAAGGAGTAGGGCAGTCCACTCACAATCCGGTGGCTTAGATGCATAGGTACAAAATGACCAGATCCACTTATACTAATTTTAAATTTTAAAAACATCGATTTTTAAAATTTTTAATAAAGACAAGATCAGTATAAGTGGATCTGGTTATTTCGTATCTACACATAAAAGCCACCGGATTGAGTGTGGACTGCCCTCCTCCGTTTGTCTTATTGTTTTCTGCTCACAGCCCAGGGAAGGACTCTGATTCAGTGTGCCGACCAGCCGCCGCCTGATAGATGGGTTCCCCTGATTACATACACGATCCATTTTATCCCAAGGTAAGTGCATTACCATTCCAGCACGAAATACTTCACACAGAAAAGTGCCGCCTGTCTCTCTGCCTTTCTAGGAATTTTTTCTCAAAGTTTTCTTTCACTATTTTTAGCAATCTTTATTGCTGTCAAAAAAGAAAACTAATTTTCATTAAAATGTAATGGAAAGCTAAATTAAGATACAGATTAAAACGCGTAACAGCCATCACATCGCAATAAGATTTACTCAGTCGGGACGGTCCTACTCTAGTATGAAAACTTTCCCTTGCTTCAATTACATCAATGTGAATAAGCAGGGCCGGATTATAGGCGGGGCAAGCGGGGCTCCGGCCCAGGGGCCCCCACCAGAAGAGCTTCTAAGGGGGCCGGCCCCCACCACCAGGGCCATACTTGTCAGCATTTTTTTTTTTTCTTCACACCCTCTCCCCTTCCGTAAAGACAGTCTAATAAATCAGCTGTGTTTTCGGAGGGGGGGAGGGGGGGCGGTGCACCGGCATTTATTTGTACCTGCGTCTTTAAGACGCAAAAACAAACTGCGGGCACAGGACGCTGAATGACCCCGGAAGTACCAGCGATTGTACTTCCGGGGTCAGAGGTGTGCCAATGAGCTCCCTGCTATGTGCTGCGGCCGTCATGGGCGTACCCAGCGAGGGGCGGGGGGGCACCTGCCCCCCCACCCTAGAAGCAGGGGCATGGTGTAATGGGCCACTGTATGTGCAGCCACGCTCCTCCGCAGTGTGTACATACAGGCCCGACATACTAGCTGCAGCAGGAGCAGGAGGCAGCGCTGTGCTGTGCCGGCTCTGCTGTGTGCTGTGTGCCCGGCATGCACACAATTCAGAGGAGCGCAGCGGAGCCGGAGCCGGTGCTCGCAGCTTCCTCCTTCTTCCTATTCAAATGTATTTGCGTCTTTCAGATGTAAATACATTTGAACAGCGCGCCGGGACTGGGCCCCGCCCCCGACGTGCAGCAACGTGATGAGATCAGCACCTTGCTGACGTCATCACAGTGTTGCGGGCGCCGGCACACAGGGGAGATCAGATGGTAAGCGCTCCATGAAGGAGCCGAAGAGACAGGTTTAATTAATGATGATGAGTGGGGAGGGGCTGAGGACACATAACGGGGAACATCTGTGAAGGAAGTGGAACACAGCTTTGTGACAGGCAGAGGGGGAGTACTGTATTCCGAGGGGGGAGGCAGGAGTGTGTAGGGATGGGGCAGTGTGATTTGTGTGTGTAGGGGGTGATGAGGGTTGCATTGTATTGTGTGTGGGGGGAGGGGTAATGAGTGGGTGCATTGTGTGTGTGTGTGGGGTGGGGTGATGGGGGGGATGCATTGTGTGTGTAGGTGGTGATGGGGAGATGCATTGTGTGTGTAGGGGGTGATGGGGAGATGCATTGTGTGTGTAGGGGGTGATGGGGAGATGCATTGTGTGTGTAGGGGGTAATGGGTGGGTGCATTGTGTGTGTGTTTTGTGTGGGGGGAGTAATGGGGGGTGCATTGTATTTGTGTGTGTAGGGAGGAATGGTGGGTGCATTGTATTTGAGTGTGTGTGTGTGTGTGTGTGTAGGGGGTGATGGGGAGATGCATTGTGTGTGTGTAGGGGTGATGGGTGGGTGCATTGTGTGTGTGTGTGTGTGTGTGTGTGTAGGGGGTGATGGGTGGGTACATTGTATGTGTGTTTTGTGTGGGGGGAGTAATGGGGGGTGCATTGTATTTGTGTGTGTGTAGGGAGGAATGGTGGGTGCATTGTATTTGTGTGTGTGTGTGTGTGTAGGGGGTGATGGGGAGTGCATTATGTTTGTAGGGGGCGATGGGTGCATTGTGTGTGTAGGGGGTGATGGGGGGTGTATTGTGTGTGTGTGTGTGTGTAGGGTGTGATGGGGGGTGCATTGTGTGTGTGTGTAAGGCGTGATGGGTGGGTGCATTGTGTGTGTCAGAGCTGTGTGTGTCAGAGCTGTGTGTGTCAGAGCTGTGTATGTGTGTAAGAGCTGTGTGTGTGTGTCAGAGCTGTGTGTAAGTGTCAGAGCTGTGTGTGTGTGTCAGAGCTGTGTGTGTCAGAGCTGTGTGTGTCAGAGCTGTGTGTGTGTCAGAGCTGTGTGTGTGAGTCAGAGCTGTGTGTGTGTCAGAGCTGTGTGTGTGTGTGTCAGATCTGTGTGTGTGTGTGTCAGAGCTCTGTGTGTGTGTGTGTCAGAGCTGTGTGTGTGTGTCAGAGCTGTGTGTGTGTGTCAGAGCTGTGTGTGTGTGTCAGAGCTGTGTGTGTGTGTGTGTCAGAGCTGTGTGTGTGTCAGAGCTGTGTGTGTGTGTGTGTGTCAGAGCTGTGTGTGTGTGTGTGTGTGTCAGAGCTGTGTGTGTCAGAGCTGTGTGTGTCAGAGCTGTGTGTGTGTGTGTCAGAGCTGTGTGTGTGTGTGTCAGAGCTGTGTGTGTGTCAGAGCTGTGTGTGTGTCAGAGCTGTGTGTTTGTGTGTCAGAGCTGTGTGTGTCAGAGCTGTGTGTGTGTCAGAGCTGTGTGTGTCAGAGCTGTGCGTGTGTCAGAGCTGTGCGTGTGTCAGAGCTGTGTGTGTGTCAGAGCTGTGTGTGTGTGTGTCAGAGCTGTGTGTGTGTGTGTCAGAGCTGTGTGTGTGTCAGAGCTGTGTGTGTGTGTCAGAGCTGTGTGGGTGTGTCAGAGCTGTGTGTGTGTGTGTCAGAGCTGTGTGTGTGTGTGTGTCAGACCTGTGTGTATAAGAATCAGTCTGTGCAGCCCCCCAGAACTATATGGGTCCCCCAGAGTGCTATGTCACCCATCCCAGTAATGAGTACACCACCAGAGCTGTTTGCCACTCCAGAAACGTCTATGCCCCCTGCCCCTCTTGTAATGTATATATTGTAGCCCCCAGCCCCTCCTGTGATGTATATACAGCAGTGCTGTCAGTGTGCAGTCATGTCTGTTAGTGACAGCCATCGTGAAACACAGCCACATGTCCTAAAGGAGCTGGACGGAAACAAGCAGGAGAGGTGAGTGAGGCTGCTGGCGATTTCCCCATATTAATACCTGTAAGGGCTCATGCGCACGTAACTACTGAATATTCTGCAGCGATTTGACAGCACATGTGCGCGTCAAATCGCTGCAGAAACACTGCATAATGGATGCAGTTTTTCTTTACAAAAAATGCCGATTTCATGCGCTCTGGCTGCTGCCCCCACCATAGACAGAGCGGGAGCTGCATCCATAGCGCACGGAATAATTGACATGCTCATTTTATGAACTCACAGATTTGGGTCAACATTTTAGCACCCAAATCGCTGCGTTCATAAAAGCAACGTGCGCACGTATCATGCACAATCTACATAGCTTGTATAGGGGACGCAGGACGCATGCATTTACACTGCAGTGCTATACGCAGCATAAATGCATGGAATTACGCAACGTGCGCACGAGCGCTAATGCGTCTGTGTCTGCATGTGTGTCAGTGTATATGACTGTGCATATATTTGTCTGATGCAAATCTAGCTGTGAAGTGTACAACTAGGGCACAAGTGCTGCCACTGAATGGGTGGGTGTGTGTGGGGCACAATTTTTGGAAAAAAGGGAGGCTCCGCTTGGAGTAACCCTTGCTTGATGTGTTTTTAAAAGTAGCCAAGATGAACAGAGCTGGGATCAGGAAAGACTTTGCTACCTACCCTGGTGTCATCCTGGGGACGGTTAATTATGGCGTATTTTTTAATGTGCTTGATGCAAATCTAGCTGTGAAGTGTACAACTAGGGCACAACTGCTGCCACTGAAGGGGTGGGTGTGTGTGGGGCCCAATTTTTGGAAAAAAGGGAGGCTCCGCTTGGAGTAACCCTTGCTTGATGTGTTTTTAAAAGAAGCCAAGATGAACAGAGCTGGGATCAGGAAAGACTTTGCTACCTACCCCGGTGTCATGCTGGGGACGGTTAATTATGGCGTATTTTTGAATGTGCTTGATGCAAATCAAAACATCCTGTTTGCAACTAGGGCACAAGTGCTGCCACTGATGGGGTGTCTGTGTGGCCCAATTTTTGGAAAAAAGGGAGACTCCGCTTGGAGTAACCCTTGCTTGCTGTGTTTTTTAAAAATGATCCAAGATGAACAGAGCTGGGATCAGGAAAGACTTTGCTACCTACCCCGGTGTCATCCTGGGGACGGATAAGAATGGCGTATTTTGGAATGTGCTTGATGCAAATCTAGCTGTGAAGTGTACAACTAGGGCACAAGTGCTGCCACTGAATGGGTGGGTGTGTGTGGGGCACAATTTTTGGAAAAAAGGGAGGCTCCGCTTGGAGTAACCCTTGCTTGATGTGTTTTTAAAAGAAGCCAAGATGAACAGAGCTGGGATCAGGAAAGACTTTGCTACCTACCCCGGTGTCATCCTGGGGACGGATAAGAATGGCGTATTTTGGAATGTGCTTGATGCAAATCTAGCTGTGAAGTGTACAACTAGGGCACAAGTGCTGCCACTGAATGGGTGGGTGTGTGTGGGGCACAATTTTTAGAAAAAAGGGAGGCTCCGCTTGGAGTAACCCTTGCTTGATGTGTTTTTAAAAGTAGCCAAGATGAACAGAGCTGGGATCAGGAAAGACTTTGCTACCTACCCCGGTGTCATCCTGGGGACGGATAAGAATGGCGCATTTTTGAATGTGCTTGATGCAAATCTAGCTGTGAAGTGTACAACTGGGGCACAACTGCTGCCACTGAAGGGGTGGGTGTGTGTGGGGCCCGATTTTTTGAAAAAAAGGGAGACTCCGCTTGGAGTAACCCTTGCTTGCTGTGTTTTTTAAAAGGAGCCAAGATGAACAAGTCATGGTTCAGCAAAGACTTTGCTACCTAACCCGGGGTCATCCTGGGAACGGTTAAGTATGGCGTATTTTTGATTGTGCTTGATGCAAATTTAGCTGTGAAGTGTACAACTGGGGTACAAGTGCTGCCACTGAAGGGGTGGGTGTGTGTGTGGCCCAATTTTTGGAAAAAAGGGAGAACTCCGCTTGGAGTCATCTTGCAGTGTTTTACATGATTTTAGAAGGGCGTGCCATGCCTATATCTGTGTCTCCTCCTCTTTTTCCTTGTCCTGCTCTTTTGTTTTCGCATGAGTATATGTCCTTGTCACTTTCCCATGTGTTTGTGTTGTGTTGTGAGTTGTTTGTCACCTTTTGGACACCTTTGAGGGTGTTTTCTAGGTGTTTTTATGTGTTTGTGATTGCCTGCCATTGTTTCCTATGCAGTTCGAGTTCGGTTCGTCGAACGTTCGACGAGCCGAACTCGAACGGGACCTCCGTTCGGCAAACCGACCTCGAGCCGAACCGGGACCTGTTCGCTCATCTCTAATCAAGAGGTTCTTGTTGCACCCCACCCCTTCACAGCTGATTGCACTTGTATATGTATATAATGGAGCACCTAAAAGTCTGCACATAGACTTTTCATCTGCACCAATACAAGTATGCACCATATAAGTATGATGCATTGAATTAAGCCAGAATTGAGCTGGATGTGACCTGAAGGTAACTGCATACATAGTCACTGTAAACAATGTTTGTGTTTTTCTTCACTTTCACCCCTATAATACTTCACTTTCTACTGCCCCCTCTGATCCCTAAACCAAGTAACGAACTTTTCATCTCTCCCACCATCCTCTCCACCCATCTCACCTTCCCCTCAGAGATTTTCCTCCACATTTCACCCTGTGTCTCCAGACACACACGACCATCTCCTCTCCTGCTTCCACCTACTAACACTCTCTCTGCTTCTCCTCACTGCTGGAGATATCTCTCCTAATCCAGGTCCTCCTCATCACATCCATATTGTCACTTCAAACACTCATCCACAACCTATCACTAATTTCCGCAACCTCACAAACCTCATACCCATCCACCCAGCCCCCGCTCCCCCAGTGCCTCTAACAGGAGCTCTATGGAACGCTCGCTCTGTCTGCAACAAACTTTCCTACATTCATGATCTTTTCATCACTAATAAACTTTCAATTCTTGCCATCACAGAAACCTGGCTCACCCCCTCTGACACTGCCTCTCCTGCTGCACTTTCTTATGGCGGTCACCAACTCTCTCACACCCCCCGCCCCAGTAACAAGCATGGTGGAGGAGTTGGTTTGCTCCTGTCCGAACAATGCTCCTTTACACCAATTCCACTACCACCCTCTGTTACTCTTCTCTCTTTTGAGGTGCACTCCGTACGCATCTATGCCCCCTCCAACCGTCAACTGGCTGTTATTTACCGCCCTCCAGGGCCAGCCACTACACTACTACACTTCCTTTCTACCGACATCCCCACCATCCATATGGGTGATTTCAATATCCCCATTGACACTTCCCACTCATCTGTCTCCAAACTTCTAACACTCGCTTCCTCTTTTGGCCTCAGTCAATGGTCCTCAGCAGCTACTCACAAAGATGGCCACACGCTGGACCTCATCTTCACTCGCCTCTGTTCCCTATCTAACTTCTCTAACTCACCTCTCCCCCTGTCTGTCCACAACCTACTCATATTCTCTTCCCTCTCTTATCCAAGTACGCAACCCCCCCTCCACAAACGTTCATACCCTCGCAGAAATATCAAACATCTTGATTTACACGCACTTTCACAATCCCTTCTCCCTCTCACAGACATTGCTTTTTTACACAATGCAGATGCTGCTGCAACTTTATACAACACTACAATCTCTGCAGCTCTCGAATCAGCTGCCCCCCTCACTCACACCAAAACCCGCACAATCAACAGGCAACCCTGGCACACGAGTCAGACTACACAACTGAGACGGGCTTCCAGAATTGCTGAGCGCAGATGGAAGAAGTCTCATTCCACTGAGCACTTCATTGCATATAAAGAGTCCCTCACCACCTTCAAGTCCACACTCACTGCTGTAAAACAAGCCTACTTCTCATCCCTCATATCCTCTCTCTCTCACAACCCTAAACAGCTATTCAACACTTTCAATTCTCTCCTCCGTCCTCCAGCACCACCTCCCTCTCCTCTCATCTCAGCTGAAGACTTTGCCTCTTTCTTCAAGCAGAAGATTGACAACATCAGAGCAAGCTTTGGCCCACAATCACCACAGCCCCTCATCATCGCTACTCAGCCCTCGTCCTCCAAATCCAGCTTCTCCACCATGACAGAAAACAATCTTTCCACTCTACTCTCAAGATCACATCTAACCACCTGTGCACTTGACCTGCTCCCATCGCACCTCATCCCCAACATCACCGCAGTCCTCATCCCAGCCCTAACCCATCTCTTCAACCTATCACTAACAAGTGGTGTATTCCCCTCATGCTTTAAACATGCCTCCATTACACCCATCCTCAAAAAGCCCTCCCTTGACCCATCCCCTGTGTCAAACTATCGCCCCATATCCCTTCTCCCCTATGCCTCAAAACTACTGGAACAGCATGTCCATCTTGAATTGTCCTCATACCTCTCCTCCTGCTCCCTCTTTGACCGGCTACAATCTGGCTTCCGACCTCATCACTCTACTGAAACTGCTCTAACCAAAGTCACCAATGATCTACTAACCGCCAAAGCCAATCGCCACTACTCTGTCCTCCTCCTCCTGGACCTGTCCTCTGCCTTCGACACAGTAGACCATTCCCTCCTACTACAGATTCTCTCATCTCTGGGCATCACAGACTTGGCTCTATCTTGGATCTCCTCATACTTAACCGACCGAACTTTCAGTGTCTCCCATTCTCACACCACTTCCTCATCTCACCCACTATCTGTCGGTGTCCCCCAAGGCTCAGTTCTTGGACCCCTGCTGTTCTCCATCTACACCTTCAGCCTCGGACAGCTCAAAGAGTCCCACGGCTTTCAGTATCATCTCTACGCTGATGATACGCAGATCTATCTCTCTGGACCTGACATTACCTCTCTACTAACCAAAATTCCACAATGCCTGTCTGCTATTTCATCCTTCTTCTCTGCGCGATTCCTAAAGCTTAACATGGACAAAACAGAATTCATTGGCTTTCCTCCTCCTCACTCATCCCCTCCAACAAGCCTTTCCATCAAACTTGATGGTTGCTCACTCTCCCCAGTTTCACAAGCTCGTTGCCTTGGAGTAACCCTCGACTCGGCTCTATCCTTCAAGCCACACATCCAAGCCCTCTTCACCTCATGCAGACTACAACTCAAAAATATCTCCCGGATCCGTGCTTTCCTTAACCAAGAATCAAAAAAAACATTAGTGCATGCCCTCATCATCTCCCGCCTTGACTACTGCAACCTCCTGCTCTCTGGCCTCCCTTCCAACACTCTTGCACCCCTCCAATCTATCCTAAACGCTGCGGCCCGCTTAATGCACCTCTCCACTCGATATTCCCCAGCCTCGCCACTCTGCCAATCCCTTCACTGGCTTCCCATCGCCCAACAACTCCAGTTCAAAAGATTAACCATGACATGCAAAGCCATCCACAACCTGTCTCCTCTTTACATCTGTGACCTAGTCTCCCGATACCTACCCGCACGCAAACTCAGATCCTCACAAGATCTTCTTCTCTACTCCTCTCTTATCTCCTCTTCCCACAATCGGGTACAAGATTTCTCCCGTGTCTTCCCCATACTCTGGAACGCTCTACCTCAGCATATCAGACTCTCCCCTACCGTGGAAAGCTTCAAGAGGAACCTCAAGACCCATCTCTTCCAACAAGCCTACATTCTACAATAACCCTCAGTCCAGTACACCACTGTGCAACCAGCTCTGTCCTTACCTATTGTACCGTCACCCATGCCCTATAGACTGTGAGCCCTCGCGGGCAGGGTCCTCTCTCCTCCTATACCAGTCTGTCTTGTACTGTTAATGATTGTTGTATGTATACCCTCTTTCACTGTAAAGCGCCATGGAATAAATGGCGCTATGATAATAAAAAATAATAATAGGAAACTATCTGCAAAGATTATGTATTTGTTTCAATAAAGTATAAGCACTATTCGCTGGTACCGAGTCCCGCTACTTTCTATTTTTGGACTCTGGAATATATAGTCAAATGAAAAAGTTTGGGCACCCCTATTAATGTTAACCTTTTTTCTTTATAACAATTTGGGTTTTTGCAACAGCTATTTCAGTTTCATATATCTAATAACTGATGGGACTCAGTAATATTTCTGGAATGAAATGAGGTTTATTGTACTAACAGAAAATGTGCAATCCGCATTTAAACAAAATTTGACCAGAGCAAAAGTATGGGCACCCTTATCAATTTCTTGATTTGAACACTCCTAACTACTTTTTACTGACTTACTAAAGCACTAAATTGGTTTTGTAACCTCATTGAGCTTTGAACTTCATAGGCAGGTGTATCCAATCATGATAAAAGGTATTTAAGGTGGCCACTTGCAAGTTGTTCTCCTATTTGAATCTCCTATGAAGAGTGGCATCATGGGCTCCTCAAAACAACTCTCAAATGATCTGAAAACAAAGATTATTCAACATAGTTGTTCAGGGGAAGGATACAAAAAGTTGTCTCAGAGATTTAAACTGTCAGTTTCCACTGTGAGGAACATAGTAAGGAAATAGAAGAACACAGATACAGTTCTTGTTAAGCCCAGAAGTGGCAGGCCAAGAAAAATATTAGAAAGGCAGAGACGAAGAATGGTGAGAACAGTCAAGGACAATCCACAGACCACCTCCAAAGACCTGCAGCATCATCTTGCTGCAGATGGTGTCAATGTGCATCGGTCAACAATACAGCGCACATTGAACAAGGAGAAGCTGTATGGGAGAGTGATGCGAAAGAAGCCATTTCTGCAAGCACGCCACAAACAGAGTCGCCTGAGGTATGCAAAAGCACATTTGGACAAGCCAGTTACATTTTGGAGGAAGGTACTGTGGACTGATGAAACAAAGATTGAGTTGTTTGGTCATACAAAAAGGCGTTCTGCATGGAGGCAAAAAAACACGGCATTCCAAGAAAAGCACTTGCTACCTACAGTAAAATTTAGTGGAGGTTCCATCATGCTTTGGGGCTGTGTGGCCAATGCCGGCACCAGGAATCTTGTTAAAGTTGAGGGTCGCATGGATTCAACTCAGTATCAGCAAATTCTTGACAATAATGTGCAAGAATCCGTGACGAAGTTGAAGTTACGCAGGGGATGGATATTTCAGCAAGACAATGATCCAAAACACCGCTCCAAATCTACTCAGGCATTAATGCAGAGGAACAATTACAATGTTCTGGAATGGCCGTCCAAGTCCCCAGACCTGAATATTATTGAACATCTGTGGGATGATTTGAAGCGTGCTGTCCATGCTCGGCGACCATCAAACTTAACTGAACTGGAATTGTTTTGTAAACAGGAATGGTCAAATATACCTTCATCCAAGATCCAGGAACTCATTAAAAGCTACAGGAAGCGACTAGAGGCTGTTATTTTTGCAAAAGGAGGATCTACAAAATATTAATGTCACTTTTATGTTGAGGTGCCCATACTTTTTCACCGGTCAAATTTAGTTTAAATATGGATTGCACATTTTCTGTTAGTACAATAAACCTCATTTCAATCCAGAAATATTACGGAGTCCATCAGTTATTAGATATATGAAACTGAAAAATCCCAAATTGTTATAAAGAAAAAAGTTTAACATTAATAGGGGTGCCCAAACTTTTTCATATGACTGTATCTTTCTATAAGCTGAGAACCGCCATCAAAAGATTAAAAAAGAAAGTCTTAGACCCGATTCATCATAGTTTACACCTGTATTCTGGCATAAACAACTTTGAAAAGTCAAATAATTTTGTTGCAATTGGTGACTTTACTAAAACTATGCTTGTCAGCATAATGTTGAGTGGTGGCATTCAAAACACCACAAATCGCATGCGCTTCGGATTCATGAAGAGGTGCATGCCTTTTCATAAATTAGGAGCATCGGACTCTAGACTATGTCCTCAAGAACGAAGTGAACAACATTGGTCTTGATGTATCAGGCCCTTAGTCTTTTCTACCTAATGGAATTCATCTTACTGTATTGTACTGTATAATTATATATCAACATTTATGACTTGTTCTTTAATACTCTGTAGAGTAGAAATACAGTTAGGTCCAGAAATATTTGGACAGTGACACAAGTTTTGTTATTTTAGCTGTTTACAAAAACATGTTCAGAAATACAATTATATATATAATATGGGCTGAAAGTGCACACTCCCAGCTGCAATATGAGAGTTTTCACATCCAAATCGGAGAAAGGGTTTAGGAATCATAGCTCTGTAATGCATAGCCTCCTCTTTTTCAAGGGACCAAAAGTAATTGGACAAGGGACTCTAAGGGCTGCAATTAACTCTGAAGGCGTCTCCCTCGTTAACCTGTAATCAATGAAGTAGTTAAAAGGTCTGGGGTTGATTACAGGTGTGTGGTGTTGCATTTGGAAGCTGTTGCTGTGACCAGACAACATGCGGTCTAAGGAACTCTCAATTGAGGTGAAGCAGAACATCCTGAGGCTGAAAAAAAAGAAAAAATCCATCAGAGAGATAGCAGACATGCTTGGAGTAGCAAAATCAACAGTCGGGTACATTCTGAGAAAAAAGGAATTGACTGGTGAGCTTGGGAACTCAAAAAGGCTTGGGCGTCCACGGATGACAACAGTGGTGGATGATCGCCGCATACTTTCTTTGGTGAAGAAGAACCCGTTCACAACATCAACTGAAGTCCAGAACACTCTCAGTGAAGTAGGTGTATCTGTCTCTAAGTCAACAGTAAAGAGAAGACTCCATGAAAGTAAATACAAAGGGTTCACATCTAGATGCAAACCATTCATCAATTCCAAAAATAGACAGGCCAGAGTTAAATTTGCTGAAAAACACCTCATGAAGCCAGCTCAGTTCTGGAAAAGTATTCTATGGACAGATGAGACAAAGATCAACCTGTACCAGAATGATGGGAAGAAAAAAGTTTGGAGAAGAAAGGGAACGGCACATGATCCAAGGCACACCACATCCTCTGTAAAACATGGTGGAGGCAACGTGATGGCATGGGCATGCATGGCTTTCAATGGCACTGGGTCACTTGTGTTTATTGATGACATAACAGCAGACAAGAGTAGCCGGATGAATTCTGAAGTGTACCGGGATATACTTTCAGCCCAGATTCAGCCAAATGCCGCAAAGTTGATCGGACGGCGCTTCATAGTACAGATGGACAATGACCCCAAGCATACAGCCAAAGCTACCCAGGAGTTCATGAGTGCAAAAAAGTGGAACCTTCTGCAATGGCCAAGTCAATCACCAGATCTTAACCCAATTGAGCATGCATTTCACTTGCTCAAATCCAGACTTTAAACGGAAAGACCCACAAACAAGCAAGACCTGAAGGCTGCGGCTGTAAAGGCCTGGCAAAGCATTAAGAAGGAGGAAACCCAGCGTTTGGTCATGTCCATGGGTTCCAGACTTAAGGCAGTGATTGCCTCCAAAGGATTCGCAACAAAATATTGAAAATAAAAATATTTTGTTTGGGTTTGGTTTATTTGTCCAATTACTTTTGACCTCCTAAAATGTGGAGTGTTTGTAAAGAAATGTGTACAATTCCTACAATTTCTATCAGATATTTTTGTTCAAACCTTCAAATTAAACGTTACAATCTGCACTTGAATTCTGTTGTCGAGATTTCATTTCAAATCCAATGTGGTGGCATGCAGAGCCCAACTCGCGAAAATTGTGTCACTGTCCAAATATTTCTGGACCTAACTGTATGTATTAATATCTGAGCCCAATTCATGTAAAGTATTACCGTAATTAATAATACAAAAAATATCTCATTGGGACAGTCAAGATAGGCCTAAAATATCAAATTAAAACAGTAATCTACAGAAGTAGTTTGTTTTCTGTTGGTTCTGAATTAAGCCAAAGACCTACCTTGAATTTATTGCCCTCGAAAACCATAAATATAGTCCAGAATCATTAAGTCAAGACCTGAAATGTGATCCTGCCCAGTTCCCAATCAGACAGCCATCTGGAAGATGAAAGAAGTCTATTTTGGTTTCAGAATGATCCAGACCCTAATTTGTAGTAACAGTCTTAACAGCCTGTTTCGGAGACATTAACCAGAGGCTATGCTCCCTTATTCAATGTTGGTGCACTGTTTGCTGTCTTAAAACATTAGCAGCCAGTACAACCATGCATTTCTTCGTCTGCAATTCTCAAATGCTAAATTCCAAAGGGTCTCACATATGTAGCCAGGAAACTATAAATTGTTAGTAGAGTAAATCATGCTTGGCCCCAATAAAATGGTCACTCAAAAGTCAATGGACCATAGTCTGTTTGGCTCTTGTATTGCTATTATTTTGGAAGGCTGACACTTAGACATTTTTTTTAGGTCAAGTAGACCCTAGAATATGTCTTTCCTCCCTAAAACACTTATGTAGTTTTATAATAGACAAACAATGTGTTTATCATGCTTTAATTGGCTACAGATGAAACTATTTTACTTTGACAGACGACTTTAAAATCAGGCATTGAGGTTAGCAATTTGTCCTTGTATTAAGCATATTATTTATTTTTTGACTCCAAATATGGCATTTGCAATAAGTCTCTTAATTACTAGGGATTACTGAATTGATTAGATGTGAATCCAATTTATGCCAAGGTTTTTTGTTTTTTGTTGAACTCGGCAAATTTGAATACTTTCCTGTTTGACTTATGCGAATCAAGTAAAATGGCCGCTGGCATTTTACATATTACAGAAGATAAATTGCATCAATCACAGAAGGTCTCACATGTATTGATGAGCGAGCACTAAAATGCTCTACTCAAGCCGAGCAGGTCCGACTCTCAGATTGGTTTGATTTGATTAATTCGATTCGATCCTCCTTCCTCCCACCATGGCGAGTCCCAGGAGACAAGTGATCAGACCTCAGCTCTGAGGAGCTCTTTTCATTTACATTTATTGATTCTGGCCGCTCACCCTGCACGTTTCAAGCGGGATATGAGGAGATTGTGTTTAGTGATGTCCAAATATTTGAGCAGCCACGGTCACAAGAAGAGGACAGTGGGGAACAGCAATTAGTGTCACAGTAGGTATATGATGATGAGACAGTTTTCAACAAGTGATATTGTCAAGTCAACAAGTTTGGAGAACCACAGTGCAGAAGTGGAAGATGAGGTGGTGGACGATGAATTCACTGAGCCAACCTAGAAAGGTGCCATGCACAGAGAGGACAGCAGCGCAGAGAGGGAAGGATCCACAGCAATGCAACAAGCAAGAAGAGGCAGTGGGATGGCCAGAAGGAGAAGGTGGGCAACTGTTCCTCATAGCACCCACATGTGGACAGTTCCCAGGCCAAGATTTAGGTGCTCCCTAGTCTTGCTCTTTTTTTAAGACTGTGCAGATGAAAAAGAACGGTCATTTTAAACCTGTGCCATACTAAGATCAGCAGTAGTCTGACCACTACCAGCCTGACCACCACCAGCATGCTCAGGCACATGTCACTAAAGCACTTGACTAGGTGGGCCTAATGTCTAGGTCCACAATCAGTGTCTGTGGGGGACACAACTGCCTGTTCCCCTGTACTACATACTTGTTAATCATGTGAATCCAACCTAAAAAGGAGTGGTTTAGGGAAGCTTAGCCTACAAAGAATGGTAGAGTATATATTTGCAAAACATTTGGGACATCTGTAATTTTTGGTTCACTTTTCCGGAAAAAAATATTGGAGAGAAAGCTGAAAGCTGCAGGTTCAAGTTTGGTGAGGGCAGCCTACCTTGAAAAACTATAAATTACACTGATAATAGCAGTTTTCAAGTTTAGAAAGGTTGAATGACATTTAGTGACATAATTTTCATGTGAACAATGGTTTTTCACTCTGTCGAACCAAAGAAGAGGTGATATTCTGGTGAGCTCTCAACACTCTTCCTGTGTATGTAGAATAGATATGGTATATATGGTATAGATTATTAATATTATGGTATGATTATGTCACGCAATGCGTGTTGCAAATGCGTTCCGACCAACCGAGGTCAGACGCGCAACGAAAAACACACCTAAAAAACACCACAGACAAGGGGGAACACCAGGGATACAATAACAATGGTGGACCCTTGGACTAGTGAGAGGGTAGGATGGCACCTCATAACCTCATCTGAGCTTTCCCTGCTCTCCTAGCCAGTCCCTATACAATCTCCGTAACTGTCGCCGAGCAGCACCCTGGGTGCAAAAACCCTATAGATGCCCTGACTAGTGAGAGGTGGGTGATGTTAACTAAACACACCGCTGCACTAAAGAGACAAGAGGGTAAGAGAGACAAACAGGGAGTAAACAACCAAAAATGGATAGGATACAACTCCTGGAAGATCCTCAGCAGCTTCCTTCCACCAAGGCGGCTTTCATACAAATGGCTTTGTATAATCAGCAATACTTTCTGGGAGACTTAGCTATTGAAGCACAAGGGGGTATGTCTACAAAGCAGGTGCAGTTGACCTTAACTGCAAGAGAGCTGCTAACACAAAAACTGCCATTTAACTACTTCAGTACCAAAGTAAATGAAACATTTAAATGCAGAATCCCAGATAAGGGGCTCCAGTCCTCATGCTGCCACTAGTCTCCAAGAACTAGGAGACGACTGTGATGGAGGGACGTGTAGATGGAAGAGATGTACACGGCCTGGTTGTTTCACTCCACCCGACCAGCAGGATGTGGCTTTTTGCCAGATGGCTTAGGTCTCATTGGACACGCTCCGATGTAATGCCCCTTATCCCCACAGTAGAAGCAGGACCCAGACCCAAGAAGAACCACAAGCGAATCAGTCTGAGGAGAGGCTCCCCCCCAATTGCATGGGTTCATCTCATTGGCTTGCACCAGTGGGAGCTCTTCTATGGGAAAAATAACAGGGGACAGAGTCCTAGAGGGTCACTCCCTGAGGCGTCGATCCACTCAAATGGCAAGGGCCATGGTGGCCTCCAGCGACTCCGGGGTGTAGTATTGCACCAGAGTCCCTAAGCCTAGCTGAAAACCCCTGACAGAAATAACTCCTAAGCGCTGGGTCATTCCACTGGGTGTCAGTGACTCACCTCCAGAACTCGAAGTGTGATACCCTGGAAAAAACAGGTAGTCACAGATGACTGTACCTCCACCAAGAGTACAGGAATCGCCTCCTCCTTGGGATTTAACATCCCATCCCACACGCAGGAACACCAGCCACAAAGCCTAGTCGCCCCGCCCATGACAACCAAGACACACCAGTAGGTGGGACCACGCAGATGGGAACGCCCACCTAGGGGTCTTGGGGTGACAGGCTGAGGGAACGCAGTCCGTCAGTCAGTCAGTCAGTCAGTCAGTGGAGTTGGAGGAGGAAGGCAGAGCAGAGCAGACGGGGGTTGGAGATCCTGGGCTGCTGTGGAAGTGTGTAGTGCAAGCCGAGTTCTGGGAGCTGAAGTGAGGAGTAAGCTCAGGGAACTGAAGTGAAAGTGGAAGTGAGCTCTGGGATTTCTGAAACAAGTTGAGCTGTAAGACGGAATCCGAAGTGGACCGGGACAGGGTAGTGGCCCGCTGGTATTGTGAGCGGGAATCCAGACTAGCGCAGGGAAGTGGACTTCCCCCATTCCAAGCAGAAGAGTTAAAGTGACTTTCAACTGTAGTGCAGGAGAGAGGGCCCTGCTCCATTGTACCGTGTTTGGGATCCGAGCACCACTCACGAAAGGCCCACGGACACCGACAATTTCTGGTTTACCTCATGGACTTGTGTGAAGTTACTGCATCATCCTCAGAGTGAGTACACCAGTCCCCTCTGGTCCAATCCTGCAGACGGCGTTCCGCTGTGCTATCCCTGCCACCACCACAACTCTCAACTGGGCTCCGGGACTACACCTCCCCTACCCGTTCCAAGCAGAAGAGTTAAAGTGACTTTCAACTGTAGTGCAGGAGAGAGGGCCCTGCTCTATTGTACCGTGTGTGGGATCCGAGCACCACCCACCAAAGGCCCACGGACACCGACAATTTCTGGTTTACCTCATGGACTTGTGTGAAGTTACTGCATCATCCTCAGAGTGAGTACACCAGTCCCCTCTGGTCCAATCCTGCAGACAGCGTTCCGCTGTGCTATCCCTGCCACCACCACAACTCTCAACTGGGCCCCGGGACTACACCTCCCCTACCCGTGGAGGGGATCCCATCTTGCTGCCCCCCTGCTCCATCAGCCCCGGGCGCCCCATCAACAGGCAGCGGCGGTGCCAACATCCTTTACCGCAACCCACGGGTGGTGTCACAGACAACCTCCCTTGTAGATATCCCCTTTTCACTCGTGGGCGACGGACGGCTGCGCGAGCCCCGGATACAGCTGCTACTCGAGCCACAGCTACCGCCCGGATCCGAGTACCTCGAGCGGTCCCCCGGTTGTGATCTGTCCCCTGCCCGTGACACAAGCAATACTCCTCCACTAGCCATGCCACCTGCTGGAGCTTTTGGAGTTTAGACTCTGCGAGCATGACGCCATCAGGGTCGCGGTATACAAGAGCCAAAGCCGCAAAAAACTCGTCCACTGACCATAATGATGGAGAGTCGGCCGGCAGAGAGAAGACCCAGGACGGAGGGTCTTCCCACAACACAGAGACAACAATGCCCACTCGCTGATCCTCCCTCTCTAAAGAATAAGGGCGGAGCCTGAAGAATAATTTACAGGCCTCACTGAATGGGGTAAACTTATCCCTCCCACTAGAAAACTTAACCGAGAGGGCTATATTGGGTTCTGGTTGTGCCAGGGCATGCACCAAAATCAGAAACCCAGCAATTTGTTGCAGCTGCTGAACAACCTCAGACCGCATGTCCAAAAAATCATGAGACAGGGTCTGCAACAGCTATGCAAATGCCGCAGCGTGAGCCATAGTGACGTAGGAAAAAAATATTGGCTGACTGTAATGTGACGCAATGTGCGTGGACAACGCCTTCCAACCAAATGAGGTCAGACGCATAACGAAAGACAATAGTAGAAAGTTGAACTTCGGCACTCTTTCAAGAAAAACTGAGAAAGGAAGTCTTTTTGAATTTGTTTTTATTGTGATACAAATAGGGTCTGTTCCTCCCACCAACATTTCGGCCCTAATATGAGCCTTTATCAAGGTTATCGGGACATGTGTACCACAAACAGGCTAAAACATTTTTACAAATCTACATAGAGACATATTGAAAGAAAAAATTGACATAATGGAAGGACTTGTTACATCAGTACAATATAACCATAGTAGTTCATATAAATTAACATAATAGGTACTCTATATATATATATATATATCTGTGCATACATATCTAAACATGAGAAATATGTAGTATCACACGTACAATTAGTCTTGGCGGACTATTGTCTACCTATAAAAGGAAAAAGAATCATGTAAATATCAATGAAATATGCATCATAAAACAGCCTCAAGGGGGCGACATTGTCCAGTAGAGATATGTGTAAATAAATGCACAAGAAAAAACACACCTAAAAAACATCACAGGCAAGGGGGAACACTGGGGACACAAAACCAACGGTGGACCCAGGGACTAGTGAGAGGGTAGGTGGGAACCTCCTAACCTTATCTCAGCTGTCCCTACTCTCCTAGCTAGTCCCTACACAATCTCCACAACTATCGCCGAGGAGCACCCTGGGTGCAAAAACCCTATAGATGCCCTGACTAGTGAGAGGTGGGTGAGGTTAACAAACACACCGCTGCACTAAAGAGACAAGAGGGTAAGAGAGACAAACGGGGTAAAGAACCAAAAATGGATAGGATCCAACTCCTGGAAGATCCTCAGCAGCTTCCTTTCATCAAGGCGGCTTTCATACAAATGGTTTTGTATAGTTAGCAAAGCTTGCTGGGAGACCTAGCTATTTAAGCACAAGGGGGTATGTCTACAAAGCACATGCAGCTGCTCACCTTAACTGCAGAAGAGCTGCTAACACACAAACTGCCATTTAACTACTCAGTACCAAATTAAATGAAACAACATTTAAATACAGAGTCTCGGGTAGAGATAAGGGGCTCCACACCTCAAGCTGCCCCTATTCTCCAAAATGAGGAGACGACCATGAAAGATTATGTAGATTATGTATACTTAGTGTAAATGCTATGGGTGTATATAGTGTAGTTGAGAATTTATAACGTATTTTTGCACCATAGATGCAGTAGTCTCTTTAGAGGTTTTCTTTTAGACTCTGACTGTCTCTCTCCCTGTCTGCTTCTCTCTCTCTCTGTCTCTTTCTCTGACTGTCTCTCGCTCTGTCTCTGTCTGTCTCTCTCTGTCTGCCTCTATCTCTCTGAATGTCTATATGTTTGTCTCTCTCTCTCTGTCTATCCATCTCTCCCTGTCTCTCTGTCTGTCTGTGTCTTTCTCTGTCTCTCTCTCTATTTGTCTTTGTCTGTCTCTGTCTCTCTGTCACTCTTTGTCTCTCTCCCTGTCTGCCTTTCTCTCTCTCACTCTATCTCTCTGTCTGTCTCTGTCTGTCTGTCTGTCTGTGTCTGTCTGTCTCTGTCTCTCTATGTCAGTCTCTCTGTTTCTCTCTGTCTTCCCTTGTTTCTCTGTCTTTCTTTATCTTTCTGTCTCTCTTTGTCAGTCTCTCTCTGTCTGTCTCTCTGTCTGTCTGACTGTCTTTCTCTCTGTCTCATTCTATCCAACTCTCCACCAAAATCATATTAACTGACCCATAAGCTTCTTATGTTATATTGTCCTTCGTTACCAATAGCCACCAATCAGAGCTCCTATTAATGACCTGTAGCTCACCGCTCCCTTGACTTTAATGTAAGCAGGTTTTTTGGTAAATAACTGTAAAGTGCAGGGTTAAATTTTCCCGTCAAAACATAGTCTATAACTTACCCTGAGTCACACACACAAATACATACACTCAGTTTTATATATTAGATGTCCCAATAAAAAAAATCCGGACCATAGTTAAATCACTGGTAAAATGTCCTTTGTATGCCATAGTTCATCTCTAATTATAAATCCAATACTTTTACCAATTTGATTTTAAAAGAACAGTTATATTTTTAATATTTTATGATATAATATCTTATTCCCAAAACAAGAAGTAATCCCCTATCTACAGGATAGGAGATAATTTGCTGATTGGATCCATCAGTTGTTACTGCAGATCAGCTATTGTTGGCGCCAGCAGCGGCATCAGGTGGCTGGAAATGCTCAGTTCCGAAGCTGCCCCGTCTTCTGATAGAGGCTGCGTCTGGGTACTGCACATCCGCCTCCCATTCAAATCAATAGGAGGCAGATGTTCAGAACTGCAGTTACCGAGAACAACGATCGACAGGGGTGCAGGCTCTGGATAATCAGAAGTTGATGACCTTAGAGGCGACTTAAAGTGGATAACCTCCTTAAGTCGTCTCTATTTCATCACAGATTTAAGGTCTTGCGAGCCGGGCCTCCACTCCTATTATTTAAATTGTTGAAAAATACATTACTCTATTATGTTTGATATTGTTTGTACTTGTATACGCAGATTGGAACAGTGCCAACGAATATCTTGCCTCTCTCTCTCCCTTTCTCTCTCTCTCTCTCCCTCTATATATATATATATATATATAGAGAGAGAGAAATAAACAATTATTATTATTATTATTATTATTATTATTATTATTATCATCACTTTGTCAGGGCAGCTGACATGCTATGCTCCATACATTGCTTACAGTTATCTGCTTGCGGACCAGATATCAGTTGGTCAGTGGGGAGTTTCAGACACCCACTGATCTCACATTGATGACCTATGTTGAACAGGGAATCAATATTTACGTTATGGATAATGCCTTTAAACAAAAGATTTTGAGAGGGAAGAAGTTCCCCAGCAAATAATAGCTATTAGATGTTGTTAGTAGAGATGAGCGAACCTTTGGAAGTTCGGTTCTCAGAGAATAATCGAACCATAGATAAGGTTCAGTTTGTGACCCCAACCTGATCCGAACCTCAATGGAAGTCAGTAATTGGCCAGTTCATGTCTCCACTCACATGCAGCCAGCCATAAGCAGAACACTTTTGGGGGGGGTGAACGGAGTTTCCTCTCCCAAAACTTTTCATTTTGTGTGTGCACACTACATCTGATCACGCTGACTTCCTCCAGTGAGCGTGGTTCAAACACTGCATGCGGCTTGCATCACTCATACCCAGCACAGCGCTGCTCACTTTAGTGGTTTGCACTCATGACTAGAGATGAGCGAACCGGTCCCGGTTCGGCTCGAGGCCGGTTCGCCGAACGGGGGTCCCGTTCGAGTTCGGTTCGTCGAACGTTCGACGAACCGAACTCGAACGTATAGGCTATAATGGGAGGCAATCACAAACACATAAAAATGCATTATAAATGTACACAAACAGTTAATAAACATTGCCATAACACTTACCGGTCCTCGCGATCCCTTCTGCACTCTGTCTCCTGCCGCTATTCCATCCGATGATCGCTGAATCCTCCCGGTGACCTGCACTGCCAGCAGAGAAGCAGGACCTATCGTGACGTCAAAATAGCCATGTGACCAGTCACGTGGCTATTATCTCATTGGCTACAGACTGGTCACATGACTATGACACGTCATGTAGGACCTGCGAGTGCATCTCTCCGGTACACGGTGCACATATGTGTATCGCCGTGTACCGGCGACATGCTCTAGCACACGGTCGACTCCCCGTTCCGTTAGGGACCGGCTGACACAGCCGGTCATTAACGGAGATCACCGTTGCCATAGCAACGCAGTTAGCGGTGACGTCACCGCTAACCGCGGCTCCGGGAGCACCGTTGCTATGGTAACGCGTCTGTCAGCGTTACCGCTAGCAGCCAGCAGTGATCACTCACGGAGTGAAGGCTGCACGCTGCTTCCCGATTGTAGTGAGCATTGTAGTTAGGATGGAGGTTCCCCAGCCCCAAGTGATGCCCCTCACTACAATCGTCACTACTACTACACTAGAAAGAAAGAAGACAGAAGAGCAGGATCGTGGAGGGCTGACAGGGGTAATAAAGATGGAGTCTCTAATGTGTCTGTGTATTTATTTCTATTAAAGTATTTTTTCTCTGTGTGGTGTCTTTTTTTAACCCTTTATTGGAGATTCTTAATGGCCGGGTCAAACGTGCCTGACATTAAGAATCTCTGGCTTAATACTGGCTGGTAAAACAAAGCCAGTATTAACTCATGATTACCCAACAAGCCACCCGGCTCCAGGGCTGTTGGAAGAGTTGGATACAGCGCCAGATGATGGCGCTTCTATGAGAGCGCCATTTTCTGGGACGGCTGCGGACTGAAATCCGCAGCAGAGGCGCCCACAAACCTCGGGCTAACCTGTGCTGCGGATTCCAATCCCCAGCTGCCTAGTTGTACCCGGCTGGACACAAAAATAGGGCGAAGCCCACGTCATTTGTTTTTTAATTATTTCATGAAATAAGTGAAATAATTAAAAAA
The DNA here is from genome assembly GCF_048569485.1 of Anomaloglossus baeobatrachus. Lineage (NCBI taxonomy): Eukaryota > Metazoa > Chordata > Amphibia > Anura > Aromobatidae > Anomaloglossus > Anomaloglossus baeobatrachus. The sequence goes on along the minus strand of NC_134358.1, from coordinate 474,959,849 downwards.
AACGGGCTTCCCTATATTTTTGGTTCCCAGCCGGGTACAAATAGGCAACTGGGGGTTGGAGGCAGCCCGTGGCTGCCAGCTGTACCTGGCTAGCATACAAAAATATGGCGAAGCCCACGTCATTTTTTTGGTGGGCAAAAAACTTCTGCATACAGTCCTGGATGGAGTATGCTGAGCCTTGTAGTTCTGCAGCTGCTGTCTGCTCTTCTCCATACAGACAGACAGCAGCTGCAGAACTACAAGGCTCAGCATACTCCATCCAGGACTGTATGCAGAAGTTTTTTGCCCCCTGAAAAAATTATGTGGCTTCGCCATATTTTTGTATGCTAGCCAGGTACAGCAGGCAGGTACGGCTGCCCCCAACCCCCAGTTGCCTATTTGTACCCGGCTGGGAACCAAAAATAAAGGGAAGCCCTTTTTTTATTATTTCATGAATTTCATGAAATAATTAGAAAACAAATGACGTAGGCTTTGCCCCATTTTTGTGTCCAGCCAGGTACAACTAGGCAGCTGGGATTGGAATCCGCACCACCGGTTGGCCTGAGCTTTCTGGGCCCCACTGCTGCGAATTGCAGTCTGCAGCCACCTCAGAAAATGGCATTTTCATAGAAGCGCCATCTTCTGGCGCTGTATCCAACTCTTCCAGCACCTGCCTGCTATACCTGGCTAGCATACAAAAATATGGCGAAGCTCACGTCCTTTTTTTGTAGCTTTTTGGCAAAAAAAAAAAAAAATGCTTCCCTGGATTTTCCATTGCCAGTGAAGGTAACACCAAGCAGTGGGGGTTAGCAGCCAGTAGCTGCTTGGATTACCCTTAGCTAGCAATACAAAAAATGCAGTGGGAGCTAACATATATTTTTTTTAATTATTTATTTAAATAACTAAAAATAAAATGGGCTTCCCTGTATTTTGATTGCTGGACATCACAGTGCTGTAAAAATAAATCTTTAAAAAAATGACGTAGCGCTCCGCGGTATTTTTGATTCTCAGCGCAGATAAAGCAGACAGCTATGGGTTGCCACCCCCATCTGCCTGCCGTTACCTTGGTTGGCAATCAAAATACAGGGAAGCCCATTAATTTTTTCTATTTAAAAAATAGTTAAAAAAAAAAAATTACGTTGGGTCCCCCCATTTTTGATAGCCAGCTAGGGTAAAGCAGACGGCTGTAGCCTGAAAACCACAGCTGGCAGCTTTACCGTGGTTGGGGATCCAATGTGGAGGTCCCCTCAGGCTCTTTTTTATAATTATTTTATAAATATTAATAATTACACAATAAAAGTAGGGGACCCCCCAAATTGGATCACCAGCCAAGGTAAAGCGGACAGCTGTGGTCTGGTATTCTCAGGGTGGGAAGGTCCATAGTTATTGGGCCTTCACAGCCTAAAAATAGCAGGCCGCAGGCACCCCAGACGTGGCGCATCCACTAGATGCGCCAATCCTGGCGCTTCACCCCAGCTCATCCCGTGCCCTGGTGCAGTGGCAAACGGGGTAATAAATCGGGTTGATACTAGCTGTAAAGTCACCTGAGATCAAGCCCAGCAGTTTGTGATGTCATGGCGTCTATTAGATACCCAACATCATAAACTGTCAGTACTAACAAAAACAAAAAATCGACAAAGGAAATTTATTTGAAAAAACAGTCCCCAAAACATTTCCTCTTTCACCAATTTATTGTAAGAAAAAAAAATAAAGGGGTCCCACGACGACTCTGGACCGTCTAGAATATGGGGGGGAGACACTCAGGGAACGTATCCCCCATTTTCTAGGAGTGCGGACCCTTCATGTGAGGAGTGTGGGTGCAATGAATCTGCACTCACTCTCCCCGGGTCCACAGCAGCAGAGTCCATGTCGTAATGGTTGCTACCAAAGCTGCAATGCCCTGCTCATGAGGTAAGGGCATGCCTAATCAGGAGAACTACTGTAGAGGAAGCTCTGCTCACTGGTATATAGGTGCTCAGAGGTAATAATAGATAAAATTAGTGAGTAACCTCGGCACTCTATATCTCCCAGACTAAGTCAGTAAGTCACAACGGATAGTAATGCAAAATCACTCTTTATTGGTCCGTATTAAGAAAATTTTTTTTTCATAAGCATATATGTTTTTGTCCAAAACAAGTTACAAATGACGTTTTGGCCTGAGCCTTCGTCAGATTGGACTTATCTGCATGTAATCATGAAAAATGACAATAATCAGTATCACATAAGAGTGAGAGAACAATAACATAAACTCGAACAATGTAGAGGTACAATTGGGATGCAGCAAAAAAATTGCAACACAGCAAGAAATGAAACACATGATACAAATGTCATAATACAGTACAAGGACAATATAGTAATGACAAATATGGGGTCAGAGTAGACTTAGACAGCTCTGGTACGAAAGAGATGTCAATCATAAAGTAACATGTGCAGTAGGTGTAGAGCTACACTATGCATGGCAGAGCTAATGGGTAGACCGACCATAGAAAAAGTAGAGAAAAAGTGGAGAAAAAGTGGAGAATAAGTGGAACATAAGAGGAGAAAAAGTGGAGAAAAAGTGGAGAAAAAAGTGGAGAAAAAGTGGAGAAAAAGTGGAGAAAAAGTGGAGAAAAAGTGGAGATTAAGAGGAGAAAAAGTGGAGAAAAAAGTGGAGAAAAAGTGGAGAAAAAGTGGAGCATAAGTGGAGAAAAAGTGGAGAAAAAGTGGAGAAAAAGTGGAGCATAAGAGGAGAAAAAGTGGAGAAAAAAGTGGAGAAAAAGTGGAGCATAAGAGGAGAAAAAGTGGAGAAAAAAGTGGAGAAAAAGTGGAGCATAAGAGGAGAAAAAGTGGAGAAAAAGTGGAGAAAAAGTGGAGCATAAGAGGAGAAAAAGTGGAGATTAAGAGGAGAAAAAGTGGAGAAAAAGTGGAGCATAAGAGGAGAAAAAGTGGAGAAAAAGTGGAGAAAAAGTGGAGAAAAAGTGGAGAAAAAGTGGAGCATAAGAGGAGAAAAAGTGGAGATTAAGAGGAGAAAAAGTGGAGAAAAAGTGGAGAAAAAGTGGAGAAAAAGTGGAGAAAAAGTGGAGCATAAGAGGAGAAAAAGTGGAGAAAAAAGTGGAGAAAAAGTGGAGAAAAAGTGGAGAAAAAGTGGAGAAAAAGTGGAGATTAAGAGGAGAAAAAGTGGAGCATAAGAGGAGAAAAAGTGGAGAAAAAAGTGGAGAAAAAGTGGAGAAAGTGGAGAAAAAAATGGAGAAAAAGTGGAGAAAAAGTGGAGAAAAAGTGGAGAAAAAGTGGAGAAAAAGTGGAGCATAAGAGGAGAAAAAGTGGAGAAAAAGTGGAGAAAAAAGTGGAGAAAAAGTGGAGAAAAAGTGGAGAAAAAGTGGAGAAAAAGTGGAGATTAAGAGGAGAAAAAGTGGAGAAAAAGTGGAGAAAAAGTGGAGCATAAGAGGAGAAAAAGTGGAGAAAAAAGTGGAGAAAACGTGGAGAAAACGTGGAGAAAAAGTGGAGAAAAAGTGGAGAAAAAGTGGAGAAAAAGTGGAGAAAAAGTGGAGCATAAGAGGAGAAAAAGTGGAGAAAAAAGTGGAGAAAACGTGGAGAAAAAGTGGAGAAAAAGTGGAGAAAAAGTGGAGCATAAGAGGAGAAAAAGTGGAGATTAGGAGGAGAAAAAGTGGAGAAAAAGTGGAGAAAAAGTGGAGAAAAAGTGGAGAAAAAGTGGAGCATAAGAGGATAAAAAGTGGAGAAAAAAGTGGAGAAAAAGTGGAGAAAAAGTGGAGAAAAAGTGGAGATTAAGAGGAGAAAAAGTGGAGCATAAGAGGAGAAAAAGTGGAGAAAAAAGTGGAGAAAAAGTGGAGAAAGTGGAGAAAAAAATGGAGAAAAAGTGGAGAAAAAGTGGAGAAAAAGTGGAGAATAAGAGGAGAAAAAGTGGAGAAAAAGTGGAGAAAAAGTGGAGAATAAGAGGAGAAAAAGTGGAGAATAAGTGGAGAAAAAAATGGAGAAAAAGTGGAGAAAAAGTGGAGAGAAAGTGGAGAAAAAAATGGAGAAAAAGTGGAACACCCTTTGGTACCTTTCATGTGGCACTAAGGGGTGCTTAGCTTTGTATTTAGCCAAAAAAATGAAAAAAAAATGACATAGGGTTCCCCCTAGTTTTGTAGCCAGCTAGGGTAAAGCAGACGGCTGCAGCCTGCAGACCACAGCTGGCAACCTCACCTTGGCTGGTAATCCAAAACTGAGGGCACCCCACGCTGTTATTTTAAATTAAATAAATAATTAAAAAAAAAAACACGTAGGGGTCCCCCAAAATTGGATCACCAGCCAAGGTAAAGCAGACAGCTGGGGCCTGATATTCTCAGACTAGGGAGGTCCATGGTTATTGGAATCTCCCCAGCCTAAAAATAGCAGGCCGCAGCCGCCCCAGAAGTGGCGCATCCATTAGATGCGCCAATCCTGGTGCTTCGCCCCAGCTCATCCCGCGCCCTGGTGCGGTGGCAAACGGGGTAATATTTGGGGTTAATACCAGATGTGTAATGTCACCTGGCATCAAGCCCTGGGGTTGGTGAGGTCAGGCGTCTATCAGATACCCGACATCACCAACCCAGTCAGTAATAAAAAAAAAATACACGACAAACACATTTTTATTTGAAAAAACACTCCCCAAAACATTCCCTCTTTAACCAATTTATTAGATTGAAAAACAAATCCAGGTCTGGTGTAATCCAAGGGGTTGCCATGACGATGCACACTGTCCCAGTCAATGAAGAGCAGGATGTTCCCCATTGGCTGGGAGAGCAGTGCAGTGACCTGAGCTAACATCAATGGGTCAGCCCAGGTCACTGCAGGGGGGTGACAAGTGCTGCTGTCAGTGAGGTACATTACCTGCGCTGATCTCCAGCACACTGACAGCCCCTGTCACTGAGGTCAATGACCGGCGCCTTCACATCAAGTATCGCGAGAGGTCCGTGACGTCACCGCCAGTGTCAGTCTCGGGTCGGAAGCGATAGGTGATGTGACAAGCGGCGGCCATGGAGGACAGTGACAGCGCTGAGGTCGGGATGGCGGGACTTCATCACCGCAGGTAAGCCGAGCGAGCGAGCGAGCGGGCGGGCGGGGGGGGGGGGGGGGTGGATGGATGTGTGTGTGTGTGTGTGTTTGTGTATGTGTATGTATGTGTACATGCCGCGGGCAGGAGGGGGTGGAGCGAGCTGAGCGGGAAAGTGTGGGCTTCCTGCACGTAACTAAGATAAACATCGGGTTACTAACCAAAGCGCTTTGCTTGGATGCCCGATGTTTATCTTGGTTACCAGCTTGTGGCAGGCTGCCAGCGATGGCTCCTGCTCACTGTAGCTGTAAAAAGCCCTGCTTTTTGCTGCTAGAACCGTTCTCGAACGTATCTAGAACTATCGAGCTTTTAGCAAAAAGCTCGAGTTCTAGTTCGATCTCGAACAGCCCCAAAAATCACTCGAGCCGCGAACTGGAGAACCACGAACCGCGAACCGCGCTCAACTCTACTCATAACGCACTTGAACTTCAAACCCAAACTTAGTTTTTTTAGATGTTGGTTTCCGAACTCAAACTTTGAATCTCAGGTTCGCTCATCTCTAGTTATTAGAGTTCTAGCTACACTTTTATTTGCCTGGGGCCAAGATTCAGTTTCTTTTTCTGGACTTATATTTCAATATCAGTGTGTCTTCTGACACCCAGATCTTGGGGCACAGGCTCCACCAGCAATCCTCAGCATCATCACTGATACTATAGGGTGCTTTACACGCTGCGACATCGCTAACGATATATCGTCGGGTCACGTCGTTAGTGACGCACATCCAGCGTCGTTAGCGACATCGCAGCATGTGACACCAATGAGCGACGATCAACGAACGCAAAATCGGGAAAAAGTGTTGCTCGTTGACACGTCATTCATTTCCTTAATATCATTGCTGCTGCAGGTACGATGTTGTTTGCCGTTCCTGTGGCAGCACACATCGCGATGTGTGACACCACAGGAACGACGAACATCTCCTTACCTGCGTCCACCGGCAATGAGGAAGGAAGGAGGTGGGCAACATGTTCCGGCCGCTCATCTCCACCCCTCCTCTGCTATTGGACAGGTGAATTGTGACGTCGCTGTGACGCCGCACAAACCGCCCCCCTTAGAAAGGAGGCGGATCGCCAGCCAGAGCGAAGTCGCAGGGAAGGTAAGTCCGTGTGTTAGCGATGTTGTGCGCCATGGGCAGCGATTTGCCCGTGTCGCACAACCGACGGGGGCGGGTACGCTCGCCAGCGATATTGGTACCGATATCACAGCGTGTAAAGTACCCTTATCTCTATTTACTGACCCTAAAAATGTACATAAAAAAACTTGTTTTCTACAAGCTGCTAACTGACAAAAACTGTTCCAGTTAAAAGAAGATATATTTTCCTCCACTTTCCATAAATTGCGTCCTGTGCTCCGCACAATAAAACAGCGCTGAAGTAGAAAGTAATCTACGCTACAATCGGAGTTTCCAGAGATACTTCAGCTACTATTTAACTTAACTCTCATTCACCTCTAGGATTTACATTCACAGTAGCATCTAAATTAATAAAATTAATGTGACTAATCACGGCCTACAGGCAGGTTACTAAATAATAGACTAGATATAGAACTTAGTATTGAGCTAGACATGTGTGGGCAGACAATATTATTTAGTGACCTGCATTGCCCTCACATAACGATCAAAATAAATCAAATATAATTGCTATGTGAGGAGGTTTGTATGCGGAGATGTGCAAGTAATTATTAACAAATAAGTTAGTGCACTGTCATTACTTAGTTTTTGTCTTGCTGATCCAAATATGCCTTGGGATACCACTTAAAAGTTTATCTCATAACACAAGATGTAGCCAAACATAAGTGAGACTGCAGGGTAGCGCATACATCTGAGGACTGCTAAGCAGGAGGGCTAATTTTTAAGATGAATTAAACATATAGTTGCAGAATTTGTTTCCTCTTTGTAGAGAGAAATAGGCGTAGACTTGCATAGAAACAACTTATCGAAGACGTAATGTACACTTCTCAGTATTTAATGCAAAACAAAAAAAAAAGTTATGGAATTATGAAAATCATAGGATCGATAGTCGGGTTAATGATATATAAATGGAAAAAATGGAAACAAAATTCTCAAAACACCTCAATCTATTCAATTTATTCAATTTATTTATTGAGTCCCATACACTGAAATGTATGCACTTGTACACCTTGGCTGTTATCAGTTATGCTATTGATGGTTGCCTGAGGAATGTTCTGCCTTACTGAATGCACTTGGAAAGTAAATCATCAAGATTCGCTTCTGGCAGCTCCCTTTGCAATTGCCAATCAATGACGTCTTAAGGCCGCTTTACACGCTGCGACATCGCTCAAGCGATCTCGTTGGGGTCACGGAATTTGTGACGCACATCCGGTCGCTTTAGCAATGCCGTTAGGTGTGACACCTTTGAGCGATTTTGCATCGTTGCAAAAACGTGCAAAATCGCTCATCGGTGACATGGGGGTCCATTCTGTAATATCGTTGCTGCAGCAGTAACGAAGTTATTCCTCATTCCTGCGGCAGCACACATCGCTCCTTGTGTCACCGCAGGAACGAGGAGCCTCACCTTACCTGCCTCCCGCCCGCAATGCGGAATGAAGGAGGTGGGCGGGATGTTACGTCCAGCTCATCTCCGCCCTCCGCTTTGATTGGCCGGCCGCTTAGTGACGTTGCGGTGACGTCACTGTGATGCCGAACGTCCCTCCCCCTTGAGGGAGGGATTGTTCGGCAGTCACAGCGAGGCCGCCGACCAGGTAAGTGCGTGTGATGCTGCCATAGTGATAATGTTCACTACAGCAGCGAACACACGATATCGCACACACGACGGGGGCGGGTGCTTACACGCTCGATATCGCTAGCAATTGCTAGCGATGTCGTAGCGTGTAAAGCCCACTTAACTTTTCCTTTTCGGCCTCAGCAGCAGTTGCACAAGCGATATGCTAATGCCCCTCTGCCAGTGTGAGCCGGGGTCATGCGGGGGTCATGTGGAGTAGGGGGGAGGGGAGCACTTTCTCCCTCTCCTCCCTCCTGTCTGTGTACATCACACTTTAGACTACACTGCAGGCCATAATAACAGATTTAGGCCATAAATGCTACTAACAGTAGCACGAGCAATATGCAAACTGGCATTGAAAAAAAATGGATTCTGAGGACTCTTTGTAGAAATGGCCGTACCACTGGTTCCACCACCAAATCAGTGTAGAAGTGTACCAGTATTAAAGACTGAAGAGGTGTAAATATTGTACATTATTTCACTCCACACCATAACCAAGTAGGACCAGGGTGACATTCTTTGTTAAGGTATTTTCATGGCAATGACCACTTAGCCTAATAAGATTCGAATAATAGTGCAAATGATCCATTCTGTACAGCAAGTTACATTAGATATCACATTTAAGCCTAGGATGTCAAACAGTGTCTACACAAATCATCAAAAGGCGTTTGCATGACATTGGGCTATGAGCCAGATGTTCAGTTACAGGTGCTCCATTAACTTCACACCAACTCTGTCAAATAGTACAGAGGAAAACAGTAATGGAGGTTGGAATAAAGGTTTATCCTCTTTACCGATGAATCCCACTTTTGTCTTCAATGCAGTGATAGCCAGAGATTGGTCTGGAGACCATAAAGAAATTTGAAAGTGTACCAGGAGATGATTTTCAACACAACAATGCTAAGCCACATGTTGCTCTTGTTAGTATATGGCCTTAACATGCTGCCTTGGCCTTCAGTCTACGGACATGTCTCCATCTGAGCACTTCTTGAACATCAACATTGGTCATCAGTTGCAAAGGAAGTTGTCAATTGTGGACTTTAATGATTTGCATGCCTAAGTGCATTCAGCAAGAGTGTTCCTCAGACTACCATTTGCAAACTCACTTATGCCATGCCAAGGCCCATCTTCAACTCAATGTTGGTGTTCATCATTGGAAAGGCTTTGTATATCTGTAAGTGAAGGTATTACTGCATTGTTTCCTTTTTTTACCATCTGCATATTATTAACATGACATTTCCTTCTTGCTGTTGCAATTTCAAAATTATCTTATTAATACCTTAGGTGCAAATGTAAAAAAATTCTAAGAAGCATAATTTTCCAAATGTGTCAGATTTCATAATAAATTAGCCCCAATTCACGCAATTTTAACTCTCTTTAAGTATACGAAAAACAAATGTCGGCTTTCAGTGGTGTAACTAGAGTCTGATGGGGCTCGATGCAAGGTTTGGACCTGGCCCCTCCCCATCCTGCATGTAGGTCAGAAGTATGGGCCCTTGTAGGTATATATGTTCCCAATCCTGGTATATATTATGGGTAAAATACATATTGAACATGTCACTAATTTTCTAAGTAAATATATTTCTTAAGGTGCTATTGACATGAATTTATCACCAATTCTCAGTAACAACCCATCCAATCCACAAAGGTAAATAAATCAAACCATAGATGTCCATAAATTAAGTTATGTGCATACTGGGAGATGACACAGGAAAAAAGTATTGAACAAATGAAGGAGGAGAGGTGCAAAGAGCCATGGAAAGTCGTGACACCAGCTGAAATCTATAAGTAATTAGAAAGTAATCCTATCACTTAATGAAAAAAATATTAGCTGGTTCAAGTGATGGAGTATAAAAAGGCGTTTCATTACCATTGTGCAACACAAGAAACATCGCATGATGGATAAAACCAGTGAGCTGTCTCAAGACATTCGGAACCTTATTGTTGAAAAACATACTAATGACATAATTTACAGAAGAGTTTCTAAAGTACTGAAGGCTCCAGTGAGCACTGTTGAGGCCATATTCTGAAAATGGAAAAAATATCATTTCACTATAAACCGTCCACAACCAGGTGCACCTCACTAGATTTCAGACAGAGGAATGAAAATAATTATCAGAAGAGTTGTCCAAGAGATAAGGATCACCTGTGGAGGAGAGCTACAGAAAGACCTGGCTTTAGCAGGTGCAATGGTTTTGAAAGAAAACAATAAGTAATGCACTCAACAATGCAAAACTCCATTTCAAACATGTATCAAGTTTGCTCAACAAGATTTAGACAAGCCTGTGAATTACTGGGAGAATAAAATCTGATGAGAAGAGAGCAAAATTGTACTCTTTGGATGCCATAATCCACTTCATGTTTGGTGGAAAAAAGGCACTGCATATCACGTCCAAAATACCATATTAATAGTGAAATTTGGAAGTGGAAACATCATGATGTGGGGCCTTTTTTTCAGAATATGGCACTGGCAAACTTCATATAACAGTATTATACATATTTTAAAAAATTGAAGAAAAAAGGGAGAAAAAACAACAAAAAGTCCAGTAGTTGTACAAAATTAAGATAATTTATTATTTAATGACACTAAAGATAGGGAGAGACACATAAAACAGACCGCATATCCTGACCAAGATAACACATAAAGTGCCCTGAGCAATGCATAAAAACATATAGTATAATTTACAAGTGCACTGTATATGTGTGTAATGGCACCATATAAACAGTAGTTATAGAATAGTTGATTACAAATATATGCATATATGTATCATACAAAGAGGACTAGGAAAGATAGAGAATACACAAATATAATGCACATGATGCTACTATGTATAGAGCTAATGTGATGCCCCTGGACTATCAGGTCGTCACAGGGTACTGCACGCTCTTTCTCTTTAGTGCAGTATTCAAATCCTTCATGGTTCCGGGTCCCCATCTTACAGTGCTGCCTCCAACAGCAAATCAAATCCTAGATACACCCTGCACCACACCCACCAGACACACCAGTGGGTGGCTTAAATAGGGTCGCCCACCTACGGGTCAGGAAGGGGAGGTGAGGAGTGAAGAAAAGGAGAAGTGAAGAGGAGTAGTAAGGTGGAGGAGGTTGGGAGTAGTGGCTCCCAGGAAAAGCTTACTAGGTTGCAGACGGTGGTCTGGACCTAGAGGAGTCGGACCCCGGTTGCAGGGGATTGAGGCTAGGTGCCTAGGACCTGTCAAAGAGGACGGTCAGCAGCCTGGCCCTATCACCAGTCTGGGACCGAAGGCACGGTGGGGTACACAGACTCTAGGTCGGGGAGAAGCTTCAGGCAACCCGGCAATTAGTCTGAGGAGAACGGATCCTTTATGGACTGTTCCCATTAGCTCCAGAATCGGGGCACTAGCGCAACGAGGGTGATAGGGCCTTCCATACAAGTGGCCTACTAAAATCCCAAGCGTGAGCCCTGAGAGCAGGCTCCCAAACATAGCCATAGTGGGGAGTGGGGCCCAGCAAGTTCCAGACTACTGGGCCACTACAGTGAATTTAAACTTTGTGCCAGGAGACAGGTCACCAGGCAGCACTGCAGGGGACGGGACCCGGAAGAGCTCCCCTTAAGAGGCAGCGGCACCCAGAGACTTGGTTTACCTGGTTGTCAGGCGTCTGCTTATTGACTGAGTGAGTACCTTGCTGCCCCACTCCATCACCTCGTGTACTCCCAACGGCAGCGGCAGTATCCCCAGTTACTGCACACCATGGGTGGTGTCACGAACTATAACTCCCCTGTAAATATCCCCCTTTTACTTTAGAGTGTGGCCCCTAAGCCCCCGGGTCCGGAGACCCTCGAGCCACGAACGGACACTACCCCCGGATCCGAGCGGTTCGATCCGCTGCTGGGTCGGCACATTAACAGATGAGAAAACTCCAGAGCATGAATACACACAATGGTTTGCATGAAAAGGATAAAACGTCACAAAGTGCAAGTGCATATCATAAAATACAATCCATGTGACATGGTAGAATATAAAGAGTGCAAGTGCATTATGGACCATTTAAAGAAGTAGAAATCTATAATATAATGCTGAATGCAGCCTGCTGTGTGAATCTGAAATGGCAAGAGGGCACACACCCAACTACTGATTGGCTTCAGCAGAGCCTGAGAGACCTGCCCCGTTCAGTCACAGGCCACTCCTCTACTACTGCAAAACTAAAATCAAGAGGAAAAGGTCCTGTGTGTGTATATATATTTCACTATATAATGCTGAACACACCCTTCTGTCCGAAGTCGGGTTCGAATAATGTGTTTGGCAGAAGGGTCTGTTTTTTGGGTTTTTTTTTTAAAAAAAAAACACTACAGAAGTAACTGAGGCCTCATTTATGAGAACTACCTCCCAGTAAGATTGTTCTCGTTGCCTATAGAAACCAGAGTGCAACTTGCAGCATTGATGCTGCTGATGTAAAGTGAAAGCTGAGTTCTGATTGGTTGTTATGGATAAGTAGACCCTTATCAAGAATAACAAATAATCTATAATCTTCTATAATAATATAATCCTGAACATGTCCTTCCGTCCAAAACCGGGATGGCTGGCATGTGCACAGTGTTAAGTTCATGTTGTAGTTGACTTCTTTAGTAAAATGACACTGGAGTCAGCGCATGCGCATACTGCGTACTCTGGCGTAATTTTATTGAAGACATTGTGTCTGCGAATATCACCAGTCACTAGTTTGGTTCAGATAATATTCTCAGTGTCTTCAATAAAACGGCACTGGAGTTTGCACTATGCTCATGCGCTGACTCTGGCACCATTATATTGAATGATTCAACTACAACATAAACATAGCACTGTAAGCACGCTGGACATAGGGATAATGGTGGTGGCCGAGGCACAACATTTAAACAAAGGGGAGAAAAGCAGCCAGGGAAGGAATAGATAAAGGCCCAACCTACAAGTCCCGCACCAACAAGGCAAGTTAAAGAAAGACCACAGAGTTTACACCAAAAATGTGGTATACAGAGAAGTTTTTGCACAATAAATACATTTCATTATCACCTAATGTTTCAGTAAAATTAAAAATGTGCCAATAAAAATGCTTGACACCCAGGCATAGAACAGGTTCAATAGCTAGTATAACATATAATAGAACATGTGCATGGTTGGTAGCCTAAAGGGTGCTTTACACGCTACGACATCGCTAACGATATATCGTCGGGGTCACGGTGTTTGTGACGCACATCCGGCGTCATTAGCGACATCGCAGCGTGTGACGATCAACAATCGCAAAAAAGTCAAAAATTGTTGATCGTTGACACGTCGCTCCTTTTCATAATATCGTTGCTGGTGCATGTCGCTGGCTGTTCGTCGTTCCTGAGGCGTCACAAATCGCTATGTGTGACACCGCTGGAACGACAAACATCTTCTTACCTGCGTCCACCGGCAATGAGGAAGGAAGGAGGTGGGCGGCATGTTCCGGCCGCTCATCTCTGCCCCTCCTCTGCTATTGGGCGGCCGCTTAGTGACGTCACTGTGACGCCAAACAAACCTCCCCCTTAAAGGAGAGATTGTTCGGTGTCTCCAGCGACGTTGCTAAGCAGGTATGTGCGTGTGACGCTGCCGTAGCGATATTGTTCGCTACGGCAGCGATCACCCCCATGACGAAACAGCGACGTGGGCAGGTGCTATTGCGCACGACATCGCTAGCTATTGCTAGCGATGTCACAGCGTGTAAAGCACCCTTAAGTATGGATAGTTACCTGCTGTTCATATAGCAATCAATGCAAAGATTTGATTGCGTCCACCCCAACATGCCTTTCAGATGGTGCCTTTGTCTTTTCTGTTATTCAATAATAAAGTATATTAATTTTATACAAATACTGGACTTATTTTTTACAGTTAGCCTTATACTGATTCATCCTTTCTGACCGAAATTGTTTTCTTTATACTTTTACACCATCTTACCAATTGCACATACGGATACATCCATATCTTCTCTATTTTTTGGTGTGTATTTTCACTTAATATTATTCTATATTGGGGGGCGTGGCTTAGCTGGGGAAGAAGAAGGATGCACATGGAGGAGCTCCTGCATCTCAATTTGTAATCTAGTGACATCCAACGCCGATCCTTAAGAAAAAGTGGCCCCAAGACAAAATCCATCTCCCTACATCTGCTGTGGAGCCCAGGAAAACAACTTTGGAGCATTATGGACACTGAGTGAGTAGCGGCCTGATTACAGTGCTGAAGCCAGGGCCTAAAGTAGCAGCCATACCAACCATACAACTACCAGTCCCCAGAGACTAGGAGGGTGCAGCAGCACTGCGATTTACTGACAGAAGGAGCATTGCTCCGAGCTCCCTCCTGCCCCACTGCCTGCAGGGACTGAGGGAGAAGGCCAGAAGAGAGAGGGCTTGCTAGATGTATGGGAACAGCTGCCATTAGAATCCAGCAGAGAGACACAGCACCTGCACCACTCTGACCTCCCTCCCCCCTTCATTTCTCTTGGCTGGAGCTAGAGAGAGGGGCTCTGGAGGAGAGGAGGCCTGCGCCCAAGGATAAATATCACCTAATTGCTCCTGGATTGGGTTGCCACCTGAGAGAGTGGGGCCCCCAGTTCCCTCTGCACCACCATTTATAACGCTGTGAGGAGAGGGAGAGAGACTGCTGATAGAGCACAGCAGATAGCTACACCATCAATCAGCAGGGGTACCTGGAAAACAGGAACAGAGACACTGGCCTGGGATCCACTCCTGTACTGGGGTTTACAGAGAGGAGGGGAAGGCTCAGGGAGGGGAGACAGAACTGTAAGGGGTTAAGTTCCTAGGACAGCACCAAGACCAGAGCAGCCTGGTTCCCTCCCCCGTGCTCATCTGGACAATAAAAGACCAGAACAGGGGAAATTTAACTCATCCCAAGCTGCCTGTTGCTGGATCGCAGATGCTGCTCACCCCATGTTAATGCAGCAAAACTTAAGTGGCTGGGCATAAAACCCCTCTAGGTTATATATTGATATATAAAAAGTACAGCTAGAGCTGACGATTCTAAGCATACAACAAACAGAAGCTCCAGTATAAGGTGCAAGAACAATGTGCAACAGTGGTGAACAGTGACATCTAGTGGTCAAGATAAGAAAAGGGCTGCAGCAGCTGTGATATAGAAAGTTAAAAGGGGAAAGGAAAAAAAAAAAAGGAGGACAAGCTTACTCCAAATGCGTTAACCCAACCTACTTTCTCCCAGCAAAGTTCTATTAAGACCAGGTCTAGAAAATGGGGAAAAACTACAAATTACAATTTGACGAGCCAAACAAAACTCTGAAAACTCCAAAGAAGAACCAGGAAGGGGATAAATCTAAAAAACAACACACCCAAGAGATGTCAGCACAAAAATCCAGACCAGCACCAACCACCAACTTCACACTGTCAGACAGTGATGAGGATGAAGAGACACTAAGTGGAAATGCCAATCTCATGGAACACATCAAAGCCCTTCCTACAGCAAACTGCATCAGAAACCTATTTATTTATTTAAGGAATTCACGCAGACCATAAAAGAAGAGATGGCTGAACTTAAAAGCGACATAAAACAGATCTATACAAGAGTTCATACCCTTGAAAACGACTTTGACCAAATTACAACGCACTCAGAGAGAGTGACAGAAATCCTGATCGACAAACAAAAAGAGATCTTCTTGCAAAAACTTCACATAGATGATCTCGAGAACAGGTCCAGAAGGAATAACCTTCGAATTCGAGGATTACCAAAATCAGTAGAAGACAAAGACATTCACACAGCCCTTACACAGATATTTAATACTCTACTTGGCAAAGAAGAAACCATTGACATAGGGTTAGAAAGAGCCCACAGAGTTTACAAACCCAAAACAGCAAACTGGGATAAACCAAGGGATGTTCTATGTTGTTTACAAAGCTTTAAAATAAAGGAACAAATCTATCAAAAAGCGAGATACACCCGCAAGATTGAATATGAAGAGACAGAAATACAAATCTATCAGGACCTTTCAAAGCTTACTTTAGATCTGAGAAGACAATTACAGCCCTTAACAAAAACACTGAGAGAAAAAAGTATAATCTACAGATGGATGTTTCCTTTTGGTTTAGCCATCTCCTTTGACAGCAAAAATCTAATAATCAGAACTCCAGATGATCTTCCCTTTGTCCTCAATGAGTTGGACTTAATGCATATAGAGATACCAGATTGGACCTCCGCTGAAGATTTCCTTCACTTGCCTGCACTACCTAAACGTGACAAATGGTCCACAACATCACCACCCAGAGCAAGTAAAGTGAGAAAACTGAATCAGGGGCCAAAGAAGACTCCAAGAAAAAGACAAGGGGAACAAGATGAAAATGGATGATGACTCTCCAATACCTTTATATACCTGACCTCATCATTCAAGTTTAAGAAATACCCTGATGAGAAACGGAAAAGAAAAGATATTCATATAAAAAAAAAATCTTTTTTTTTTTCCTCTCTCTCTCTCCCTCCTCTCCCTCTGTTAACCTTCCACCCAACATTTTCGTTCGGGGGAGGAGGAGAGAATTGGAGAGAAGTCGTAGTTTTGTCTAAGTTTACCACATGATTGCGTACGTTCCCAATTCAGTTCCTGTTCTAAAGACATTAAATTTGTTGAAATAGAGACATAGTCCTCTTTCTATCTGCCTGTGATTTGTGCATATCGTTCAATCAAATCACAATTCTACAAAGAACTCTCTTGGACGCTCATGACCTCTATGCTCATCGTTCAAGCAACAGAACCGAAGACCATTGGTTGTAACTATACAAATATGGAATATTTGCTTTAATTGGTTATTATTTATCATTTATAACTGTCTTGTTATCTCACCCTCTTACATTACATTTACTGATAAGACTTAGCTGGGAGATAGTGCCCCCTAGTTCACTTCACTGAAAGTGTCAAGTACATATACTGTCTAAAAGTATTACATCCTAGGTCCACGCCCCCACGGACCGGAAAATCCACTATTGCAGATTACACTGGAAGGGATTGGCTTGGCTTACCCTATCCCTTCCAGCTGCAAATTTTCTTTGTTTTTTCATTTCTCAATTTGAGAAATCCACAACGTCTCAAGGCTATGGCTAAGAGACTCAAATATCTCACACTCTATCCTATACTAAATCTTTTTCACCCTTCCCAGATACCTACCCAAATTTCAAAGATAAATTATCAATTATTTCATGGTAACTATGGCTAATCTTAACTTTATAACGTTCAATGTTAAAGGCATGAACATCCCCCAAAAAAGATCACAAATACTGAGCTATTTTAACAAACACCAAATAGATATCGCTCTTCTCCAGGAGACTCACTTCAAGAAGACGTACACACCAGTAACAAAAAATAAGGTCTACACCAGATGGTTTAATGCCAATTCCCCAATCAAGAAAAATAAAGGGGTCTCGATTATTATCCATAAAAAGATACCCTTTAACCTCAAAGATGTCATTTATGATCCAGACGGCAGGTTCATCTTCTTGAAATGCCAACTATACAACTCCTTATACACAATCATAAACATCTACGCCCCAAATACTAACCAGCTGCCCTTCTTTAAGAAAATATTCAACACTCTGCATCTTTTTTCAGAAGGGAATATAATATTAGGAGGTGACTTCAATATCCCCCTACACCCTCCATCAGACACCTCAGATGGACATTCAACGATCCCAATTAAAACAGTAAATTTCATTAAAAAATCCCTCACAGAATTACTTCTGGTCGACATCTGGAGGATCTCACACCCCTCAACCAAAGATTACTCTTATTACTCACAAGTCCATAAGAAATACTCCAGAATAGATTATCTATTCATACCCCATCAACTTCTAAGCAATGTTCAAAAAATACATTATGATATAATATTACTTTCTGATCATGCCCCCCTACTTTTAAACATAAAGCTTTCACAAGGCAGAAGACGCCCACTCAATTGGAAACTCAACAATAGTTTAATAAAAAACAAAACTTCTCAAGACTACATAAGAACGTCCATCCAAAACTACTTTAGAGAAAATTGCTTCAATAACATATGTGACCCTAACGTTTGGGAAGCCCACAAAGCAGTTCTACGAGGTACTTTAATAGAACTCGGCACTAGAATCAAAAAAGAAAGAGAAAAAACAACAATTTCCCTTCTAGAGCAAATAAAAAACTTAGAAGGACAACATAAAACAAATCAAAACCCTTCATTACAGAAGGACTTATTCAAGCTAAGATCTGAGCTCAGAGCTCTTTTAAATAAAAAAAGCGAAAAATACCTTAACTATGCAAGGTTTCGATCCTACCTTTACTCCAACAAAAGTGGACGTAATTTAGCAAACATGATTAAAAAACAAATAAATACAACATATATCACAAAAATTAAAAATACGAATGACAAAGTACATCACAAAACTGAAGACATTGCTAATATTTTCTCTTCATACTCCAACTTATACAACCTCACAACAGCTCAAGAGTCTCAAGAGGGGAAAACAAAACTCATAAAAACTTTCCTAAAAGACCTGAAATTACCTAAACTCACAACCCAACAAGCACAAAATCTAACAATCCCAATATCCTCCCAAGAAGTAGAATCATCCATAAACTCAACTCCGGGAGGGAAAAGTACAGGCCCGGATGGTTTTTCAATTGAGTACTACAAAATTTTTAAAACAGAACTAGTTCCACATATGACAAACTATTTTATCTATATAAACAAGAATAACCCATTCAATAAAGAAGCCCTAACAGCTCACATAACTCTAATCCCAAAATAAGGAAAAGATCCATCCCTTTGCGCAAGCTATAGACCAATTTCGCTGATTAACAATGACGTAAAACTGTAGGCCAAAATCATAGCAAAAAGAATACAAAACATAATACCTGATCTTATAAACCTAGAACAAGTGGGATTTACAAAAGAGAGAGAAGCAAAAGATAATGTAATTAAAACACTAAATGCCATTCAATATGCAAAACATAACAATATTGAAACTGCAATCATCACATTAGATGCAGAAAAAGCTTTTGACCGCGTCAATTGGCTATTTATCGAACAAACTTTAAAAAAAATTTGGCTTCCCACCCTTATTCATTGACAAAATCCTGGCACTTTATACCACCCCAACCGCAAAGCTAAAAATAAATAATGAACTCTCCTCTAGTTTTAACATAAAAAATGGAACCAGACAGGGCTGTCCCCTTTCACCACTTCTATTTATTCTAACAATAGAAACCTTTCTCCAGAAAATAAGACAAAATCCCAAGATCTCAGGCCTGAAATGCAACCAAATAGAATACAAATCCGCGGCATTTGCAGATGACATACTTTTCATTTTAACGAACCCTTCAAATTCAATTAAGGCCCTTACCGCAGATTTCAAGTTATATAGTGAAGTCTCCAACTTCAAAATAAATTTTTCAAAATCCCATTTATTAAACATTAACATTCCCCCAAAATATGGAAAGATGTATCAGAATCATCCCCTTTCAGTATTAGCAATTCCATCACCCACCTAGGCGTAAGAATTAGTAACTCCCTGTCTCAACTATACGATCTGAATCTCAAGCCACTTTTTCACAAAATAGAAGCCGACATTTACGCTTGGAGCAGTTTACCAATCTCGTGGTTTGGGAGAACCAATTTAATCAAGATGATCATTCTGCCAAAAATTTTATATCTTCTACAAGTAATCCCTACAGATATCCCACAATATTTCTTCAGCAAATTGAAAAACATGATCTCAAATTTTATATGGCTTAAAAAGAGCCATAGACTAAAGTACACTATACTGACTGCTAATAAATCTAAAGGAGGTACAGGACTCCCAGATTTTGAACGCTATTGGCTAGCCACACACATAGCCAGACTCATGGAGATGAGGACAAACCCCCCTAGAAAACTGCGGACTACCTTAGAAATCAGCAACTTAAAAGAAGAACTATCACATTTTCTATGGCCAACCCCTCACAACAGATCCAAATATAAAGACATACTGAACCCTTTTACCAAAGTAACACTTAAGCTTTGGCACAAATTTACTAAAAAACTAGATCTAATTCCGAACATTTGCAGAGCCACACCCATTTTACATGTAATCCCGCAAAAATGTAGACTCCTAAAAAACAAAATTAGGACATCAAAAAATCTCTGCAACATAACACTATCAGAGATAATCCATAACCATGAACCATTAACTATACAAGAGCTAAAATCCATCTTTAATCCAATAGATTTAAAAGATAAAGACCTAGCCATCATTAGAGACCTAGCTTCATATCACATCCCAGATATTTCCCCTTCAAACCCGTCCCCCCAACAAGAATTTCTACTACATACTCAAGGGAAGAATAGGCTAATCTAAAAAATATACAAGCTACTATATAACACTTCGGAAAAACCTTCTTACATTAACAGATGGGAAATGGAACTAAACACCACCTTCAACCCTAGTGAAATTCAAATGATCTTCAACAACGCCCACAACCTATCAACCTCATCTAGATATCAAGAACTCAACTATAAAATTATCTCACGGTGGTATAAAACCCCAGACATTCTCTACAAAATTGACAACTCCTTGTCGCCACACTGCTGGAGATGTAATCAAATGACTGGCACTCCTTCACACATTTGGTATCATTGCCCAAAAATAGCAAAATATTGGGATTCCATTAAAATTCACATAGAAAATGCTCTCAAGACCAAACTCCCTTTCAACCCAAACTTTATTATCCTCAATCTAGATCCACAAAAGGAACACCTAAACAAACTCAATAATACCTCATCTCTTAAATGCAGCAAAACGTCTAATAGCCAGACACTGGAAAGAAGGTGATGCACCGAGTCTAACCGAGTGGTTCAATGAATCAAATCTTATAAGCATACATGAAAAAGCCCGATTGCATTACACTAGGAAAAATGCGAAGCTTTTAGAATCTTGGGACAAATGGGACAGATACCAAAAGCTAACTAAAATCTCTTGACAAATTTGCTCATCCAAAGATAACTCATTAGCTCAGAAACCGAATAGACAGTTAAGCAAAACAAACACCTTGTTCATACACACCTCTGAAAACAAAGCCTTTTCATACTTTCATATATATATAAATCCTAGTAACCAGACACCTTCTTAGAAATAGGGGGGAATCTCACCTTTTTCCCTTTCCCCTACCCCCTCTACATTCCCAACCCCTTGTCCTCTCTTTACTTTATACCAACCTCACGTCCCCATCTCTCCCTCTTTCCTTTCCTTTTCTCTTTCCTTTCATCTGAAAAATACATGTTTATGCTTATTTGTTGTTGCTATTTCATTTCTGTAATATTAAGAAACATCTTAAATAAAGAATTTACAAAAAAAAAAAAATATTATTCTATATTTTCAAACATTGTGGTTCAGTTATGAAATGAGCCATTCCTTAAAGCTTTTGACATCCTGAATTCAAATCTGATGAAAGTGTTTAATTGACTCTTGTTTCTATGAGATCAATGAGTTTTCCTTTTATTGCTACAGATAATTTACCCCTTCCCGACTTTGAACGAACCCCATACATCTTGGTTGGGAAAGAATTTTCACCCTTGGATGTACGGGTACGTCCTGACTTTCATGCGCCAACGTGCTTAAAGTCACAGCGATTGCATGAATGTGTTGATTCTGTAAGAAGGGCACCGGGATTCATCACCATAGGAGATTTTGCAGCCCTCCTGCAATGACAGTCCATGTAATAGGCTATTCAATCCTACACAGCCAATCGCAGTGATTCCAATATCTCAGGCAATAACATTGCCTGAAAGGTCTAGCTATCATCATTGCTATAAAAGCATCGATCACAGACTGGAGTCTATTAATCAGTGGTGTACTGCCAGCGTCACAGGAGGATGCCGGGGAGCACAGGATGGGTGAGAACCATGGCCACCAGTCGGACAGGGCCCCTTCCAGCAAACAGCAGATGGGGCCCCGCAGGGAGCAGCATATTACTCTCATTTGCTGCTCCTGCGGTGCACAGGCTCCAGCTCTGGGCACCCTCCCCTCCTCTGTGTCCTGTCTGCTCCCATCTTTACCACACAGAGAGGGGGTAGGGGCGCCTGCACTGCTGCAGCTAGAGAAGCTGCTTCTAAAGACCCTCTGACCTCCAGGAGGCCAAGAAGGAGGTGAGTATAATGTGAATCATGCATTATGTGCTGTCTGTGTGTTATGGTTAAGATATGTGTGTGTCCGGTATAGTGTGCAATATGTAGCTGTCTGTCTGTCTGTATATTATCTGTCTGTGTATACTATCTGTCTGTGTGTACTGTCTGTCTGTGTATACTATCTGTCTGTGTGTACTGTCTGTCTGTGTATACTATATGTCTGTGTATACTATCTGTCTGTGTATACTATCTGTCTGTGTTTACTGTCTGTCTGTGTATACTATCTGTCTGTGTATACTATCTGTCTGTGTATACTGTCTGTCTGTGTATACTGTCTGTCTGTGTATACTATCTGTCTGTGTATACTATCTGTCTGTGTATACTATCTGTCTGTGTTTACTATCTGTCTGTGTATACTATCTGTCTGTGTATACTGTCTGTCTGTGTATACTATATGTCTGTGTATACTATCTGTCTGTGTATACTATCTGTCTCTGTATACTGTCTGTCTGTGTATACTGTCTGTCTGTGTATACTATCTGTCTGTGTATACTATCTGTCTGTGTATACTATCTGTCTGTGTGTACTGTCTGTCTGTGTATACTATATGTCTGTGTATACTATCTGTCTGTGTATACTATCTGTCTGTGTATTCTGTCTGTCTGTGTATACTGTCTGTCTGTGTATACTATCTGTCTGTGTATACTATCTGTCTCTGTATACTGTCTGTCTGTGTATACTGTCTGTCTGTGTATACTATCTGTCTGTGTATACTGTCTGTGTATACTGTCTGTCTGTGTATACTGTCTGTCTGTGTATACTATCTGTCTGTGTATACTATCTGTCTCTGTATACTGTCTGTCTGTGTATACTGTCTGTCTGTGTATACTATCTGTCTGTGTATACTGTCTGTGTATACTGTCTGTCTGTGTATACTGTCTGTCTGTGTATACTATCTGTCTGTGTATACTATATGTCTGTGTGTACTCTTTGTCTGTGTATACTGTCTGTCTGTGTATACTATCTGTCTGTGTGTACTGTCTGTGTATACTATCTGTCAGTGTATACTATCTGTCTGTGTGTACTGTCTGTGTATACTATCTGTCTGTGTATACTATCTGTCTGTGTATAGTATCTGTCTGTGTATACTATCTGTCTGTGTATACTATCTGTCTGTGTATACTGTCTGTCTGTGTATACTGTCTGTATGTTTGTGTATACTGTCTGTCTGTGTATACTATCTGTCTGTGTGTACTGTCCATCCTGTCTGTCTGTCTATTCTATCTGACTGTCTGTATATCTATCTTTCTATCTATCCATCCATCCTATCTATCTATACAAAATTCCATATGCCTCATTATGAGAGTCAACACAGTACAATTGTTTATTTTTATTTTTTTTACTGTGTGCGGCACGGTGGAGGGCTATATACCAGGATGAGTGGGCTAGTCACACATCAGATTGCATACACTCACACATCAGATCACACATACCACATATTGCTCATACAATCGCACCAGCACACACTCACCACATCTAGTAATATCACTTGCACAGTGCACAGGGTCACGTGATGCGTTCCATCTGCAGATCCTGGAAGCTCCACTGCACATTGCACTGCGTCCTTAAGCCGCCCAGAAGCAATCAATATCGCTGGATGTGGTGAGTGTTTGTATGATCTGATGTGTGTGTTCCGCCGCAGGTCCAGATGCGCTCCAGTGGTCCCGGTCAGTGTCTGGTGAGTATGATCGCTGGGTCTTCTTTTTTTTGGGGGGTGTCTGCTTTCTATAATGAAGTGTCCTGCAGTATCTTTAACTTTTATAGCTGCACGGACACTTCATTATTGAACCACAACTAGGTCTTATTTTCGGAGGATGTCTTATTTTCAGGGAACACAGTAATACCACCACTGTGCCCTTTACATGGTAAAATACCTTCTTTGCGCCCTCTAGATGGTCAATAATATTAATGGTAGAAAATATTAATGCCTTGAGCAAGTGCCCTAGATAAGTGTCCACATTGTGCTCCAGGGAAAGTGATAATAATGCCCCATGTGTTCCTTTGATGGTTACAACACCCTGAGTGCCCCTATAACAGTAATTGTTAGTAAGTGCTTTCTTAACATTTAATAATGTCTCCTACCTTAAGTCTCCCCATCTACACTTCCCCTATCCATAGTATGATGCAACTAGACCTCCACTATAGACAGTATGATGGGTCCACATCTCCCCCAAAAACAATAGTCCACACACTGTATAATGGCCACCACAGTAGCCGACACACTAATTGTCCCAACAGTAGTCCCCAGTCCCCACATTGTATAATGGCTTCTACAGTAGTCTCCACACTGTATGAGAACCCCCAAAATAGTCACCTCAGTATATGACAGCCCCCCACATTAGCTCCCATCCTGTATAAGTGCCCCCTACACTGTAAAAGGAACCCTGTTCTTCACTTTTACATCCCTGTACAGAGAGAGACTGACCACAGGAAATGGGTTGCATCTACAGAATAGCTGCTGGCCGGAAGAGCGAGCTTGAGGCCAGTGATTGATTCAACAATACGTTAAACATATTAAACGAAAAGGCAACAGTATTTATCTCCCAGGTCACAGAAACTGATGCACTAACAGGATACGGCAGCTGTCCTTGATAAAGATGAAGACAGCAAAGGGCCAAAATACTAACGAGACAACCACTCACAACCTACCAATTGATGGAGGGGTGATTGCTCAGTATTAAAATTGCACAGGCATTATGCTTGTATACAGGGTGGGTAATTTAGTGCACAGTGCGCCTGGCTTACAGCCTATTACTGAAGCCCCTACTATTAGATCAAACGGACTACCCAGCACTCGATCATTGCACACCACCGGGAAAGACACCCTACCCAACACTCTATCATTGCACTCCACCGGGAAAGACACCCTACCCAGCACTCTATCATTGCACTCCACCAGGAAAGACACCCAGTTTACAAGACCAACATAGATGGGATTGGCTGTAATCGAGAATGGTGTACATGAAAATATAAATAAATGAGGTATTGGTTAATATTTTGGCCAAAATACGCAAGCTCACAACCCAACGTCAGGGGTTCATTGTTTTGTGAGTATCTATACTAAAAAATATAAGCAAAGCATCAAAAAAATTAAAATTTCCCAAAATTTCTTAAGTTCAATATAGCAAAAAATACTGTTGTATTTACTGCCCAGGTCACAGAATGTAATGCAGTAACCGGATGCAGCAGCCCTCCTTGATAAATATGGAGGTAATACCGATGCAAAACACTGATGAGACAACCACTCACAACCTGCCAAATCATGGAGGGGTGATTGCTCAGTATTAACATTGCACACAGAGAAGGCCTGAATAGGGTGCTGGTCACACACATGAAGTGCACAGTGCCTGGATTACAGCCTATTAGTGACACCCATAGTATTAGATTAGGCGGGCTGCCCAGCACTCTATCAGTGCACCCTACTTTACAAGGCCATCATAGATGGGCTTGGCTGCATCCTGCATAAAAAAAGATATAACGTGCAAAAATATATAATAAATTTATGTGGCATGGGTCAATATTTTGGCCAAAATATACAAGCTCGCAACCCACGTCAAGGGTCCTCATTATCTTGCGAGTCCCTACCTAAAATTAAAAACAAAGCCACAGAAAAAGGAATTAAAATTCCTCGAAAGTTCATAAGTTCAATATAGCAAGAACAAAAACCCTAAATCTTTCTGTAGCTTTGCTTTTAATTCACCCTTGGGTTTCCCCACGAATAATGTTAAACTTAACCAATTGAACAGGATCACAGCTGAATCTTTTTTGTGAGGTAAAACATTTCCCTACTTGCTTTAAATAATGTTTTTCCTCAAAGAAAGAATAATTTGCGATCCTGTGCTGTAATGTCTGCATACTTTTTTCTCCTCCCCTGCCTAGGAGTATGATCAGACTATGTCACTGTACAGTCAGACACATCCATTACACAGTACATAGCAGGGGCACATATATAGGATTATCTCACCACAGGAACATTTTTTTAATTACATCCAATTTTGGAAATTATTATTATTCCAAGATCTATCGATTTAAATTTATGTTAAAATTAAGTTTGCTCATGGGAAAACCCCTTTAACTAGCTAAAGCTTTCCCCCCCTAAATGTTGGCATCTGTCTAAGGACATCAGCTCATAAAGGCTTCCTGGGATAGATTTGGAGCAAAACACTCCATTAATGCTGGTCCCAAAGAAACCCCGGCCTAAACCCTTGAGCCTCAATACAAAGACAGTTTCATAACTTTAAGGTTGAAAGACCTAAGTCCATCAATTTCATTCTAAAAGCTAATGTGTTGATCCAGAGGAGGCAAAAACCCCATGAGGCAGATGCTAATTGCCCCATATTAGGGGAAAAATTCCTTCCCGACTCCACATATGGCAATCAGACTAGTTCCCTGGATCAACTTCCCATAAAAAAATCTAGTAACAGTAACCTGCAATATTCTATTATTCACAAAAGGCACATATGCCGTCCATGAACTTTTTTCTTTCAGCCGGAGTAGTAATGGAGGTGTCTGATAGTTGATGCCAGCTGTCAATTCACAGCCTTAAAAGTATTAATCCGATTCTCACCACACAAGGGCAATCAGGAAAATCTGGGCAAAGCGCCAGAATTGGTGCATTTAATGCATGTGCCACTTCTGAAGTGGCTGGGGGCTGCTATATTTAGGCTGGGAAGGGCGAAGTAACCATGGGCCTTCCCAGCCTGATCATACCAACCCCCTGCTGTCTGCTTTGGCTTGGCTAGCTATAAACATAGGGGGAGCCCTCTCCATTTTTTTTTAAATTTATTTATTTTGTTCACAGCAGCATACAGGCATCTTCCCCATGCAATAAAGTTTATTTGGTTGCACTACAGCCTTTCAACAAACTTTATTAGCAAACGAACAGCATTCAAACTCGGACACAGGCTTTTTTTAAAAGTCTGTTTTGGAGTTCGAGCCCTGAACACCCAGTGTCTGGTATGATCCCCAAACTTTACAGTTTGGGTTTGCTCATCTCCAATCATAACACAATATATTATAACTGACATGCAGACACTTAGCCAATATATTATTAGAACTTGTAAAATATTTTAATCCGGTACCTTGCAGTTTAGTATAAAGGTACCGTCACACATGAGATCGCTAGCGAGATCGCAGCTGAGTCACGGTTTCCATGACGCAGTAGCGATCCCGTTAGCGATCTTGTTATGTGTAAGTTACCAGCGATCAGGCCCCTGCTGTGAGATCTCTAGTCGTAGCAGAATGGTCCAGGCCATTTTCTTCAAAGGCGATGTCCTGCTGGGCAGGACACATCGCTGTGTTTGACACTGTGTGACAGGGTCACAGTGACTGCTGAGATTGTTATACAGGTCGCTACTGCGACCTGTATTGTTCCTGCATCGCTGGTAAGATCTGACTGTGACATCTCACCTGCGACCTCCCAGCGACTTACCTGCGATCCCTATCAGGTCGCATCTTTTTCGGGATCGCTGGTAAGTCATTGTGTATGACTGGGCCTTAAGATATAACATATCTGTTGATAATAGCACTCAAGGGTAATTTGTTCAGTACTTAAGCCAATGTCTCCAACAACAAACAATGTACAAGACAAGATGAGATAAATGTTCCCTCACACTCCTAGACCTAAAGTGCTGAGATATAGTCCAACGACACCGCCTCTTTATATCCAGAGACGTTCCCGTTCTTAAAATCAGGTATTCATAGCACCACCGTCGCGGACTCTACTAACTCCACAGTGATTGTGACAAGGTCCCACTCGACCGCCGCAGGTGTGACCCCGCGTCCACTTTTGAAACGTGGAGGTTTCAGTCACTCAGTGTTATTAGTAGAAATTCACATATAACAATACCTATATAGGTATATAAGACAACAAGAAATATCTATAGGGTATCAGGGGGCATGTACCTGGGTTGTAGTGTATAATACCCTATCATTTGTCTTCAGTCCACAAATGACTGTCGACCACACCTAGTTGGACTCCCTTATACACATTCAGGATTTTATATGTAATCCGTATACATTCACTCAAGTTTCCATTCAAGGAGCCTCATTGTAACATAAAACAGATATTTTATGGCATTTTAGTTTACAATTTTAAAAGACGGACAAATGGAAATGATACAAATTACCAGGAGACAAAATCCAATAAAGTACAGAAGACAAAATCCAACAAGGTACCGGAATAGAATATATAAAAATTCATCTTATTTTGGGTTTCTTAGTTAGTATTATGTTTTCTTAGTTAACATAGGCGACATCACCCATTATAAGTCTGCAGATTATATAATATACGTATAAACCTGTTGTACTGTAATAACATAAGGGTATGTGTCCCCTATCAGGACCTGCTGTGTCCTTGACTCAGCATGTCCTGACGTGCGGGGCAGAGAGTATCCTCTGTAGGAGAACGCAGGAGACCGCAGCGTCCTGTGCCCACAATCAGAGTTCAGGGCACTGCGGTCTTTCGCTTGTGTTCTTCCTACGGACGATACTTGCTACTCCGCAGCAAACAACTGACATGCTGCAGCTTAGGAAAGCCGCACTGCAGGGAATTTTTACTGTGGGATGCACAGGGGGCACGGGATTTCTAGAAATCCCATCCAATGTGCTTGTACTGTACAACGCAGCGTTTTGAAGCACGCTGCATCCAAATTGCTGCTAACGCTGATCGTGGGCACGCAGCCTAAGGTCTCGTGCGCACCTTGCATACTCACATGCATTTATGCTGTGTATTGCACTGCAGTGTAAATGCATGCGTCCTGCGTCCCCTGCACAATCTATGTAGATTGTGCATGAGACATGCGCACGTTGCTTTTATGAATGCAGCGATTTGGGTGCTAAAATTTTGACCCAAATCCGTGTGTTCATATAATGAGCATGTCAATTATTTGTGCGTTCTGGATGCAGCTCCCTTTCTGTCTATTGTGGGGGCAGCAGCCAGAGCGCATGAAATCGGCTTTTTTTAACAAAAAAACTACATCCATTATGCAGTGTTTCTGCAGCGATTTGAAGCGCACATGTGCTGTCAAATCGCTGCAGAAGAATCAGCAGTTACGTGCGCATGAGCCCTAAGAGTTCACTCCTCAAGCAGTTTGCACCAGAAATTTTACAAGGGGAACTATTTACTTTAAAAGGGATTTCCCATCGTGGACAATATTTTTAATATATTTAATATAGAATAAAATGTAATTTTTGTCTTAAAGGAGGTGTCCAGGCTTGAGGTTAACGACAGACTTTTGAATCCTAACAGGAACTGCACTGTGCGCTGTGAGGATTCGCCTGTGCCGGTAGCGGGCAGTCATGACCACAAGTATGTGACTTGCATACATGCATTCAGGTGCTGACACCTAGAGTAACTGAAGACTTTTACCTCAAGCCTGGAAAACCTCTTTAACAAACCTGAATTAAAATTCTGAAAAAAAAAATATTTACACATAGATTTTTCACAGGACTTATCACCAGAAAGCTCATAAAAAAAATCGCTAATTGTTTTGCATATTTTACACTGCACCCTGTACATGAGTCTCCCAAGAAGCTGAAGATACAGGGAGAAGTCACAAGAGACCCTGATTCCAGCGATATGTCACTTACTGAGCTGTTTGCTGTCATTTTGATAAAATCAATATTTTCTCTGCTGCAGATCTAGCAGTTATACTGAGCTCATTAATATGCTGGACTACCTGGTAGCACGCCAAGTAGTCCTGTAATGATATCTCCTGCTGATTACACAGTGATTTTATCAAAACTACACTAAGTAGCCCAGTAATTGACACATCACTGGAATCAGCATCTCTGCCCCTACATAATGCAGATTAGGTTGCAAAAATCTCCTGACAGATTACCTTTAAAAGATGAGTCAAATTCATTAGGAGGAAATGAATTTCGTGCATCTTACTGCAACGGGCACTTCGTGAAGGTTGGTAAACAAAACCACCAGCTTTGATTAAACGCCACCAAAGGGTTACATGACATTAGCAGATACAGAGCAGGGGAGGGGTATACGTCACCAGGTTCACATCATGGTCCTGGGTCGTCCTCCATCGGCTCTTTTTTCATTCTGATGAAAATGTAGCATTCTTATCTTGTTTCTCTCCAAAATGGCAATAAGGCTGCAGGGCTCCACGGTTTATAATCCGAAGGCTCCACGGTTTATAATCCAAAGGCTCGTTCTTGTCCTTTGTCCTATATAAGAAAGTAATATTGTTGCAGGGCTCCAGGTTTATATTCCCAGAGCTCCACTTACGTCTTTCTGACTGCCATAGTTCGGCTCTATCGTCCTGCCTCTATAGTAAAAAAGTGTTAAATGTCTGTAAAGATCCCAGGAACGGTTTGTTTAGAGCCTTTGATCATTGTGACATCACAAAGTGATGACATAGGCAAGTGGGCGTGGAACCTTTATTAGTCATCAGGTGTGGTCAGATGCAATTTGCATATTCTATGAAGTTGGATGGAATTTGCATATTTCATGATGCCATAAACCTCTGATGTCACCACAATGAGAACAGACATGAACATTCCATCCGGGGCCCGGCCGTTATCATCATCTGAACCATCCATGACTGCGGCGCACAGATGTCAGTGTTCAGTTTTCTTGTCTAGTTACAAAGGAGAGGACTTAGGGGTACTTTGCACACTACGACATCGCAGATGCGATGTCGGTGGGGTCATGTCGAAAGTGACGCACTTCCTGCGTCGCTCTCGACATCGTAGTGTGTAAATCCTAAATGATACGATTAACGAGCGCAAAATCATCGTTATCGTATCATCGGTGTAGCGTCGGCGAATTCCATAATTACACTGACGCAACGGTCCGATGTTGTTCCTCGTTCCTGCGGCAGCACACATCGTTGTGTGTGAAGTCGCAGGAGCTAAGAACACCACCTTACCTGTGTCCCGGCTGCAATGCGGAAGGAAGGAGGTGGGCAGGATGTTTACGTCCCGCTCATCTCCGCCCATCCACTCCTATTGGCCGCCTGCCGTGTGACGTCGCTGTGACGCCGCACGACCCACCCCCTTAATAAGGAGGCGGTTCGCTGGCCAGAGCGACGTCGCACGACAGGTGAGTGCATGTGAAGCTGGCGTAGCAATAATATTCGCTACGGCAGCTATCGCAATGATATCGCAGCTGTGAAGGGAGCAGGGACTATCGCGCTCGGCATCGCAGCATCGGCTTGCGATGTCATAGTGTGCAAAGTACCCCTTAGTGCTATAAAAGGCAAATGTGCAATCAATGGTCAATGGTTCCCCTGAATTCACAGCTCTAGAGCCGGAGGATCAGCCACTAAGAATTCTGGGAAAGTTGAGTGACAGATGTTAAAGTAAATAAAAACTCAGAATTTTTAGAAATCCGGGAGAGACCCCTGAGATGTAATAGGGGCCGCGTCCTGTGTTATACAGCCTTGTATGAAAAACATAAAATATATAAATGGTATGCTCGCTCCAATAAACTATATTATGGGTGTTGTGTCTCACAACAAGTCTCCTTTTGGTGATTTTGGTTCTGCGGTCATGCTTTGCACAGTACAGCTCTTCTCTTAACCCGTTATATATAGCCACTTACTGCAGTACATCACTCCTGTCAGCTCCATCCTGCAGTACATGGCTCCTCTCATCTCTATACAGCCTCCTCCTCTAGTACATGTCTCCTCTCATCTGTATACAGCCCCCTCCTCTAGTAAATGTCTCCTTTCATCTCTATACAGCCTCCTCCTCTAGTACATGTCTCCTCTCATCTGTATACAGCCCCCTCCTCTAGTAAATGTCTCCTCTCATCTCTATACAGCCTCCTCCTCTAGTACATGTCTCCTCTCATCTGTATACAGCCCCCTCCTCTAGTAAATGTCTCCTCTCATCTCTATACAGCCTCCTCCTCTAGTACATGTCTCCTCTCATCTCTATACAGCCTCCTCCTCTAGTACATGTCTCCTCTCATCTGTATACAGCACCCTCCTCTAGTAAATGTCTCCTCTCATCTCTATACAGCCTCCTCTAGTACATGTCTCCTCTCATCTCTATACACCCTCCTCTAGTACATGTCTCCTCTCATCTCTATACAGCCTCCTCTAGTACATGTCTCCTCTCATCTATACGCAGCCTCCTCCTCTAGTACATATCTCTTCTTACCTATATACAGCCGCCTCCTCTAGTACATGGCTCCTCTCATCTATATACAGCCCCCTCCTCTACTACATGGTTCCCCTGACTAATCCTCCCCCTTGTGCAGGACAGCGCCGCTATCAGTTCCTCTTCAGAGCAGTTAAGCTCGGCGCTATTGTGGCGCCCCTGACCTGGTCAGGCACCACTGAGTACTGCACCCATGCTGGGGACAGTACAATACAGGTAATCCAGAAGGCTGACCGGGGTGTGGAACACAGGCGCATAGTGACCAGGTCTCACACATGTACCCATGAGAGGACCCCTGGGGATCCCAGGAGGGGGCAAAGCCTATACCTCCACTGGAATAGTGGCAGGGGGTTAAAAAGCCTCCATCTCCTCTCAAGGGGTGTGGTGGAGAGTCTTGTTGCTAGGTGGCGTAGGCAAGAACAGGAGAGGAGGAGCAGTGAGTCAGTTAGAGCAGAACTCCATAGGGCTCAGTGAGGAGCAGACCTGTGGGGCTGTTGCTGTCTAACAGCGCCCGCGCAGTGGCTACAGACGGGGGAGAACGGTCAACTAGGAGTGCTGCCTGAAAGCCAGCTTCAGCTAGAGAGTGCAACGGAGTGGGAAGTAAGGAGACTGCTAGAGAGCACCAGGCCCAACCGGGCGGCAGATCCCGAAGCGGGGATAGATTCAACTTTCTTCTGCTAAACCTGCCGGTGTGGGGCTCTTAAAGCCCACACCACAACACTACAAAAGCCGCAGCCACGTAACCACAAGTTAGGGCCCATAGGTCATAGGAGGCAAGAGGCTGGAGTGGCCTGGTCCGGGGAACAAGCAAACGGCAAACAAGAAGGGGAGAGAGGCTTGGAGCATCTTCCCTGGGTGACCCCCATAGGGACTCAAAGTCGGGGTTACCCCAAAACACCTATGGGGCTTCACATCTGGCGCTGTGAACAGGATAAGGACTAGACCTGTTCAGACAGGTGACCATGTGCCTAGGCGGTCCGCTTGAAAAATTGGAAGCGCCGCCATATTGCCACCATGAAAAGCGCGCTGAAAAACAACAGCAGCCCGCGCTGGAAGAAGTTACCGCCCACGAAGAGGTGTGGCTACCCAGAGATCCTCTGCAGAGTCCTGACCTCGCTGATGAAGAGAGCGGAAGCGTCCAGAGACGGCGGAGCAGAAGAGAAGCCAGCAGCTTGCTAATGAAGATGGCGTCTGAGAGCAGAGATCCAGAGCCAGGCTCCGCTGCCTGGTGGTGCCGGGAGCTTGCTATTTTCTGTGACCAGCTGGAGGCTAGGATTGTGCGACAGCTCAGGGAAGAACGCACGGAGCTCCTGGAGATGGCTGCGGCGGTGCGGACCTACGAGGAGGGAGCCGCGCGACGCCTGCCAGACCGAGCGGCGACGACGCAGACCCCGATGCTGCCACAGATGGGTGAGTCGAGTGATGCCCCGGCCAGCGCAAGTGCCCCGGCCCCTGCTGCCACGCCCGCGGTCCCAGAAGAGGCGCCCGGCGCGGCGACGCTGGACCAGGCCGCAGCCACGCTAGAAGCGGCCCGCCAAATCCAGGCCGCCGCAGCGATGCCCCGCCTGTCCCGCAGGGCTCCGACCACCACGGCAGTGCTCATCCGTGCTGCAGGTGTGACGCTGACCCAGGCTGCCACCCTGCTGAACCCGGTCCGCCAAGACCCCACCGCAGCAGCGACGCTCGTCCGCGCCGCAAGTGAGATGCTGAACCAGGCCGCAGCCCCGCCAGGTGCGGCCCGCCAAGCTCCGATCGCTGCAGCGACGTCCAGCCCAGCCTGCACAGAGCCCCCTGCAACAGCGACACTGATCCAGGCCGCCGCCATGCCAGGCGCGGCCCGCCAAGACCAGGCCGCCGCCATACAGGGCGCGGCCCGCCAAGACCAGGCCGCCGCCATACAGGGCGCGGCCCGCCAAGACCAGGCCGCCGCCATACAGGGCACGGCCCGCCAAGAAGAGAAGACTACCTCACTATTTTCCCCGGCCTGCAAGGCCAGAGCAGACACCGCTCCCCAGCTCAAAGAGGTCCCTGCCAGGAAGACCCTGATAGGAGAGGACCCCGCATACTGGAAGCTGAAGGCTGATCTGGAGGCCCAGTTCCCGCAAGAGATGGTGGATCGGTACCTGCTCCCTCCGCATACCCCCAAGGAGATTCAGGCAACCCCTGCAGCCGCGCCAGAGAGCCCACCGCCCAGACCAGCTGAAGAGAGCCCATCCCCAGCACTGCCACAACCAGAGTGCAGTGAAGAACTAAGGGGGAGAGGAGGCCAGGAAGCAGAAGGGTTGACTCCGACTCCAGTGCCACCAGTAGCAGTTGTGTATTCAGAGCCGGAAATGCTGCCATACTCCCGCTGGGACGAGGAGGACCTGACCCCCTCTGCAGAGGAAGAGCTGCCTAAGAGCTTCACCTGGGAGCCCACAGGCATGGATCCAGCCCGCAAGACACGGCGCAGAAGAACACAGTTTGCTCCAGCACCACAGTCTCCTGAACAGAGAGCAGTCACCGCCAGAGACCTAAAGGAGAAGCGTTTGTTGAGAGAGTCCAAAAGCCAGGCTAGAGGACCCCTGTGTTATGGCGTAGTGGAAGACTTTAATCTGAGAAGCGGCTATGGATTTATTGTAGCACCTGGCATCAAAAAGGGAATATTTGTTAACAGGAGAGATGTCAGCGCACACCTGCCTAGAGGACACCCTGGCAGAAATCTGAAAATGGGAGATTCGGTACAGTTTACCATGCACCAAGGTGAAAGGGGATTGTACGCACTTGATGTAGCCTTACGTACCAGCAAACCCTACAGCCATCCCATGCCACAAGAAAGACAAGAAAGACAAGAAAGACAAGAAAGACAAGAAAGACAAGAAAGACAAGACAGAGATAAAGAAACAGATACAGAAAAGGAATCAGATGCAGACCAAGAAAGGAAAGATAAAGATCCTACAGATGAGGTAACCACAGATGAAGACAGAGACAAAGAGCAGGAAAGTCACAGGTGCCAGTGCCCAACGTGCCCTCGCCCTAGTGAAAAAGAGGAGTAAAAGTAAAGTAAGAAGAGAAGTTACTGTTTGACCAGTTAAAGTTTTGAAAAGTTTGCAACGTTTTAAAGTTCAAGAATGTGCCCACAAAAACTATTGTGAGAAATAAACTTTAAGGCTATGAACTTGCTATAGCCACAAACTCTCGCAGTGTAAATAGTTACACCAGTGGCACCACCACCAGGGCCAGCCTGTTTAGGGGCTTGGCTCGTCTGCAACCAGGGGGGCCCGTCCGTAGAAAAGGGCCTTGGCTCACCTGCGACCAGAGAGCACGCCTGTTTATGGGGCCTTGGCTCACCACCACAAAGAGGGTACCTGGTCAGCGCCAACTGTGGAGGCCGCCTCTGCATCCTGCCAGAAGAGGCTGAAGGCGCGGATCCACCAGGCCAGGTATACCCTGAAAACCGCCAGCCCGTGTAAGCCGCCTCTACATCCTGCCAGAAGTGGCTGAAGTCGCGGCCAACGGGAGAGGAAGATTGGAGGAAAGGTCTGGGGAAGTAGATGGCCCAGACCTGGTTACCAACAGGACCGGTGACCTGCCTCCTGAGAGGGTTTTGGGTGGGTTAACGGACTTGTGGGTGGAGGGTGGTGATGTCTGATACCTGGTGCTTTTAAATGTTTTACATGTTTTAATGTTTTATGCATTTTAAAATGTTGTCTTGCAGCCCGAGGACGTGCTGGTGATAACTAAGGGGGAATGTGGCGCCCCTGACCTGGTCAGGCACCACTGAGTACTGCACCCATGCTGGGGACAGTACAATACAGGTAATCCAGAAGGCTGACCGGGGTGTGGAACACAGGCGCATAGTGACCAGGTCTCACACATGTACCCATGAGAGGACCCCTGGGGATCCCAGGAGGGGGCAAAGCCTATACCTCCACTGGAATAGTGGCAGGGGGTTAAAAAGCCTCCATCTCCTCTCAAGGGGTGTGGTGGAGAGTCTGGTTGCTAGGTGGCGTAGGCAAGAACAGGAGAGGAGGAGCAGTGAGTCAGTTAGAGCAGAACTCCATAGGGCTCAGTGAGGAGCAGACCTGTGGGGCTGTTGCTGTCTAACAGCGCCCGCGCAGTGGCTACAGACGGGGGAGAACGGTCAACTAGGAGTGCTGCCTGAAAGCCAGCTTCAGCTAGAGAGTGCAACGGAGTGGGAAGTAAGGAGACTGCTAGAGAGCACCAGGCCCAACCGGGCGGCAGATCCCGAAGCGGGGATAGATTCAACTTTCTTCTGCTAAACCTGCCGGTGTGGGGCTCTTAAAGCCCACACCACAACACTACAAAAGCCGCAGCCACGTAACCACAAGTTAGGGCCCATAGGTCATAGGAGGCAAGAGGCTGGAGTGGCCTGGTCCGGGGAACAAGCAAACGGCAAACAAGAAGGGGAGAGAGGCTTGGAGCATCTTCCCTGGGTGACCCCCATAGGGACTCAAAGTCGGGGTTACCCCAAAACACCTATGGGGCTTCACACTATGATACAGGAGGATCCACCCCCTCCTGCGACATCATCATCATTGCAGCCACGACCGAGCTCCTGCGCTATTAGTTCACTTTCCAGTAGTAAAGATGGCGGTGCATATACACATGACTGTTAGCGGGAAAAGTGAAGAAAATCTTCTCTATGCTCTGCTGATAAACACAGAGTGGCCTCTGGACCGAAGGAGCAGGTGAGTGGTTGATACCAGAGAGTTTTGTTGGGTTAGCAGCTGTTCACAGTGCAGACAACACATTGGTGGACCGGACAGGATGTGTAGTGATGAAATCACCGCAGTCTGGAAGTTGTAGTTCCAAAGTTTGATAAGTCAACCTGTGCCCATAGGAAACATAGAAGTGCACACTTGGTATAGCGACTGCCTGGTACACCTCCTGGTCTGCAAACCCCTCACCCCCCCGCTGCTGTTGCCGGCAGTGCCTCGCCCGCTTGCAACTGTCTCTGGCAATGTGTTCCCTCATCTCTCTGCAACTGTGCCTGGCAATGTGCCCCACTGCTACTGTGCCTGGCATTGTGCCCATCGCCCTCTGCAACTGTATCTACCTTGTGCCCCTTTGCTTCTTTCGCCTGGCAGCACGCCCCTCAGCAACTGTGCCTGGCAATGTGTCTTTTGCCCCTCTGCAACAATGCCTGGCATTGTGTTACTCGCCCCTCTGCAACTGCACCTGGCATTATTCCACTTGCCCCTCTGCTACTGTGCCTGGCGTTCTGCCTCATGCCCCTCTGCTACTGTGCCTGACATTGGGCCCCTTTCCCCCTTGCTCTTTGCACTTGGCAACACGCCTCTTTGCTAGTGCACCAGGCAGAGTCCCCCTTGCCCATCTGCTACTGCGCCTGGCGGCTTGCCCCTCACTGCTCTGCTGCTGTGCTTGGCAGTGTGCCCCACTGCTGCGATGCCTGACAGCGCAACCCTCTGCTTTGGCACCTAGCAGCACACCCGTCTGCTGGGGTGCCTGGCAGTGTGCCTGGCAGTGTCCCCCCCCCAGCTGCAGCGCTCCCCCTGCTGTGGTGCCTGGCGCTCGTCACCCCTCTTTTACTATGCCTGGCAGTGTGCCCCTCTGTTGCAGCACCTGGCAACATACCCTTCCCGCTGTGGTGCATACTAGAGCACTCCTCGCCCTCTGTTACTTTTGCTTGCCAGCACGCTCCTTGCCTCTCTGCTACTGCACCTGCAGCGTGTGCCTCGCTCCTCTGCTACTACGCCTGGCAACATTCCCCTCTGATACTGCGCCTGGCAGCTTGCTCCTCACCCCTATGCTACTGTGCCTGGTAGCCTGGTAACATGCACCTCTGCTATTGTACCTTGGAGCTTGCCCCTCTGCTACTATGCCTGGCACTCTCTGGCAGCACACCACTCTGCTGCAGTGCCTGGCAGCACGCCCCTCTGAGACTGCGCCCAAATCCTTCTATGGCTTATTTTTGGGGTAGGTCTTATTTTCAGGGAAACAAGGTAGTTGTTGGCCGAATGACAGCTGCAAGTTATCTCTCCAGACTCTCCCACACACAGGATAACTTGCTCAATTGAACTGTACTGTGTGTGAAAAAGCCACTTCCGAACAACTTTGGTGTTTGCTTATCTTGTAGTGCCCATGAGACCATCAGGGTGCTACAAGGTTCTGCATCCCCACAAGGATGCAGGGCCTACCCCCTTAGGGACCCAGAACCCCAGTGCCGGTACCAACAAAAACCCAGGTAATCCCAATTTTCCCCAACAATCCCCCATACAATGGTACCCAGCTTGGGTAGGACCAATGGATGGCCGCCTAGAGGTGGAGCCAGTCCAGTCCACTAGTTGACCAGGTGGGAGGGGCAGACTGTGGACAGAGAGAACACAGGAAGTCAGTAGTGAGAAGAGTGGTGACTGTAGGAGTGTGAAGGTGGAAGCACAGTGACATCCTGACTCGGGTTAACGGTGACCTAGTGGACTCTTAACCTGCCGGGCCTGGTTGTAATGGCAACCTCTGCAACCACATTCGTTACGGCCCTGCAGCTGAGTGTATGTAGGTATGTATGTGTGTGTTATCCCCTCTAAAGGAATCCGCATCGTCGCATTTACAAGCACAAAATTTTGCACAGCCGCCTCAAGTGACTCAGGGAACATAATAGACTATATTTTGAGGGGAAAATTTAACCCTGCACTTTACAGTTATTCACCAAAAAAAAACTGGTTACATTAACCCCTTCACGACCGCGGGCAGTAAAATTACGTCCTATTTTAACGTGACAACGACCAGGGACGTAATTTTACTGCCTAAACTTCATTTGATTGCCGTGGCCATAGCAACGGCTTTCAAATGATGTCCCCTGCTGTTTCTTACAGCAGGGGACCTTTGCTTGACCCCAGGGGGGGCGGCATCGCCACCCCCTATCGACGATCGATGTGATTGGCTGTTCAAATCTGAACCTTCAACCACATCGTTCGCACTAATTTCGGCAAAAATAATGCCCAAATTAGTGCGATACTGTGAGATCCAGCTATGAGATGCCGCAGCTGCTGCAGCATATCATAGGTGGACCTCAAACATGCCGCCCCCAGCCCCTGCAGCATTGATTGGAGCGATCGTGCTATGACGCGCAATCACTCCAATCAGTGTGCAGTGGGGCGGTCTGATCTGCCGGTGGCCGCCCTCCCCAGGCCTGTGCTGGCCTGCGAGCCCTCCCCCAACATGTCTGCAGCTTGTGGTACCACGCCACCGCTGCTGCTGCCACCGCCGCCGTAGCTGAGGTCACCGCTCCTGCTGCACGTGAGTACTGTGCTCACCTTGCAGCCCGTGCGCGCTCCCGTGGTGCCCCTGCGCGCTCCTGTGATAGCCCCTGCCCGTGCCCCCCTGCGATCTGCCCCCCCCGACATCTCGATCTGCTCCCCCCCCCCCGACATCCCGATCTGCTCCCCCCGCGATCTGACTGCCTCCCCCATTATCTCTATTCTGCTTCTGCAGCTGCCTCTCCGGTCTCCCCCTCTGCTCTCCCCCCTCCTCCTCTGCTCCCCCCCCGCTCTGCTGTCACCCACCCCCCTCTGCTCTCACCCCCCCCCTCTCCCCCTCTGCTCTCCCCCCCTCTCTCCCCCTCTGCTCTCCCCCGACGTACTCTTACCTGTCTTCACCGGCCCGATCACATCTACCTCCATCGCTGGGTCCTTCCTGGGCATTCTGCTGATCTGCCTGCTGCTCCTGTAAAGCTGTCCATCTCTCTGCAATCTGTTCCTCCTGCAGCTCTTCTGGTCAGTGATCCTCTGGGTACTGTGAGAATAACTTTTTTTTTTTTTCTGTATCCTGTCCATTTTTACACCTCATCTGTCCGTGTATGGCATCCGTCCGTGCGTCCCGCCAAGCGCTGATCAGGGATGCAGATAACAGATCTGCATCCCTGCTCAATTTTTGGCGGGACTTTTTTTTCCGTATCCCCGACGCTTTTTGTATGGCATCCGTCCGTGCGTCCCGCCAAGCGCTGATCAGGGATGCAGATAACGGATCTGCATCCCTGCTCAATTTTTCGCGTGACTTTTTTCCGTATCCGCAACGCTTTTTGTATCCCATCTGTCCGTGCGTCCCGCCGAGCGCTAATCAGGGATGCACATAACGGATCGGCATCCCTGCTCAATTTTTGGCGTGACTTTTTTCCGTATTTGCGACGCTTTTTGTATCGCATCCGACCGTGCGTCCTGCAGCGGCCGATCAGTGCACTGTGTCTGTGCATTTGAAAAGTCAAATGGCGCTCCTTCTCTTCTGAGCCCCGCCATTTGCCCAAACAATTACTTTCCACCACATGTGAGGTATCTACGTACTCAGGAAAAATTGCACAATACGTTTTATGGTGCATTTTTTCCTGATAGCCTTGTGAAAAAAAAAGCTACCTAGTTGAAGCAACTGTTTTGTGGTTAAAAAAATTTTTTTTTCTTTTCACAGCTCAACGTTATAAACTTCTGTGAAGTCCCCAGGTGTTCAAAGTGCTCACCAAACATCTAGAAAAATTATTTGAGGGCTCTAGTTTCCAAAATGGGGTCACTTGTGGGGGAGCTCCACTGTTTAGGCACCATAGGGGGTCTCCAAACGTGACATGGCGTCCGCTAATGATTCCAACCAATTTTGCTGTCAAATGGCGCTCCTTCTCTTCTGAGCCCCGTCATGCGCCCAAACAATTACTTTCCACCACATATAAGGTATCTGCGTACTCAACAGAAAATGCACAATACATTTTATGGTGCATTTTTTCCCGATAGCCTTGTGAAAAAAAAAGCTACCTAGTTGAAGAAACCGTTTTGTGGTAAAAAAAAAATAATTTTCTTTTCACAGCTCAACGCTATAAACTTCTGTGAAGCCCCCAGGTGTTCAAAGTGCTCACCAAACATCTAGAAAAATTATTTGAGGGCTCTAGTTTCCAAAATGGGGTCACTTGTGGGGGAGCTCCATTGTTTAGGCACCTCAGGGGGTCTTCAAACACGACATGGCGTCCGCTAACAGGTGCAGCTAATTTTGCACTAAATAATTCAAATGGCGCTCCTTGCCTTCCGAGCACTGCCGTGTGTCCAAACATTTGATTTCCACCACATATGAGGTATCTGCGTACTCAGGAGAAAATGCACAATACATTTTATGGTGCATTTTTTCCTGTTACCCTTGTGAAAAAAAAGCTACCTAGTTGAAGCAACCGTTTTGTGGTAAAAAAAAAAATTTTTCTTTTCACGGCTCAACGCTATAAACTTCTGTGAAGCCCCCAGGTGTTCAAAGTGCTCACCAAACATCTAGAAAAATTATTTGAGGGCTCTAGTTTCCAAAATGGGGTCACTTGTGGGGGAGCTCCATTGTTTAGGCACCTCAGGGGGTCTTCAAACCCGACATGGCGTCAGCTAATGAGTGCAGCTAATTTTGCGTTCAAAAATTCAAATGGCGCTCCTTGTCTTCCGAGTCCTGCCGTGTGCCCAAACATTTGATTTCCACCACATATGGGGTATCTGCATACTCAGGAGAATATGCACAATAAATTGTATTGTGCACTTTCTCTTTTCTCCCTTGTAAAAATGAAAATTTTATGGCTAAAATAACATTTTTGTGTTAAAAAGTAAAATTTTAATTTTTTCCTTCCA
Organism: Anomaloglossus baeobatrachus; assembly: GCF_048569485.1. Classification (NCBI taxonomy): domain Eukaryota; kingdom Metazoa; phylum Chordata; class Amphibia; order Anura; family Aromobatidae; genus Anomaloglossus; species Anomaloglossus baeobatrachus. The sequence continues at coordinate 474,918,160 of NC_134358.1, read as the reverse complement.
CATTGCTTTGGTTCCTGTGAAGCACCTAAAGGGTTAATAAACTTATTGGATGTAGTTTTGAGCAGTGTGAGGGGTGCAGTTTTTAGAATGGGGTCACTTTTGGGTTTTTTCTGTCACCTAGGTCTCTTAAAGTCACTTCAAATGTGATGTGGTCCCTAATAAAAATTCTTTTGTAAATTTTGTTGAAAAAATGAGAAATTGCTGATGACCTTTGACCCCTTCTAACTTCCTAACGAAAAAAAAATTTGTTTCGAAAATTGCGCTGATGTAAAGTAGACAAGTGGGAAATGTTATTTAGTAACTATTTTGTGTGACATATCTCTGAGATTTATGGGCATAAATTTTCAAAGTTTGAAAATTGCGAAATTTTCAAAATTTTCGCAAAATTTCCTAAATTTTCACAAATAAACGCAAAAAATATCGGCCTAAATTTACCACTGACATAAAGTACAATATGTCACGAAAAAACAATCTCAGAATCGCCAGGATCCGTTGAAGCGTTCCAGAGTTATAACCTGTCAAAGTGACACTGGTCAGAATTGCAAAAAATGGCCCGGTCATTAGGGTGTTTTAGTGGCCGGGGGTGAAGGGGTTAAAGTCAATGGCGCTGGGAGCTACAGGTCCCTATTAGGAGCTGTGATTAGTTGCTATAGGCAACAAAGGACATCTTAGTATAAGAAACTTATATGTGAGGTAATATGATATCGGTGCAGAGACAGAGAAAGATACATACAGAAAGAGACAGACAGAGTCAGATAGGAAAAGAGACAGACAGAGACAGACAGGGAAAGAGGCAGACAGGGAGAGAGAGACAGGGAAAGAGAGAAGGGAAAGAGACAGATAGGGACAGAGACAGACAGGGAAAGACACAGACAGGGAGAGAGAGAGACAGGGAAAGAGAGAAGGGAAAGAGACAGATAGGGACAGAGACAGACATACAAGGAAAGAGACATACAGGGAAATATACAGACAAGGAAAAAGACAGACACAGACAGAGAGACAGGCAGGGAAAGAGACCAACAGAGACAAACAGGGAAAGAGACAGACATTAAAAGAGACAAACAGAGAAAGAGACAGACAGGGAAAGATCCAGACAGGGAAAGAGACAGATAGGGAAAGAGACAGACAGGGAAACCTGACACATTCTACAAAACTCACATTTGACAACCTGACATACTTTACACAACTCACATACACTGTGTGCAGAATTATTAGGCAAATGAGTATTTTTATCACATGATAATTTTTATACATGTTGTCCTACTCCAAGCTGTATACACTTGAAAGCCAACTACCTATTAAGTATATCAGGTGATGTGCATCTCTGTAATGAGGAGGGATGTGGTGTAATGACATCAACACCCTATATAAGGTGTGCTTAATTATTAGGCAACTTCCTTTCCTTCGGCAAAATGGAAGAGAGATTTAATGGGCTCTGAAAAGTCCAAAATTGTGAGATCTCTTGCAGAGGGAAGCAGCAGTCTTGAAATTGACAAACGTTTGAAGCGTGATCACCGAACAATCAAACGTTTCAATGCAAATAGCCAATAGGGTCGCAAGAAGCGTGTTGGGCAAAAAAGGCGCAAGATAACTGCAGATAAATTGAGGAAAATCAAGTGTGAAGCTGCCAAGATGCCATTTGCCACCAGTTTGGCCATATTTCAGAGCTGCAACGTTACTGGAGTATCAAAAAGCACAAGGTGTGCCATACTCAGGGACATGGCTAAGGTAAGGAAGGCTGAAAAACGACCATCTTTGAAGAAGAAACATTAGATAAAATGTCAAGACTGGGCCAAGAAATATCTTAAGACTGATTGTTCAAAGGTTTTATGGACTGATGAAATGAGAGTGACTCTTCATGGGCCAGATGCATGGGCCAGAGGCTGGATCAGTAAAGGGCAGAGATCTCCACTCCGACTCAGACGCCAGCAAGGTGGAGGTGGGGTACTGGTGTGGGCTGGTATCATCAAAGATGAACTTGTGGGACCTTTTCAGGTTGAGGATGGAGTGAAGCTCAACTCTCAGACCTACTGCCAGTTTCTGGAAGACAACTTCTTCAAGCAGTGGTACAGGAAGAAGTCGGTATCGTTCAAGAAAAACATGATTTTCATACAGGACACTGCTCCATCACATGCATCCAACTACTCCACAGCGTGGCTGGCCAGTAAAGGTCTAAAAGATGAAAAAATAATGACATGGCCCCCTTGTTCACCTGATCTGAACCCCATAGAGAACCTGTGGTCCCTCATAAAATGTGAGCTCTACAGGGAGGGAAAACAGTACACCTCTCGGAACAGTGTCTCGGAGGCTGTGGTGGCTGCTGCACGCAATGTTGATTGTAAACAGATCAAGGAACTGACAGAATCTATAGATGGTAGGCTGTTGAGTGTCATCATAAAGAAAGGTGGCTATATTGGTCACTAATATTTTGGTGTTTTGTTTTTGCATGTCAGAAATGTTTATTTCTAAATTTTGTGCAGTTATATTGGTTTACCTGGTGAAAATAAACAAGTGAGATAGGAATATATTTGGTTTTTATTAAGTTGCCTAATAATTCTGCACAGTAATAGTTACCTGTACAAACAGATATCCTCCTAAGATAGCCAAATCTAAAAAAAAAAAAACTCCAACTTCCAAACAATTAAGCTTTGATATTTATGAGTCTTTTGGGTTGATTGAGAACATAGTTGTTGATCAATAATAATAAAAAAATCCTCTAAAATACAACTTACCTAATAATTCTGCACACAGTGTATACAAACCTGATTTACTCTAAACAACATACATATGTCACATGATGAACTCTAAACAACACACATATGCCACCACATTATAAAACTCACATACCAGGAAAACCCTTGATCAATTCCAATATAACGTCACTTGTAGTGGGGGTATCCACTCATTTTGCACCTCAAGGACTTTCCCAAAGCGACATGACGGCTGCAGACCATTCCATCAAAATCTGCGCTCCAAAACATCACTCCTTCTTTTCAGTGTGTCCAAATAATAGTTTCCCACTGCATATGGGGTATCAGTTTACTTGAGAGAAATTGCACAACAAATTTGGGGCTCCATTTTTTCCTACTATACTAGCCCTGCACCCCGGCCCCTCGCCAACCGGGCCCCGGGACCAACATCCTTAACCCACGGAGGGGTCAACACCTAGCTGCGCCCCTACACCGCTTCCGGGAGTCCCCGTACCTTTACCGCAGCGGTGGTGCCCACCATCACCACAACCCGTGGGTGGCGTCACGAACTTTACAATACAACCACCCCCCCTGCGTACACCACCACTACACCCTTCCAGAGCGAGGTCCGGAGGCGCTCAAGCCACCGACACATGCGAGCCCGGACCCGAGCGGCTCGGCGGTTGCAGCCGAGGCCGCGGGTGGTACACGTCGACTCTTCTGGTGTCACGAACAGGATAGAACCAGTCTACTTACCGGTAGAAGTGCGCCTTGTGGTTCCCGTCGGCGGCGTTCCGCTGAAAAATCTGAAGATCCGTCATCTTGGACGCGAAAGTTTCCCGCTCGAGTCGTCTTCCCCGAGCAGTGAAGGCGCGAAAGTGAAGCCCCGCCCCCAAAGAGAGAAGTGCTGTAGAAAAACCGAGGGGGGATGGGAAGAAGATGTCCGTGCCTACAGGAGACAGTGGGGGGGCGTCAGCTGCAGGAGTGGCAGCGCCCGAAGATGGGAACGTGGCAGCCTTCGCTCCGGTCTCAAGAACGGGGGAGGCTGCAGGTCCAGCGGTCGCCCAGGTAATGCCAATCTCCCTGCCGTACGTGCCCGGAGCTACTTGGCTACCCCAGTACGATGGGAATCCTGACGCCTTACAGGTGTTCCGGAAAAAGATAAACCCGATTCTTGACCTGTATGCCATGACTGGCAGACAGCGGGCGATGGTGGTACTCGGGCAGCTGACCGGCGCGGCCGAGCAGGAGACGGAGACCTGGACTGACGCGGACCGGGCCTTGGTAGCCACTATCTTTGAAAAACTCCAGACCGCCTTTGAGACCCGGGCCGAGGCTGAGTTGCGGATGCAGTTCTACCAATGTCAGCAGCGGCCCGCGGACAGTATCAGAGACCATGCCCTGCGCTTGCAGACGGCCCTCCGGACCCTGAGGCGGGTGGACACCATCAGTGACACCGACAGCAACAAGATGTTGGTGGAGCAGTTTCTACAAGGACTGAGGTCTGCTGAGGATCGCAAACAGCTGCGGTTATGGACTCTGGAGCACGCCGACTTAGACTTTACAGTACTAAAGGAGCGGGCCATCAAGGCCCTGCAAACATCAACTGGTGGCGCTCCTGATGCGGCCCCTTGGCCGGTTGAAACCACTCCCCTCTCAGTGGCACCCTCTCCCTTAGCTCTACCGGCCACTGCTAGACCCGTCGGGACAATAGAAGCGCTGGCCTCGCAGGTCCAACATATGAATGAAGATCTTACCCGGATCCTCACCGCACTCCAGCTCCCGATGAGAGTCAAGCCCCATGAGAAGATCCAGCTCGCTGACAGTCTGGAGGACGTCCCTTGGATGCAGCGGAGGAAGAACACTGACCTGCGGTATGGGCCACCCATGTGCTACAGGTGCAACAAGCCTGGCCATTACTCTGAGCGATGTCCGTTAAACGATCAACCCCTGAGGGCAAGGGCCAATCCTCAGGAGTAGACCCCCATGGCCCGGCTGATTGGAGAGACCGGTTTGTGGGAGGCCGCCCCATCATCTCCCTGGCGGTGGACGGCGTCCCGATTATGGCCCTGCTGGACACCGCATTGCAGGTAACCACTATGCCTTATTCATTGTACCAACGATATTGGGCCGATAGTGAACTTGCCCCTTCCGATGATAGCATGACCGTTATTGCGGCCAATGGGCTCCCTATGACCCAAGTGGGACTCAGGGAAGTGACCCTGACCGTGGGACGGACCCAGCTGAAACGCCAAGGGATGATTGTGGTGCTGAATGAGTCCAGTGACCGTAACCCGAAAGTGGTCCTGGGAACCAATGTGATTGAGCACTGTATGGGAGAGGTGTTGAAATTGCTGCAACAACTGTCTGTCACTGCAGGAGGAGGGCGGCAGAGGGCCCTGCAGCGTGAGATCCGGGCCCTCCTGCATCGGCAGCAGGTGAACCTGACAGGTGGAGAAATTGGTGGAGTGCGGGTGATGGATCCCGCCCCTTTGGTGATCCCACCAAGGAGCGAGATGATGATTTGGTTTAGGGCAGCAGTAGGCCCCCAGGGACTGATTATCCGGCGTTGGTAGAACCCTCGCCGTCGGAGCACTGGCCCACGGTAATGGTAGCCAGAGGGGTGATTGACGTCAAAAAGGGGAGGGCGCCTGTGAGAGTGCTGAACTGCGAGGAGGAAGAGGTTAGGCTTCCCTGCCACGATAGCTAAGCTGTTCACCATCAACCCCCACACTATCCATGAGACCACCCCCACTACCCCTACACCCGACATGAGTAGTGACACTCCATCTCCGCCATTACAGGAGTGGTGCCAAGAGCTACATGTCGGCACCGAATCTACCCCGGTACATCATAAAGACGGGGTATACAGGGTAGTACAGGAGTACGAGCAGGTTTTCAGCAAGCACCCGCTAGATTAGGAGGATTAAAGGGGTCCAAAATCATATCCTCACAGGCACACATGCACCTATCAAGGAGAGGTATAGGCCAATACCAAAAGCACACTATCAATGCGCCAAAGACATGTTGAGGAACATGAAGGAGGCAGGGGTCATCCGGGATAGTTGTAGTCCCTGGGCGGCTCCGTTGGTGCTGGTAAAGAAGAAAGATGGTACCATGAGGATGTGTGTGGATTACCGGAAGATCAATCAGATAACGCATAAAGATGCCTACCCTCTCCCCTGCATTGAAGAGTCACTGGCTGCACTAAAAACTGCTAATTATTTCTCTACTCTTGACCTTACCAGCGGATACTGGCAGGTGGCGGTCGCACCAGAAGATCGCGAGAATACTGCATTTGCTACCCCCATGGGACTCTGCGAGTTCAACAGTATGCTGTTCGGGCTGTGCAATGCCCCGGGGACCTTTCAACGGCTCATGGAGTGCTGCTTGGGGCATCTCAACTTCGAGACTGTCCTATTGTATCTGGACGATGTGATCGTGTATTCCAAAACGTATGAGGCCCACCTGGAGCACCTGGCAGAAGTGTTCGCAGCCCTCTCCAAGTACGGGATGAAGTTGAAACCGTCAAAGTGCCATCTGCTGAAACCCAAAGTGCAATACCTCGGACATGTTGTGAGCGCTGAAGGCGTAGCCCCAGAACCGGAGAAGGTTGCTGACATCCAGATCTGGCCGCGACCGACTACGGTGAGAGAAGTCAGGCAGTTCCTGGGCCTGGTGGGCTACTACCGCCATTTCATCAAGGGGTACACGAAGATGGCCACACCCATGCAAGACCTCCTCATGGGACAGACCAAAAATGGGAGAGCCTCCGGCCCCCCGTTTGTCTGGAGTGAGAAACATGAGGAGTCCTTCCACCAGTTGAAGTCAGCCCTGACGGGCGAAGAAATTCTGGCCTACCCGGACTACGGTTTCCCGTTCGTCCTCCATACCGACGCCAGTAATGTGGGCCTGGGTGCGGTCCTGTCCCAGGTGCAGGATGGGAAAGAAAGGGTGATTGCCTACGCTAGCAGAAAACTCCGCCCGACGGAAAGGAACCCCGAAAATTACAGTTCCTTCAAGCTTGAGTTCTTAGCCCTCGTGTGGGCAATAACCGAAAGGTTCAAGCATTACCTCGCAGCGGCGAAGTTTACGGCCTACACGGACAACAATCCGTTGACACATCTAGACACGGCCAAGCTGGGTGCCCTGGAGCAGCGGTGGATGGGTCAATTGTCCAACTATGATTTCACTATCAAGTACAGGGCCAGCCGCAAGAACACCAATGCAGATGCACTGTCCCGAATGCCGCACCTACCTGATGACAGAGTGGAAAATGACGACCTTGAAGAAATTGAGCTACCTGCATTCCATCAGCCCCGAGATGAGAAGCCCTGCGTTAACTAACAGCGGGTGAACCTTGACCCGCTGCCCGATCAGGGGTGGCAGGAAGCCCAGGATCAGGAACCTGCGGTCCAGCTGGTTAAAGCCATGATCGGGCAGGGCTCCTCCAGGATGGATCCCGCGGCCCCCTCAGAAGCCCAGCAGTTGTGGAAGGTAAGAAACTGACTGCACCTGCATCAGGGGAAGCTGTGCCGGGAAATGATCAATCCAAAGACCCATGAGAAGGTTCGCCAGGAGGTGGTTCCTCAAGCCAGTGTGCCCAGGGTCCTGCAGGCCTACCACGATGGTGCAGGACACTTCGGTTGGAAGAAGCTGGAGATGTTACTGAGAGAGCGGTTCTACTGGAGTGGGATGCAAGAGTCTGTGGAGGCCTGGTGTCGAGAACGTGGCCCCTGGACACTGAGAAGGCGAGATGAGGCCAGCCAGAAGGCCCCCTTCAGCCGATCGTCACCCACCAGCCGTTGGAGTTGGTTGCCCTGGACCACGTCAAGCTCACGCCCAGACGAAGCGGGTACACATATGCCCTGACCATCGTAGACCATTACTCCAGGTTCATGGTGGTTGTCCCAGTTAAAGATTTGATGGGCCATACCGCAGCTAGAGCCTTCCAGGCCTACTTCTGCCGACCACACGGTTACCCGGAAAGGGTGCTCACAGACCAGGGCTCAGCCTTTGAAGCGGAGGTGTTCCAGGAGTTCTGTCATTTGTATGGGTGTAAGAACATCCGGACTACGCCATACCATGCCCAGACTAATGGGATGTGTGAGAAAATGAATCACCTGGTCCTGAACCTCCTCAAGACACTACCGCTGGAGGAAAGGAACCTACGGCCTGAGAAATTGCCTGACCTGGTGGATATGTACAATAACATCCCCTGTAGCTCCACCAAGTGCACACCTGCATATCTAATGAGAGCCCGACCGGGACGGCTACCCATAGACCTGGAGATGGACATAGAAGCACCCGAAGCCCTCTCCTCCATTAACCACTGGGATGCCAAGCGACAGATGCAGTATCGACAGATCCAGGAATATGTGGAAAGAAATCTGCGCCAGAGCCGGGAAAAACAAGAACAGCGCTTCAACAGGCGGGCTCCGGCTGCCCCCTTCATATCCAGAGATGTGGTGCTAAAGCGCAAGAGGACACATAAACTCGACGACCAGTGGGAGAGGATCCCATATGTCATACAACCCACTGGATGGGAAAATTAAAAGACTTATCTGATCAGTCGTGACCAGGGGAAGACCATGGCTACCATTTCCAGGGACCACCTGAAGAGATGCCCAGATCCCCTAAGGCTGGTAGAGGGGACTCCAGCTTCCGTGCCGAGCGGGGAGAAGGAGAAAAAGGTGATTCATACCGTAATGGGCGACTTCCCAGCGGACTGGCCTATGAAGAATGGCATGGTGATTGTTCCCGTGATATCGTTCCCACAACCCGTGGAAGAAAGAGAGACGGAGACATGAGCCAGCTGAACCAATACCCAGGGACGCACCTATCATATGCCCCCGTAGGTCTCTGCCTGCCATACCCGACACCAGGGAAGAGGGGTCAGTTGTCCCCTCTGTCCCACTACCTCCCACTGATGACACTGGGCCCAGAAGGTCCACACAACCTAACCTAGGTAGGCCCCCGCATTCTACAGGGAAACTGCTATTTAGGAGTGCGGTGTGTTGATTGTGTAAATATCTGAATGAATGAGCACTAATCACCCGAGGCTTTCACCTGATTCAGAAAGAACAATCCCCGTTGGGACCAACAGTGTTGTTATGGTAGCCCGTTGGCTACTGAAGTGCCCGTCCCAGTTGAGACTGATGTTGTCCCCTTTTCCCTTAAGACAAGGCTGAGAACTAGTAAGCCACCCAATAACTATTGGGCTTGTAAATATTGCCCAACTGCCCTTCCCGCAACTGCCAGTCTCTGGAGAGGCTGGTTGGAGGAGGGACCCGCGGCAGAGCAGGCTGGGGTCCAGTCACCAGCAGAACTGGTGACAATCCTCCGGGTCAGGGGTCCCCTTGGACGTGGGGCCTCTGAATGACTGGCGGGTGCGTAGCACCGCACCCGTTTCCGCTTGGGTAGCCTGGCCAGGTTCCTGTTTCCGGACTGGGGAAAAGGGGTGCTGCCCATTTCTTAGGGGCAGTATCAAGGTCTAGGTTGCTTGGGTGGGAAAGCAGAAGGACATGGACCCGTTCCCCATATGTTTAATAAAATTGTTCCCATTTGCAACAGTTCAAGTAATGTGCCTCCCGTAAGGGAAGAAATGAAAAATGCTTTTTGAATGTTTTCAACTGTTTATATCTTTACAGAAAATAAAACTGGTGATGGACGAGCAGCCTGCATGCGAGGTTCTGAAGCAAAGTGTGCAAGGTTTGAAAACAAGTGTGGCATAGTTTCAACACAATTACATAGTTTAACACAAGAACATAGTTTGAATTTATCCTTATGCGTTTCCCATTGTTTTTGTTTTTTTCTTGTTTTTCTACTTTAACGTTTATCCCCATTTAATAGGTGCTCCATGGACAATGCTACCAGGTGTGTATCTTGTCAGATGTATGCATGCCTTGAGCAGCCGTTTGAGGGTGAATATGTCTGCACTCGATGCAAGCATGTTGCGTATTTGGAAGCCAAGGTAACTGATCTAAATAAGCAGCTTGCAACACTCAGGGGCATTGCAAACCTGGAGAGGAGTTTAGAGCTCACTGAGCTTTCTCTGGCTGGGGCCAGTGATATGGAGGAGGGTGGAGGTGGAGAAGATCAGGACCCAGAGGTAGGTAGTTGGGTAACAGTTAGAAGAAGAGGTAGGGGGAAAAGTGTCAGGGAGCCTAGTCCTGACCTGGTGCAACCTAGTAAATATACCTGTTTGGCTGATATTAGGAGTGAAGGGCCAGGACTAGGGTCACTACAGCAGGACGTTGCTCCTAGCAACCAGGAAAACAATTGCTGTAGGAAGGAGGGAAATAGGAGTGCAGCAAAGCCCAGACAGATGTTGGTGGTAGGGGACTCTATAATTAGGCGGACAGACAGGGTCATCTGTCGCCGAGACCGTGAATGCCGAACAGTGTGTTGTCTGCCGGGTGCTCGGGTTCGGCATATTGCGGATCGGATAGACAGATTGCTGGGTGGGGCTGGGGAAAACCCAGCGGTCATGGTGCACATTGGTACTAATGACAAAGTTAGAGGCAGGTGGAAGGTCCTTAAAAATGATTACAGGGAACTAGGAGACAAGCTGAAGTCCAGGACCTCCAAGGTGGTGTTTTCAGAAATACTACCGGTGCCACGAGCGTCACTAGAAAGACAGCGGGAGCTTAGGGAGATAAATATGTGGCTTAGAAATTGGTGCAGGAAGGAAGGGTTTGGGTTCATGGAGAACTGGGCTGACTTCTCAGTCGGCTACAGGCTCTACGGTAGGGACGGGCTGCACCTCAATGGGGAAGGTGCAGCTGTGCTGGGGGAGAAAATGGTCAGACGGATGGAGGAGCTTTTAAACTAGGATCTGGGGGGAGGGAGGGTAGTGGATCAAAAAGGGGGATAGATAGAGCAGATAGAGACAGTGAGATGGTAGGGGTCAATGAAGGATTAGGGGGGGATGGGACATGCAAGGAATGTAGGGAGGCTAGGAGTAATAAAGGTGTTAATAGGATTAAATGTCTACTGGCAAATGCAAGAAGTCTTGCAAACAAAATGAATGAATTGGAGACTCTTATGTCAACCATGGATTATGATGTGGTGGGCATTACGGAAACCTGGCTGGATGAAAGCCATGACTGGGTGACAAACATACAGGGTTATAGTACATTTAGGAGGGACAGGAAAGACAAAAAAGGTGGTGGGGTGTGTATATTTATCAAATCTAACCTAAAACCTGTGTTGAATGATGACATTGGGGGGAACTGCAACAATGTAGAGTCAGTATGGGTAAATGTACATGGGGAGGGGAATAATGGAAAAATGCTAATTGGAGTTTGCTATAAGCCTCCTAACATACCTGAACAAATAGAGGGTGAAATGCTGAAACAAATTGAAAAGGCAGCTAATAATAATAATCGGGTTCTTATTATGGGGGATTTCAACTATCCAGACATACAGTGGGACATAGAATCTTCTGGTTGTGCTAAAAGCTGTAAATTCTTATCTACCATTCAAGACCATTTCCTCTCTCAGATGGTAGATGAACCGACGAGGGGAGATAATTTGCTAGATTTGGTCCTGTCAAATAGACCGGATACAATTTCAGATCTACAGGTCCGGGAGCACTTGGGCACCAGCGATCATAATATGGTAAGCTTCAACGTAATATTCAATAGAACATTTCAAAGGGGAAATTCTAAAACCTGGAATTTTAGGAAAGCTGATTTCAACAAATTAAGGGAAGAGCTTAAATGTGTAGATTGGGACAAAGTCATGGTAACTGGGGATACTGAACATAAATGGGGAAAGTTTAAGGATATACTGCTAGAATCCTGTAATAAACTTATACCCTCTGGTAATAAAACGTCCCGGAATAAAAAGAAACCACTATGGATAAATAAGACTGTACAAAGTATAATAAAACAAAAACAAAGGGCGTTTAAAATCTTGAAGGCTGAGAATACAGAAATAGCATTGCAGGAGTATAAAGATATCAATAGGCAATGCAAAAAAGAAATCAAACAAGCAAAACTAGCTACTGAAACAAAAATCGCCAATGACATTAAAATAAATCCCAAAATCGTTTATAAATACATTAATGCCAAAAGGAAAACAAAGGATAGTATTGGCCCCTTAAAATATAATAACAAGTTATTTATAGAGGACAAACAAAAGACTGAGATATTAAATAGGCATTTCTCATCTGTGTTCACCAAGGAACTGACTGTACCAGGCATTATTCAACAAGTGAAAAATCAAAGTTCACCACCCGATATAATTAATTTAACACAAGAAGAAGTACGCCTACGTCTGAGAAAATTAAACATTGACAAATCCCCAGGGCCAGATGGCATTCATCCACGAATATTGAGGGAATTGAGCTCCGTAATTGACAGACCGCTGTATCTCATCTTTTTAGACTCGCTTGTAACAGGGTTCGTGCCTCAGGATTGGAGGATTGCTGATGTGGTACCGATATTTAAGAAAGGTAAGAGGATAGATCCAGGCAACTACCGTCCAGTAAGCCTGACATCAATAGTATGCAAAGTTTTTGAGGGCATTTTAAGGGATGACATGCAAAAATATGTTGCAGAAAATAATATAATAACTGACAGACAGCATGGATTCATGAAAGATAAGTCGTGTCTAACCAACCTGTTGGGGTTCTATGAGGGGGTAAGTGCAAACTTGGATATTGGTAATGCAGCTGATGTGATTTATTTGGACTTTGCAAAGGCATTTGATACTGTACCACATAATAGCCTTATACTAAAGCTCCAGAAGCAAGGACTAGGGGAAACTATATGCAACTGGGTAAGGAATTGGCTAAAAGATAGGAAACAAAGAGTAGTCATAAATGGAACATTCTCTAAATGGGCCATAGTCAGCAGTGGGGTGCCGCAGGGATCTGTGCTAGGACCAATTCTTTTTAATCTCTTTATTAATGACCTTGTGGATGGGATTGATAGTAAAGTGTCAGTCTTTGCTGATGACACCAAACTATGTAGGATATTAAAAACTGAACTTGATAGTATAATATTACAAAAAGATCTGGATAAGATCTCAGAATGGGCAGATACTTGGCAAATGAGATTTAATGTTGATAAATGTAAAGTAATGCACCTAGGACGAAGTAATCCTATAACTGCGTATACATTAAATGGAAGTAAACTCGGGACTACAGAACAGGAGAAGGACTTGGGTATTCTCATTACAAATAAGCTGAGCAGCAGCACTCAATGTCAAGCAGCAGCTGCAAAAGCAAACAAGATTCTAGGGTGTATAAAAAGAGAGATTAGATCCCGTGATCCCAACGTATTGTTACCCCTCTATAAATCACTTGTAAGGCCACATCTGGAATATGGGATTCAGTTTTGGGCTCCACATTTTAAAAAGGACATTCAGAAGTTAGAGTCAGTTCAAAGGCAGGCAACTAGACTACTACAAGGAATGGAAGGCCTCCCATATGATGACAGGTTGAAAAAGTTAGATATGTTTAGCTTAGAAAAAAGACGTCTCAGAGGAGATCTCATTTGTATGTATAAATACATGTGTGGTTAATATAAAGGACTGGCACATGACTTATTTCTACCGAAGACAATACTAAGGACCAGGGGGCATTCACTGCGAGTGGAAGAAAAGCGATTCCGACAGCTAAATAGGAAAGGGTTCTTTACAGTTAGAGCAGTCAGACTGTGGAATGCCCTACCACAAGAGCTAGTAATGGCAGATACTATAACAGCTTTCAAAAAAGGGCTGGATGATTTCCTTAGTACACACAACATTGTTGGTTATAAATGACTTGGTGACCAGGTGTAGAACTGGTGGAGGAAGGTTGAACTAGATGGACCTAGGTCTTTTTTCAACCTTAGCAACTATGTAACTATGTAACAGTTGAAGTAATGTGCCTCCCGTAAGGGAAGAAATGAAAAATGCTTTTTGAATGTTTTCAACTGTTTATATCTTTACAGAAAATAAAACCGGTGATGGACGGGCAGCCTGCGGATGGTCTGCATTAAACCAAGGGGGAATGTGACGCCCTGGATACCCCAGGGGTCACAGGTCATTACACTCACCACATACACCCCACCCCAGTAAGGTACCATCAGTCAACCAAAAGACCTGATTGCCTTCCTCAGAGTCAGACAGGCACACCAGGTGGGCGGAGTCAGGCGGATAGACATGCTCTCCGAGGAGTCTGCTGGCCTGAGGCAGGAAAACACAAGCAGTTAGTTAGTGAGTGAGATTGAGTGTGGAGAGAGGAGTGAGAGGAGTCAGTTCTGCTTGGGGCCTGGGTTGGAGCCTGGGACCCCAGATCAGTCAGGCAGGCAGACCTGGTAGTGGCCGCCTGCAGGAGACCGGGAATACGACCGGTGGAACCGTAAGGGACCGGGACAGGGTAGTGGCCCGCCGGAACTGAACCGGGGAGCCAACTGGATACCGGAGCACCAGGCAGGGTACTGAGACCCCGAACTAGGCTATAAGCCACCACCATAGTCAAATCAACTGATTGCGGTCTGGACCTTAGGGGTTAATTCCCACCAAAGTTCCGATTGAAGGCAACAGCCTAACCCGTCCGGATAGGAGCCACCGCCAGAGGCCAGAGATCCAAGGGGCCAGCGTCTGCGGGCAAGCGGACTCCTACAACACATATACGCTGGGGAGCGGGCTACCAGTGCTCAGGCACAGTAGCCAAGATCACATACAGGTTCAGGAGAAAGGCGGACATTACCAAGCTATCTGGAGAAACTGCAGCTGGCTGCGGGCCCCGTTCGTCACCCCGTTTGGTTTACCAGTGACTCTGTGTGGTTTAATCGTGAGTACACTGGTGCCCTCAGGCACTGCACCGCGCTGCACCATCACACTGCGTCCTGCACCCCAGCCCCTCACCAACTGGGCCCCGAGACCAACATCCCCTACCCATGGAGGGGTCAACACCTAGCTGCGCCCCTAAACCGCTCCCGGGAATCCCTGTACCTTTACCGCAGCGGTGGTGCCCACCATCACCACAACCCGTGGGTGGCATCACGAACTTTACAATACAACCACCCCCCCCTGCGTGCACCGCCACTACACCCTTCCAGAGCGACGTGACCCCCGGGTCCGGAGGCGCTCGAGCCACTGACACACGTGAGCCCGGACCCGAGCGGCTCGGCGGTTGCAGCCGAGGTCGCTGGGCGGTACATACATTTTGTTTGAAAAATTAGAAATTGCTGATAAATTTTGAACCCTTCTAACTTCCTAAGCAAAGAAAATTATGTTTTAAAAATTGTGCTGATGTGAAGTAGACACGTGGGAAATGTTATTTATCAACTATTTTATGTGATATAACTGTCTGGTTTAAGGACGTAAAAATTAAAAGTTAGAAAATTGATACATTTTCCAAATTTTATCCAAATGTATGATCATTGATTTTTTCACAAATGAAAGTAAAAAATATTGCCTAAATTTATCACTATCACGAAGTACAATATGTTAAAAAAAAAAAAAAACAATCACAGAATCACTGGGATATGTTGAAGTGTTCAAGAGATATTTCATCATAAAAAGTCACTGGTCAGAATTGAAAAAAATTGGCCTGTTCATGAAAGTGAAAATAGGCTGGGAGGCCAAGGGGTTAATGCATAAAAATTTCAGTACTTTGAAATATTATTATTTTTACAAATATAAATCCCTCATTTAAATAATTTTTGCCAGTCCTTGCAATAGGGCGTAGGCTTTACAATCATAGGAGTCCCACTCTTTTTAAAATTGTCCAAAAATTCATTCTGAAGCCCTACTCTACGTGTCTTCCAGGATGTGTTACAATCTCACCTTTAAATAAATATGGTGAATTCCGGTGAGAGATGGCCTGACTATTAAAGCTATGTTCACAAGTTGCATTTTTGCTACGTTTCTTTGCAGAATTATGTTATGAATTTTATGCAAATTAAAAGCTGATTTTTACAGAACCAGCAAAAGCTAGGACATTTCATTCATGTAATGCACACAATTGTTTTTTTTCCTGACTGAAATGGTAAACTGGTGTGTTTTTGAAAGAAGCAGCATGTCAATTCTTTTAGCGTTTATGCAGCAGTTTTCAACATTGAAAGCAATGAGAAAGTGCAAAAACACAGCAAAAACACCACTTGTGAACATAGCTTAAGGGGTGGAGGAGGTGTTTTTTTTCTTTACTTTTTTAACCCCTTCACGACCATGGACGGATATATCCGTCATGGATCGTGTCCCGGTAAGCCCCGCCCCCTGCCGC
Source organism: Anomaloglossus baeobatrachus (assembly GCF_048569485.1). Lineage (NCBI taxonomy): Eukaryota > Metazoa > Chordata > Amphibia > Anura > Aromobatidae > Anomaloglossus > Anomaloglossus baeobatrachus. Next base: position 474,902,248 of record NC_134358.1, on the reverse strand, counting down.
GGGCAGGCGGCGTGGATCGGCACACATATCAGCTGTTTTCAACAGCTGACATGTGTGCCTACATGTTCCGAGTGGAATCGCATTCCACCCGGAACATTAACCCCTTAGATCTCGCTGCCAAAGTCTGGCAGCGAGATCTATATGCGCGCGGCCATCTTTTTTTCTTACCGCCGCCCCCTCCGGACGTCACGTGAGTGATCACGTGACGTTCGGTGGTTGCCATCGTAGCACAGGGTCATGTGATGACGCCTGGTGCTACGAAGTTTCACTTTCATTCTTCCTCGGCACGGAGCAGAGGAAGAAAGAAAGTGACTATTTCTGCTGTTTACAGCGGTATAGCTGTAATCAGCAGATAGCAATCAGCAATCGGATTGCTGATCGCTATAGCCCCCTAGGGGGTCTAGTAAAATAAAATAAAAAAAGTAAAAAAAAAGTTTTAAAAAATTAAAAAAAAAACAAAAAACCTAAAAGTTCAAATCACCCCCCTTTCCCCCCATTGAAAATTAAAGGGTTAAAAAATAAATAAATATACACATATTTGGTATCGCCGCGTTCAGAAATGCCCGATCTATCAAAATATAAAATCAATTAATCTGATTGGTAAACGGCGTAGTGGCAAAAAAATTCCAAATGCCAAAATTACGTTTTTTGGTCGCCGCAAGTTTTACGCAAAATGTAATAACAGGCGATCAAAACGTAGCATCTGCGCAAAAATGCTACCATTAGAAACATCAGCTCGAGACGCAAAAAATAAGCCGTCACTGAGCCATAGATCCCAAAAAATAAGAACGCTACGTGTTTCGGAAAATGGCGCAAAACGTGCGCCACTTTTATTGGACAAACTTGTGAATTTTTTTTAACCCCTTAGTTACAAGTAAACCTATACATGTTTGGTGTCTACAAACTCGCACCGACCTCAGGTATCATACCCACACATCAGTTTTACCATATAGTGAACACCGTGAATAAAACATCCCAAAAACTATTGTGCCATCACACTTTTTTTGCAATTTTTCCACACTTGGAATTTTTTTGCTGTTTTCCAGTACACCATATGGTAAAACTTATGGTTTCATTTAAAAGTACAAATTGTCCCGCAAAAAACAAGCCCTCATATGGCAAGATTGATGGAAAAATAAAAAAGTTACGGCTCTTGGAAGAAGGGGAGCAAAAAACAAAAACGCAAAAACGGAAAGTGCCCCGGGGCTGAAGGGGTTAATATGCCTTATATACATTCCATTATTAGAGATGAGCTAACCTTTGGAAGTTCGGTTCGCCAGATACTTTCCAACTTTAAAAAAGCTTGTTTTTTTACTTTGACTTGATCCGAACCTCAATGGAAGTCAGTAATTGGGTATTTCGTGGCTCCACCCACATGATGCCAGCCATAAGCAGAACACTTAGTGGGAGGGTGGGCAGGGTTTTTCTAAATTTCTTTTTGTTTGTGTGTGCGCACTGCATGTGATCCCGTTGATTTTATCTCAAATGTGAGCTGTTCAAACACTGCACAGGGCTGAGCATCACTCATACCTAGCACAGCGCTGCTCACTTGAGTGGTTTGCACTTGTAACTCACTCGAACTTCGAACCCGAACTTTGATTTTTTGGAAGTCTCTTTCTGAACCTGAACATCGAATCTCGAACGCTCATTTCTAGTCATTATTATACAGGAAAGAATGTTTACTAAATATTTTTCATGTAACATCCATTTTATCTCCAGCTTTGTATGTTTTAGTGTCACTCTGTAAAAGTGGCATAATACTCTGACAACATTGTTCCCAGTAGTGACCTGGGAGTCAGAGATGCATCCAGGAATCTTCCCCATGATGTTCCCATTCCATTTAAGTGCTGTTTCCACCCATTTCAGTGATTTTACTGCTCCCCCCAGATCTCCTGGGAGGGTCTGCCAGAAAAATACTCCAGTTTCCCATTGACGTCTACTATACTTGTTGCTCGAATTGAGCCCGTTCAAGCATTCAACCTTCAAGCTTCAAATAATGAGCATGGCAGTATTTTAGTGTTTGTAAATCACTAGTAGGAATCTTAATTAAACTTAATGGTTGACAGGACCCCAGTTCACACAGCCAATAAGGACATTGATGGCTTATTACCACTATATATAAAAACAAAATGTGGTATTAAGCACAAATTATTCCTTAACTGTACTATCCTTTAAAAAAGTTTGCGTTACCCAGGGTATAGAGAGCTAAGATAGCCAAAGTGAAGCAATATACAGTTACAATGTAATTTCAATAAAGCGCCTGTCATGATTCACTCCTGGCTCAGCTGCAGCTGAGCCTTTTTTTAGTTTCACTTCTGATACAGGTCACGTTAGGGGTTAATCCTTCCTGCCTCGTTCTGGAGGTCAGGCTGCTTTATTAGGGCACTGTTTCTCTGGGACTACACCAGTGATATTTCTGGCTCTGCTGTGTTCTTCTCATGAGTGACTTGTTGTCTGCCCTGCCCCCCCGCCTGACCTCCGTGTTCACTTGACCTGTTGTTAACCTCCTCTGTTCTCTGTTTCCGTCTTGTCAGTGTCTCTCCTGCTGTCTCCCTGTTCGTTCCTTATCTGTTTTCCTTGATTCTGTCTTGTCTTCCCATTCTCCCTCGCTTCTGAGTTCTGATTTCCCGGCTACTGACTGTTTGCTTCCCTCTGACTATGTTTAGACTTTGCCCCTGTGTATTTACAAGACCTCATGTTGTGACATGGCTTTCTGACGATTCTACTGCCATCTGGTGGGCTTGACTAGTATTACCTCTGCTAGGGAATTCTCTGCTCATACGTTTTCTCCACTCTAACACCCCCTAGTAGTTTACCAGCTAAATACCTTCTCAGGTAGTTTCAGGAATCCTCTCTGTCCCACATTACTGCGCTGTACTGCTATTGTACATCTTAGAGTACAGCGTGACAGCGCCACATTAAGGTCTTAAGGTCTACTCTCTGCTAGGTTACTTACTCAGCTTTGAATTACTTCCTGACCGTACGTAAAGCTATTGCTAGTTCCAGTTACAATACTGCATGTTTGCACTTGTAAGGGCTGCTTCTTACTTGCGAGTTTCTCGCAGTAGAGCAATGCGAGAAAAACTCGCATTGTAATCGGACACATGTTAGTGAATGATTCAGCTCTCATCTGCGATTTGTTTCTCAGTCCAAATCGGACTGAGAAAAAAATCGCAGCATGCTGCTTTTTTGCGAGTTTCTCGCACCATTTGTCCCAATGATTTCCTATGGAAGGGGATTAAAAGTAGCATCACACACGCGCACCAGCGTTCACATTTGCGAGTGTGGCAGTAACTTCGCTCATTAAATATTCAACAAATGAACGTGACATCACATTCTCAAAGGTAAATTAAATGACACATGTGTAATAGCTTTTATATAATTAAGATGTTGCATGAAACTAGCATCGCAAACGCGACACACACGCGAGCAAAAAGCATCACACTAGCGTTGCACTCGCACCTAACGTGAACTAAAATCAGCCGAGTATTTTTCAGCCCAGTCGGACCGATTTTACTCGCATAGATGTGTTTCCAGCCTTAAGGTAAATATTTGTCTTCATACTGAGGATAATAATTTAACCAGGGGCATGTTTGACCCTGTTACCATACAATATGGAAGCATGGATCTGAATGATGTACTACCAGAGATGATCAAATTTACCAGTATTCGTACTTGAAAACTCAAATAGATTTTACATGGAAATTTGATTCATTACAATGTTATCTCCTCTCTCTCCAGACCCAAAAGTATAATAAATGTAGGATATAAAAAAAATTAACACCTTATTGCTCGCCTTTCCCGCCATACCGGCAGCCCACTGTCTGAGTCTCAACACCACTTCTTTTCCCACTTTCCTGATCACATGCACCTTTTCTCCCTCTTCACTCCAAGCTGTGTCTTGTGGCTCTTCTAAGCCTCAGACGTCATTTCACTAGGGCAGAACACATGATAACGCGGTGACGTCACGATGTGCAGTGATATCAGAGGCTTAGTTGGGCCAAAAGTGACAGCCTGAAGCAAAGGAGCCAATGAGGATGCGTGAATAAATTTGTTGACTAGTATCTACTTCATACTATCATTTTTCCTTATGGCTGATTTTCAAAATACATAATAGTGAATTGTTTTCAGGCTGTAAATTTAGAAATATTGATGGATGATTTTTCTTCTTAATTGTTTTTCGTTTTTTAGTAAAACTAGCCGAAGGAGTTGGTGTTTTTCACTAAATAGAACTTTGATTTGTCAGTTTTTGGAAAATGAACAAGAGAACAGCAGGAGTTCACAGGTGCTCCATCCAGAAATCCCAGCTGCTGCTAAATTGAAATAAAGGTTTTAGACACATTTTGGCTGAAGGTAAGAGATGAGAATGTTGCAGATTGTAATGAGCCTGAGCTACACTTGGAACAGTAGTTTCAAATTGGGAAATAATATGTTATTGTTGCTACAGAGAATAAGAGCTATCATCAATATTGTGAGAACATACTGCATTTATTTTAACCCATTGCGATGACTGAATGTCAGTCTGGCCACTTGTACAGAGGGCAAGCTATTCTTAAAGGAAGCCTGTCACCAGTTTTTTACCCTATAAGCTGCGGCCACCACCAGTGGGCTCTTATATACAGCATTCTAACATACTGTATATAAGAGCCCAGACCGCAGTGTAGAACATAAAAAAACACTTTATAATACTCACCTAAACTGGTCGCTGCGGTGGATGTGGCTCAGATGGGCGTCTTCGTCCTCCGGTGCCAGCGACGCTTCTTTCGGCCATCTTCATCCTCCTTCTGAAGCCTGTGTGCATGATGTGTCTACGTCATACACACTCGCCAGTCCCACGCATGCGCACTACAATACCTTGATCTGCCCTGCTGAGGGCAGATCAAAGTGAGCCTGCTCAGGACCTGAATGCCGGTGAGTGTGTATGACGTCGGACGCATCATGCACCGCGTCTTCAAAAGGACGACAGAGGAGGCGACAAAGATGGCCAAAAGAGGCGGCATCGGAGGATGAAGACGCCCATCTGAGTCACATCCACCATGGCGACTGGTCTAGGTGAGTATTATAAAGTGTTTTTTATGTTTTACACAGCAGCCTGGGCTCTTATATACAGCATGTATAGGGCACAACTGGTGACAGGTTCCCTTTAATTATGCAAGATGTATTGTTAATTTTCTGAGTAAATCAAGAGACATTAGCTATTGTTTTATGTCAGACTGTTTGGTGCCTCTTTGTATGTTAATTTGTGGAATGTTTGCTGATTATAGATCGCACCACACTGCAGTAGATGATTCTGCATTTGGAGGACAATTATGCAGTCTAACTGAATTAGTGATCAATGAGGGAACAGCTATGATTGTCTCCCCCAATCCTGTAAGACACAATACCCTGAAATGGGAACTGAGGGATATAAAAAGGACCTTGCTCCTGTTAACAGTGTCATTCTACAGGACTTCAGCCTAGGATCCATGGATCCAGCTGGAAGATTACAGAATTACTCAATTGCCCAACACTGAACCCACAAATTTGCTTGGAGAACTCAGGTTTGCACAATCCGTTCACCTGGCTACATACTTCACCATGCACAGTCAGCTTCCTTATCTTGCTGCTATCTCCTCTCAGTTAGTGCTTGTCTAAAGTGGGGTGCTTGGAGTTGTTGTGGAGTTCTCTTTTTCTTGTTTCTTCCCTGCTCTTACTTTCCTCCTTAGTAAGGAAGGAGTTAATCACCGGTGTTTCTACATTTCACCTTACATACAGCTTAGTTGTATTCTCACTGGGGGACTGGACTAGGGTAGGCAGGGGTTTGTCCATCCCGATGCATGGGACTTTTCTGGTCACTAGGACAACCACCTGGGGGGTGAGCACCACTTGGAGTAGAAGTAGGAGCAACCTTTACACAATCTTCAGTCAAGTTGGGACTACAGTTCTGGCAACACGACACCAGCATCTTCCTTCTTTCTTCTCTACCGGGCCTGTGGCTTGGATCGAGAGCTCAGCCCGGGTTCCTCTCCTCCACAGGAGCAACTCTTAGGAAAGGACATTTCCAAATACCAGTGACTATCTCCAACTTATCTGGGATTGGCTGGGTCCCATCATGGCGATGACCGGCATCTCCCGGGCGAACCAGGACTATGAGTAAAGAAACCTTGAACCCGCAGAGACTGTGTCTGCCTGTCCTTGCCGACACCGGCGCCCCAAGTCTCGGCGCCCAGCATCCCTACCACCCTCATCATCCTCCCCGGGGCCTTCTTCACCTGTGGGGAGCCAAAACATCTTAAATGCTATAACCATCCGCCCCGGAGGACAGCGACAGCAGCGGTGACCATTCCCTGACCAGGTACCGCAGGTGTAGTCACAAGACATATCCTCCACCATCATCACCCTTCCCCCCTTCTTTATTGTACACCTCGGGGCCACAAAACCACCCGTGACATCTTCAGACCCGACATCACCGAGCCCGGCAACAAGTGAAGTTAACCCCTTGCCCCGTGGGTGCTACATTTGTGTCACATATTGTGTGTGTAGCATCCACATTAACAAATCAGGGCAGCGTATACGAGAGTTTATAGGCGTAAACATGTCAGCATGTACCCAACAAACAAGCAAAAATGCTGGTCATTCATCCAGTGATTGGATTCTTTATGGTGGAATAAAAATCACCCAGTGCAGACTGCAGATGTGCTACTGATAACATGATACTGCAGGAGACAAATTGATCTAATATAATGGACTAATTAGTGATTGTTCTGTCCACATCATTCTTCCTCATTCTTTGTAAGGAGGCCGGAAAACAAACACCGAAGGTCTTGAATATCATTATTTCAGTCTGAACTCAGCACTTGTAAATGCAAACTTAATGTTTGAGTATGATGGTACAATATGTGAGCATTTAGAGACCCACTTTAATCTTTTGTCGATGGCCCTACTTTGTCTAAAACCGGCCCTACCTGTGAACATGTGTAAGAGGATACAGAAGTAAATGCAAGGAAACACCGCCATCTGGTAGCCAAAATAATAAGGGCAAAAGATAATGCCAGTACACATGAACTAAACAGGAACGTGTGTGTTTCCTAGAAGGAAGAATGTAGAGGAGATGCCGGGTTAGGTGACAGTTGTGTCACAGTTACTAAATATAACTATACAATGAGGACCTCCTGATGAACCCCCTTTCCAGGTTGTCTGCAATGTAGTCCGACATGGCCTGAGTCTTGGCAGGGGACAAGAGATAGATCCGTCTGCGAGGAGGGGTAGTGCCTGGCAGCAAGTCAATGGCACAGTCGTAAGGTCGATGTGGCGGTAACACCTCTGCCTCCTTCTTGTCGAAAACGTCCGCAAACGACCAATATGCGGAAGCCAGTCCCGGTAGGGACTCCGGTGCCAGAGACTGATGGACGGGCCGTACAGACTGCAGACAGTTCTCGTGACAAGACGGACCCCAACAGGTAATTTCTCCAGAACGCCAACTGACAACGGGTTTATGAACTCATAACCAGGGTAGGCCCAGCAGGAGTGAGTGAGCCAGTTTCGGGAGGACATATTGAGCAATCTTTTCGGTATGCAGAGCGCCAATACGGAGTTCCACGGGTTTGTTAATAAACAACACGGGTTCGGATAGGGGTTTCCCATCTACGGAAGCGATCACAAGTGGTTTGGAAAGCGGAATGACAGGTACCCGGTACTTGTCCACCGTAGCCTGTTGGATGAAATTGCCTGCTGCCCCCGAATCAAGGTACGCCTCTGCCATAAACCGAGTCTCCTCCGTCGTCACTTGGATGGTTAATGTAACTGGGTCTGAGAGAGTTCCGGTACCTAGGGTGGCCTCTCCATCCAACCCTAGGCTTTGGAGTTTCCCGGCTTCTCCGGGCAGGAATGAAGCAGGTGTGTCCCGCTTCCACAGTAGAAGCACAGACCCTTGGCGAGCCACTCTGCTCGGCATTGCTCAGCTTGTCCTAGACGATCTATTTGCATAGGTTCGGGAGTAGAGTTGCCGGGTGGCACTGACTGAGGTACAGTGGACCTCTGCGACGTGGAGGCGTGACGTGTCGGTCGTCTCTCCCAGGATACTTCCTTGGACCGTTCCTAGAAACGGAGATCAATCCGGGTTGCTAGAGAGACCAGACCATCCAAGGTAGGAGGAACATCACGACCAGCCAACTCATCCTTGATGCGACTGGAGAGGTCCTCCCAGAAGGCTGCTGTCAATGCCTCGTTGTTCTATCCTAACTCAGGGGCAAGCGTACGGAACCGGATGGCATACTGGCCAACTGTTAGGGTTCCTTGGCGTAGCCGGAGGAGTGAAGAGGCGGCCATGGTGGTGCGTCCCGGTTCATCAAAGGTGTTACGGAAGGTCTCAAGGAATCCCTGGATGTCGGTAGTCACCGGATCTTCCTTCTCACATAAGGGATTTATTCAGGTCAATGCTTCACCCTCCAGATGGGACATCAGAAAGGCCAGCTTTGCTTGAGAAGAGGCAAAGAGGTGTGGAAGCAACTTGAAATGCAGCGAGCATTGATTTAAGAAACCTCTACAGGTCTTGAGATCCCCGGCGTACTGGGGCGGAGAAGCTAGGCAGAGTCTTGAGGTTGAAGTGTAAGCCACTACGGACGCCGCTGCCATGTTCTGATCCGAGAGGGATGTGGCTGTTGCTTGAAGATTATTCAGGCGGATGTCCACTGATGACATAAAGGCCAGCATGCGAGATTGGGTCTCGCGTTGTCGTACCAGTTCTTGTTGTAATCCGGCAAGCTGGGACGCTTGTGCTCCGGCGGAATCCATGGCCTGTTCAAACTGTAACGTCCTGGAGGTGGATTCATGGGACCGTGCACCAGACTCCCCCAGAGAGGCAACCAAGAGCTAACCCCTATACAGGGACTGTCTGGTCACCCCACCAGAGGGCCTAAATGCACGGCAGCCGGAACACAAGGAGTACGGGGTATGGATCCTTCAGAGATTGTCATGGGAGATGACTAATAGTCCAACGGGAACCGGAGGCAGAGCAGATGACGGGACCCGGGTACAGGTGCCGAGTAGTAACAGCCGACGGGGTCCGGATCCAGCGGGAGGTGCAGGCTGGAGCATCCAGGTGAAGTCCAGGTGACGGGTTCAGGCTGATGGGAGATGGCGGGTTCCTCAGCAAACAGTCACCGGGACACTTCCTGGGCAAATGGCACTCTGGGACCAGGTCAGGACAGCAGACAGGCTCTGCGGAGGAGACAGAGTTAGTCAGGGTACAAGATACAGAGGGAACTGAACACATAGCTATGGGAACACGTTGAACAGGCACTGCCCACAGGGAAAAGGAAGTCTTATATACCCTGTACCTGTATCAGCCATATCCTGTTCCCGGGATGCTGGCCCTTTAAGAAGAGGTAAGTGAACGCGCGCATGCCCTAATGCGCATGCGCCAGGCCCGAGTGCCAGAAACCAGAGCACGAAGCAGCAGGGAAGGTGAAGGTGATGGTTAACCAAGGTGCTGGTGGCTGGCCACCGTGGCCGGGTGTACTCTGGTCCCTCACCCGGGGTGAGGATCTGTGTCACTTTCCTCTGCACTGTGTTTTTGGTGTGGTGGAGTTCCCGGTGGGGAACACGGGAGTCTGGTCCCGGTACTTCTGTTGGGAGCCTTGCCCGCTGACGTTGACCCGTGGGATCTACCGGGCCCTGGCGGATGCCCTATCTCTCTCGGTGGGTGGTTGTCTGCTTTTGGGACTTTGGTTGGGACAGGACCTGTAATCCTGCCCTCAATTGGTTAATTAGCTAGGCCGTTGATTCCAGTCCTGGCTTCAGGGTCCAAGTACCCCCTCTGTGCACGGTTTCCGCGTCGGTTCTCCAGTGTAGGTACCGGCGGGCTCCAACCCTGCCCCGGTCCACCTCGGATCTCCGGCAGCCATCTTCCCGTCTCCTGACAGACATTGACCACCATCTGCCACCTAGCCAGCACGCCGGGGCTCCAACCCTGATGCCTTTCCTTTCTGTCTCAGCCTTCACTTTCTCCTCCTCAACTACTCCACTCCACTCCAACTCAGACTTCATCTTAGACTTAACTTAACTGACTGTTTTTCCTACCCCAGGTTCTCTAGACCCCTGGGTGGGCGTTCTCCATCCACCTGGTTCCGCCCACTGGTGTGCCTTTCCTTCCCGGGGGGGGTGACTAGGATTTGGTTGGCAAGGTTTAACCCTGTGAGGGAAGGAGTTGTGAGGGGGCCTAGTCTGTGTGACCACCTGGCGGCGCCAGGGCATCACATACACACACACACATCACATCACCAGGAAGGGGTAAATAGAGTTTCAGCAGAAGCTCAGATTTGCATGACTCATCCTGTCTCCTAAATGAGCAGGAAGCAGGTGGCTTCACACAGACAGGTCACCATGACTACGTCCTGGTGGGGTGGGGGCCTGAGCTAGGAGTGAGCTGCAGAGAAGGCAGGAAGTCTAATCAGAACCGTCTGGAATGTGAACGAAGACAGACCTCTGTAGGGGGAACCAGCCAGACCAGGGGCTAGTAAAGGTACCGTCACACTAAGCAACATCGCTAGCAACATCGCTGCTGAGGCACAACTTGCTAGCGATGTTGCTGTGTGTGACATCCAGCAACAACCTGGCCCCTGCTGTGAGGTCGTTGGTTGTTGCTGAATGTCCAGGACCATTTTTTAGTTGTTGCTCTCCCGCTGTGAAGCACACATCGCTGTGTGTGACAGCGACAGAGCAACAACTAAATGTGCAGTGAGCAGGGAGCCAGCTTCTGCTGACACTGGTAACCACGGTAAACATCGGGTAACCAAGAAGCCCTTACCTTGGTTACCCGATATTTACCTTCGTTACCAGCGTCCGCCGTTCTCACACTCCCTGTTCTTTGCACTCCTAGCCACAGTACACATCGGGTTAATTACCCGATGTGTACTCCGGCTACGTGTGCAGAGAGCAGGGAGCCGGCACTGACAGCGTGAGAGCGGCGGACGCTGGTAACAAAGGTAAATATCGGGTAACCAAGGTAAGGGCTTCTTGGTTACCCGATGTTTACCGTGGTTACCAGCGTCCGCAGAAGCCAGCTCCCTGCTGCCTGCACACGTAGCAGAGTACACATCGGGTAATTAACCCGATGTGTACTGTGGCTAGGTGTGCAGGGAGCCAGCGCTAAGCGGTGTGCGCTGGAACCAAGGTAAATATCGGGTTGGTTACCCGATATTTACCTTAGTTACCAAGCACAGCATGCTTCCACGTGTAGCGACGCTCCAGCGATCCCTGCCAGGTCAGGTTGCTGGTGGGATCGCTGGAGCGTCGCTTAATGTGACATCTCACCAGCGACCTCCTAGCAACTTACCAGCGATCCCTATCAGGTTGTATCGTTGTTGGGATTGCTGGTAAGTTGTTTAGTGTGACTGGGCCTTAACACCTGGAGGAAGGGAATGGGGACAGGTACTGGGGATCGTGGAGAATGTCCTGGTGGTGTCCTGGGGAGAGGGGGTGCGACCAGAGTAGGGAGAAAGAGAGACAGAGAGGCGGCGAGTCCCCAAGAAGCTTCATGCCACGGGGACGGCAACCAAACGCACACAACAGAGAGACCCTCAGATAACCTTACCGGACCCTGCCTCTGACCTGCTCGGGACCGACCGGAGGCTACAACGGCGAGGACCGGCACCCGGGTGTGATGTTGGAACAAACCAGCGAATAAAAAGGAACTGGAGCCCGCACTCAGAGACTTTTGTGAGTAAATGCCGCCACCCTGTGCCCCGATGCTCCTGAGGATTGCCGCCCCCGGTTCTCACCAACTTCTCGGGGCTTCCCCACTCCACCCGTGGGGAGCGATTCCATCTTAGCAGCCCGTAACACGTGCCCTGGAGAGAGACTGTGTAGCGGCGGCTAAACACCTGGCAACCCCCGTTCTCGTCCCATACCATTCCTGGGAGAGAGAGGAGATGCAGGGAGAGGGGGGTCCACGGCGGAGACCGAGGCCCTAGTCCCCAGGGATGTGCTCCCAGGAACCCCGTTACACTCTTTCCGTTACCCCCCTCTTGTGGACTATCGAACTCTTTAATGAAACCCGCCGGGGTCACGGAAGCCAGATCGGGCTACTCACAGCTCGACCCCGAACACCACCGGCCCGGTGACCGTGCGAGCCCTGTAAGCCCCGGCGTGGAAGTTTCATGTACATTGTACTTTACAGCAGTTAAGCTTCAGTCTAACTAGGAGAACAACAAGACGTCTTTATCTACAGTATATCACTTTTCTGCACTTTAAAGGGAACCAAACATCAGGATTTTCATGTATAAGGTGCAGCCAGTGCAGTACTGGCACTATGAGACAATGCACATTGTGTACATACCATCAGGGGGCAGCTCGGGTGTTTAGGCAGTGAAATCCAACTTTCTAAAGTTTGAAAAATCAAGCACTTTTTGATTAACGTGTGCACCACTCTCCTAATGTCCAGGCGGGTTATGCACGTATATCCCCCTCCCCCCCGCCGCCTGTTCCTCCCTCTCTCTGGTTGTATTCAAATTTAAACATGGCGCCGGAGTTGGCACCTTCGCATAGCGCTTATCTCTGGCGCCATTTTTCTGAAGCCCTCAGTAGCTAGTATTACCTGCAGCTACGATATCGTGCCGCCCCAGGACACCGTGACCGGGTCTCGCAGCACTGCCGTCATGGGGTCATGTGAGTCCATTGTGAACTTACCTCACTTGACCCCCGATGTCGCTGGCAGGCTGCTGTCGGCTTTTTCCTGTAGCGTCCCGGTGTCCTAAGCGGCTGCTGTGCTGACACGGTGTCCTGGGGCGGCACGATATCGTAGCTGCAGGTAATACTAGCTACTGTGGGCTTCAGAAACATGGCGCCGGAGATAAGTGCTATTCGAAGGTGCCAACTCCAGCGCCATGTTTCTGAAGAGAGAAATTTGAATACAACCAGAGAGAGGGAGGAACAGGCGGCGGGGGGCGGGGATACACGTGCATAACCCGCCCGGACATTAGGAGAGAGGTGCACACGTCAATCAAAAAGTGCTTTTTCAAACTTTATAAAGTTGGATTTCACAGCCTAAACACCGGAGCTGCCCCCTGATGGTATGTACACAATGTGCCTGATAGTGCCAGTACTGCACTGGCTGCACCGTATACAGTCAGGGCCAGAAATATTTGGACAGTGACACAAGTTTTGTTATTTTAGCTGTTTACAAAAACATGTTCAGAAATACAATTATATATATAATATGGACTGAAAGTGCACACTCCCAGCTGCAATATGAGAGTTTTCACATCCAAATCGGAGAAAGGGTTTAGGAATCATAGCTCTGTAATGCATAGCCTCCTCTTTTTCAAGGGACCAAAAGTAATTGGACAAGGGACTCTAAGGGCTGCAATTAACTCTGAAGGCGTCTCCCTCATTAACCTGTAATCAATGAAGTAGTTAAAAGGTCTGGGGTTGATTACAGGTGTGTGGTTTTGCATTTGGAAGCTGTTGCTGTGACCAGACAATATGCGGTCTAAGGAACTCTCAATTGAGGTGAAGCAGAACATCCTGAGGCTGAATTAAAAGAAAAAAATCCATCAGAGAGATAGCAGACATGCTTGGAGTAGCAAAATCAACAGTCGGGTACATTCTGAGAAAAAAGGAATTGACTGGTGAGCTTGGGAACTCAAAAAGGCCTGGGCGTCCATGGATGACAACAGTGGTGGATGATCGCCGCATACTTTCTTTGATGAAGAAGAACCCGTTCACAACATCAACTGAAGTCCAGAACACTCTCAGTGAAGTAGGTGTATCTGTCTCTAAGTCAACAGTAAAGAGAAGACTCCATGAAAGTAAATACAAAGGGTTCACATCTAGATGCAAACCATTCATCAATTCCAAAAATAGACAGGCCAGAGTTAAATTTGCTGAAAAACACCTCATGAAGCCAGCTCAGTTCTGGAAAAGTATTCTATGGACAGATGAGACAAAGATCAACCTGTACCAGAATGATGGGAAGAAACAAGTTTGGAGAAGAAAGGGAACGGCACATGATCCAAGGCACACCACATCCTCTGTAAAACATGGTGGAGGCAACGTGATGGCATGGGCATGCATGGCTTTCAATGGCACTGGGTCACTTGTGTTTATTGATGACATAACAGCAGACAAGAGTAGCCGGATGAATTCTGAAGTGTACCGGGATATACTTTCAGCCCAGATTCAGCCAAATGCTGCAAAGTTGATCGGACGGCGCTTCATAGTACAGATGGACAATGACCCCAAGCATACAGCCAAAGCTACCCAGGAGTTCATGAGTGCAAAAAAGTGGAACATTCTGCAATGGCCAAGTCAATCACCAGATCTTAACCCAATTGAGCATGCATTTCACTTGCTCAAATCCAGACGTAAGACGGAAAGACCCACAAACAAGCAAGACCTGAAGGCTGCGGCTGTAAAGGCCTGGCAAAGCATTAAGAAGGAGGAAACCCAGCGTTTGGTGATGTCCATGGGTTCCAGACTTAAGGCAGTGATTGCCTCCAAAGGATTCGCAACAAAATATTGAAAATAAAAATATTTTGTTTGGGTTTGGTTTATTTGTCCAATTACTTTTGACCTCCTAAAATGTGGAGTGTTTGTAAAGAAATGTGTACAATTCCTACAATTTCTATCAGATATTTTTGTTCAAACCTTCAAATTAAACGTTACAATCTGCAGTTGAATTCTGTTGTAGAGGTTTCATTTCAAATCCAATGTGGTGGCATGCAGAGCCCAACTTGCGAAAATTGTGTCACTGTCCAAATATTTCTGGACCTAACTGTACATGAAAATCCTGATGTTTGGTTCCCTTTAATGTTTTCATGTTTTTTTCTCTATGAATTATGATATATTGCTGATTCATTATTTTATGCACATTGTAGAATAGTGTTCTTTGTTTATTGGTTTTGTTTATTATTTGAGGAATATCTATTTGTTTTTTATTCATTTGGCCTTGGGTACGGTTGGGTTATATAGCCTACCTACTCTGTAAGGCCTGCGACACACATTCGTGCCTCCAGTACGTGTGTGCCTTTTTTTTCACGTACCTGAGACACGGGCCCACGTGGTCATATGTATTGTTATTGTTTTGGACACACATAAGTATTCAGGAACGGAGCGTGTGTCCGTTCCGTACTTACGTGTGTCCGTTTTTTAAAACCGCTGACATGTTCATGTTGCTTTGGCAGCACGGGTGTCACATGGCCCGCACCCGTACCACACGGATGTAGTGTGGATGCGGGCCCGTGTAACACGCGCCAGAGAAAGACACGTGTCAGTGTAAAAATAATAAAAACACATACTCACCTCCACCATACCTACAGTCTTTGCCGCGGCTGTCCCCTGCATCTGTCACGGGCGGGGAGGCTGCCGCCGCTGCTGCGCTCTCGCTAACGTTCGGGTCCGGCACTGCTGCGACTGCTGCTCGGTGGCTCGAGCGGTGGGCCAGATCCGGGGACTCGAGCGGCGCTCCTCACCCGTGAGTGAAAGGGGTGGTTGGTTTGGGGGATTTAGTCCGTGACGCCACCCATGGGTCGTGGTGAAGATAGGCACCACCGCTGCTGGTGATGGGGATCCCGGGAGCGATGGTAGGGAGCAGCTGGGATGTTGTTTCCCCCCTCCGTGGGTAGGGGTCGGTGGTCCCGGGGCCCGATGTTGTGACGGGGAGGCAGCGTCGGTGAGTGCAGGGTTGCAGGGACAGCATGGCGCGGTGCCGGATGGCACGGGTGTACTCACTCAGCAAGAAAGGTACAAAGTCCTTGGTAAACCAAACGGCTGGATGGATGGGTCCCGCAGCCGGCTGCAGTGTCTCTCCCCGGACAGGTGATGGCAGTTGTCTTTCCCTGCACCTTGATGTTCTCCTTCTGACTACTATGGATTCCCAACGGTAGTCCGCTCCCCGGTGTATGGGTACCGGAGGAGCCCGTTTGCCCGCAGGCACTGGCCCTTGGGTCTCTAGCCTTAGGCGGTAGCTGTATACCCTCACGGTGTGGGCGGTTGCCTTCAATCGGGACTTTTGCTGTTGTGAAACCCCTGGGGTTCCAGTCACATTCGGATCTGACTATTATCGGCGGCTCCAAGCCTGGTCGGGGTCCGATGGCCCTGCCTGTGTGTGCTGGTTTCACTTTGCTCCCCGTTCGGTACCGGCGGGCCGTCGCCCGTCCCCGGTCCTACGGTTCCGCGTTGCTCCACCACTCCTGCAGACGGCCACCACCGTCTGCCAACCTTGCTGTTAGTGCCTGGGCCACAAACCCAGACACCCAAGTGTTCACTCCTCACTCCTCAAACTCCAAACTGTATCTGCCACTTTTCTCGCCTCTAGGCCTGTGAACTCCTCAGTGGGTGGGGCCAACCGCTTGGCTCCGCCCCACCTGGTGTGGACATCAGACACTGGAGGGAGGCAACAAGGGTTTTGTGTTTGGCTGGTGTCCCTGTCTGATGGGGATGGGGTGTTTGTGTGTTATCTGTGACAACCTGGCTAGGCCAGGGCGCCACACATCCGTCCCCCAGTGAATTTGAACAACGCTTCTCCTTCACTGGGGGCCGGAAGCAGCGTCAGCGGGGCGTGGCTTTGGCCGGACGCTGTCATTCAGCACCACAGACAGCGCCGGATGATGCAGGTTAGGCGGGGCTTTCCGTTCTCCGTGTGTTATTACGTATAATACACGGAGAACACGTACATGCTACAAAAATGGCACACGGGGAACAAACCACCCCTTTAACACGTACGTGACAAAAACGTTACGTTTTGTCACGTAAGTGTGGCAGAGGCCTAATGTAGAGCAGAGTTTGTTTCATTACTAGAGATGGTAGAATACTGTAAATTCACAAGACTCTGGTACGTCAGCTAGGTCAGTAACCTCTGACTGTCGAATGGAAGGTTTGCGAATCTCCTTACCTCCTGGCATTCTCAGCTCTTTTGATTAGCCACGATATACATATATTTTATGATGTAATAAGCATTGCATACAATGTTTATATTGTTACACTCACTCACTTGGATACCATATTGGTGCAGCTATGTTCCTGCAAAATGTTGGTGATCATTGAGTGATGTGTTGTCCTGGCTCTTGGTACGTGACAGCAGAAATTGCAAGGCCCATGTTTTAAGAAGAAAATCTGAATATTTCTGCTGAACCCCAAATATATGTCTTTGAGATTTTTTGAACAATTCCCCATTATCTATAAAGACCCTATTTCACATAATGAAAAGGTAGTTGTGCACATACAGCTCTCTTTATTCACTTCTGTTGAAGCTGAAAAAATAGCAAAGTTAGTGCGCACACTATTTTCAGATCTTCAATAGAATTGAATGAAGAGAGCCACAAATGTGCTGCAACTTCTCCATTCACTGTAGACTCATTTTCAAGATATAGCAGACACAGGTCCTAGACATTTATGGCTTATTCCGTGGATTCGCATATACAGTCATGGCGGAAAGTGTTGGCACCCTTGAAATTGTTGCAGAAAATGAAATATTTCTCCCAAAAAATTATTGCAATTACACATTTTGTATACTTTATTAAATTTTAAGGGGTTTACAATAACAGGGGAGGGGGTAATTGAACTATTTAAAATGCATTTGTACTGCCCTTGCAGCGGATGGGCTGCTCGGATCCGGGGTTACTGTGGCTCGAGGGGGCTTGCGGACACTCGCAAATAAAAGGGGGACTATTTACAGGGGTTAGTGTTCGTGACACCACCCATGGTTCGAGGCATGGGGGAGCACCGCCACTGCCGATGGGAGTACCCAGGTGAGATGGAGCGGGGCAGCCAGATGACATTCCCTCCACAGGTAGGGTAGGCCCCGGGACTCTGGATGGTGGAGATGTAGGGGAGCGTGGTGCAGGCCAGGCAGGCAGATTGAGGGGAGGGCAGCGTACTCACTCAGGCCGTGTGGATGTTGATGCGACCATTAAGCAGACTCTGACATAGGAGTAAACCAAGTGTCTGGGTGCCGCTGCCACTCAGGGGAGCTCGTCCAGGAATCCATACCGGTTGGTATTACTGATGGTTCTGGACCTGCCTCCATGCACTGTGTTTAGACGTTTCTGAGTGACCCTTCAGCCTGAAGCTTTTGCGGTCCCGCTCCCTACGATTAAATAGAGGAGCTGTGCTCTCGATAGCTGACACTTGGGATTTCAGTGGGCCGCATAAGCTGGAAAGCCCTATCCCCCTCGTTGTGTTGGTGCCATCGATCTATGTGCTCTTGGGGAAAGTTCATAAAGAGACTATACTCCACAGGTTAATTATCAGGTTGCGTCAAGCTACTCCCTGATCTAGAGTCCAGTACCGCGACAGGCTCGGTACCAGTCCAGTTACTAGATTTTCCAGTGCCGACCGTTCTCCAAAACTAAGTCTGGACACCCTTCTCCAATACCCTGCGACCGGTTCTCCGATTCCTCCGGTCCCAGATCACTGTCTGTGACCTAACCAAAGTCTCCCAGGGAGCTACAACTCCCTCCAGCTCCTCACTCTTTGGGAGCTACTACTCGTTTGCCCTGTCCCTCCCACCAGCCTATCTGACCCCTAGGCGGGTGGCCCTTTTCCAGCTAGACCACCCACTGGTGTGCCTGACAGGGTGTGGTGTGAGGTGTGGTTAGGATATAAATGCTGATGGAGCAATACTAAAGGTTAGGATCACAGAACCATGGAGAGTGAGTTCTGCACCAAAAGAGAAAGGAGTGCAGTTCCCTGTGACGCCCTAATAGATTCAGGGGCGTCACACATTCTTAAAAATGTTGTTGAAAGAACAAAGGAGGGGAAGAGGAAGGAAAGAAAGGGTAGGCAAAAGTGGATGGGGGAAGGGGTACTGGAGGGGAGGGGGGAATTTTGTTAAACACATTTATTTCCTTTGTGAGTATTGGATCAAAACAAAACAACTGAGAAAAAAGGCAACTTGGACATAATTTCACACAATAGTCCCAAAATATGCTAGGTAAAATTGGTAATGTAGCACCCCTGCGGTACCAGGTGGCACAATATGTGAACGTGGAAACCCAAACCCCAGCATATCCATGCCAGTCAACACACCAGCACCCTCAGGCCACATACACAACCCCAACACCAGACTGGGAGAATGCCTAGCAACAGGTAAAAGGGATGGGCACTGATTGGATAGTCTTTATGGTCAACTGTTAATTCTGCCAGGTGACGAGATGTCTAGGATCCCTCAGCAACCCAAAGAGTCTGAAGAATCAGCAGCAAACAGGGGACCGGGGACTGAACCCCTTAAATAGTCCAGGCTGCCTGAAATAGGGCCAAGACCAAAGAAAAGGGACTCCCAAGAAGCTCTAGGGCACGGGAGCCCATCAACAACAAGTGTGCATGGAGGACAGCCAACCCAGGTCACAGCTGGCACGGAGAACAAGGGGAGCGGGAACACCTGTAACTGGCACCAGCGGGTTCAGGTACCAGGCCAGTAAAGGAAGTTGAAACTGTAATGCCGGTGTGGACTGTTTCCTTTGCGCCTCTGCACATTTACTGACTGTCCCCTATCATTGCTCCTTCACCATCCACTGCTGGGGCTTGTCCCTGCTTGCAGAGGACCCAAAACACCTAAGCTGCACTACTCCATCAGCCCCAGCAGGACCCTGCAGCGGCGGCCCCAATAACTTGGCTGAACACCACAAGTGGCATAGTCGAAAAACTCTTTATTTTTATTTCTCACTTTCCCTTTTATTTTTACCCCTCTTTATTCGGACCGACCCCCAGGGTCATGGGACCGGGTATCAGCCGTGACGATGACTGATCCCACCTGTGTACCGCGCGCGGGACTGAATACCCCACAGCCCTGGGGCATCACATTAACACGTTAACAAAATTCTGGGTAAACAACTTTGTTTCAAGCATATTATGCTCATTTAAACTACCCTGTGGCAAGTTCCAGGTGTGTGCAATATGAAAATCACACCTGAAACCAGATTAAAAAGGGGACTCAATCTTTGCATTGTGTGTCTGTGTCTGTCACACTAATCATGGAGAACATAAAGAGGAAAAGAGAACTGTCTGAGGACTTGAGAACCAAAATTGTTGGAAAAAAAAATCAACACCAGGTAACAAGTCCATATCCAGAGATCTTGATGGTCCTTTGATGCTGCAACATAATGAAGAAGTTTACAAACCATGGCACTGTAGCAAATCTTCCTGGATGTGGATGGCAGAAAAAAATTGATGAAAGGTTGCAGCACAGGATAGACTGGGTGGTGGATATGCAGCCTCAATTAAGTTTCAAGGAAATTCAAACTGTCCTGCTGGTTCACGATGCATCCGTCGACATTTGAATGAAATTATAGGAAAAGCTATGGCAGGAGACCAAGGAGGACCACACTGATGACACAGAGAAATAGAAAAGCTAGACTTTCTTCTGGGAAAGCATCTTTTAAACAGATGAGACCAAGATAGAGCCAAAGCACATCATTCTATTGTTTACTGAAAATGGAATGAGGCCTACAAAGAAAAGAACACAGTACCTACAGTCAAATATGGTGAAAGTTAAAAGATGTTTTGAGGTTGTTTTGCAATCTCTGGAACTATGTGCCTTGACTATGTGCAAAGCTTAAGTCAAACTCTGGAAGAACGGATAGTCTCATGTCCTAAAATTTTGCTTAGATTTTCACATTATTAATAAAAATGTCCTCAATCAGAAGTGATCACATTACTTAAATCCTATTATGGGCAACTGCAAACTTTCTAATGGTAAATTACATGTCAATAAATCTGGATACTTTACTGCTAAGTAGTCTGGAGCATTCTTCATCTCATATTGTTACCAGCTAGCTCAGCTGTGTCATCAATGCAATGACCATCTCATTTGCTTATGTCAAAAATAGACATGGGTGAACCTGCAGATGTTCGGATCTATTGGATCCAGCCAGACTTTTAAAAAAGCCTCGTTTGGGACCGGACTTGAACCCGAACATCAGCTTAGATGACAAACTACATATAAGTCTATGGGGACCCGAACATTGTGCTGTAAAATAGTTTTAGAAAGGGGTAGGGGGATTAGAGCAGGAACGTTATACTTACCAAGTTTCCCATGCATCTGTCACGCTGCTTTCGGGTCTGCTCATTACCCATTAACCCTAACCATGACTAATCTAGAGCTTAGTAGCAGCTGTGAGTCACTAACCCCTTATATTACCCTTATTGCCACTGCACCAGGGCAATCGCATTGAGCCTAATAAAGTGCCGGGATTGTCACATCTAATAGATGCGACAATTCTGGGTGGCTGCAGGCTACTAATTTTTGGCTGGGGAGGTCCAATAACCAATAATTTTAGAAAAGCAACTTAGGGTCCCTCTTATTTTCATACACAGCCAAGATAAGTACACAGCTGGGGCTGCAGCCTGTAGCCATCTGTTTTATCTGTTCTGGGTATTACAATATGGAAAGACCCTATGCTAACTTATTTATGAATTTATTTATACATCACTATAGGGACACAGAGAGCATGTGTGATTCAAACCAATCACAGATGCTGTCACACAGGGTGGCGGTACTGTTTGACTGCAACCAATCACTTCCACTGGGACTGATGGTGGGCAGGGGAAGCAGTGGATAGGCATGAGAGTTAATTATTGGACCATGTGACAGCTGCAGGGAAGATCGGTAAGTATAACAGTCCTGCCTTATTCCTTATTTTCTTTATTTTTTCTTTATTTTTTTAATTATCCAGGTGGCTGAATCTGATAAGTAACATGGACCTCTCTGGGAAAATCCATGTTCAGAGTCTGTGCACGGACACTAGGTATCCGGTACACACCTTGAACTTTACAGTTCGGGTTCACCTATTACTAGTCAAGAATGTTTTCTCCAAAACTATATAGGAGATTTTTAAACTAGAAGTATGAGCCCTCTTATCACTAAGTCCTCCACAAGTTCCTACTTCCTACTTACTAAGTTATTAGACAGAGCGAAGTGGAGCCATCTGTTATCTCATTGGGTTCCCACGATGTAAATGCAGGTTGTTATTGTGTTGTCGTCGCAGCAAGGATCCTAACAATGACCCCCGGGATTGCCATCCTAATAGACATGGTTTAATAAGATGCGTCAGACAAAAAGCCCTCTGTACCCACCTAAAAATGGTACCGGTATAAAAAATAGCCATGAGATAGCAATAAAAAAATACAGATAAGAGAATGTGGCTGCTCAATTTTTTTTTTAAATGCAAACATATTAAAGCATACCATGGTATGAAAATGCTGCATAATCATACTAGCCTATGGAATAAAGTTACTATTTTACTTGTATGAAACAGTGAAGGCAGTAAGAACAAAACTTACAATATTGCAGTATTATTGGTTTTTTTAAGCCCTTTCTCCTAAAAAAAAATTGTTTTTATCAAATCACTAAAAGCAGTACATTAAATCTAAGATATAATGGTGCAATTAAAAAATACAACTCATCTTTAAAAAAAAAGACCTCATAGTGTTACTTCAACAGAAAAATAAAAAATAAATGTAATAAAAAGTTATTTCTCTCAGAAGACAGAGACGAAAATAAATAATTTGCCTCATCACATAATAACTGAGGTGACAAGGGTTAAAGGACATTTGCAATGTTTCTGCCAAAATTTTAGGAATGTTTGTAAAAATAGGCACAACGTGCACAAGTTTGATCAAAGTCCAGTTTTGTGTGGCTCTGGAAATTTCAACTTCTACATTATTAACAAATTTAAGCATAGAATAAAAGTTTCAGAATAATATGACAATAACAAGCCATCTGAATTTTTTTGTATTAAAAACATAAAACGTTAATTGGGTTGGCCACCATTGGGGAAAACCTTTTTTTAACTTTTTTACTTAAATACATGTATTTTGGACTAAAAAAATTTTTTACATTTGTTTTGCGGTAATGCAGATTTGGGTTTTACAGTCTCTTTGTTTTCCTGAATATTCAAATTTGATTTGTTCTGTGGTCATAGATTAGTTACTACCGTGTTTTTCCAAACATAAGACACTGTCTTATACTTTTTTTTTCCCCAAAAAAGCGCTAGGGCTTCTGGAGTTGGTCTTATTTTTGAAGAAACATGGTTGGGGGTAAGTTTAGCTCCCCAAAAAGCAGACCACTCCTTCCCAGGAGACTCATACTTACCAGACTGTGGACGTCTGCATGGCTCCAAGGTCCTCCCTGTGATCTCCGTCGGGCCCTCTCAGCAGGTATGCTGCACACCGTCCTCCCCTGCTTTTGTCTGACACACTCACATACATCAGATCGTGCACACACACTCATACACATACACACAATCACCGATCAGATCGCGTACACACATTCATACACAAACACATCAGATTGCACACACACTCACTAGTTACTCCCCACATCCGGCGGTACAGAATTCCTCTGGCCACAGGCAAGGATGGGAGGAAGTTACGCATCGCAGGTCCTGTAAACATTCCATCCACAGCAACAGGTCCTTGCGTTCCACTGCACTACATGTCACGATTCTGCCAGCCACAAGAAATCGGTATCGCTGGATGTGGTGAGTGTGTGTTTGCGATCTAGTGGGTGATTGTGTGTGTGATCTGATGTGTGTGGGTGTTAGATCTGATGTGTGTGGGTGTGCGATCTGATGTGCGAGAGTGTGCAAACAACTGCAGGTTCTCCCGCTCGACGTCTGGTGAGAATGATTGCGGGATGTCCGCTGTCTATAATGAAGTGTCCTGCAGTATTCTTTAACTTTTTTAGCTGCATGGAATACGGGTTATTTTCGGGATAGAGCTTATATTTAAGCCTTGCTACAAAAATGCTGAAAATCTCTTCTAGGGCTCATTTTGGGGGAGGTCTTATTTCTTGGAAAAACATGGTATAATCAGTACGCTAAAAAAAAGATACAAAATAATATGTAACTAAATTTCAAAAAGAAAGTGAACAAACACATTTTTCTTTGAATATTTACAACAAAATAAAATATATGAAACATTGCCTTTGCAAGTCTCCTGACATTTTTACTCCATCTTTACATGAGACACATTTATAAATTTTAGTAGAACATGCAAATTTGCATTTGGAATTTAAACCCATATGATAATTAAAGTATGTACATGGATGCTAATTACCTTAAAGAAAATAAAATTCCCAAAATGTAAAGTTTAAAGTTAAGATTTCCAAATGCTCTTTAGAGTTAATTGTCAGTATAATTTTTGGGTTTAATAGATAGAAATACATAATTTACCTATTTTCTTAGTTTGTGTTTTACAATATTAGAATATGCCGTTGAGTGTTGTTGTGAGTAGTGAGGATAGTATTAGATTCTTTGTAGAAGGAAAACTTCAATTTGCTGTTTGATTTAAGTTAAGTGAGTAAAAAATGTATTGTACTTATTTGGAACAAAAAAAACACCATAAAAAGAAGGAGCCCCAGAGTCTCAGCTTTAACAAGGACCAGCTGAAAAGTGAAGGCAAGGCAAATACAAACCATCTTATGTCTGCCAAATCATTTCCTGGCCCCCCAAAAAAACCCTCTTGTTTCCTCTCATGCAGGCCAAACATGGCATTGCACCAAGGGATTTCTAAATGGAATCAATTGCACTTGTTACCAACTGAGTTCTCTTTCATTCTTATGTTACCAAGGAATAGATGCTCAGCTGCAAGCAATTACAATGAAGAGTTACTGAGTAATGGTTTCCAGACTGCTCCATGATGGCAAATTAATTGAAAGAGACAATTTAAGAGTTTAAACCATGTAAATGCATTTCTTACTTTGTCAGGGAGTGACGTTTCTCGATGCAAAGGGTTAGGATGTTAAGAGATGATAAAGACATAATATAGGCTATTTACTTTGCTTTGCTGAAAATTAGTTTTAAGGAATCAAAGGTAACAATGTATACTTTGCATGAGAAGCTCAATATGTTCAGCACCTGTTTTCTATACGTGCAAATGCCATAATAGGATAGATCTACGAAAAGGTTATGGAGAATGTTTAGAGTTTGGAATGGATGAGTCAGAAATTGGATTGTGTGAATTATATATACATTTTTTTGCTTGTTCTTTAGAATAGAACATATGGATTTACAGACTCGTTATATATTGTAATTGCCTGGCAGTGCACTTGTTTATTATGGATATCATTTTTTAAAGCTGTGGTCAGTAGGACTGTTGCCAAGACATTGTGAAATGCTAAAGAATACTTAGTCAACATGTGAACTTGATTCACACTTGCTAGATGTAGATCTAAAGGAGGATTTTATTTTTTTCTTATCTATATAGTGACATAGAACTTGTATTTTGCGTCTCAGAATATCCATTCTAAAAATAAAAAATGCAGCTTCATTAATGGTGATAACCATATACTAGTATTTTATCTCATTATTATAAACTGTCCTGGATTCATATGGAATTGTTTAAAGAACAATATTGGTCGCCTTGAGTGGAAGTCAAAGTCTAGTTTCTCAAACACGGGAAACGCAAATTATGAAGAATTTGGAGTTGGATTCAGGCCACCATAAACGAGGGTCGTACAGAAAGGTTAAGGGGTCCAGAGCAAATACTAAAATGTGAAACCCCTGCTGGTTATAATTAAAAGGAACTTGATTCTAGTTTGGCTGCTGAATTTTCTATCCACCTTATATTCTGGTTTGCAGGACCTGTGCAGATGAAGTCTATGCAAAGGTTCTCAATAGTGATGAGCGAGCTTGGTCGGTGCTGCTCGATACTCAATCAAGCATTGGGGAGCTCAAGCACACTTGTTGCTCAGCCAAGTATCATTGGTGCTCTAGTGGAATACTCAAGTCCCCGCACCGCATATTTCACTGCTGTTTTTCAGCCACTAAACATTCGGGGATTGCCTGGCAATCACATGTTGGCTACTGGAATTACTGTGATTGGCCAGCTGCATTGCATTATTGGGTCTTATATGAGACACGGGGGTGCAATGCTCGGCATACTGAAGTTCAGGTAGAGTTGATCTAGGAGGGAGAGCTTAGATTAGAGCAGACGTATAGGTAGGGTTTTACATTTGCAGACTTTAGTGCCTTTCATGTGACACTAAAGGGTGTTTTTAGTCTCGTTTAATTTAATAAATAAATAAGAACAAATTCCGTGGGGTCGACCCTATTTTTGATAACCAGCCTAGGTAAAGCAGACAGCTGTGGGCTACTATTATTAGGCTTGGAAGGTCCATGGTTATTTGGCCCTTTTGAGCCTAAAAATAGCAGTCCACAGCAGCCCCAGAATTGGCACATCCATTATTCTGTTGTTTCATCTCAGCTTTTCCCGATTGCCCTGGTGAGTTGGCAATAAGGCTAATGGTTTATGTGGTTGATATCAGCTGTGAATTGTCAGCTGGCATTAAGCCCAGGTGTTAGTAATGGAAAGGCATCTATAAGACACCCCCATTTATTACCCAGTAAGTGTAAAAAAAAATAGTTTACTTGAGTAAACACTCCCCAACACTATCCCGCGTTAACCAATTTATTTAAAAAAAAACCATGAAGAGCTGACCTAATCCATTTAATAGTGGTTCGACGATGTCCTACAAATCCGTACTCATTCACCGAATGAGGCTCTATAGGTCACCCCTGGTCAGCGCCAGTCCCAGAAAGTCTAACATACATGCAGTAATGTCAGCAGCTGTATTTTACTGCTAATCCCAGTCACTGGAGTTGCAGTAGTGAATTATGGATTATGTCAGAGCTTCTAGGGAACATTTTTTTAAATAAATTGGTGAATGAGGGAAAGTGTGGGGGAGTCTTTATTCAAATAAACTATTTTTTCATGTATGTTTTTTTTTAACCTTACATTTACTGGGATAGTAATGAGGGTATCTGATAGACACCTGTCCAATACTAACTCCTGGGATTGATGCAAGCTGGCATTACATAGATGGCATCAACCCCATTCACCTATTACCACTATTTCCACTATATAAGGGCAATCAAAAAGCGACAGGGTGAAGTGCCAGAATTGGCGTAACTAATGGATGTGCCATTTTTGGGGCAGCTGTGGGCTGTTTTTTTTCTGGGAAGGGACCAATAACCATGTGCCTTCCCAGCCTGATAATACCAGACTGCAGCTGTCTGGGTCAGAACCCCCTTATTTTCTAAATTCTTTTATTTTTACTTGCAATTAGCGACCTGGGAGCCAGAGATGGGTCCAGGCATCTTCCCCCTGCATTTTACTGGCCTCAATAGCCCTTTAGCTGGGTCTGCCAGAAAAATGCTTGAGTTTTCCATATATTTCAATTATACTTGTTACTCGAGTCAAGCGGGTCTGAGTGTCAAACTCTCTTGATTCAAGTAACAAGTACTTGAGCACTTTAGTGCTCACTAATCACTAGTTCTCAACACTTAATAAAATACATAATGCAGTCAACTGGTCCAACCATCTCTCTCCTCTTTGATATATTTATATTTATATATATATTTGTACAGTTATAGGAATACTTTGAAAAACTTTGAGGATTTAATGGTGTTAGAACAAATTTGAAAATTAACTAGGAAAAAAATATACACTCTTCAACATGGAAAATACAATACTAAGAAGGAAAAGTCTTGTATCTCTGAAAATTATAGGATCAATAGACAAGTTAAAGGGAACCTGTCATCAGAAATTTAGCTTTAAACCTAAAAGTTTCCCCCTCTGCAGCTCCTGGGCTGCATTCTAGCAATATTCCTGTACTTTTTGTGCCCCCTTTGAAACCAAATTGAACACTTTATAAAGTTGTACCTTTTTGTCTGCAATTCTTGTAAATTCTCCATGGGGGCGGGCTCTCTTGCGTCCGTTGCTGTCCCTCCTGCAGATTGACGCCGTCCCCCATTGCTCCATTTCATATCTCAGGACGCTGCCCACTGCGCCTGAGGTGCCGTGCACGCGAGGACCGCTGGTGACGTGGTCTCATGCACGAGATTATGGGCGGCGCTGTGATTGCATCGCAAGTGCCCGCCCATAATCTCGTGCTCGCCCTATCCCCTCTACCTCCAGTGTTCTGCGCAAGCGCTGGAAGATGACCCAACGTCACCTCCTTCCCATCCTGCCCTGCAGCAGGAAATAGATGGGAGGAGCGGAGCAGGCCACCACAGGATACGAGGAGACGCGGAGAGGATCTGAGCGTCGTACACAGTAAAAAAAACACGTAAAATCAAACAAAGACACACATTGTCTCCTAAAAAGTGAAAAGCACTAAACGGTTTTTTTTTTGTTTTTTTTTTGTAACCTGTGCTGTGCTGCTCCGCTCCTCCCATCTATTTCCTGCTGCAGGGCAGGATAGGAAGAAGGTGATGTCGGGTCATCTTCCAGCGCTTGCGCAGAACGCTGGAGGCAGAGGGGAGATCGCGGTCACGAGATTATGGGCGAGCACTTGCGATGCAATCACAGCGCCACCCATAATCTCGTGCATGTGACCACGTCACCAGCGGTCCTTGCGTGCACGGCACCTCGGGCGCAGTGGGCGGCGTCCTGAGATATGAAATGGAGCAATGGGGGACGGCGTCAATCTGCAGGAGGGACAGCAACGGACGCTAGAGAGCCCGCCCCCATGGAGAATTTACAAGAATTGCAGACAAAAAGGTACAACTTTATAAAGTGTTTAATTTGGTTTCAAAGGGGGCACAAAAAGTACAGGAACCTTGCTAGAATGCAGCCCAGGAGCTGCAGAGGGGGAAACTTTTAGGTTTAAAGCTAAATTTCTGATGACAGGTTCCCTTTAAGGATATGCAAATAATCAAAAATGGAAACAATATTTTCAAAACATCTTGATGTATTCAGTGCCAGGTCATATGTTTCGCATGCTACTGTGAGCAGCACATGTGTTCTAATAGTGCAGCCATGGCCTTCCATCACGCACAGATGGGACATCTGTCAAAATTTCTCTGCTTAGTGCGTCTAGGACGCAATGAGTGACTGTCTGCTGTAACTATGAAATAAAGGCATGCTTAACTGTCAGTTTGCTGAGTGACATTTCAACCGTCCAATCTGATTCTGGGGGTGCATTATTATTCAAGTGTTCTTTGTTCCCGATGACTGCCCAGCTATTTAACTGAGCAGATTCTCCCGTAACCCTGCCAGTCCTAGCATTCTGTATAAGTGGTGCTGTTTGGCCTACAGTATATTCCTGTGCTATGTTTGACTAATCTATTGCTGCCTGATCTTGGACCTTATTTTGACCATCCGTTTGTTTCTCCCCTTTGTTCTTATCCGCAGCTCTCCAGGTACTCTGACTCCTGACCGTGACCTGACTACACCTCAGTTGAGGAAGAAAGACCAGTTTAGATTTCTCTCGGAGAGCTGTAAACTATTTTTTACCTTGCGAACATGGTCCTCAGGAATGAGTCCCAGTAGGTGGGAATAATCATGTCTCTATTGTGAGGGGCCCTCAGACTTGGAAATTTGCTTTAACTCCACTAAGCCCAGAACAGTCTTCTGCTGATGCCTCTTTTGCAGCATTAGGGATGATGTATGATGAGTCTGACATACTTCTGCAGCACTGACAGGTATAACCTATTAACATAGTAACATAGTAACATAGTAGCATAGTTTGTAAGGCGGAAGGAAGACCTTATGTCCATCTAGTTCAGCCTATTTTAGTGCTGCTGTTCTGCAGTGTTGAACCAGGGGAAGGTAAAAATCCACAGAGTAGGAGCCAATTTTCTTCATAGGGAAAAATATTATTTCCCGACTCCTCCTAATCTGGGTCAACTATGTACCTGTAATATTATGCTATTTATAACCTTCTATACTGTTGCTTTCAAGAAAAGCATCCATTCCTCTCTTAAATTCATTCAGTGAGTTGGCCATCACCACTTCCCCAGGAAGAGAGTTCCAGAGCCTCCCTGCTCACCGTATTGCAATTATTTTGCATTGAAGTAGATTATAACAATTGCCAGGGTAATAAAAGTTAATGTCCCATGTAGGGACTCAGTAAAAAAGTGAAAAAAGAAATAGTAAAAATATTTTAAAAATCAGAAAATAAAGAAGAAAAAAAATGAAAAAAGTATTATAACAATAAATACGTATATTTCTGTAAAAAAAAAAGTAGAAATAAAAATAAAAAAAAGTACACGTTTGGTATTGCCGCATCTAAAACAAGCTG
This sequence comes from Anomaloglossus baeobatrachus, assembly GCF_048569485.1. Lineage (NCBI taxonomy): Eukaryota > Metazoa > Chordata > Amphibia > Anura > Aromobatidae > Anomaloglossus > Anomaloglossus baeobatrachus. The sequence goes on along the minus strand of NC_134358.1, from coordinate 474,872,247 downwards.
ATCTATAAAATGGTTACACTTGTTAACCCCTTTAGTGAACACTGTGAAAAAAAACAAACATAGCAAAAACAATGCATCATACAGCTGAGAAAAATGTGGAATAAAATGTGATCAAAAAAGTCTTATTTAAATAAAAATGCAATCGCTGTAATCAGAATGACGCAAAGAATAAAGCTGTCTTCTAACTTTTACGATACAGTGAACGGTGTAAAAAAATAAAAAATAAAATAAAACAATCACTGAATTGTGGTTTCTTTTTCATTCTGCCTCACAAAAAGCACAATAGAATGCAAATATTAGGTGGCCCAAAATTAAACCATTAAAAACTCCAACAAAACCTGCAAAAAAGAAGCCTTCACATCCTTTGGCAGAAAAATAAAAAATACTATAGTCTTTAAGTAGCCTTCAAGTGATAGTAGCCAAACCTAAAAAAAATATAAATCTGGTATAATTGTAAATACATCGCCTTGAAGAACAAAGCTGCCTAATCACTTATATCGCTTGGTAAATGGAGAAAAACAATAAATAAATAAAGCCAATTCTTCAACTGCTGTTGATTTGTTCATTTTGACTCCCAAAAATAGCAATAAAGCTCAGCTTATATTTATTCTGCCCTCTACGAGGAGCGCTTGCATAGGGGTTTACGTGTAAATCCCTAATAAATTGTGATTCCAACAAAATTCTCAATGGAAAATTCACTGTAAGGGCTCATGTGCACATTGTGTAATTGCATGCATTTACGCTGCGTATTGCACTGCAGCGTAAAATGCATGCATCCTGCGTCCCCTGTACAATCTATGTAGATTGTGCATGACACGTGTGCACGATGCTTTTATGAACACAGCGATTTGGGTGACAAAATTTTGACCCAAATCTGTGCATTCATAAAATGAGCATGTCAATTAATTTGTGCGCTTACACTCTGTCTAGGGTGGGGGCAGCAGCCATAGCACATGAAATCGGCTTTTTTTGTACAGAAAAAAATTCATCCATTACGCAGTGTTTCTGCAGCGATTTGAAGCGCACATGTGCTGTCAAATTGCTGCAGAATATTCAGCAGGTACGTGCGCAAGCGCCCTAATGAGGCAGAGGGAGTCACTTTGAATTCTCATCTGCCTTGTGATCCGGCGGTGTCCATTTTTTTCACATCTTTTTAGGTGTGCACAAAAATACATTCACCAACAGTTTTGTGCACCTTTGACAAGTGAACTGAACAGAGGCCAAACAGAGTCCGGAGTAACTCTGCTGCCTCATAGTGAATAGATCCATAGTGAGTTTCAGCTGAATCACATATTTTGGAGCTCTATGGAAAACCTAGTTTAAGTCCTCAGCATAGAGCACAGGATAAATGTGAACTGATCCAAGCAAGTCCCCACTAAGGTCCATAATCTTTTACCAGAAATATAGGGGGTTTCCATGTTACTGGTAGCACAAAGGCTCTGGAAAAATGCTATCTCCTCCCATCTCTCTCCCAAAAAAAAAAAAATCCAGCAAAATCTGCTCTCCCAAATCCAATTTGCTCACCGCACCCTTTGATGAATTAATTGAGGGGTCTACTTTGTAAAAAAGGGTCACTAATGGGGGGTGCATTTCTGGCATGTCAGCAAGCAGTGGACACTGCTGCATCTCACTTTATCCTGTACCTGGGGGCAATCTGTACTGTTGAAGGCATATGAGACCAAAATGTCTTTGTTTTTGATTTGCACCCCTATTAAATACTTTAATTTATTTCATAATATTTTGAGTACCAAGTTTTATTGACATTGTATTACAAATTTGGATCCTACTTGTGCACCACTCCCTACAGGAGTGCCACATTTTCTCCAAAGGGGCTCTGCCAATGTGACATGGCACCACCAAACCATTACAACTAAATCTGAACTCCAATATCATGCTCCTTCTCTTCTGAGCTTTGCACTGTGCCTCAAAAGTAGTTTTTGACCACATATGGGATATTGGTGAACTCAGGAGAAAATTTAAATATTGGGCCAAAGCAACATTTAGTGGAAAAAAATGATGGTTTTTTTATATTCACAGCCCAATGTTATACAATTCCGTGAAACACCTGAGGGTTAAAATTGCTCACAATACTCCAAGATGAATTTCTTGAGAGGTGTAGTTTCCAGAATGAGTACCTTTTTATTCCTCAAAGTCCTGCCAAACCTGGAATTATATTTCCCAAATCAGTCATTATCAGCATTTGCTTTCATTCACTGTAGGCCTGCAGCTAATTTCATTGATTCAGGACTAGTTTTGAAACTAGGATTAGGGACAGTTAAGGTACTGTCACACATAACGAGATCGCTAGCAAAATCGTAGCTGAGTCACGGTTTCCGTGACGCAGTAGCGATCTTGTTAGCGATCTTGTTATGTGTGACACCTACCAGCGATCAGGCCCCTGCTGTGAGATCGCTAGTCGTTGACGAATGGTCCAGGCCATTTTCTTCAAAGGCGATGTCCTGCTGGGCAGGACACATCGCTGTGTTTGACACTGTGTGACAGGGTCACAGTGACTGCTGAGATCGTTATACAAGTCACTACTGCGACCTGTATTGTTCCTGCATCGCTGGTAAGGTCTGACTGTGTGACATCTCACTTGCGACCTCCCAGTGACTTACCTGCGATCCCTATCAGGTCGCATCGTTTTCGGGATCGCTGGTAAGTCGTTGTGTGTGACTGGGCCTTTAGGATAAGAGGACCCATTCAAATTGTACCCATTGGATATAAGAAAACAAAAAGCGCAAGAATAGGGTCTTATCTGTGAGATGTGGTGAACCTGTGCTTACGGTTTTGTTCACCTGTGGGGGTTGTGTTAGTCACAACCACTAGGAAGAATCTTGGAAAGTCAGCTGCTGCAGCTCCCAGTATGGAGGATACTTTGTGATCACAAATAGGGGTGGAAAGGGTTAAATTGCCACGCTGCTGTGCAATAAAAATATTGAAGATCCAGCATTCATCTTTATTGCATAGCAGTGCGGCAATTTAACCCTTTCCACCTCTATTTGCTATCACAAATTGTATCCATTGACAGCACACCATTTCTCCAGAACCTTGTCCAGCTGGTAATGATGGAATTCACAATCAGAGTGGAAAATCTTCATGGGATATGTCACCCACTAAGCATGTTTGGGATGCTCTGGATCGGCGTATACGACAGCGTGTTAAAATTTATGCCAATATCCAGCAACTTCACATAGCCATTGACAAGGATTAACATTCCACAAGCCACAATCAACAACCTGATAAACTCTATGCAATGGAGATGTGTTGCACTGCGTGATGCAAATGGTGGTCATCTAGATACTGACTAGTTTTCTAACCCCCCCAGATTTTAATGTGTCTTTTTATTTAAGACACACCTGTGAAATAATCATGCTGTCTAATCAGCATTTTGATGTGCCACACCTGTGAGGTGAATAGACTATCTCGGCAAAGGAGAAGTGCTCAGTAACACAGATTTAGGCAAATTTGGCAACAATATTTCAGAGAAATAGGCCTTTGGTGTAAATATAAAAAGTCTTAAGGTGGCTTTACACACTGCAACATCGCAAACGACATCGCTGTAACGTCACCGGATTTGTGACGTAATAGCGACCTCCCCAGCGACATTGCAGTGTGTGGAACACATCAGCGACCTGGCCCCTGCTGTGAAGTTGCTGATCGCTACAAATCGTTCAGGACCATTCTTTGGTCCTTTGTTTCCCGCTGTGCAGCATGATCGCTAGAAAGTCTCAGTGTGTAAAGGGGACTTTACAGTGACTTCGTTAGCGACTTCCCTTTCAAAAAGCTGCTTTACAACGTCCCCAATGACTAGCTAGGTCGTTCTGCAGGTCCGGATCGCTGTTGCATCGTTGGCCAGGTCTGCCTGTTTGACAGCTCACCAGCGACTCACCAGAGACTATGTAGCGATCCCGGCCAGGTTGGGATCGCTGGTGGGATCGCTAGAAAGTCTCAGTGTATAAAGGGGCCTTAACATCTTTGAGTTCAGTGTAACGGGGGCAGGGGGCGGCAGACTGACCCCCGGCCCGGCCGTCACTGTTAAATCGGAGGTGTTGTTTGTGGGGCAGAGTGTGGATGACAGGGGCACTTGCATGTCGGTACCTTGGCGCTCGGGGACACCTTTTTCTTTCTGTTTGCCAGGCGTTTCGCCACTCCCAGTAAAGAGCCACAGACAGGCAGCTGGTAAACTAAGAGACACTTTATTGAACGTAGCTTCTATTCTTCTTTACACTTTCCAGCAGACAGACACTTCAGTTACAGATTACACTTCTTGCTGGGGGACTACTTCTTTTCCTTTCTGCGGGCGTTACCCGTGTACCTTAACTTCTTTGGTCTATGCACGCACTCTGGCTGTTACGGGCATTACCCGTGTACTTCTACTTTTTTATACAAGAACTCACTCTGGCTGCTACGGGCACCACCCGTGTACTTCTGCTTCTTGGCCTAGGCACTCTCTCTGGCTATCTGCCACGTTTCGCTCCCACACTCTGCCCCGTCGCCTCAGACTTCTCTCTGTCACATCAGACTACAATTCTCACTCTGCTTCAGAGCCCTCCCTTCCCCACCTAGGCTGCCCTGCCCCTCCTTCTCCTGTTACTGTTCCCATGGGGACCACTACTCCACTCTGACACCTAGTGGGGGAACCGTTTGTTAACTACAACAACACATAGCATTCTATCAGTACCATTGGCCACCACACCGTGGGGCGTCTTCAGGGGGGGGAAACGTTTTCTTCACCACCAGGGGTCCGTCCACCCCTTACATCAGCTCATGAAAAATGGGAGCAAAAACAAATGTGTTGCCCTTATATTTTTGTTTAGTATATATAACTGAATGAGTTTATGGCAATTAGAGTTTCTTTGAAAGTAAAAACTGTACCACATTAGTAAAAATGTTAGTTTAATCCCTGCACCCCCAGGCAATTTTTCTGTTTTGGTTTTATGCTCCCCTTCTTCCAAGAACCGTAACTTTTTCATTTTTCTCTCAAGCTTGCCATATGAGAGCTTATTTTTTGCAGGATGAATTGTACTTTTAAATAAACTCATAAGTTTTACCATATAGTGCACTGGAAAATGGTAAAAAAATTCCAAATGTGGAAAAATTGCAAAAAAAAGTGCGATTGCACAATTATTTTTGGGATATTTTATTCACCGTGTTCACTAAATTGTAAAACTGATGTGTTAGTGTGATGCCTCAGGTTGGTATGAGTTTGTAGACACCAAACATGTATCCGTTTACTGTTATTTAAGGGGTTAAAAAAATTAAGATATTTGTCCAAAAAAAAGTAGTGCACTGTTTGCGCCATTTTCCGAAAACCATAGCGTTTTAGTAATCTGTGGCTCAGTGATGGCTTATTTTTTGCATCTCGAGCTGATGTTACCATGGTACCATGTTTACGCAGATGCTACGTTTTGATTGCCTGTTATTGCATTTTGTGCAAAATTTGCAGCGACCAAAAAAAGTAATTTTGGCTTAGGAATTTTTTTGCTGCTACTCTGTTTACCAATCAGATTAATTGATTTTATATTTTGATAGATCAGGCATTTCTGAACACGGCGATACCAAATATGAGTATATTTTTTATTTTTTTTAACCGTTTAATTTTTCATGGGGCGAATGAAGGGGTAATTTGAACTTTTTTTTAATTTTTTTTTTAACTTTTGTTTTATTTTACTAGTTCCCATAGCTGGCTATAAGGATCAGCAGTCTGATAGCTGGTTCATTTCTGTAGATCACAGCTGCATTGCTCCAATCTTCAGAAAAGCTGCTATCCTCTCACACACAGTGCTCTACCGGATGTAAGAGGAACTGACTCATGATAGCTACAGGAGTCATCACATGATCCTGTGCTACCATAGCAACTATCGGCTCCATGTGATCACATCACGTGACTTCCGATGGAGCCGGGTGAGTGAGTGCTTACCATGGCTGGGATGTACATTACGCTGTCACATTTTGACAGCGTGGTGCAAGGGGTTAACAGGAACAGATGGATTGCATATCCACTCATGCCTGATAGCTGCACATGTCAGCTCTACAAATCAGCTGACATGTGCGAAACTCACCGCTGGCTGCCACGGCCGGCGGTGAGTATATTGACATGAGGCAGGATATAAACAGTACATCCAATTTTGGTAAGAGGTTAAAGACATGTAGCAAGTTCTTGAGCAGTAAAAACATTGAGACCTCACAAGCTATATACTTCCATAGCGCTCTGTTCAGTCAGTATATCACGCTTTTATGTGTCAATGAAATGATTGTTAAGCTGGGTTTACACACTGCAACATCGCAAAGGACATCGCTGTAACGTCACCGGTTTTGTGATGTAACAGCGACCTCCCTAAGTCTCTGCTAAGTCGCTGGTGAGCAGTCAAACAGGCAAACCTGGCCAACAACGCAACAGCGATCCGGACCTGCAGAGCGACCTAGCTGGTTGTTGGGGGCGTTGATAAGCAGCCTTTTGAAAGGGAAGTTGCTAACAAAGTCGCTGCAAAGTCTTTCACACACTGAAACTTTCCAGCGATGCATGCTGCACAGCGGGAAACAAAGGACCTAGGAATGGTCCTGAACGATTTGTAACGATTACAACTTCACAGCAGGGGCCGGGTCGCTGATAGGTTTCACACACTGCAACATCGCAAACAACATCGCTATTGCGTCACAAAACCGGTGACGTTACAGCGATGTCGTTTGAGATGTTGCAGTGTGTAAACCCAGCTTTAGAGTGAGATTTATGGCACACTTGAAAAAAATCTGTGCTCAAGAAGGGTTGAATAAATAAATAAATAAAAGAGGAACTTGACACTCAAAAAAGGTTGTTAGGAATTTATTATACAGGCAGTCCAGAAAAAAAAATTATAATGTTTTGACCCCTATTTTTGGGTCTTCATCAGACACAATAGATTCTTGCACAGGATTTGCCTTTAAGGCTGGACTCACACGAGCGTATGGCATCCAATGCAAGAGCATCGGATGCGATATGCTAATGTCCCCCGGCTCAGTCTCTGCTGTGAGCGTGAGTCGAACGTCATGCGACTGTGACCCGATCTTGCGATCGGGTCACAGCTGCGAAGCTCAGGGCATACGCTGCGGAGGAGAGGGAGGGGTTAATCCTCCCGTTTCCTCCATTGTCAGCCTGTGCGTATATCATACTGTACTGGGATAACATCCAAGTGCAGTCCATTGTTTCTCTCGCACTCATTCACTTGAATGGGTGCGAGAGATACGGCTCTCGCAAAAAATCGCAGCATGCTGCTACTTTTCTCGCATCCAGAATCTGCTTGTGTGAGCGTACCCTAAGATAGTGATACTGTCAAAAGTCACCGTGAGATAAATAGAAAAAAATCATGCTGTTGGGGGGCACCTATATAATGGGGCTCAAAACCTAATAAAATGTTTGGTTGTTACTTAGCAATGATAAAATAATGAATTGTTACTTTATGCTGTCTTATAAAAGTAAAATCATTAAAAAAAAATCATGAATAGGCAAGAAAGCAATTGGAATATTATGATGAAATAACCAAATAATCTAAGTGATAAGCGAATTGGTGACTGAAAAAGAGAAGGAAATGATTTGATGTCATAAAAATTCAAAATCTACAATGCCAGTAAAACCTGTAGATTTATTAAGCATCTGAATGAAAATGAGTAGTATAGTATAGGAAAACAATGATACATTTATAAGTATAAAGAACTTAAGATAAAAAAAATAAACACATGCCCTGCAGTAAGTAAATGAATAAATATTTTCTGTAAATCACACGGTACTTAAGGCCCCTTTACACACTGAGACTTTCTAGCAATCCCACCAGTGATCTCGACCTGGCCGGGATCGCTGGAGAGTCTCTAACAGTCGCTGGTGAGCTGTCAAACAGGCAGATCTGGCCAACGACGCAGCAGCGATACAGACCTGCAGAACGACCTCGCTGGAAAGGGAATGCTAGCACGCCTATGGGCTGGGTCGCTAACATGATGTTGTTGTAACGGTGTCAAACACACCGATACATGCTGCGCAGCGGTAAACAAAGGACCAAAGAATGGTCCTGAATGACTTGTAGCGATCAGTGACCTCACAGCGGGGGCCAGGTCGCTGATGCATGTAACACACTGCAATATCGCTGGTGAGGTCGCTATTACGTCACAAAACCGGTGACGTTACAGTGATATCGCTAGCGATGTAGCAGTGTGTAAAGGGGCCTTTAGTTGACACTATTTTAATCAAAAGAGAGTAAAAGCCATCCCACCGCTACAAGGTGAACCCAATCAGGATGGTCCCTAACTTTTGTAGTTCACCCCTCTATCTCAAAATAGACAAGTGCAATGTAGAACCCAGACCTGACTGTTTAAACATCTGCCCATATATACAAAGTGCAAAAAAAACTAAATCGAAACAAAAAAAATGAATCAGACCACATGTTGGTATAAGTGCAATGTGTAGGCGCACATTCACACTGTGGCCATTAACAGACAGAACCTTGGATTTAACGTAAAATGAGAAAATTGCCTGTAGTAAGTACGGTACATAAATAAATAGTAATACTACATTTAAATAACAGGGTACTTAGTCGACACTATTTTGATCACAAAAGCGCATAAAAGCCATCCCACCACGACAAGGTGTCCCCAATCAGGATGGTCCCTAACTCTTACTGTTCACCTCTCTATGTGCCAGCAGCCCTTGAAATAGACGAAGGGTGAGTAGGACCCAGAACTGACTGTTTAAACATCTGCCAGACAAGTGGTGTACTGATATATTTTATTATACATTGTGTATATAGAAAGTAAAAGAAAAATATGTAAAACACAATTAAAAAATCTTAACAGTAAAGTAATTCATAAAGACATTTTTGCAATAGTTCAAGCCTATTTAATACAAACCATCTATATATATAATTGCCTTATTCTGTCTGTCTGTCTATCTGTCTGTCTGTCTGTCTGTCTGTCTTGCTCCAAAATTGTGTCCTTACGGTGACACAAAGCTGATTGGCCGCTGGGCTCGCCATGGCCCCGCCCCCCCGCACGGATTGGCCGCTCGCCTCGGCTCCGCCCCCCCACGGATTGGTCGCTCGCCTCGGCCTGGCCCCGCCCTCCGCATGGATTGGCTGCTCGCCCCGGCCCTCCGCACGCATCGCCAGACATAACCTTGCGCTGCTGGGATCGTGACGGAGTCGGTGAACGCTGGTAACCATTATACACATCGGGTAACTAAGGTCCCTTAGTTACCCGATGTGTATCATAGTTACCAGTGTACACCGGCTCCGTCACGATCCCAGCAGCGCCAGACATAACCTTGCGATGCTGGGATCTTGACGGAGCCAGTGAACGCTGGTAACCATTATACACATCGGGTAACTAAGGTCCCTTAGTTACCCGATGTGTATCATAGTTACCAGTGTACACCGGCTCCGTCACGATCCCAGCAGCGCCAGACATAACCTTGCAATGCTGGGATCTTGACGGAGCCCGTGAACGCTGGTAACCATTATACACATCGGGTAACTAAGGTCCCTTAGTTACCCGATGTGTATCATAGTTACCAGCGTACACCGGCTCCCGGTACACATGTGCAGGGAGCCGGCATTATACTCCTCTCCCCCCAGGACTACTCCTCCTATTATAGTCCTCCTATTATACTCCTCTCTGAGTATAATAGGAGAACTATTATAGCATGGGGGATGTAGCACGATGGGGGATGTAGCACGATGGGGGGTGCGCAGCATGGGGGATGTAGCACGATGGGGAGTGCGCGGCATGGGGGATGTAGCACGATGGGGAGTGCGCAGCATGGGGGATGTAGCACGATGGGGAGTGCGCAGCATGGGGGATGTAGCACAATGGGGAGTGCGCAGCATGGCGGATGGAGCACGATGGGGGGTGCGCAGCATGGGGGATATAGCACGATGGGGAGTGCGCAGCATGGGGGATGTAGCACGATGGGGAGTGCGCAGCATGGGGGATGGAGCACGATGGGGAATGCGCAGCATGGAGGATGGAGCACGATGGGGAGTGCGCAGCATGGGGGATGGAGCACGATGGGGAGTGCGCAGCATGGGGGATGGAGCACGATGGGGGGTGCGCAGCATGGGGGATGGAGCACGATGGGGAATGCGCAGCATAGGGGATGGAGCACGATGGGGAATGCGCAGCATAGGGGATGGAGCACGATGGGGGGTGGGCAGCATGGGGGATGGAGCACGATAGGGGGTGCGCAGCATGGGGGATGGGGCACGATGGGGGGTGCGCAGCATGGGGGATGGGGCACGATGGGGGGTGCGCAGCATGGGGGATGGAGTACGATGGGGAATGCGCAGCATAGGGGATGGAGCACGATGGGGGGTGGGCAGCATGGGGGATGGAGCACGATGGGGGGTGCGCAGCATGGGGGATGGGGCACGATGGGGGGTGCGCAGCATGGGGGATGGAGCACGATGGGAGGTGCACACCTCCCCCCAACACACACACACACAACACACCACACACACACTGGGAACCACAAACACCGCCATACACAGACACCCACACACACAGACAACGCCGCACACACACACAACACCCAACACACAAACACCGCGGCATACATAAATATACGCACATACCGCACGAAACACACATTGCACAAAACATACCTCCACCCAAAACACACCACACCCACACAAACCGCGCAACACACACAGACACAACGCTAGAGACACACAGCGCTCCACAAACAACGCAACACACATACAACACCGCTCTCACCCCCCGCCACACCCAGACAACACCCAGAACATGTACAGCGCCCTACATAAACACTTGGTAACTACACACAACAACATCTATATATATATAACAAAAATCATACATGAACTACACAATACGTAAATTCTAGAATACCCGATGCGTAGAATCGGGCCACCTTCTAGTATAATATAAAATAATTGTTCATAATTAGTATTCTCATATTACATTAAGTGTATTTTTAGTTTAATTGGATTTGTCCCAAAATATAAATTCACTTGTATTTTTACTTCAAAGTTCTTTAAAATGTAACACTTCTTATGGTTTTTATTTCATAATTTAATAGTACACCTGAAAACAAGCAACTTTGTAGTCTTTCTTTTCAGAGAAATCAGCTTTATTCACCTCCTCGATTGACCATTCACTCTCAATCTGTGTAAAATCTGTATACAGTGAAGACAGATTTTCCCATTACTGAGATAGGAGATGGCAGTGGTGCTTTTCAAATTCTATGAAGAGAGGAGGAGCTAGAGGCAGCACAGACATTCTGCTGCAAGTTCTCCTGATTTTTGTGATAAGATATATTACAAAATGTCGTATTTTCATGTGTACAATTGTTTTATGAAAAAAAAATTAAAAACAGAAGTTACTCTTCAAAATCCAGCTTTGGATGTAACTTTAAAGGGGCCATTTGATATGACAAATATAAAATGGTAGTAGAATTAGCTGGGACCTCTAACAATCAGATAAAGCATTACATGGTGCTTATTGAAACAATTGACTAATGCATGGACTGGTTAAGTCCTTCATTGAGAGAGATGTTCTTTGTAGCTGCAATCCATCTGGACAACATATGGAGGTCCCAATTATGTGACTCCCTTCTATTAAAATGCCCAAGTAGTATGTTTAATTGTAGACTATATTTTTAGATCCACCATTAAAATGTTATATCTGTAATATTTCATTTTAGTTTACAATTATGTAATATTACAAGTTTTATGACCTGAACTTTTGATATGTACATATTTTTATCTAAGAGAAAACCTACTTGTACAACAGATGACAGTTTCTATCTTCTTAAGTTAGTACATAAGGAATAGGAAAAAGTGACCTTTTTTATAAGGATTCCAAGGTATGTTTCTTTCAACAGTTACAGATATCTCATGACTACAATTTATGGCAGGCCTGAGGCTAAATGGGGAAAAATTTGGCTTGTGTAGAGGGCTGAGGTAGTTCAAAATCCAGATTTCAATTCATGTTACGAGTTCTCCATCTGTGTCTCTAAGGAGGTACAGCCTACCGTGTTGACATAATGTAAATATTCCCACAACCTCAAGTGCAAGGGCTGTAGTTCGCTTTTCTCGCTCCTTGTCACTGTAATGTAGACATAACCATGATATGCATTTACAAAAACATTACATGCAAAATAAAGTTCTCGCTTGTAATGGAAACCATGTGATAGTATATGTAGATTCTGTTCTTTGTGTCTCTAAATAAGTATGTCATATGTGATGGTGAACGTCATGGCTTCTTAAAGAGCTGTCTTTCCATAGCTCATCTTTGTATGGCATTTTCAGAAGATGCACCTTAATAAAATCTGTGTGTAACACAAATGAGAAAATGGTACTACTTCCATTTAATGGCCTATTAAAAATCCACCACATGGATAGTTCTCTATTGAAGGATCCTTCAATCTATGCCTCAATGAACAAATCCATGGCACACTTAATATTTAAATGCAACTAGTGTCCACTAGCACAATAGCTATGGGGGCAATAGTACCTTAAATGTGGGCAGGAGATGTTTTCTTTCTATTAGATTTCATATAAGGTACTGAGCTAATGAAGTCCATAGTTTATAATTACAGGTGGATTTGGGGAGGCTTATGGGGATGTGCTGTAAGATGAGCTTTTGTGGCGCAAAGGGTGCATACACAGTTTGCAGATACCTGATTGCCTACTACCTAATTGCCTTTACAATTAGACGGAATACAACCTGGATGTTTATTGTCAAAAATATCATAGGTTTGTTTAGTCTGGCCAACCACAAAAAAGGGTTACAATGGAAAAAAAAAAAGAAGTGACATCACTAAACCAAGCTTGCTTTGGTTCTCATTCCTATAGGGTCCTCACCAGTCTCTACTGATTATTCACCAAACACAGAGTATAATCAATTAGCCAATCACTGGCTCAATGACCACAAATGGCTGAACTCTCATTTTCTCTGTATGCAAACTTCTTAACATTTTAAGAACAAAAAGAGGGGATAAGTGTAGTACGTCACAGCAAATTTATATCATGCCCCTAGCCATTTCCCAAGCACACACATTTACCATTTATTTCTATTATGGCAGGATGAGATGTCAGAGGGGTGGTTGCAGTCAGGGACATCTAGCAGATGCCGAGGATTGAAGGGTATGGACCCAAATTTATGACTGTGCCGCTGTATCCAGGACACTTGGAACTAGAGATGAGAAACTTTGTCATCTTGATGTAAGCTTCATTATTTAAGATCACATGGTGTCTTTAAGGCCATGTTCACATGTTGCGTAAATACTGCGTTTACTGTTTTCTGCAGGTGTCTGCACCAAACTACACAATACTAATCTTCTTTGATTACTGCATGTTTTTGCTGTATTTTTTATGCCTTTTCCTCATGTGTTTTTGAGGCAGATGTGAAGTCGCATTTTGTGCAGATGTGAAGTGCGTACATGTGCAAAAACATGCAGAAAAAGTAGTAGAAATAACGCTGCATTTCTGCTACCTGTTAACATGGCCTCAGCATTACATTTTTATACTTTTCTTTATAGATTTAATAGAGAAAATAAATCAATAACCATCATATTTTTATGCCATCTACAGATCACCGTAACTAATGTGATTGCTGAGTAGCTAGTCGTCACAATTAAAGGAACACCAATATCTGCTGATTTGTGATTTTTTTTTTACAATAATGCATTAAAAAAGACATTATTGTAATTGTTTTTGCATTACTTTTTGTAATTTTATAGGAAGATAAAGAAACCTCTTTTTTATTCTCCTTCTAGAAAGCAGGGACATAAATATACACTGCTATGTACAATGTTTCTCTATGTATCAGTATAATCTGTCTGTGGTGTCAGAGCTTAAACTGCAGCTTCAAGATTACAAAATGTTCCCACTGACATCAGCAGAGTCTATGGCTTATGGCTTTAGTTGTTGCTTGAAATGATATATGTTGTGGATTCAAGGACATAGAAATATACTGCTATGTACAGATGTATCTCTATGTACCTGTATATCTGCTTCTAGATTCACTGTCTGCAATACAACTCAATAATACAAAATTATGCCATCTTTCTCAATGCAGGCATTGTCTCATAGCTAGAGCTCCTGCCTGCAAACATAGAGGTTATGAGTTTGAGTCTAGTGGAAAAGAGAGTTGTTCAATTAATTTATATACATGCAGAGAGACCTGGTCCTGCCCCTCGAGGAGGAGCTGTGGAAGCCGGCAAAGAGAGTGAGGAAGTTGGGACAAAAGCCCTGACATTCCGGGATAGCGGGACTGAGTCCTCAAATCAGAACAGTCTTACAGAATCCGGTATGGTTGGGAGCTATGCAATACGGGAAATGTTATTAAAGTGAAAAAAAACATCATACCATTCTTTTTTAATGGGAATAATCCAGCAAAATAATAAAGGATCCAGTTTTTTATGCTCACAAATGTCTTTTCAGTTATATTTCTTTATTAACAGATGAATCAAGACTTTTGGCTGCACCATTTCCTTTGATATCAAATTGTTGATCGGTCTTAACTAAAATTAACATAATTCTAATAATTGTTGAAAATGTATACAATTCTATATTAGGGGGCTAAAGTAAAGTTTCATTAAAAGCCGTTGTCTTCTCTGGAGACTTTTCTTTACGTATATGCATTTATTTGGGGATTTATTTTTCAGTAAATTCAACTTTAATGTGGTCTGTGGTCTTCAATCAGAAGAGCTAAAAAAAGACAAATAATAGCATTAGAATCTCTCCCATTGGATGGTCAGAATGAGCTCAAACATAAACAGTGCAACACAGAGGTTGCAGATGGCAAATATGCAATAAAGTAAGACAAAGCTTTGTCCCCAAAGGAGGACATAAACCTTAAATTATTTATATGGGATTATTTGATTTTTTTTTCTCATGAACCTAAAAACAGAAAGACAGGTAGTTGCTAATTACCTAATTGGTTGCTAGTTGCAAATTGGACACACCTCCTGAGGAGGTCACACTTACGAAACGAGTGTTGGGCTTTGCGGTGAACACTTATTTACATCTGTCTACTTTTAGGTATGCAATTTTGTCTCACCTATTAACTGTGGCACTATTGTTATAAGCATCTGAGTAATTAGAATACAAACAGACTAGTAGTATGCAGTGTCTCTAGTTGGGTAATTGTTTTATGTAGGTATATTCCTCATTAATTGTTCTAATGGTGTATTGACACCCTATTCTCCCTTATATTACTAGAGATTGCAAGTAGCTTATTTTGTTCTTTTTACTGTATTGTGTATAAATTCAGAAGTGTCCTAGGATTATTCATTTCCATTCCTTTCCAGCAGACTAATTTGTGTGTTGTTTTTTGCATTGGAGGCTCTGAAATTCTATACATTGTTTTTATGTAATTAATATTGTCAATAAAAAAAATTTTAAAAATATTTTTTACTACAAAAGGGAATTGGTATTCTAAGTTATTTTTTTTCTAGATTATTCTGTCCTATAGGAAGTTTTTTGAATTATAAAGTTGCTATTTACCTGCCTAGTCTACCAGACCCTGGCTCAAAGCGTTTACGGACAGCTCTTGTCAGTGATTCTGCTGTTTCACATCAACAGAGCAGGTCTTCTGGGCTGTTCTGTCAACGGGACCTATTGCCAGCTAATTCCCCATTAACAGAGCAGAGCAGAGCAGAAAAAAGTAGTTGCTCTGTCGACAAGATGTCAGCGGATGCTGCAAAATCGCAGGCAGGAGCCGTCTTTGATCACTCTGAGATGGCAGAGATCGGCGCTGGGCACAACAGGTCGGTAGTTAGCAACTACTTACCTGTAAATTCCTAGGTCCATAGTTAAAAAAATAAAATAAAATAATCCTGGATAACCCCTTTAAGGATGAGCATATCACCAACCTATAGTAAGAAGATAGGTTTAGGACACTAAAAAAATGTGTTAATTAATATATAGGTGCTTGAACAAAGCAACTTGAAAAATGTCTACATAGGTTATAGATGCATAGATTAATGAAGTATTAAGTATTTTGGATATTTTACTTTCCACATGCATGAGCATTTATGAACATGCTTATAAATAATAGAAAAAAACATTTAATAAGTAATGAAGTTTCCAGCAATTCATCATTCTATAAAATGTTTTCTGGTGACGTAAGATAATCTCAAAGATTTATGTGACACTATGAACATTGCTGCAGATTTGTAAAGGTAGTTAGACTATAACAATTAATCATTTCACATTGAAAGTGAAATTTGTTTTAAAAAAATAACTTTGGGAATTCATTTTCATTTCCAGGTGTAACTGAGTCTCTATAACTTTTCTTAAGCATTTGAAAAAAAATACATTTTTTTTTGCACGTGGCCTACACCATGGTTTAGACCACTTATAAAACATCACATAGTGCAGTGTAGATGAGATGCAGATGAGTGAATATTTTAAAATTCAAATTGGCTTGATTCACCAAATTTTACTTGGATATTTTATTTGAGAGGGATCAAAAGTACTCCAAAAACTCCAACTGCACTGAAAAATGTGTATGAAACAATTTTCTTTTCCTCACACACTAAACTTTTTCATTATTGTGTTGTAATACATACACACACACTATGTGTACAATTTTGTCGATGTTTATTGTCTTTTTCCACCTGTCTCCATGGCTAAGCTACAAGTTGTGACATTGTCTCACTATTCAAATTCACCAAAAAAGGTCTGCTGTATTTCTTGTTTGATTTGTATAAAATCAGTTTGGTCACTTCTATTGCTGTTTCTGTACCTACCTATTTTTTATGTTAAGCGGGCTTTACACGCTGCGATATCGGTATCGATATCCAGAGGCGTATCTAGGGGGGGTGGCGGGGCACCTGCCCTGGGCGCAGTGTCAGGGGGGGGCGCTATCGGGCCAACTGATGCAGCACTCTGAGCGACCAGGGATGGCGTCAGCACCTTCCAGCAAGGGTGGTGATTTATGCTGCGGCCCCCGGGCCAAGTTCTGGGGCCCGCAGCGATCATGCCGGCAGCCTCACTTCCCTGGCTGCTGGCTCTTACATCCACGCCTGAACGTAGTCTTCTGTGCGGTCTGCAGAGCCTAAGTTCATCTGTGGGCGGAGCTAGCACGCAGTTTGCACTGCGTCCAATAGAAAAGGTAGATGCTTTGAATGTACAGGTTCCTTCCAGGTTTGACTTCTTGTCATGAAGCTGGTCACGCCCACTAACCTGGAAGGAGCCCGTACATTCTAGGCTCAACCCACAGATGAAGACACTGTCAGACAGGAGCTGAAGCATCAACTTCACGCTGAGCTGTATGTCCTGTCCCTCCCAATGCTAAATAACCCAGAACTGTCTATTAACCCCACCCAATGCTATATACCCCAGAGCTGTATGTCCCCCCCACTCCAGTGCAGTATACCACCCCATAGCTGTATACCCCCACTCCAGTGCAGTATACCACCCTAGAGCTGTATACCCCCCAGAGCTGTATGTCCCCCACCCCAGTGCTGTATACCCCCCAGAGCTGTACATCCCCCACTCCAGTGCTATTTACCCCCCAGAGTTGTACGTCCCCCACCCCAGTGCTGTATACCACCTCAGATCTGCTGTACTTCCCCAGCCTCTCCTGTGATATATATACAGCAGTGTCAGTGTGCTCTGTGTGTGGCCATGTCTGTTAGTCATGGCCACCAATCAGCGCGGCACAGCCACATGCCGAAGAGGAGCTGGACGAAGACAAGCGGGGGAGGTGAGTGAGGCTTCTGCCGGCTTCCCCATATTAATAATATCTGTAATGTGTCTGTATGTGCATGTATCGCAAGATCGGGTCCCAGTCGCATGACACTCGGCTTATGCTCGCAGTAGAGCCTGAGCCGAGGGTCATTAGTATATCGCATCCGTTGCACTCGCATTGGATGCCATACGTTAATGTGACTCCAGCCTTTATTTGTGATACTGACTAATTCTCATCATTAGGCCTCAGTCCCACTTGCGCATTGCTTCCCATGTGAGAGCATCAGATGCGATATGCTAATGACCCTTGGCTCAGGCTCTGCTGCGAGCATGAGCTGAGTGTCATGCGGCTGTGATCCACTCTTGCGATCAGATCACAGCTTTGGACAAGAGAAACGGAGGGCGTAAGTCTCCCCCTTCTCCACGGCCTGTCTCTGCGTACATCGTACTGCACTCTGATGACATCCAAGTGCAGTGGAATGTTTCACACGCTCCCGTAGACCTGTATGGGTGTGTAAGCTCAGACTCTCAGACACTCGAAGCATGCTGCAATTTTTTTTTCATGCTAATATATCATGAAAAATCAATTGCAGATGGACACTGCCCCATCATTTCACACTGGTGCGAGTGCAATTCGATGTTTTAACGGATTTCACTCGTCCGTGCAAAACGCAAGTGGAACCGAGGCCTTACTGTAGTTCCTGTATAGTCCTCAGTCTGATGATGACTGATAACTCCCAAGTATCTCCTTACCATTGTTAAAAGGAATCTGTCACCAGGTTTTTGCTCCGCCATCTAAGAGCAGCATAATGTAGAGACAGACCCTGATTCCAGTGATGTGTCACTTACTGAGCTCTTTGCTGTCATTTTGATAAAATCAATGTTTTCTCTGCTGCAGATCTAGCAGTTATACAGAGCTCATGAATATGCTGGACTACCTGGCAGCAGGCCAAGCAGTCCTGTAATGATAATCTCCTGCTTATTAAACAGTGATTTTATCAAAACTACACTAAGCAGCACAGTAAGTGACACACCGCTTAAATCAGGATCTCTGCCCCTACGTTATGCTGCTCTCAGATTAGGTGTTAAAATCCTGGTGACAAATTCCCTTTAAGGATGTACTGGAAGTTGTAGATTCCTGCAATACAAATGTCTATTTGTTTGACCTGACATTACAATTGATGTACCATTCTTGTGGTTTTGATGATGTATTTCTGTACTGATGAGGATTTTGATGCTGTGTTTCTAAACTTATGGGGTTATATGGATGAATATCTGTACTGCTGGTGGTTGTGATGCTGTGTTTCTGTATTGATGGGGGTTCTAATTATGTATTTCTGTACCTCTGATGGTTCTGGTGCTGTTACTAGTTCTGATCCTGTACACAAGTAACAATACATAAATTGTAAGATTGGACACCCCTTTACTTAAGGCCGCTTTACACACTGCGACATCGCTAGCCAATGCTAGCGATGTCCAGCGCGATAGCACCTGCCCCCATCGTACGGCCGATACATGGTGATTGCTGCCGTAGCGAACATTATCGCTACGGCAGCGTCACATGCACATACCTGCTCTGCGACGTCGCTGTGACCGGCGAACCACCTCCTTTCTAAGGGGGCAGTTTGTTCAGCGTCACGGCGACATCACTAAGTGGCCGCCCAATCAAAGCAGAGAGGCGGGGATGAGCGGGACGAACATCCCGCCCACCTCCTTCCTTCCTCATTGCGGGTGGGACGCAGGTAAGGTGAGGTTCCTTGTTCCTGTGGTGTCACATGGAGCGAAGTGTGCTGCCACAGGAACGAGGAACAACATCGTTACTGCAGCAGCAATGATATTTGGGAAGAGGGGGGCATGTCACCGATTAGCGATTTTGAATGTTTTTGCAATGATTCAAAATCGCTAATAGGTGTCACACGCAACGACATCGCTAAATCGGCCGGATGTGCGTCACAAATTCCGTGACCCCAACGAGATCGCTTTAGCGATGTCGTAGCGTGTAAAGCCACCTTTAGAATTGGGCTACACTGCTTAACTGTATAAGTAAAGTCTTGTCCAGGTTTGAGATGAAAGTTTCCAGTCATTCTAGGTGATTGCAAGCTTCTGAATTCTCACAGCGCTTGCACACTTTTAGGATTCTCCGGTGCCAGTGGCGAGAGTGGACAGTCACATGAGCGCAAGTACAGTATGAGATTTTTATATTTCTGGTCACATTCTGACTAGATGTGTCCGGCCTTACTCAATTCATTTTGATTGAGCGAGGCCATACATGTCTAGTCTGCACGTGACCACATGCATGTAAATCAGATACTTGCAGTTTCGTGAACTCCCACTCACCGCTGGCACCAGAGAATCCTGACAGTGTGCAGTGTGAGAATTCAGAAGTCTGCAGTCACATAGAGTGACACATAAAGTGACTGCAGATTTTTATCTCAAACCTGGAGAAGCCCTTTGCTTGTAAAATTAAAGAGTATAGCCCAATCCTAACAGCATGTAATACACTCCCTGTCAGGATTCAGCTCTGCTCGCTGGTTCCAGCAGTCACCACATGGCCTCTCCACTCATATGTGATTTTCATACTTGCATGAGACAATTAGCTTTTCTTCCTATGTTTCTCTTTGAACTTTGAGAGAATTATGAAGAGCAGCTCGTCATCACGTGACTAAGTGTGCAAATCACATATAAATGGTCACATGGGGGGGCGCCAAATTGAATTCTTGCCCCGGGTGCCGGAAAGCCTAGATACACCTCTACGATATCGCTAGGGAGCGTACCCGCCCCCATCGGTTGTGCGTCACGGGCCCGTGGTGCACAACATCGCTTACAGCCATCACACGGACTTACCTTCCCTGCAACGTCGCTGTGGCCAGCGATCCGCCTCCTTTCTAAGGAGGCGGTTCGTGCGGCGTCACAGCGACGTAACACGGCAGCCATCCAATAGCAGAAGAGGGGCAGAGATGAGCGGCTGGAACATGCCGCCCATCTTCTTCCTTCCCTTGCCGGTGGACGCAGGTAAGGAGATGTTCGTGGTTCCTGCGGTGTCACACATAGTGATGTGTGATGCTGCAGAAATGAGGAACAACCAGCGGCAAACAATTACCGCAAAAGTTGGTGATTTTGCCGAGGATTGGTAAATTTTTAGATGGCAAAAACCATCCTCTCCCTGGCCATCGCAGCTATGGCAAGTAGTCGCATAGGTGTGATTGGCCAGTGTAAACAAAAAAAAGGAAGCACAATGATTAAAGCAGTACATGCTTACCGAGTCTCCACACTGCTGCAGCGATACTTCCAGGGCCGCTAATTTACCCTCATACATATTCACTGCTTTCCTCGCCCACCGGTGTCTCTGACTGGCTGCAGTCAGACTGTGCCCCCACCCTCTCTGATAGCATTATACTGCTGGTGTAAAATAAATAAATTTAACAAATGATTTGCAGTCCCACTATATATTGATACCAGCACTGGTAAAGCATATGGCTACAGGCTGCAGCCCCCAGCCAGTGTATCAAAATAAGAGGAACCACATGCAGCTTTTTTTTAAATAAACAATTTTTTTAAAAAACGACATGTGGTTCCCTCCAGTTTTGCTACCCAGCCAATATAAAGACTGACAGATGGTATTGTTAGGCTGGGGATACCCATGGTTATTCAATGGTTAATTGGGCCCCCCAGCCTAAAAATAGCAGCTTGCAGCTGCCCAGGATTGTCGAATCCATTAGATGCGAGAGACCCAGAGCTTTACCTGGCTCTTCCCCATTGCCTGGTGTGGTGGCAATCGGGGTAATAAAAGGTTAATGGCAGCCCACAACAGCCACTAAGCCTTAGCTTAGTAGTGGGGAGGATCTATGAGACACCCACATTACTAATCTGTAAATGAAAAGAAATAAACACCAACACCGAAAAAAACCTTTATTTGAAATAAAATACAAAAAAAACCACCTTCTTTCATCCCTTTATTAGCCACCAAAACACCAAGGTCTGATGTAATCCACACGAGGTCCCACGCCAATTCAAGCTCTGCTACATCTGAACTGACAGTGTGAGGACATGGAAGATGACCGCCTGCTGTAGTTTTAGGCAGAGACTGAGGTGCGCGATCACGATCAGCAGTAATGTCACTCAGGTTAGTTGCGGCCACAGCTGGAGGTTCTAACGGCCCTCCACCTGTGACCGCAGGTAATCTTCTGAGATGATGTCACTGAATTGATTGAGGTTCGCTAAGGTCAGGTTACCTGCAGTCACAGATTGAGGGCTGTTGGAACCTTCAGCTGTAACCACAACTAACCTGAATGCCATTACAGCTGATCGCTGCCAATCAGTCGCTGTATGAAGCTCACAGCGGGCAGTCATGCTCTATGGCCTCATGCTGTCAGTTCAGATGTAGCAAAGCTGGAATTGATATAGGACTCATGTAGATTATGTCAGACCTAGGTGTTTTGGTGGTTAATAAATTGGTGAAAATTTTTAATTAAGTATTTTTCTGTGTGTTTGTGTTTATTTATTTTTAATTATAGGATTAGTGGTGCGGGTCTCATAGAAACCTACCCATCACTAATCCAGGGTTTAGTGGCAGCTCACAGCTGTCATTAACCCCTTATTACCCTGACTGCCACTGTACCAGGGCAATTGAGAAGATCCGGGTAAATTATGGGACTGTTGTGTCTAATATATGCGACAATCCTGGGTAGCTGCAAGCTGCTATTTTTAGGCTGGAGGGGGCAATAAGCATGGGTCTCCCCAGACTGAGAATACCAGCCCCCAGGTGTCAGGCTTTATCTTGGTTGGGTATCAAAATTGGAGGGAACCGCAATCCGTTTTTTTAAGTTATTTTTTTATTTAAATAGTTTAAAAAAAAAAAGCCGCATGTGGTTCCTAATATTTTGATTTACAACCACGATAAGCGCACGGCTGGGGCTACAGCCTGTAGCGGTATGCTTTATCTGTGCTGAGTATCAATACAGGGTAGGACCCAACAACAATTTTTTAAAATTTATTTATCACCAGTATAAGGACACAAACAGCTTTTGTGATTCCAACTAATCACAGATGCTGTCTCAGAGGGTGGGGGCATGGTCCAATGGCAGCCAATCAGAGACACCAGTGGAAGTAGAAAGTAGTGAATATGTATTACGGAGCTGACTCGGAAGTAGCGCTGCAGCCACGCGGAGCACTGGTAAGTATGTCCTGCTTTAACCCTTTTTTATTTTCTTTCTTTTATAGCCCTCCTCATCATTTTACTACACATTACATTTGCCTCCCATAGAATTTAATGGGTTCGACTAGGATTGATAATCGGATAGGCTAAGATCACCGATCTGATTGGCGATCTCAGGCAGGTTCAGTGAACCTGAACCGATCCATGGCAGGATCGCTCATCTCTATTCGTAAACTGCTGTGTTAGCAGTAAAGTCACTGCAACAACATTTTGCCATGGTTTATTCACTAACCAAGTTCACAGAGAGCCAGAAAGGCTTTCTAGAACAATACAGGCTTTGAGTATTAATCCCACTTTACACGTGTCTATATGTCGTGCGATCGCATTTGCGATCGCACCCGCCCCCATCGTTTGTGCGGCACGGGCAATTCGTTGCCCGTGTTGCACAAAGTCTTAATTCCCCGTCACGCGTACTTACCTTCCAAACGACCTCGGCTGTGGGCGGTGAACATCCTCTTTCTGAAGGTGGAGGGATATTCGGCGTCACAGCGACGTCATACAGCGGCCAGCCAATAGTAGCAGAGGGGCGGAGATGAGTGGGACATAACATCCCACCTACCTCCTTCCTTCTGCATTGCCGGTGGGACGCAGGTAAGCTGCAGTTCATCGTTCCCAGGGTGTCACACGGAGCGATGTGTGCTACCCCGGGAAAGATGAACAACCGGCGCACAGAAGGATGTTCGTTTTTTAGAAAATGAGTGACGTGTCAATGAGCAACGATAAGGTGAGTATTTTTGCTCGATCACAGACGCTCGTAGTTGTCACATGCTACGATATGTCAAACGATGCCAGATATGTGCGTCACTTACCACGTGGCCCCGATGACATATCGTTAGATATATCGTAGCATGTAACGTGCCCTTTAGAGTTTGGAGATGAGATGTTGATCCAAGGAACTAGCCTGATTGCAGTATGTGGAGTCAGAAAGGAATTTTTAATTTCATATGGGCAATTAACATCTGCCTCACAGGACTTTAACATGTCTCTGGATTAACAAGTTTGGTTATAGAATGATCTTGACTAACTTGTGTAACTTTTACATCTTAAAACTATATGTAGTGCCTAATGTAACCCATTGGTAATAATATTAAATAGTGAGTGATATGCGAGTTTGCTTTCCACTGCTTGATACTTCATTGAGCATTGGGGTGCTCTGACATGCTCAATACTCGATCAAGTGTCCTTGATGCTCTAATGCTGTACTCGAATCCCCTTCTCACATGTTTCATGGCTGTTTTTCAGCCACTAAACATGCAAAGATTGTTTCCCAGGCACGGTAATGCCATAACCATGTTGGCTGTTGGCATTACTGTGATCGGCCGACCGCATCACATCATCATGTCTAAATACGAGCTTACTCTACCCCGGAAACAGTGGAGGGAGAGCTATTGGAGAAGGGATAGTGTATTAGAGTGATTATTGCCTTACTGTCCCTGCTGCAGCAACATAAAAAGCTATGATAATGCTGTTACCTGCATTTAATGTAGAGCTAGCTGCAGGAGAATGGATAATATAAGAGAGGCATCAACACAGAGATTGCAGCCCTACATTACCTTGCTGCTGCAACATATAACAAAAAATTGTTTTCTGGGCTAAATCTAATGTATTCTATTCTTTAATAATACCATGCTTAGCTGCATGTAGTGTGGAGAGCGCTGCTAGAGAAAGGATAGTGTATTAGAGGCATCTAGACAGGGATTATAGTCTTACAGTCCTTGCTGCTGCAACATAAAGCCAAAAGACCTTTTCAGAGCTAACTCTAATCGAATTTATTCTCTAATTATATCTCTATGGGCTGCATTTAGTGTAGGAAGAGCTGCTGGAAAAGGGATAGTTGTCACACTCCCCAGGCCCCGACGCTGTTCCCCACTCACCGCTCCGGTCCCGGGTCCCCTGCCTCCAGCCACACATCCTCCTCGGCACCTTCCAGGCTCCCGGGCTCCCGTTCCCGGCGCTCCTCTGCGACCCAGGACACCCTGTCTGGCTCCCCTGCATCCTCGGCACTGCTCCCTGCTCTGGCCTCCAGCACCCGGGCATCGCGCATGGGTATTAGGGCGCGCGCGCGGTCACTGACCTCCTCTTAAAGACCCTGCACTCCTAAACAGGATATTGCATCAGTCAGGGTCAGGTATATTAGGAGCTTCCTGCCTCTAGGACGTCGCCTGTTCTACGAGTTCTGTAGCTAGGAGTTCAGGTCCCCTTTGCTGTGTCTCGTTCTAACTTTGTGTCTTCCACAGAACCAGTTCTACCAAGCAAACCTGGTCCTGACCATAACCTGTCCGAGTGGCCCTACGGGGACTGTCAGCTGAGACGCCTCCATCTTCTCCAGTCTGAACCTGCCTCCTACCCTCGACTTCACCGGTGACCTTTGCCTCCTCTACCGGTTGGACTCTGCTCACGTCTGACGTCTCTACCTGCCACCGGTACCCGGGCACCGTCATGACACCTGGCACCAGGAGCTCTTTGTCCCCAGGGACTTCCTCATTCCAGCTTCTGGAAAGGACTCTGGCCTTATCCCGCTTTGTGCTCCGGCAACCGTGCACCTAGGCCCTCTGGTGGGGTGACCAGACAGTCCCGGTATAGGGGTTATATATAGCTCTGTGTTGCTTCACTGGGGGAGTCCGGTGCACGGGCCAGAAGATCCACCACCCGGGCATAACAATAGTATATTAGAGTCCTCTAAGCAGGGATTATAGTCTTACAGTCCTTGCTGCTGTAACATAAAAAATATATTCTATTCTCTAATAATACTAGTTTTAGCTGGATTTAGTGTAGGGAGATCTGCTGGAGAAGGAATAGTGTATAAGAGGCATATAGGCAGGGATTATAGTCTTACAGTCCTTGCTGCTGCAACATAAAAATCTATTCTATTCTCCAAAAATACTGCTCTTAGCTGCATTTAGTTTAGGGCTAGCTGCTGGGGAAAGGATAGTGTGTATGAGGCATATAGGCAGATATTATTGTCTTACAGTCCTTGCTGCTGCAACATAAAAAAAAAACTATTTTAATCTCTAATAATACTGTTTTAGCTGCATTTAGTGTAGGGCTAGCCCCCAGAGAAGGCATAGTCTATGGCATCTTTTTAGGGATCCTGGCTTTACAGTACTTCGTGTTGCAACTTAAAAAATGTATTCTATTTTCTAATAATACTGCTCATAGCTCCATTTAGTGTAGAGCTAGTTGCTAGAGAAGGGATAGTGTATTTGAGGCATCTAAGCAGGGATTGAAGCCTTACATTCCTTGCTACTAGAGTTGAGCGCGGTTCTAGGTTCGTGGTTCTCCAGTTCGCGGCTCGAGTGATTTTGCGGGCTGTTCTAGATCGAACTAGAACTCGAGCTTTTTTGCAAAAGCTCGATAGTTCTAGATACGTTCGAGAACGGTTCTAGCAGCAAAAAAAACAGCTAATTCCTAGCTGGCTTTCCGCTGTAATAGTGTAAGTCACTCTGTGACTCACACTATTATGAAATTTCAGTGTATAGTGTGCGTGAACAGCGCCTTCAGATCACTGCTGTATGGATAATGGCGATCGCCATTTTTTTTTTTTCCTTGTCTTCCTTCCCTAAGCGCGCGCGTGTAGTGGGGAGGGCCAGCATGTCAGCCAATCCCAGACACACAGCTAAGTGGACTTTTAGCCAGAGAAGCATCGGCATGTGTGATAGGATGTCCATGTCACATGTCCCTGCATTAAAAAAACGGACATTTTCCTCCAGCACGCCATTATCTGCCTTCTGCGTCCTTGCTGTCAGACATCACTGGCGCAGATCCGTCCTGAGTCCTATCGCCGATACTGCTGTATGCGCTCCATACACAGCGCTGGACAGCTTAGGGAGAGCACTTTCTATCAGTCCTTTTAAGGGCTCGTACCGGCAGGGTCAGAGCCATAGGTGACAGGTCCTGAAAACAGAGTTTAACAGCTACACAAGATGACAGTGTCTGTGTAGCTAAGGTCAGGGATTTCCTCGCTGCATTTCCCCATTAGGAGGGAATAGAAAGGCAGGCTTCCATTCCTCTACCCAGAGCCCCACAACCCTGGCACTTGTCACGCTCCCCGGGTCCCCTGCCTTGCTTCCCGGCGCCCCTGCCACGCTCTCCGGCTCCCCTGCCTCGCTCCCCGGCTCACCTGCCACGCTCCCCGGCTTCCCTGCCTCGCTCCCCGGCTCCTCTGTTAGGCGTCCCCCGCTCCATAGCCTCCAGGCCCCATCACCGGCGGTCCCCAGGCGGCCCGGTCTCCGCTCCCGGCGCCCGTCGGCAGCTCTGCTCCAGGCCGGCTCTCCTGCCTCCTGTTCACCGCTCCCTGCCCTGGCTTCTGGCACCCGGGCCTCGCGCATGCGCATTAGGGCGCGCGCGCAGTCATTGACCCTTTCTTAAAGGGCCAGTGTCCTACAACAGGATATTGAAGGATCAGGTACTGGGTATATAGGGGGATCCTTTCCAAGTGGGCGGGGCCTGTTCTTCGTGTTTTCTAAGCTAGGAGTCAGGTCTCCTTGTGTCTGTGATATACTCACCTATCTCTCTCGTAGAGCCGCTCCTGCCTCGCCAACCGGTCCTGACGATACCCGAACCCCGAACGGTGACAGCCTGCCATCCCATCAGTTCCAGCCATCTCTGATCCCTGTGGTGACCCGCCTTCTCGCTCCATTGGTTCCGGACTCTGCCTAACGACATCTCGGCCTCTGAACCTGAGCTCCGTCACTCGGACTACCATCAGAGACCCCGTGGTCCCAGGGACTTCTTTACTCCACTCCTCTAAACGGACTGTCCTGCTAGTGCTCCGGCTACCGGGCACCTTGCCCTCGGTGAGGTGTTCAGCCCAGTGGATCCACCTCCTGGGTCTGCCCGTCCACCTGGCCCTAACAGTAAGAACAGGCCATGGATCCCGCCGAAGCACTAGCGGCCTTGCAGCAGGAACTCACACGCCAGCGCGAGACCCAGACCCGCATGCTGAACTTCATGTCTTCTGTGGATACCCGCCTGAACACGCTACAAGCGACAGCCACATCCTTGGCATCTCAGGTTTCCACTGTACAATCCACAGCCACAGCTCCCGTGGCAGCCTCCTCGGATCCTTCCAGACTTCGTTTGGCCTCACCACCCCGGTACGCCGGAGATCCCAAGACCTGCAGGGGATTCCTAAACCAGTGCTCCCTTCATTTCAAGCTGCTTCCGCACTTGTTTGCCTCCGACCAAGCCAAAGTGGCGTTTGTGATGTCCCATCTAGAGGGTGAGGCACTGGCCTGGATGAACCCCTTGTGGGAAAAGGAGGACCCTGTGACTACCAACATCCAGGACTTCCTGCAGGCATTTAGAAACACCTTCGACGAACCTGGACGTGCCGCTGCATCCGCCTCATCACTCCTCAGGCTACGTCAGGGGACTATGACGGTAGGGCAGTATGCCATCCGCTTCCGCACTTTGGCCTCAGAATTGGGATGGAACAATGAAGCCCTCACCGCCGCCTTCTGAGAAGGACTCTCCAGCCGTATTAAGGACGAGCTGGCAGGCCGCGATGTTCCTTCCACCCTGGATGCCCTGATCGCACTAGCCACCCGCGTGGACCTCAGATTCCAGGAACGATCCAAAGAGGTGTCCCGTGAGAGACGTCCGATACGGCATTCCTCTCCTCCGCAGAAGCCTGCCGTACTTCAGTCAGCGTCGTCTGGTGTCTCTGTCCACGAGCCCATGCAGATTGACCGTTTGCGGCAGTCCAAACAACGCCGAGCAGAACGGCTCGCCAAGGGCCTCTGCTTCTACTGCGGAGAGGACACACACCTTCTACGCTCCTGTCCAGAGAGGCCGGGAAACTCCAAAGCCTAGGGTTGGTAGGAGAGGCCACCCTAGGTGCTGGGACTCTCTCAGACCCGGTTACGTGGACTGTTCAAATGACAACGGGA
Organism: Anomaloglossus baeobatrachus; assembly: GCF_048569485.1. Taxonomy (NCBI): domain Eukaryota; kingdom Metazoa; phylum Chordata; class Amphibia; order Anura; family Aromobatidae; genus Anomaloglossus; species Anomaloglossus baeobatrachus. The sequence continues at coordinate 474,843,457 of NC_134358.1, read as the reverse complement.
GAGACGCGGTTCACGGCCGAGGCGTACCTCGATTCCGGGGCAGCAGGCAATTTCATCCAGCAGGCCACGGTGGACAAGTACCAGGTGCCTGTTACTCCACTCGACAAACCCCTCGTGATTGCCTCTGTAGATGGGAGACCCCTCTCTGACACCATCTCGTGGATCACCAAACCGGTGGAACTACGTATCGGTGCCCTGCACACCGAGAACATCGCTCTCTACGTCCTCCCACACATGTCCCATCAAATCCTGCTGGGACTCCTCTGGTTACGGACACACGAACCGTCAGTCAGCTGGGGTACTGGTGACATCACCCGATGGGGCTCCTCTTGCCACGAGAATTGTCTGAAGACTATACAGCCCATCCGACGACCTCCGGTTCCGGAGTCCCTACCAGGACTGCCCTCTGCCTATTGGTCCTTCGCTGACGTCTTTGACAAAAAGGAATCAGAGGTACTTCCGCCACATCGTCCTTATGACTGTGCCATCGACCTACTCCTGGGAACTACACCACCTCGAGGACGGATATATCCGCTGTCTCCTGCTGAAACAAGGGCCATGTCTGCCTACATCACGGAGAACCTGGCAAGGGGATTCATTCGGAGGTCCTCCTCTCCTGCAGGAGCAGGCTTCTTCTTCGTTAAGAAGAAAGAGGGCGATCTACGCCCATGCATTGACTACCGGGGTTTGAACCAAATCACCGTGAAAAATAAATACCCCCTGCCGCTCATCCCCGAATTGTTTGATCGGCTTAGAGGAGCTCGTGTGTTTACCAAGTTGGATCTTCGGGGTGCCTATAACCTGGTCCGCATCCGCTCTGGGGACGAATGGAAGACCGCATTCAATACTCGCGATGGGCACTACGAGTATTGTGTGATGCCCTTCGGCCTGTGTAACGCACCAGCAGTCTTTCAGGAATTGGTGAATGACGTGTTCCGGGACCTTCTCTACATCTGTGTGGTGGTGTATCTCGATGATATCCTGGTCTTTTCTCCGGACCTCCAGACCCACAGACAGAACGTGCAGCTGGTACTACAAAGACTGAGAGAGAATCGGCTGTACGCCAAGTACGAGAAGTGTGTCTTCGAGCAGTCTTCTCTTCCCTTCCTGGGTTACGTAATCTCCGATACCGACCTGCAGATGGACCTGGAGAAGGTCTCTTCCATTCTCAACTGGCCCCCTCCTTCCGGACTGAAGGCAATCCAACGCTTTCTGGGATTCGCAAACTATTACCGTCAGTTCATCCCTCACTTCTCTGCTCTGACTGCACCTCTCTCCGCCTTGACCAAGAAGGGGGCTAATCCAAAGGACTGGACACCTGCGGCCGACGCCGTGTTTGGCTCCCTGAAACAGGCATTTGCTTCTTCCCCTGTGCTCTACCGTCCTGAGTTAAACCGACAGTTACCTTGGAGGTGGATGCCTCCTCCTCGGGAGCCGGAGCAGTGCTCATGCAGAAGTCCTCCTCCGGGAAGATGGTTACTTGCGGTTTCTTCTCCAAGAGCTTCTCAGCGCCTGAACGCAACTACACCATCGGTGACCGAGAGCTATTGGCAGTCAAACTGGCTCTGGAAGAATGGCGCTACCTTCTGGAGGGAGCAGTGTACCCCGTGATCATTTACACGGACCACAAGAACCTGGAATACCTGCGGTCCGCTCAGCGGCTGAACCCACGGCAGGCCAGGTGGTCCTTGTTCTTTGCCAGGTTCGATTTTCAGCTCCATTTTCGACCCGCGGACAAGAATGTACGAGCAGATGCTTTGTCCAGGTCATTCATGCCCATGGAGCAGGAGGAGGAGACATCCCAGCCCATCATCTGTCCTAGTAAGATCATTCCGGTGGCTCCTGTCACCCTGGCCCAGATACCGCCTGGGAAGACCTATGTCTCTGAGACTGACAGGCAAAAAGTGTTGCACTGGGGCCATGCCTCGAAAATAGCTGGCCATGCTGGTCAGAAGAAAACATTGAGTACAATTGTACGTCACTACTGGTGGCCATCCCTTCGCACGGACGTCGCTTCTTTTGTCTCAGCCTGCTCCTCTTGTGCCAGGAACAAGACGCCCAAACACCTGCCATATGGTCGTCTTCTACCTCTGCCTATACCCTCCGTTCCGTGGCAACACATTGCAATGGACTTTATTACGGACTTGCCCCTGTCCTCCGGACACACAGTCATATGGGTCGTGGTGGATCAGTTCTCCAAAATGGCTCATTTCGTCCCTATGGCTGGACTGCCCTCTGCCCAGGAACTCGCTGATGCTTACATACAGCACATCTTCCGGTTGCATGGCTTTCCATCACACATTGTGTCCGACAGAGGAACTCAGTTTACCTCCCGCTTCTGGAGGGCCCTCTGCAAACATCTGGGAGTGACTCTGGACTTTTCTTCAGCCTAACATCCTCAGTCTAATGGCCAAGTGGAACGAGTCAATCAGATCTTGACCTCCTTCTTACGTCACTACGTCAACGCCCATCACGACGACTGGTCCACGCTTCTTCCTTGGGCTGAATTCTCCCATAACCACCACATCAGTGAGTCCTCCTCCAGCTCTCCCTTCCATGTCGTTTACAGACTTCAGCCTTCCGTCCCGTTACCTGTATCCTCTTCCTCGGATGTCCCTGCTGCTGATGCTGTAGTCCGTGACTTTACAACCATTTGGGACTCTGTTAAGGCGTCCCTTGGACGTGCTTCCCTGCGGAAGAAGAGACACGCAGACAAGAGGCGTCTGGATCCTCCGTGTTTCTCTCCAGGAGATCTGGTCTGGCTTGCTTCCAAGTACGTCCGATTGAAGCTACCATCATACAAGCTAGGTCCTCGCTACATCGAGCCGTTTAAAGTCCTCAGCAAAATAAATGAGGTCTCCTACAAGCTGCAGCTCCCGGCCACGATGAGGATACCCAACTCCTTCCACGTCTCCCTGCTCAAGCCGGTTGTCCTTGGTCCCTTCTCCGCTGCTGCCAGTTCTGCTCCTCCTCCTATTGCTGATGATGACATCTATGCGGTAAGGGATATCGTGGCCATGAAGACAGTACGGGGCCGACAGTTCTTCCTGGTGGACTGGGCAGGGTATGGTCCTGAGGATAGGTCCTGGGAGCCCCGGGAGAATGTGGGTACTCCTCTGATACGTGCCTTCCTGTCCCGGTTGCGAGGAGGGGGGCGTGGGGGGGGTACTGTCACGCTCCCCGGGTCCCCTGCCTTGCTTCCCGGCTCCCCTGCCACGCTCTCCGGCTCCCCTGCCTCGCTCCCCGGCTCACCTGCCACGCTCCCCGGCTTCCCTGCCTTGCTCTCCGGCTCCTCTGTTAGGCGTCCCCCGCTCCATAGCCTCCAGGCCCCATCACCGGCGGTCCCCAGGCGGCCCGGTCTCCGCTCCCGGCGCCCGTCGGGTGCTCTGCTCCAGGCCGGCTCTCCTGCCTCCTGTTCACCGCTCCCTGCCCTGGCTTCTGGCACCCGGGCCTCGCGCATGCGCATTAGGGCGCGCGCGCGGTCATTGACCCTTTCTTAAAGGGCCAGTGTCCTCCAACAGGATATTGAAGGATCAGGTACTGGGTATATAGGGGGATCCTTTCCAAGTGGGCGGGGCCTGTTCTTCGTGTTTTCTAAGCTAGGAGTCAGGTCTCCTTGTGTCTGTGATATACTCACCTATCTCTCTCGTAGAGCCGCTCCTGCCTCGCCAACCGGTCCTGACGATACACGAACCCCGAACGGTGACGGCCTGCCATCCCGTCAGTTCCGGCCATCTCCGATCCCTGTGGTGAACCGCCTTCTCGCTCCATTGGTTCCGGACTCTGCCTGACGACATCTCGGCCTCCGAACCTGAGCTCCGTCACCCGGACTACCATCAGAGACCCCGTGGTCCCAGGGACTTCTTTACTCCACTCCTCTAAACGGACTGTCCTGCTAGTGCTCCGGCTACCGGGCACCTTGCCCTCAGTGAGGTGTTCAGCCCAGTGGATCCACCTCCTGGGTCTGCCCGTCCACCTGGCCCTAACAGCACTGTACCCTCCTGTCCTCTGCACACTCCAACTCATTATAACTAAGCCACTATACTAGCAAACACTGAGTGTACCTAGTGGCATCCTAAACGTGGCTATTGGACTTCTGTACAGTCCCAGTAGTGGACAGATATTTGCAGCACCTCTGCCTGCATTGCACACTCCAACTCATTATAACTAAGCCATTATACTAGCAAACACTGAGTGTACCTAGTGGCATCCTAAACGTGGCTGTTGGACTTCTGTATTGTCCCACTAGTGCAAAGATATTTGCAGCACGTCTGCCTGCATTGCACACTCCAACTCATTATAACTAGGCCATTATACTAGCAAACACTGAGTGTACCTAGTGGCATCCTAAACGTGGCTATTGGACTTCTGTATAGTCCCAGTAGTGCACAGATATTTGCAGCACGTCTGCCTGCATTGCACACTCCAACTCATTATAACTAAGCCATTATACTAGAAAACACTGAGTTAACTTAGTGTCATCCTAAACGTGGCTATTGGACTTCTGTATAGTCCCACTAGTGCAAAGATATTTGCAGCACGTCTGCCTGCATTGCACACTCAAACTGATAGTTACTAAGCCATTATACTAGCAAACACTGAGTGTACCTAGTGTCATCCTAAACGTGGCTGTTGGACTTCTGTATTGTCCCACTAGTGCAAAGATATTTGCAGCACATCTGCCTGCATTGCACACTCCAACTCATTATAACTAGGCCATTATACTAGCAAACACTGAGTGTACCTAGTGGCATCCTAAACGTGGCTATTGGACTTCTGTATAGTCCCAGTAGTGCACAGATATTTGCAGCACGTCTGCCTGCATTGCACACTCAAACTGATAGTTACTAAGCCATTATACTAGCAAACACTGAGTTAACTTAGTGTCATCCTAAACGCGGCTGTTGGACTTCTGTATTATCCCACTAGTGCAAAGATATTTGCAGCACGTCTGCCTGCATTGCACACTCCAACTCATTATAACTAAGCCATTATACTAGCAAACACTGAGTGTACCTAGTGGCATCCTAAACGTGGCTATTGGACTTCTGTATAGTCCCAGTAGTGCACAGATATTTGCAGCACGTCTGCCTGCATTGCACACTCAAACTGATAGTTACTAAGCCATTATACTAGCAAACACTGAGTGTACCTAGTGTCATCCTAAACGTGGCTGTTGGACTTCTGTATTGTCCCACTAGTGCAAAGATATTTGGAGCACGTCTGCCTGCATTGCACACTGAAACTGATAGTTACTAAGCCATTATACTAGCAATTTATGCTGCCAGTTTAAGGGCCGTAGTTGCATTGTCAGGGATATTTATTCTTTATTATTCTGCTGTTAATAAAGCTAGACCACCGCTGCAATCTACACCACCTCTCAATTTTTACTACCACATTTTCAGTGCACAATCTTGTTGCAATCAACATGAGTGGCAAAATGACAGATGCTGGTGGAAAGGGGAAGAGGCGTGCTGGAAAAGGAAAAAAAGGGTTTGTCCGTGGGGAAGGTGGCAAAGCTCCATTATCATCTGCTGAAGATAGACCATCTACCAGCAAAAGTAAGATGTCTACTACTTACCGTGGACAATCCGATGTGCTCCCTTTTTTACGGACACGAACAACAGGAACAAAGGTAGATGATGGCCAAAAAAGGAAAATGCTTGAATGGATCTCAAGTGGTCCAACAAGTGCCCTCTCAGCCACTTCAAGTACCGCATCCAAAAAACACCAGTCCTCTGAGTTGTCATCCCAATCAAACTTGCTTTCTCCCAGCTCTGAAGTCTCCATCAGCCCTGCACAGTATGGTGGAACTGAGATGGCTGAGTCTGCAGAGCTGTTCAGTCACACTATAGCCTGGGAATCAGAGGTCTGCTCCCAAGCTACAGTGAGTACAGACCAGGAAATGGTCTGCAGTGATGCCCAGAACCTTTGTGACTCTGATTCAGGCCGTGAGGACCAAGTTTCTGAGCATAATGTTGACCCTTTGTCACAAACTGTAACACCTGTGGTTATAGACAATGAGGAACATACTGATGAAGATGAGACGCAGATACCCGATTGGGATGACAACTTAAATATTCGGTCAGTGCAAGAAGAGGTTCGGTCTGAGGGGGAGGGGAGTGCAAACACAACAATTGATGATGAAGTTCTAGATCCCACCTACTGTCAACCCCCAGTCAGGCACTCGAGGAGGTCAACAGAGGCGGTGGAGGAGGATGCAACCGACGACGAAGTTACCTTGCGCCTTCCTGGACAGAGTCGGAGCACTGGTAGCACGTCTACAACTGCATCCTCAGCCACCACTCTGCCTCTGAGCACTAGTCGGGGGGGGCTCAGCAGGTCGCATGCCTTTTAAGCCTTGCCTAGCCTGGTCCTTTTTTGACATAGAAAAAGATCGCCCAAATTATGGGATGTGTAAAAGTTGTCGTTATTCTGTTAGTAGAGGTCAAAACCTCAGCAGTTTGACAACTTCTTCCATGAATCGTCACTAGAATAAATATCATAGGTCCCGGTGGGAAGCTCACCGTGCTGCAATGCGGCCTAGCGGAGCGAACCATCCACGGCCTGCCCCTTCCAGTGCATCCGCGCGGTCTTCATCTTCTAGGACTGTGGGGACAGCTGTCACACCTGGTTTTCCACGCACAACTTCCACCACTGTAACCGCAACAGGCACTTTGCTTGGTAGGTCGTCAGTTGGTTTGGAAGGGGAAACAAGTGAGTGTGTACAGCTCTCTCAGACATCGATAGCACCAACGTTGGATGAAGGCAACATCATGTCTCCGCCTGCACTTTCCTCACAAACCTGCATTTTTCCAGGGACACCCTTCTCAACACCGTCTACACACAGCAGCCAGATCTCTGTCCCTCAGATGTGGTCAAATAAAAGGCCATTTCCTGCGACCCATGACAAAGCTAAGAGGTTGACTCTATCCCTCTGTAAGCTCTTGGCTTGGCTTGGCTCTTTCCGCCTAGTGGACACACAGGATTTTAGAGACCTTATGTCTGTCGCTGTGCCCCAGTACCAGATGCCTAGTTGCCACTACTTCTCTAAGAAAGGTGTGCCCGCGCTACACCAGCATGTCGCACACAACATCACCGCTTCCTTGAGAAACTCTGTGTGTGAACGGGTGCATTTCACCACCGATACTTGGACCAGTAAGCATGGACAGGGATGTTACATGTCGCTGACTGGGCACTGGGTAACTATGGTGATAGATGGTGAAGGGTCTGCTGCACAAGTCTTGCCATCCCCACGACTTGTGTGTCAATCCTCTGTCTGTCCAAGTTCCGCCACTGCTTCTGCCTCCTCCACCTCATCTGGGTCCTCCACCTCCGCCCCAAGCCTGCCTGGTCAGGCCACCAGCGTTCTCACTGCGCAGAAGGAATCACGCACCCCTCATTACTTGCTGGCAGCAGAGCGCAACGGCATCAGGCGTTCTTTAGCTTGACATGTATTGGGAATAGGAGTCACACAGCTGAGGAGTTGTGGTCAGCTCTGCGGTCAGAGTTTAATAAATGGTTGTCTCCACTCAACCTGCAGCCTGGTAAGGCCGTGTGCGACAATGCTGCAAACCTGGGTGCGGCCCTTCACCTGGGCAAGGTGACACACGTGCCTTGTATGGCTCACGTGTTGAACCTTGTCGTCCAGCAATTCTTAACACACTATCCCGGCTTATATGGCCTTCTGACCAGGGCACGAAAACTGTCTGCTCACTTCCGCCGTTCAACCGCCGCAGCTGAGTGACTTGCATCTCTCCAGAAGTCTTTCGGCCTGCCGGTTCATCGCCTGAAATGCGATGTGGCGACACGCTGGAATTTGACTCTCCACATGTTACAGCGACTGTGGCAGCACCACCGAGCCCTGGTGCAATACGTCATGACATATAGCCTGGGCCAACGAGATGCAGAGGTGGGGCAGATCACCCTGATGGAGTGGTCTCAGATCAAGGACCTATGCACCCTTCTGCACAGTTTCGACATGGCGACGAATATGTTTAGCGCTGACAATGCCATTATCAGCATGACAATTCCAGTCATTTACATGCTGGAGCACACGCTAAACACTATTCGGAGTCAGGGGGTGGGACAACAGGAAGGGGAGGAACTACAGGAGGATTCATATGCGCAAGGGACAACAACATCACCAAGATCCAGACGTTCATCATCACCAACGCAGCAGGCATGGGACCATGGGGGACAGGGATCAACAAGGGCGCATGGTAGCAGGCGAAATGTTGAGGAAGGTGCAGGAGAACATGAAGAAATGGAGGACGAACTGTCCATGGACATGGAAGACTCAGCAGATGAGGGAGACCTTGGTCAAATTTCAGTTGAAAGAGGTTGGGGGGAGATGTCAGAGGAAGAAAGAACGGGTAGCACCTCTATGCCACAAACACAGCGTGGACTTGGTCCGCATGGCTGCGCAAGACACATGAGTGCCTTCTTGTTGCACTACCTCCAACATGACCCTCGTATTGTCAAAATTAGAAGTGATGATGACTACTGGATTGCCACACTATTAGATCCCCGGTACAAGTCCAAATTTTGTGACATAATTCCAGCCATAGAAAGGGACGCACGTATGCAGGAGTATCAGCAGAAGCTGTTACTCGATCTTAGCTCGGCTTTTCCACCAAACAACCGTGCAGGTGCAGGGAGTGATTCTCCCAGTTGGAACTTGCCAAACATTGGACGGTCTCGTCATCTTCAACAGTCTACCCGTACCAGTAGGACCATATCTGGTGCTGGTAACAGCAATTTTATGGAATCTTTTCATAATTTTTTTAGACCCTCCTTTGCAAGGCCACCAGAGACAACAAGTCTGAAATATAGTCAATGGCTGGAGAGGATGATACAGGAGTATCTCCAAATGAACATCGATGCCATGACTTTGCAAATGGAGCCTTGCTCCTTTTGGGCTTCAAATCTAGAAAAATGGCCTGAGCTCTCCAGTTACGCCTTGGAGATTTTGTCGTGTCCAGCTGCCAGCGTTGTCTCTGAACGTGTCTTCAGTGCTGCTGGCTGTGTGCTGACAGATAAGCGCACGCGTCTGTCCAGTGACAATGTGGACAGACTAACGTTCATCAAAATGAACAAGTCATGGATCCACCAGGAATTTACTACCCCTGTGTCATCCTGGGGAGAGTAAATGCTTGTGGATTTTGAATGTGCTTGATGCAAATTAAAACATCCTGTTTGCAACTAGGGCACAAGTGCTGCCACTGATAAGGTGTCTGTGTGGCCCAATTTTTTGAAAAAAGGGAGACTCCGCTTGGAGTAACCCTTGCTTGCTGTGTTTTTTAAAAATGATGAACAGAGCTGGGATAAGGAAAGACTTTGCTACCTACCCCGGTATCATCCTGGGGACGGTTAAGTATGGCGTATTTTTGAATGTGCTTGATGCAAATCTAGCTGTGAAGTGTACAACTAGGGCACAAGTGCTGCCACTGATGGGGTGTCAGTGTGGCCCAATTTTTGGAAAAAAGGGAGACTCCGCTTGGAGTAACCCTTACTTACATTGTTTTTAAAAATGATCCAAGATTAACAGAGCTGGGATCAGGAAAGACTTTGCTACCTACCCCGGTGTCATCCTGGGGACGGTTAAGTATGGCGTATTTTTTAATGTGCTTGATGCAAATCTAGCTGTGAAGTGTACAACTGGGGCACAACTGCTGGCACTGAATGGGTGGGTGTGTGTGGGGCCCAATTTTTGGAAAAAAAGGGAGACTCCGCTTGGAGTAACCCTTGATTGCTGTGTTTTTTTAAAATGATCCAAGATGAACAGAGCTGGGATCAGGAAAGACTTTGCTACCTACCCTGGTGTCATCCTGGGGACGGTTAAGTATGGCGTATTTTTGAATGTGCTTGATGCAAATCAAAACATCCTGTTTGCAACTAGGGCACAAGTGCTGCCACTGATAAGGTGTCTGTGTGGCCCAATTTTTGGAAAAAAGGGAGACTCCGCTTGGAGTAACTGTTACGGTTGCTGCGAGCACTGGAGACTATGTCCAGATTTCTTGCTACTGCACATGTGCGAGCGCTGGAGACTAAGTCCAGATTTCTTGCTACTGCACATGTGCGAGCGCTGGAGACTAAGTCCAGATTTCTTGCTACTGCACATGTGCGAGCGCCAGAGACTAAGTCCTATCTTGGAGCCATTGCACATGTGCGGGTGACATCATCGCTGACACGAGGTCACATGTCTCTGACACCTTCTATGCCGATTGGTCGCTGGTCATGTGCTTGTGATGCCTTGCTCAGTGATAGGCCAGCATGACGTCACTCCTGTCGTTCTGGCAGCGGATTGGCTCTGGTGTCCTCCATCTTGGATGAGGCACAGAGTCTATATAAGACCCTGACACACGCCGCATGGCGCTCAGTCCTCTTGGTTCATGCATAAGAGTACACGCTCTGTGCGCGTTCCTCTAGGCATTCCTCTGTCTATGCTAGGTGAGCGCTACCGGCAGGGTAGCGTTCTTATACCTTACAGCTTCGGCTACTGTCCGTATCCTTACCTCTTAGGGGAGCGGACATAGGCAGGTGCCTGAGGCACATGGTCTGGCTGGGCCTTGTGGTTCGACTCGTAGGTGGACGTTGCCGGTAGGGTAACGTTCCTTATACTTCGTCTGGCAGTTGTTCGTATCCTCGCACACTAGGGGAGCGAACAGAGGTAGGAGCTTTGTGCGGCTTACACTGCTGTTCGTCTCTTTTGCACCACTAGAAGAGCGGACCTAGGCAGGTGCCATATCTAGTGGTTCGTGTCCTTGCACACTAGTGGAGCGAACGCAGGTAGGAGCTTTGTGCGGCTTACGCTGCTGTTCGTCTCTTTTGCACCACTAGAAGAGCGGACCTAGGTAGGTGCCATTTCGCACACATTGCCTTTGTCTCTGTGATTATTAACAGAGATCATTCCACACACCCTCCAAGTAAGGGAGGAATTGCTTTACTTACTTATTATATCCATCTGTGAGTTAACAGAGGTATTGCACTCTGCCATAGTCTGCAGCAGAGTCTTTGCACGGTGGACCCTGACTGTCTGATACTCCTTTAGGTTCTTATCAGACAGCCCCCCGTAACATTAGGACTGAGCCAAGGGTCTGGCAGTTATGGCAGAATATCAGCAGTTACACCGTTACATACAAGTACTTGAGTCACGGCTCAAGAGTATAGAGGATAAACCTCAGACCATGGTGACATCTGCACATGATCCTCGACTTGCTCTGCCAAACAGATATTCTGGCGATGCCAGATCATGTCGTGGTTTCATTAGTCAGTGTCAGATACACCTAGCGGTCAACTCTTCTCGCTTCTCTACGGAGAGGTCCAGAGTAGGCTTTATCATCTCCTTACTTCAGGACAAAGCCTTAGAATGGGCGACTCCCTTATGGGAGCGCTCTGATGTGGTTACTCTGAGACATCAAGACTTTCTTGATGCTCTTAAGGCGGTATTCATGGGTCCGCAGGTTACCCATGATGCGGCCCTGAGACTATTAAATCTATCTCAGGGTTCGGTATCCACTAGTTCTTATGCCATTGCTTTTAGAACTCTGGTGGCAGAACTAGATTGGCCAGAGAAGGTGTTGATTCCTATCTTCTGGAGAGGGTTGGCAGGCTATGTCAAGGATGCTCTTGCTACTCGTGAGGTCCCTGCTTCTCTGGAGGACTTGATCACAGTAGCAACGAGGATTGATGTACGCCATAAGGAACGTAGACTCGAGGTCTCTTCCTCACGCCCTAAGCATCGGGCTATTCCAGTTGTTGAGGGTCCACTATCATCTTCCTCAGCATCTGAAACATCTCCCACTCCTATGGAGTTAGGTCATACGTCTTCCAGATTACGCAAGTCTGGTCCTCCTATATGTTACATATGTCGTCAGGCTGGGCACTATGCCAAAATGTGTCCTAGTCGTCAGGGAAACTCCCTGGCCTAGTAACCATTAGAGGGGGGTTACTAGAGATGTCTTCTGCACCCTCTAAGTGTTGTATCCCAGGTCAGCTCTCGTTATCTGAGAATACATGGCCTATTATGGCTTTTGTGGATTCCGGAGCTGACGGGACTTTTGTGTCCTCAGGATTTGTAAAGGGACACAATATTCCCTCTATCATGTTAGAGGCGCCTATTCCTGTCCGTGTTGTTAATGGAACTATGTTGTCTGACTCCATTACATTGAGGACAGTTCCCTTGCGCCTTTCCCTGTCTCAGGGTCACATAGAGGAGATTTCTTTTCTTGTTTTGCCTGAGGGTATAGACGACATCCTTCTGGGTCTCCCATGGCTTCGGACTCATGCTCCTCACATTGACTGGGAGTCTGACAGCATTATTAGTTGGGGTTCGAAATGTCAGTCCCGATGTCTTCCCTTACCACCTAAGGTCATTGCGGTTGCATCTACTGATCTCTCTCCCATACCTACACCCTATTTGGATTTCGCTGACGTGTTCTCCAAACAGGGTGCTGAGGTTCTTCCACCCCATAGGCCGTATGACTGTGCCATAGACCTTATCCCAGGTTCGGTTCCACCTAAAGGCAGGGTTTACCCCCTGTCGATACCTGAGTCGGAGGCCATGTCGACCTATATAAGAGAGAGTTTAGAGAAGGGGTTCATTCGTAAGTCTGTCTCTCCCGCAGGAGCTGGGTTTTTCTTTGTTCGGAAGAAAGAGGGTGATTTACGTCCCTGCATAGATTACAGGGGTCTCAACGCAATCACAATAAAGAACAAATACCCATTAGCTTTAATTTCGGAGCTCTTTGACAGACTGAGAGGAGCTCAAGTTTTTACGAAGTTGGATCTGCGGGGTGCGTATAACTTGGTACGAATTCGAGAGGGTGACGAATGGAAGACCGCTTTTAACACCCGAGACGGTCACTATGAATACCTCGTCATGCCTTTTGGGTTATGTAATGCACCCGCAGTATTTCAGGACTTAGTAAATGATGGGTTCAGGGATTTACTGTTATCCTCAGTAGTGGTGTATCTGGACGACATCCTGATTTTTTCTCCTGATCTGGAGACTCATCGCCAGGATGTCGTTCGTGTCCTTTCCAGTTTAAGGGAGCACTCATTGTTTGCTAAACTCGAGAAATGTGTATTCGAGCAGTCCTCATTGCCTTTTTTGGGTTACATTATCTCACAAGAGGGCCTGGCTATGGATCCTGCGAAGCTCTCTGCTGTCCTGCAATGGTCCGAACCTCATTCCTTGAAGGCGGTGCAACGCTTCTTAGGATTCATAAATTATTACAGGCAGTTCATACCCCATTTTTCTACTTTGGTGGCCCCTTTGGTGGCCTTGACTAAGAAAGGTGCTAATCCCAAAGCCTGGTCTACTGAGACATCTCAGGCTTTTGAGGCAGTAAAAAGACACTTTTCAACTGCTCCCGTTCTTCAAAGACCCGATGAGAGTAAGCCCTTCCTCTTAGAGGTTGATGCCTCTTCAGTGGGTGCTGGTGCGGTCTTGTATCAAAAGAACAGTGCAGGTAGAAAAAGGCCGTGTTTCTTCTTTGCGAAAACCTTTTCACCGGCAGAGAGAAACTATACCATTGGGGATAGGGAACTGCTCGCCTTGAGATTAGCCTTGGAGGAGTGGCGTCACTTGCTGGAAGGAGCGAAACATCCTTTCCAGGTCTATACAGACCATAAGAATCTGATGTACTTACAAACCGCTCAGCGTCTGAATCCTCGCCAAGCCCGCTGGTCCTTGTTTTTCTCCCGCTTTCACTTCTCCATCAACTATCTGTCTGGGAGTAAGAATAACAAGGCAGACGCCCTGTCTCGCTCTATGCTTTCTACCCAGGAAGAGATTGACGAACCTCGTCTTATCCTTCCCTCCAGGGTTTTTCATACGCTCTCCCCTGTGACGTTAGACCAAATTCCACCGGGCAAGACCTTTGTTCCGCCTGATCGACAGAATGATATACTGTCATGGGCCCACACCTCAAAGGTGGGTGGGCATTTTGGTATTAGGCGGACACGAGAGTTACTGGAGAGGTGGTATTGGTGGCCACACTTAGCCAGCCACGTCAAGAGATATGTCGGTTCCTGCTACTCGTGTGCTCGCAACCGTCCATTACGGCAGAGACCGGCTGGGCTCTTGGATCCTTTACCAGTGCCAGATAGACCATGGGAGGTGGTAGGCATGGACTTTGTGGGTGATCTTCCATGTTCACAGGGACATAGATTAGTGTGGGTCATTACGGGCCATTTCTCCCGGATGGTTCATCTCGTACCGTTATCGAGAATCCCATCTTCCAGGGTACTAGCCAAACTATTCCTCAAGCATGTCTTTAGGCTTCACGGGATGCCAGATCGTATCATTTGTGATAGAGGCCCTCAATTTACTTCCCGTTTCTGGCGAGATCTTTGTAGCCTTCTGCAAATTGAGTTGAATCTCTCTTCGGCGTACCATCCGGAGACCAATGGTTTGGTTGAGCGTACCAATCAATCTATGATTATATACCTTCGACACTTTGTTGCTGAGAACCACGATAACTGGTCCTCCCTCCTACCCTGGGCAGAATTTGCCCTTAACAATTCGCTGGCTGAGGCCACTGGGCAGACACAGTTCGTACTCAATAATGGGCAACACCCTAGGGTACCGGTACCGTTTCCCGCTGCTGCACTTCCTCCTCTTGTGGCCGACTGGACAACTAATGCCAGAGAGGTTTGGGATTGGACTCAAGAGTCGATCCAAGCAGCTAAGGACCGTATGAAGACGGTGTCCGATCGGTTTCGTCGCCCGGCTCCTGTCTTTTCTCCAGGGGACTTTGTGTGGCTCTCTGCAAAACACGTGAAACTTAGAGTGAGCTCTGTCAAATTTGCTCCTCGCTTCCTGGGTCCTTATGAGGTTCTTCGACAGGTAAATCCTGTAGTCTACCAATTGAAGTTACCCGTCCATCTTAGGATTCATGACAAATTCCATGTCTCACTGCTAAAGCCGGCTATTTTACCTCACGCTCGTGAAGTGCACTCTCCTGCCTCTGATTCCTCTCGCTCTAGCTATGAGGTACGAGCCATAGTTGGTTCTAAGATGGTTAGAGGGCGCAGGTTCTTCTTGATAGATTGGGAGGGTTACGGCCCGGAACATCGCTCTTGGGAGCCTGAGGAGGCTGTCCATGCTCCCGACTTAGTTGCCGATTACCTGCGTCGCCGGGAGGGGGGCCCTTGAGGGGGAGGTACTGTTACGGTTGCTGCGAGCACTGGAGACTATGTCCAGATTTCTTGCTACTGCACATGTGCGAGCGCTGGAGACTAAGTCCAGATTTCTTGCTACTGCACATGTGCGAGCGCTGGAGACAAAGTCCTATCTTGGAGCCATTGCACATGTGCGGGTGACATCATCGCTGACACGAGGTCACATGTCTCTGACACCTTCTATGCCGATTGGTCGCTGGTCATGTGCTTGTGATGCCTTGCTCAGTGATAGGCCAGCATGACGTCACTCCTGTCGTTCTGGCAGCTGATTGGCTCTGGTGTCCTCCATCTTGGATGAGGCACAGAGTCTATATAAGACCCTGACACACGCCGCATGGCGCTCAGTCCTCTTGGTTCATGCATAAGAGTACACGCTCTGTGCGCGTTCCTCTAGGCATTCCTCTGTCTATGCTAGGTGAGCGCTACCGGCAGGGTAGCGTTCTTATACCTTACAGCTTCGGCTACTGTCCGTATCCTTACCTCTTAGGGGAGCGGACATAGGCAGGTGCCTGAGGCACATGGTCTGGCTGGGCCTTGTGGTTCGACTCGTAGGTGGACGTTGCCGGTAGGGTAACGTTCCTTATACTGCGTCTGGCAGTTGTTCGTATCCTCGCACACTAGGGGAGCGAACAGAGGTAGGAGCTTTGTGCGGCTTACGCTGCTGTTCGTCTCTTTTGCACCACTAGAAGAGCGGACCTAGGCAGGTGCCATATCTAGTGGTTCGTGTCCTCGCACACTAGTGGAACGAACGCAGGTAGGAGCTTTGTGCGGCTTACGCTGCTGTTCGTCTCTTTTGCACCACTAGAAGAGCGGACCTAGGTAGGTGCCATTTCGCACACATTGCCTTTGTCTCTGTGATTATTAACAGAGATCATTCCACACACCCTCCAAGTAAGGGAGGAATTGCTTTACTTACTTATTATATCCATCTGTGAGTTAACAGAGGTATTGCACTCTGCCATAGTCTGCAGCAGAGTCTTTGCACGGTGGACCCTGACTGTCTGATACTCCTTTAGGTTCTTATCAGACAGCCCCCCGTAACAGTAACCCTTACTTACATTGTTTTTAAAAATGATCCAAGATGAACAGAGCTGGGATCAGGAAAGACTTTGCTACCTACCCCGGAGTCATCCTGGGGACGGTTAAGTATGGCGTATTTTTGAATGTGCTTGATGCAAATCAAAACATCCTGTTTGCAACTAGGGCACAAGTGCTGCCACTAAATGGGTGGGTGTGTGTGGGGCACAATTTTTGGAAAAAAAGGGAGACTCTGCTTGGAGTAACCCTTGCTTGCTGTGTTTTTTAAAAGGAGCCAAGATGAACAGAGCTGGGATCAGGAAAGACTTAGCTACCTACCCCGGTTTCCTCCTGGGGACGGTTAAGTATGGCGTATTTTTGAATGTGCTTGATGCAAATCTAGCTGTGAAGTGTACAAATGGGGCACAAGTGCTGCCACTGAAGGGGTGTCTGTGTGGCCCAATTTTTGGAAAAAAGGGAGACTCCGCTTGGAGTCACCTTGCGGTGTTTTACATGATTTTAGAAGGGCATGCCATGCCTATATCTGTGTCTCGTCCTCTTTTTCCTCGTAACGCTGTTTTGTTTTCACATGAGAATTTGTCCTTGTCACTTTCCCATGTGTTTGTGTTGTGAGTTGTTTGTCACCTTTTGGACACCTTTGAGGGTGTTTTCTAGGTGTTTTTATGTGTTTGTGATTGCCTGCCATTGTTTCCTATGCAGTTCGAGTTCGGTTCGTCGAATGTTCGACGAACCGAACTCGAACGGGAGCTCCGTTCGGTGAACCGACCTCGAGCCGAACCGCGACCGGTTCGCTCATCTCTACTTGCTACTGCAACATCAGAAATATATTATATTCTCTAATATTAAGGCTAGTAGCTTAATTTAGTGTAGGGGTAGCTGCTGGTGAAGAGATAGTGTATTAGAGGCATCCATCCAGGGATAATAGCTGTACTAGGTGCTGCAAAGTAAAAAAATCTATTGAAATTTCTAATAATACTAATGTTAGCTGCATTTACTGTAGGGATGGCTCCTGGAGAATGGATAGTGTATTAAAGGCATCAAGGCAGGGATTGAAGCCTTAAGCTGGGGTCACACTAAACGACAGCGTCAATGATGTCGCTGTTACGTCACTATTTTCTGTGACGTAGCAGCGACCTTGTAAGTCGCTGTTATGATCGCTGCATAGCTGTCAAACACAGCAGCCGAAGCAGCGATCATAACGACGGGCGTCGCGGTGCTGCAACATGTGCAGAGAGCAGGGAGCCGCGCACACTGAGCGCTGGCTCCCTGCTCTCCTAGCTACAGTACACATCGGGTTAATTACACGATGTGTACTGCAGCTACATATGCAGAGAGCAGGGAGCCGCGCACACTGCTTAGTGCTGGCTCCCTACTCTCCTAGCTACAGTACACATCGGGTTAATTACACGATGTGTACTGCAGCTATATGTGCAGAGAGCAGGAGCCGGCGCTGGCAGCGTGAGAGCGGCGGAGGCTGGTAACGAAGGTAAATATCGGGTAACCACCTTGGTTACCCGATGTTTACCTTGGTTACAGCTTACCGCAGCTGCCAGATGCCGGCTCCTGCTCCCTGCTCGCTTCATTTCGTCGCTCTCTTGCTGTCACACACAGCAATCTGTGCGTCACAGCGGGAGAGCGACGACCAAAAAATGAAGCTGGACTTTCAGCAACGAGCAGCGAACTCACAGCAGGGGCCAGCTCGTTGCTGGATGTCACACACAGCGACAGCGACGGGACGCCGCTGCAACGTCACAGAAAATGGTGCCGTAGCAGCGACGTCGTTGTCGTTGTCGCTGTGTGTGACACCACCTTTACAGTCCTTCCTACTGCAACATAAAACAAAGCTATTTTTTTTCTCTAGTAATACTGCTATTAGCTTCATTTGGTGTATGGATAGCTGCTGGAGACAGAATAGAGTAATAGAGACATCTAAGCAGCAAATACTGCCGTACAATCTTTGCTACTGCTATGTAAAAAATCTATTCTATTCTCTCATAGTACTAGTCTTAGCTATACTAAGGGGTACTTTGCACACTATGACATCACAAGCCGATGGTAGCGATGCCGAGCGTGATAGTCCCCACCCCTGTCGCAGCTGCGATATCTTGTGATAGCTGCCGTAGCGAACATTATCGCTACAGCAGCTTCACATACACTTACCTGCCCTGCGACGTCGCTCTGGCCGGCAAACCGCCTCCTTCCTAAGGGGGGCGGGTCGTGCGCCATCACAGCGACGTCACGCGGCACGCGGCCAATAGAAGCAGAGGGGTGGAGATGAGCGGGGCGTAAACATCCCGCCCACCTCCGTCCTTCAGCATAGCCGGCGTGAGCCACAGGACGCAGGTAAGAAGATGTTCCTCGCTTCTGCGGCTTCTCACACAGCAATGTGTGCTGCCGCAGGAACGAGGAACAACATCGTACCTGTCGCTGCCGCGACATTATGGAAATGACCGACAATACACCGATGATACGATTTCGACGCTTTTGCGCTCGTTAATCGTATCAAAAACGATTTACACACTCCGATATCGACAGCGACGCCGGATGTGCGTTACTTTTGATTTGACCCCACCGACATTGCAGCTGCGATGTCGTAGTGTGCAAAGTACCACTAAGGGGTAGGAAGAGCTGCTAAGGAAGGGAAAGTTCATTAGAGGCTTGTAGGCAGGGATTACAGCCTTATAGCTCTTGCTGTTGCAATGTAAAACCAAAAGCCATTTTCAGGGCTAAGTCTAATCTTTACTCTAATAATATAGCTCGCTTTTCTCTGGATTTAGTGTAGGGAGACCTGCTGGAGAAGGAATAGTGTATTATAGGCATCTAGGCATGGATTCTAGCGATACAGTCCTTGTTTCTGCAACATAAAATATCTTTTCTATGCTCTAATAATACCACACTTAGGTGCATTTAGTGTGGGACTAGCTGTTGAAGACAGTATAGTGTATTAGAAGCATCTAGGCAGGAAATGTTGTCTTACAGAGTTTGCTACTGCAACGGAAAACCAAAATTTTTTTTCAGGACTAAGTTTTTACCGCTTTTAGCTGCATTTAGTGTAGGGCTAGCTGCTGGAGAAGGAATAGTGTATTAGAGGCATCTGGGTAGAGATAATTGCCTTTAAGTCCTTGCTGTTGCAACATAAATAATCTATTCTATTCTCTAATAATACTGCTCTAAGTTGAATTTAGCATAGGGAGAGCTTCTGGAAAAGGGATATTGTATGATATTGTACTAAATGCATCAAGGCAGGGATTATTGCCTGACAGTCCTTGCTGCTACAACATAAAAAAAATCTATTCTATTCTCTAATTTTACTGCTCTTAGTTGTATTTAGTGTAGGCACAGCTGCTGGAGAAGGGATAGTGTATTAGAGACATCTAGGCAGAAATGATAGCTTTACAATCCTTGCTAATACAATGTAAAAGTCTTTTTCAGGGCTAAGTCTAATTTTTAATAATACCACTCTTAGTTGCATTTAGTGTGGGGCTAGCTGATGGAGAATGGATAGTGTATTTGAAGCATCTAGGCAAGGATTATTGCCTTACAGTCCTTGCTGCTGCAACATAAGAAATATGTTAAAGTTGGGAAAAAAAGTATTTAGTCAGCCACCAATTGTGCAAGTTCTCTCACTTAAAAAGATGAGAGAGGCCTGTAATAAAATCTTGCAAAACCAGACAAGGTGATTTTCTGGATTTGTTTTCTAATTTTGTCTTTCATAATTGTGGTGTACCTATGATGTCAATTACAGGCCTCTCTCATCTTTTTAAGTGGGAGAACTTGCACAATTGGTGGCTGACAACATATTATTTTCCCCACTGTATATTCTGTAATAATACCACTCTTATCTGAATTTTATGTAGGGTTAGCTGCTGGAGAAGGGATGGTGTATTAGAGGTATCTAGGCAGGGATTATTACCTTAATGTCCTTCCTTGCTGCTGCAACATAAAAGAAATCTATTCTATTCTCTATTAATACCCCTCTTAGCTGCATTTAGTGTAGGCATAGCCCCTGGAGAATGGATAGTGTATCAGAAGCTTTTAGGCAGGGATAATTGCCTTACAGCACTTAGTGGTGCAACTTGAAAAATATATTCAATTCTCTAATAATACTGCTCTCATCTGCATTTAATGTAGGGCTAGTTGCTGGAGCAGGAATATTGTATTAGAGGTATATAGGCAGGGATTATTGCCTTATAGTCCTTGCTGCTGCAACATAAAAAATCTATTCTATTCTCTAATAATACTGCTCTAAGCTGCATTTATTATAGGGACAGCTACTGGAGAAGGGATAGTGTACTAGAGGAATCTTGACAGGGATTATTGCTTTACAGTCCTTACTGCTGCAAAGTACAACATCTATTTTACTGCTCTTAGCTGCATTTAGTGCAGGGAGGGCTGCTTGAGAAGCAATAGTGTATTATAAGCATCTAGGCAGGAATTATTGCCTTACAGTCCTTGTTGCTGCAACAGAGAAAAATGTATTCTATTGTCTAGTTATACTGGTCTTAGCTGAATTTAGAGTAGGGAGAGCTGCTGAAGAAGGGATAGTATATTAAAGGCATCTAGACAGGGATTACAGCCTTAAGGCCACTTTACACGCTGCAATATCGGTACCGATAATTGCTAGTATGGGTACTCGCCCCCATCGGTTGTGCGACATGGGCAAATCGCTGCCCGTGGCACACAACATCGCCCAGACCCGTCACACTACTTACCTGCCCTGTGACGTCGCTGTGATTGGCGAAACACCTCCTTTCTAAGGGGGCGGTTCGTTCAGCGTCACAGCGACATCACAGCTGCGTCACTGAACCGCCGCCCAATAGAAGCGGAGGGGCGGAGATGAGTGGGACGAACATCCCGCCCACCTCCTTCATTCCGCATTGCGGGCGGGAGGCAGGTAAGGAGAGGTTCCTCATTCCTGCGGTGTCACACGTACCAATGTGTGCTGCCGCAGATACAAGGAACAACTTTGTTACTGCTGCAGCAATGATATTAGAGCATGGACCCCCATGTCACCGATGAGCGATTTTGCACATTTTTGCAACGATGCAAAATCGCTCATAGCTGTCACACGCAACGGCATCGCTAAAGTGACCGGATGTGCGTCACAAATTCCGTGACCCCCGAGATCGCTTGAGCGATGTCGCAGCGTGTAAAGCGGCCTTTACAGTCTTTATTGCTGTAACATAAAACCAAAACTCCTTTTCAGAGCTAGTTCTAATATATTCTATTTTCTAATAATACCGCTCTTAGCTGCATTTAGTGTGGGGCTAGATGCTGGAGAAGGGATAGTGTATTAGGAGCTTATAGACAGGAATTGTAGCACAGTCCTTGCTGCTACAATGTAAAACCAGAGGTCCTTTTCAGGGCTAATTCTAATCTATTCTCTAATAATGCTCTAATTATAGCTGCATTTAGTGTGGGGAGAGCTGCTGAAGAAAGGAGAATGTATTAGAGGCATCTAGGCAGGAATATTGTCTTAAATTCTTTGCTGCTACAACGTAAAAACAACTTGTTCTATTCTCCAATAATACTGCTATTAGCTGCATTAAATAGCAGTCTAGGTGCTGTAGAAGGGATATTGTATTAGCGGCATCTAGGCAGTGATTCTTTCCTTGCAGCTCTTTATGCTGCAACATAAAAAATCTATTCTTTTGCCTAATAATAATACTCTTAGCTGCATTTAGTGTAGAGCTAGCTGCTGGAGAAGGGATAATGTGTTAGAGGTATCTTGGCAGGGATTCTTGCTTTCCAGTCCTTGCTGCTGCAATGAAAAAAGAAATCTATTTTATTCTCTAATAATACCATTCTGAGATGTATTTAGTGTAGGGCTAGCTGCTAGATAAGGGATAGTTTATTCAAAGCATGTAGACAGGGATTATAGCCGTACAGTCCTTGCTGCGTTAACTTAAAACCAAAAGTCCTTTTCAATGCTAAATCTAATCTATTCTGTTCTCTAACAATATATTTAATGTAGGGAGAACTTATGGAGAAGGGATAGTGTATTAGAATTATCTAAGCAGGGTTTAATGCCTTACAGTCCTTGCTGCTGCAATGTAAAAAAAACCCCTTTGAATTCTTAAATAATACCGCTGCTCTTAGCTGCATTTAGTGTAGGGCTAGCTTCTGGAGAAGGGATAGTGTATTAGAAGCATCTAGGCAGGAAATGTTGTCTTACAGAGCTTGCTACTGCAACGGAAAACCAAAATTTTTTTTCAGGACTAGGTTTTTACCACTTTTAGCTGCATTTAGTGTAGGGCTAGCTGCTGGAGAAGGAATAGTGTATTAGAGGCATCTAGGTAGAGATAATTGCCTTTAAGTCCTTGCTGTTGCAACATAAATAATCTATTCTATTCTCTAATAATACTGCTCTAAGTTGAATTTAGCATAGGGAGAGCTTCTGGAAAAGGGATATTGTACTAAATGCATCAAGGCAGGGATTATTGCCTTACAGTCCTTGCTGCTACAACATAAAAAAAATCTATTCTATTCTCTAATTTTACTGCTCTTAGTTGTATTTAGTGTAGGCCCAGCTGCTGGAGAAGGGATAGTGTATTAGAGACATCTAGGCAGAAATGATAGCTTTACAATCCTTGCTAATACAATGTAAAAGTCTTTTTCAGGGCTAAGTCTAATTTTTAATAATACCACTCTTAGTTGCATTTAGTGTGGGGCTAGCTGATGGAGAATGGATAGTGTATTTGAAGCATCTAGGCAAGGATTATTGCCTTACAGTCCTTGCTGCTGCAACATAAGAAATATGTAGGGAGAACTTATGGAGAAGGGATAGTGTATTAGAATTATCTAAGCAGGGTTTAATGCCTTACAGTCCTTGCTGCTGCAATGTAAAAAAAAACCCTTTGAATTCTTAAATAATACCGCTGCTCTTAGCTGCATTTAGTGTAGGGCTAGCTTCTGGAGACAGTATAGTGTATTAGAAGCATCTAGGCAGGAATTATTACTTTACAGTACTTGCTTCTGCATCGTAAAAAAATCTATTCTTTGCTCAAATAATATCTCTCTTAGCTGCATTTAGTGTGGGCAGAGTTGCTGGAGAAGGGCTAGTTTAGCATTAGATGCCTCCCACCATGGTGAGTCCTAGGTGTGATCCCACACTGGGAGACTCTGAGGAGCTCTTTACATTTATATGTATTAATTCTGGCCTCTTGCCTTATACATTTCAAGTAGACCACAATTCCAAAAAATTGTCCAGCTAGGCATCCTCAGATGACAGTAAAAAAAAATTCATCTATTTAAATCATTAAAAAATTTGTAGCAGCATTGGCATAATTATATCGGCGATAAATAATGGCTCTGTGTCAGGACAACGCATTTTAGCGATAACACCTTCCTCAGCAAGTATATAAACTGTAGGCTGATGGTAATTAATGTTTGGAGGCTGTGATTTCTAACAGAAGGATGATGAAATATTCACTGTCAGCATGTCTATCAACTTGAGCACATGCAAATTTTTGCATAGGGATGAGCAGCAATAAACTATTTAGCTTTGAGTAATTTCCAATGTTTTCTGGTTTTATAAATTCCTCTATAATGATACTTTAGACATTGCTGTCTTATCTTTACATTGAGCACTACCTAACAGAGTAACATGTTTTGGCTATGTGGAGTGATATTGATATGTGCAAACAAGCAAAATAATAATCAAAATATGTCCCAGTAATTATCCTTATATGTAACACCAATCGCCCAGTTGTGACCACCATGTCAGCGCTGTAGCTCTAAATATATACTACTTAGGAGTCGGTCTCTGAACTAAGACAAGCTTAAAGGCCGCTTTACATGCTGTGACATTGCTAGCGATCGCACCCGCCCCCGTTGTGCGTGCGTCACGGGCAGTCGCTGCCCGTGGCGAACAAAATCGCTAGTACGCGTCACACGCACATACCTTCCTAACGACGTCGCTGTGGCCAGCGAACAAACTCTTTTTTAAGGGGGAGGTTCATGCGGCGTCACAGCAACGTCACACAGCGGGCCACCAATAGAAGCAGAGGGACGGAGAACAGCCGCATTAACGTCACTCCAACCTCGTTACCGGAGTACGCAGGTACGCTGTTGTTTGTCGTTCCCGGGGTGTCACACGTAGCAATGTGTGCTGCCTCAGGAACGACGAACAACCTGCGTCCAAAATGAGCAACGATATTTGGGAAAGGAATGACGTGTCAACAATCAACAATTTTTGCCGTTTTCGGATCGTTAGCGGTCGCTCGTAGATGTCACATGTAACGACGTCACTAATGAGGCCGGATATGGGTCACGAATTCCGTGACCTTAGCAATATCTCGTTAGCGATGTCGTTGGGTGTAAAGCGGCCTTTACTCACAGGCATTTATACAAAGATTTATTATTTGAGTATTTACAATTTAGAGAAAATTGAGCCACATTTTTTTTTTCTTTAAATGATCCATATGGTATGGTGAATTGGCAAAACTCACAAGACATAATAAACACTTCTGCACCTTATGTCTCCTTGTGGCCTGCAGGCATTTACACTATTGACATTTTCTTAGTTCTCTTCTTATAAAAATTAACTTTCTTCTTGGATTACTGATGTTTACATTTTTTTTTCATGTTTGTATACCGTATAAATCCTTTTTTAATTTATATTCTTTATATATTTTGTTAATCTTGTTTTAGAATATTTACTTGGTTATGTTATAATATTTTTTTGTTCTAATATTATCTTTCTACTTCCTAACTTGGGCTAAGAAGCTATAAAGATATATTTATTTTATATGGTGTATAGATCTGTGTGTATACATATGTGGGGTTTTTTTTAGATTTACTGCCGTGTAATAAAATGTTTAAATTATATAGGTACATACATTTTAGTACACGTAGCAAATTGTCAAATTGTCAGGGGAGAATGGAAGTTTTAAGTCATAATTTTGTCTACCATTTCACACATCATGGATGTTTGAAAGGTGAGATATATATTTATTTATTGAAGCGTTCTGACCAGAGCTAGCCATATTAAGATGCAAACATTGTTTTCAACAGGGACTGTAGAAGTGGCAGGCTGCAAGTAACATGATTAGTAATAATAAACATGGCCATTTTTACCAGAGTATCCTAAGTACACTATTAGCTAGACAAAACATGGGAAGACAGACAAAATACAAGCTGTTACTAAACGCCTGTGGCATGGATTTGTCAGTCACGATTCGCTTGTTAGTTCAAAGCAATCCTTTTCCTTTTGAACGACCTGACCATTCATCAGCCTGATGTGAATAGCAGAATTCAGGAAACATAGACTAAAGTGATCTGTTCCTACTTTACTGCACATACGGAATTCTATGGTCAAGTAGTAGAATGCGGAATGTTGGGAGAAGCAGCGTTTCTACGGTTACATTTGTGCACGGACTCTTTATATAGGAGCTTTAAATTGGATCCTGGATCTTAGGTCCTGTGGGACCATGAACATTAATTAGACATTACTATAGGTTAACTGTACTGTACCTATTACCTTTACCATAAGAATTGTAAGTTCATATGGATAGTTACCTAATTTTATTTGTAAACTGCTTTATTTGAAAATATGTGTTACCCTAATACTCTACAACTATAACTGAATTCATACGAAAAGTTTAGGAAAACAGGAACAATTGTGAATTAGTTGTAAATATTCAGAATAATAAAAAATCCATTATCATATTCTTAACCACTTTAACGCTAAACTTAGGTGCCCTCGGTATTTTAAAGCAATATTATCCCCGACAAACGCCACGTACACTTTACGCATATTTTAGAGCATGAACAATACAACAGAAAGCTGTTTACAATTACGCTCTACTTAGTATGCCTCCTCAAAAATCTTTCTGGGTTGCTTGGTTTTCATTGTTTATTAGTTTGACTTTTCCAAAGTCAAAATACACTTTGAAATGTAGCATGTCATTATGTAATTTGTAGTTACAAAACCCAGGACCATTCGAAAGAATCTGAGACAGAACAGAGCCCTTCTAGTTAACAGTGTACTTACCTAGACTATGTTTTTTCTGTAAATCTTATTATCAGCCAGCATAAACATTAAACCATCCAGAACACTGCCCAGCTCAAAGTCAAGACATCTAAAAATTAACACACTAAAAGAAGAAAAAAAAAATTGTTTTTTTATGGATTTTTGTTTTTATACATGTAACCAGTGGTAGAATATTCTTAAACGCAAAATGCCAAGTCAAAGAATTGTTATGTTTACAGTGATGTGTTAACACTTTGAGGCTTTGCTTATACAGATATTTTCCTTTCTATTTCTACCTATCTACAAATGGACCTTTAAAAAAAAAAAAAAAAAAAAGAAAAAAATGTAGAATTAGTTTAAAGGTTTGCTGAGGATCTTTGGACACGTTCCCAGTATATCACAGACTGAAGTTCTGTTTGTGTTTGGGGAAAACAATATGTGTGGATTGAGCACAGAACTTTCTGTGCTGCGGACACGGACAATAGTTCTCTTTTGTTCTCTTTAGATGTCATCATTTTTTTGGCTGAAGCGTGAACTGAGAGCACAATGGAAACTTCTATCCCCACATGAAAGTAATGCAGCTCATGGGGATATTTTTTTATCTTATTTGCCATTTTTGTTGTTTTTGGCTTTTTGGTCTACATTTCTTTCGCGCCTTGTGTTGCTCAGACTGAGAACTGAGACATTTTTTTATATTTTCAGAAATATCCTGTGTGATACACGAAGAATAAATATATTTTACACTATTGATTTTTTTATGTGTGTAAAATTGTGACATATATGATGGATACAACATAGAATTATGTAGAATAAGATGAAAGCACAAACTTAAATTTCAAATAGTTACATATTCATAAAAACATGATGTCATATATAGAAATACTCGTATTGCCTAGAATTGCTGACTTGCTCCACTGGGACCTTGAATTAAACTCCCATGTCATATCGTATTGAATAACTTAGCCCTGGACTTTGTAGTCTCCTAGAATTGTGCAAAAATCTTAATTAGTTTTCTTACAAATCATTTCAATCTCTTGCATTTTTCACCATGCAATTAATTTATATTGTTCAGTAGTAATTATCAACATTAACAATAGCAATGTTCCTCATGATATTATTATTAGGAAAAAAAAATTGTGCATATATATATATATATATATATATATATACTGTATACTGTATACACTGCTCAAAAACATAAAGGGATCACTTAGCACAATGATATTTTAGTGTTCCCTTTATTTTTTTGAGAAGTTTATATGTATATATATATATATGTATATATATATATACATATATACACACATATGTGTATATATTTGTCGATATATATATAGATATATATATATATATGTATATATCTGTGTGTGTGTTTATATATATATATATATATATATATATAAAAACACATATACATACATATATATGAGTATATATATGCTTGTGTGTTTATCTCTATGTGTGCATATACT
The DNA here is from genome assembly GCF_048569485.1 of Anomaloglossus baeobatrachus. NCBI lineage: Eukaryota > Metazoa > Chordata > Amphibia > Anura > Aromobatidae > Anomaloglossus > Anomaloglossus baeobatrachus. The sequence goes on along the minus strand of NC_134358.1, from coordinate 474,815,785 downwards.
GTATATATGTGTGTATATATATATATATATATATATATATATATATTATATATATATATACACGCGTGTGTTTATATAAATTTGTATATATATTATAAATATATGTGTGTGTATGTGTATATATATATATATATATATACACACATTTTTTTTACAAATAAATATATATCAATCATTACGTTGAACTTGTATATATCTATATATAGATATCTATATATATACAGAATCATCCCAGGCGCTGAAACTCACCACTTCTCTTGTCATATCTAGGACATTTGTACAGCAGCTCTCGGAATGTAGTGACTGAAGACATAATCTTTCTGGAGAAGCTTACCTCATTCTTTACATTTTCTCAATATTCTGTAAGATTTTACACATGAAGCTTTCTTTACCCTTTCGTGTCGGCTTTGGTATTTAATGTCTACCTCTTACAAATTAGCTACTGCTACATCAAGTGTAAAGTATGATTCTAATTCCATAACTGAATACATTTATATTATTATGTAACATTTAAAAGGGTTGCCCCAAATAATGGGTCCGAGAGAGGAAAAGACCCCATGCATAGGTACTTGATTATTAAAGCCCAATTGAATGTCAGAAACTTCCTAAAAAAAAATGAAAATTATTTATAGAACTTCCAATCTATTTTTTCTTAGATTGTTAGCTTTTGTGACCATGGCTCACAAATCACAATCCTTGACTGGTTTGTTACTATGTAATTTAGAATTTTGTTTGATCATGTACCATCTGAACTGTAAGGGGCTGTGGAATATTCTAGTGCTATAAAATTATTAGGAATAATATTAAAAGTTATAGTTATTATAAATCCTTGGAAAGAAATTTCTACAGTGCTTCTGGAAAGGAAAGGCTGAAGTGGTTTCCAGATTTTTTTCAACTGATGACTTATGCCATCAGTATTAGATGATGGGCCTAGCAGCTATTTAAAGGGATCACACGGCTTAGTTGAGTGAAGTGGTCTCTTTACTGTATATATTGTGTTGTATTCCCAGTGTTGCACTTTTCGGGCAGTTTGTCTCATTCAAATAGCTAAAGGGTAAATCGGGCTTTACACGCAACGACATCGCTAATGAGATGTCGTTGGGGGCACAGAATTCGTGACGCATATCCGGCCTCGTTAGCGACGTCGTTGCGTGTGAAACGCAGGAACGACCGTTAACTATCAAAAATACGCACCATATCGTTGATCGTTGACCAGTTGTTCCTATCCCGTTTATCGTTGCTGTTGCAGGACGCAGGTTGTTCGTCGTTCCTGCAGCAGCACATATCACTATGTGTGACACCACAGGAACGAGGAATATCACCGTACCTGCGACCGCACGCAATAAGGAAGGAAGGAGGTGGGCGGAATGTTCGGCCCGTTCATCTACGCCCCTCCGCTTCTATTGGGCGGCTGCTTAGTGACGCCACTGTGACGCCGCACAAACTGCCCCCCTTAGAAAGAAAAAATCAATATCAACTGGGATGGTGTCCTGCTCTTGATAACCTCAGTTTGGCCAATTTTGTAGAGCTGGATAACAAAATGACATAAACTCCTACACCCTTTTTCCTACTGGTAAGTGGATGTCATCATTTCACTGTGGAGCTATGCAGGATATATTTGGAAAAACAAGGTTCGGTTGACTTTAAGAAATTAATCAAATAGAACTTAGGGATTGTTTGTTTGAAAAACAAAATGAAAAGTTTCTCATTTTTTTTTTTCTCCAGTTTTCCGGAGTCCTAGAAATTGCTAATTTTGTTGTGCATTGTTGCTGCTCAAAGATTTTTTTTTTGCAATTTATGACACTAGCACCACTTTGAAAGCTGCCATGACTAGGTAGGTAAATACGTCTACGCATGAACTAAGAATTGGAAGTTTATAAAAAGCATCAAATAAATTGTAATTCTCAGTTTAATATAGCAAAGGGCGAACGGTGATGTAAAAACTGAAGAAACGTCTCTTTATAGAAGTGTTATATTTAAAGATGTTCCAAAGGAAATTGTTAGTATAAGAAGCTTATGTGTGAGGTAATATGATGTCAGTGGGGAGACAGATAGAGACAGAGAGACAAACAGAGACAGACAGACAGGCACAGACAGACAGGGAAAGAGACAGAGACAAACAGACAGAGACAGATAGGAAAAAAAAAGCCAGACAGACAGAAAGAGACAGACAGAAAGACACACGGGGAAAGAGACATAGACAGACAGACAGATAGAGGCAGATAGGGAAAGAGACAAACAGACAGAGATAGACAGGGAAAAAAGGCAAATAGACAGAGAAAGAAAAGAGACAGATAGAGGCAGACAGGGAAAGAGACCGAGACAGACAGGGAAAAAAGGCAAATCAAAAGGTCCATGGAGCCTCTGTCAGGAGTCTCAACACAGAGACTATTGGTTTACTAGGCATTGCTCCCACCTAGCCAGAATCCTACTCTACACTGATGAGGGGCAATACCCCGAAACAGCTGTCTGTGGATGAATACCTGCCCTTGGTATTTCCCTTGTCATATCTTTAAACTCGTCAAGAGCTGGATATTGACTAAAAGGGCCACTTAACATGGTGGTTATGGTGGTCTCCTAAAAAGAGCCACTCCTTGGCTAGGTCCTTCCCGAAGGGATATCTTGCTATTTTCTGTGTTGAGACTCCTAACAGAGGCTCCATGGACCTTTTGATTTGCATACTTCCCAGGGGTCAATGCACCTAGGATTTCACTGTGTTGAGCGCCCTTGATAGCTGTCGACATTGTTTTCTCTGGCTGGTCTCCCCGAGATCAGTGATTGTTTTGTCTTGAGGGAAAAAAGGCAGACAGACAGAGAAAAAGACAGATAGAGGCAGACAGGGAAAGAGACAGAGACAACTGGACAGAGACAGACAGGGGAAAAAGGCAGACAGACAGGGAAAGAGACAGACAGGGGAGAGAGACTGGCAGAAAAAAAACATAGACATACAAAAACATACAGAGACAGACGGGGAAAGAGACAGACCTGGAATGAGTCAGACGGGGAAAGAGACAGACGGGGAAAGAGACAGACCTGGAATGAGACAGGCAGGGAAAGAGACTGACAGAGAGACACACAGATAGAGAGACAGACACAGAGATAGAGAGACAGAGAGACACAGAGATAGAGAGAGACAGACATAGAGAGAGAGAGAGACAGACATAGAGAGAGAGACAGACTGACACAGAGAGAAAGACAGACACAGAGATAGAGAGAGAGAGAGACAAAGAGATAGACAGACATGGATAGAGACAGAGACACACATGGATGGAGACAGAGACACACATGGATAGAGACAGAAAAAGACAGACAGAAAGACACGCAGGAAAAAGAGGCAGAGACAGACAGACAGATAGAGGCAAACAGGGAAAGAGACAAACAGACAGAGATAGACAGGGAAAAAAGGAAGACAGACAGAGAGACAGATAGAGGCAGACAGGTAAAAAGACAGAGACAAACAGACAGATATAGACAGGGGAAAAAGGCAGACAGACAGGGGAAGAGACAGACAGGGGAAGAGACAGACAGGGGAAGAGACAGACAGGGGAAGAGATAGACAGGGGAAGAGATAGACAGGGGAAGAGACAGACAGGGGAAGAGACAGACAGAGGAAGAGAGAGACAGGGGAAGAGATAGACAGAGAGAGACAAGCAAAGAGAGACAGACACATACAGAGACAGACAGGGAAATATACAGACAGGGAAAGAGACAGACCTGGAATGAGACAGACCTAGAAAGAGACAGATGGGGAAAGAGACAGATGGGGAAAGAGACAGATGAGGAAAGAGACAGATGAGGAAAGAGACAGATGAGGAAAGAGACAGATGGGGAAAGAGACAGATGGGGAAAGAGACAGACTTGGAACGAGACATGCAGGGAAAGAGACTGACAGACAGACACAGAGATAGAGACATAGATAGAGAGAGACAGACTAAAGCCCACTTTACACGCTGCAATGTATCTTACAATGTGTCGGCGGGGTCACGTCGTAAGTGACGCACATCCGGCATTGTAAGTACATTGCAGTGTGTGACAGGTACGTGCGATTGCGATTGAACGTTAAAACGTTCATCGCATACACATCGTACCTGTCTCTAGAATTGCATGTTAGATTGTTCATCGTACCCGGGGTAGCACACATTGCAGTGTGTGACACCCCGGGAACGATGAACAGATCTTACCTACGTCCTGCGGCTCCCGGCCCACAATGCGGAAGGAAGGAGGTGGGCAGGATGTTTACGTCCTGCTTAGCTCCGCCCCTCTGCTTCTATTGGCCGGTTGCCGTGTGATGTCGCTGTGACGCCGAACGTACCTCCCACTCCGGGAAGTGGACGTTCGCCGCCCACAGCGAGGTCGTATGGACGGGTAAGTACGTGTGACGGGGGTTACTCGTATGTGGGGCACGTTCAACAACTTGAACGTGCCACACATACGATGGGGGCGTTGCAAACCGCATACGAAATCATATGCGAAATTGCAACATGTAAAGCAGGCTTTAGGGTAAGTTCACACAGTGCGTTTTTCGCGGCGTTTTTGCACGTTTTTCGGGTGCATTTTTGGCCTCAAAACTGCATGACTTTGCTTCCCCAGCAAAGTCTATGAGTTTTCATTTTTGCTGTCCGCACACAACTTTTTTTTTAAGCTGCGTTTTTTAGCTTAAAAAAAAAATGGACATGTCAATTCTTTCCTGCGTTTTTCTGCATTTTCCCCACATGCAATGCATTGGAAAAACGCAGAAAAACGCAGAGATCAAAAACACAGCAAAACGCAGCCAAAAACGCACCAAATCTCAGCGTCAAAAAAACGCAGCGTGTACACATAGCCATAGAGGGAGGCAGACATACAGAGACAGAGAGATAGACAGACATAGAGATAGACACTGACAGACAGACAGACATGAATAGAAACAGAGACACACATGGATAGAGACAGAGACACACATGGATAGAGACAGACAGAGACAGACAGAGACAAACTCACAGAGACACACACAGAGAAACACACACAGAGACAGACACACAGAGACAGACACACAGAGACAGACACACAGACAGAAACAGAGACAGACACAGAGACAAACAGACAGAGACAGACAGACAGAGACAGACAGAGACAAACAGACAGAGACTGGGAGAGAGACAGAGAGACACCCGGGTGCTACAGCTAGTATAAGTATAAATGTAAACTATCATCAGCTGCAAAGATAATAAGCCACAAGGACAGTTTAACATATCACACCAATAATATAATAATCATAGCAATATATAAACATCTGAGTAGTACATAATAGTCATAAATATTCAGTAGATTTATTTTCTTTTATTATTCATACACGCTGAACAAAAATATAAACTCAACACTTTTGTTTTTGCTCCGATTTTTTAAGAGCTGATCGCTAAGATCTAAGAATTCTATGTACACAAAAGGCCTTTTTCTTTCAAATATTATTCACAAATTTGTTTACATCTCTGTTAAGCTGGTGTCACACATAACGACGACGACAACGACGTCGCTGCTACGTCACCATTTTCTGTGACGTTGCAGCGACGTCCCGTCGCTGTCGCTGTGTGTGACATCCAGCAACGACCTGGCCCCTGCTGTGAGGTCGCCGGTCGTTGCTGAATGTCCAGCTTCATTTTTTGGTCGTCACTCTCCCGCTGTGACACACACATCGCTGTGTGTGACAGCGAGAGAGCGACGAAATGAAGCGATCAGGAGCCGGCACTGGCAGCTGCGGTAAGCTGTAACCAGCGTAAACATCGGGTAACCAAGGGAAGACCTTTCCCTGGTTACCCGATGTTTACGCTGGTTACCAGCCTCCGCTCTTGCTGCCAGTGCCGGCTCCTGCACTGTGACATGTGGCTGCAGTATGCATCGGGTAATTAACCCGATGCATACTGTAGCAAGGAGAGCAAGGAGCCAGCGCTAAGCAGTGCGCGCGGCTCCCTGCTCTCTGCACTGACATGTAGCTGCAGCACACATCGGGTTAATTAACCCGATGTGTGCTGCAGGAGAGCAAGGAGCCAGCGCTAAGCGCGGCTCCCTGCTCTCTGAACTGTGACATGTAGCTGCAGCACACATCGGGTTAATTAACCCGATGTGTGCTGCAGGAGAGCAAGGAGCCAGCGCTAAGCACGGCTCCCTGCTCTCTGAACATGTAGCACAGCGACCTTATGATCGCTGCTTCTGCTGTGTTTGACAGCTAAGCAGCGATCATAACAGCGACTTACAAGGTCGCTGTTACGTCACCGAAAATGGTGACGTAACAGCGACGTCGTTGTCGCTGTCGTTTAGTGTGAACCCAGCTTTAGTGAGCACTTCTCCTTTGCTGAGATAATCCATCCACCTCACAGGTGTGGCATGTCAAGATGCTGATTAGATAGCATGATTATTGCACAGGTGTGCCTAAGATTGGCAACAATAAAAGGCTACTAGAAAATGTGCAGTTTTGCAGTATTGAGGGCACCAGTGGGGGTCAGAGAACCAGCCAGTTTCTGATGTGACCACCATATGCCTCACGCAGTGAAACACATCTCCTTCACATAGAGTTGATCAGGTTGTTGATTGTGGCCTGTGGAATGTTGGTCCTCTCCTCTTCATGGGCTATAGAAAGATGCTGGATATTTTAAGGATCTTGAACATGCTCTCGTATACGCCAATCCAGAGCATGGCTGACAACTCCAGTGAGTATACTGGCCATGCAAGAACTTCACTCTGCCCCCCGTGTCTGTACTGTGCCAGGGTGGATTGAGGACCGCCATGACCCTCACCCACAACTTCTCCTCTCCGGCACTTTACATTTGGCGTAGTCGGCAGGATGCGAACATCTGGCATCAAAACGGGGAGAAGAATCTGACCCTATAAAGAAATGGATATTGTCTGCTGGCAAGTTGTTAAGTCAAGTTATGCAAGTCTTACTGGGTGTCTGTCTCATTCCTGACCGAGTGAGGCACAGGGCCCATGGAGGTGAACAGGACCCAGATGTACGGCAGATGAAAGGTAACACCACCTACCATTCACTCCCCTTTGCCCTATCTGACTGAAACAGGAAGCTGCCTCAATCCACCCCAGCACAGTACAAATCTGGGGAGTAGAGTGGAGTGGGTGGTAGGTAGTGTGGAGGTGTTACCTTTCATCTGCCGTACATCTGGGTCATGTTCACCTCCATGGGCCCTGTGCCTTGCTCGGTCAGGAATGAGACAGACACCCGGTAAGACTTCTATAACTTTACTTAACAACTTGCCAGCAGACAATTTCCATTTCTTTACAGCAGACTTGTCATCATCATTTCTCAAGCACATGAACTTGTGTAACCGGCTCGGTTCTGAAGGGACGGCCATAATGGGGCAACTTATCCTGCCATTTCAGACCAACTCCTTCAACATGGTGGTGGATAATGCGGCCTGACCTGCTTGAGGGACGGACTCTCTTGTCCTCCTGCCGCAACTGCATTCCCTGATGTACTAGCAGGTGTCAGCTTAGGGTAGGAGCACCCCAACTTCTCCTTTACATCTCCATGACACACTGGACTTACTGTTACATCACCGCCGGAGTCTGCTCCAGCGACTTCTGCTCCGATCGCTAGGCGACGCCGTGTTCCTGCCGTGGATGGTGCTGGTGATGGGAGAGGAGTCGATGCCAGCGGCAGCAGTGGGCGCAGGCTCTGATCATCCACTGGGCTCGGTTATCTTGGGATCTGTAGTACCACTGGCTGACTGTGGGTGGCATGTGTCTTCCAGCTGAAGTTGCCAGCGTTCAGCTACAGCCAATGGGAAGACACCACACCCTTCTTATTCCCCCTCCTGTCACATGACCACTGCCAGAGATAGTTCTGATTTACTGGCTCCTGGTCCGCCCTATTCTGTTTTGTGATTCCTGTGTGCTGACTTCTGCGTGTTTTCTGACTACCCTTCTGCCTGCTGCTTTTCTACATCGCTGCCCGATCCGGATTTGACCTCTGCTCCGTTTTCTGATTACATCCTTGTCTGCCAATTCTGTCACTGTTCTGCTATTCCTAGTTTGATTCTGCCTGACGACTACTCTCATCGGACTGCAGCCTTCCACAGGTAGTGATCTCCAGGGCCCTGTGTAATTCCAAATCCCTGTATAGGGGTTAAAGGGTTTCAGGGTTCTGGGGGTCCTGCTTGGTGAGTGGCTTCCCTCTAGTCTGTCCATTACATCCCCCCTGAGTCTGTTGATCCAGGCAGGCGATACACTTACACTCCTCTGCAGTCGAGCCCCGTTGAGGTATCTTTGTTTCCCTCTCTTTTTTCTCTATCTTGTCTCTGTTCTGCTGCTGTAACCTTCACCCTATGCACTCCACTCCGCTTCTTCCGACCCTCCTGGACCTCTCTTTCTTGTTCTTCGCACTACATCACCATCTCCCTATCTGACTGAAACAGGAAGCTGCCTTTTCCTATATCTCTATCTATCTCTATCTTCCTGTGCTTGTGAGCCACCCTCTCACTTAACCCTCACTGCCCTGTCATTCCCTAGCCATCCCTTCTCACTAAGGGACCCGGGAGCCTATGACACCTGGTGGCAGTGGCTGTATTACACAGGAGAGGTTACCATACAATAAAATTACAATGAAATACAAACCCATACACTTCAATACCACAAGTCACAACATAGATGCGGGGGCAGTAGAGCACTGGACACCCTATTACATTATCACCATCTAAATGATAACTAATGCAGAGTTTATTGAAAAAAAGCAAGGTGTCAGGGGTATTTCTTTTAGGTTCTTCTTGGATCTTTTGTGATTCTTCAAAGAAACCCTGCTTTATCATGTTTTTGCTTAGTATAATGTAGTTACCAATTTAACCTATTGTGTTGCTTAACGTTCTTCCTATGGTCATTGAGAAACCTGAAACTTAAAGCTCCCCATTCATAGCAGATGGTTGTAGGCCAAACCATCATTCGGCCCATCGAACAGCTGACAGCGATCCCTCCTAACTCTTCCATACATAATAGACTACTGTTCGAGACCATCGATATCGGAGAGTTCATCCGAAGTTAGTCTAATGTCTACCCAAGAATCAGCAAAAACGCTAGTGCATGCCCTCATCATCACCTGCCTTGACTACTGCAACCTCCTGCTCTGTAGCTTCCGTTCCAACACTTTTGCACCCCTACAATCTATCCCAAACTCTGCGGCCCAATTAATCCACCTCTTCCCTTGCTATTCCCCAGCCTCTCCTCTCTGCCAATCCCTTCACTGGCTTCCCATTGCCCAAAGAGTCCAGTTCAAAACACTAACCATTACATACAAAGCCATCCACAATCTGTTTCCTCCGTACATCTGTGATCTAGTCTTCCGGTACCTACCTGCACGCAACCTCAAATCCTCACAAGATCTTCTTCTCTACTCCCCTCTTATCTCCTCTTTCCAGAATCCCATACAAGTTTTCTCCCGCGCCTCCCCCATATTCTGGAATAATCTACCCCACCATATCAGACTCTGTCCTACCGTGGAAATCTTCAAAAAGAACCTGAAGACTTAACTCCTCTGACAAGTCTACAACCTGCAGTAACTCTCAGAGCAGTACACCACTCCACAAACAGCTCTACCCTCACCTACTGTATCCTCACCCATCCCCTGTAGACTGAGTCCTTGCAGGCAGGGTCCTTTCTCCTCCTATACCAGTCTGTTTTGTATTGTTAATGATTGTTGTACTTGTTTTTATGTATACCCTTTTCATTTGTAAAGTGCCATGGAATAAATGGTGCTATAATAATAAATAATAATAATAATATAGAGGCCTTAAAATGTGAAAAATTGTTAATGTTAAAGAAATTTCATTCTGATAATAATTTTGATGATAAATTATTATAATAAGATTGCCTGGGCATTGTTACATAACAACTAAGAAAGAACATAATATTGGAACATTGCAATTGGTTGTAAATGGTATGAGAATTACATGCACAGGAAAATGAACAGAACTGATTTCGCTCACAATGTCTGTATTTCCTTTCTCTGAGTGCTCGTTATCTCAAATGCTTAATTTAGTTTGAACCTCACTGGTGATCTTTGGGTCAGAGCAGAACAGCCACAACAATATTAATAATCTAATATATAAAGCTCAGTGTTTGTGTGTATGTACAGTATGTATGTGTGTATGTGTGTATGTCCGCTAAAGGAATCCACACCGTCGCATTTACAATCATGACATTTTGCACAGACGCCCCATGTGACCCAGGGAACGTCATAGACTATGTTTTGACGGGAAAAAATAACCCCGCGCTTTACAGTTACTCAAAAAAAATCCTGTCTCCATTAATCTGAATGGAGCTGGGAGATAAAGGCTATTAATAGCAACTGTCAGTGGTTGCTATAGGAACAAATTAAACTGTTAGTATAAGAAGCTTATGTGTGAGTGAGAGACAGAAATAGACAGACAGACAGAGACACAGACAGAGACAGACAGGGAAAGAGACAGAAAGATAGAGACAGAGACAGAAGGGCAAAGAGACAGCCGGCCAAAAAGACAGCCGGGCAAAGAGACAGCCCTAGAAAGAGACAGCCCTGGAAAAAGACAGCTGGGCAAAGAGACAGCCCTGGAAAGACACAGCCCTGGAAAGAAACAGCCCTGGAAAGAGACAGATGGGCAAAGAGACAGACAGGCAAAGAGACAGACAGGCAAAGAGACAGACCTGGAAAGAGACAGCACTGGAAGAGACAGACGGGCAAAGAGACAGACCTGGAAAGAGATAGCCAGGCAAAGAGACAACCAGGCAAAGAAACAGCCGGGCAAAGAGACAGCCTGGGAAAGAGACAGCCTGGGAAAGAGACAGAAGAGGAAAGAGACAGACCTGTAAAGAGACAGACCTGTAAAGAGACAGCTGGGCAAAGAGAAGCCGGGAAAAGAGACAGCCGGGAAAAGAGACAGACGGGCAAAGAGACAGACGGGCAAAGAGACAGACCTGGAAAGAGACAGCACTGGAAGAGACAGCCGGGCAAAGAGACAGCGGGCAAAGAGACAGCCTAGGAAAGAGACAGCATGGGAAAGAGACAGAAGGGGAAAGAGACAGAAGGGGAAAGAGACAGACCTGTAAAGAGACAGCTGCACAAAGAGACAGCCGGGCAAATAGACAACTGGGCAAAGAGACAGCCCTGGAAAGAGACAGCCCTGGAAAGAGACAGATGGGCAAAGAGACAGACGGGCAAAGAGACAGATGGGCAAAGAGACAGACCTGGAAAGAGACAGCACTGGAAGAGACAGATGGGCAAAGAGACAGACGGGGAAAGAGACAGGCGGGGAAAGAGACAGCTCTGGAAAGAGACAGCCAGGCAAAGAGACAGCCTGGGAAAGAGACAGCCTGGGAAAGAGACAGAAGGGGAAAGAGACAGAAGGGGAAAGAGACAGACCTGTAAAGAGACAGCTGCGCAAACAGACAGCCAGGCAAAGAGACAACCGGGCAAAGAGACAGCCCTGGAAAGAGACAGCCCTGGAAAGAGACAGCCCTGGAAAGAGACAGACGGGCAAAGAGACATACCTGGAAAGAGACAGACCTGGAAAGAGACAGATGGGGAAAGAGAGACGGGGAAAGAGACAGATGGGGTACAAGACAGACAGATAGAGAGAGACAGACAGACACAGACAGACACAGAGAAAGAGAGAGACACAGAGATAGAGAGAGGCAGACAGAGAGACTGATACAGAGACAGACAGAGAAACTGATACAGACAGAGACAGACACACAGAGACAGACAGAGACGGACAGAAACTCGAAGAGCGATAGTTACTATCCCGGGCAACGCCCGGGTACTACAGCTAGTATTAATCTATAATTAAAATATTGCTTGAATATGACATTTAATATAATATTATGTTAGTCACTCTGACTGGCGCTTCTAATTAGTGGTATTAGAGAGACTCATCATAAGGCAAGTTTAGAAAAAAAAGAGTGCAAAAATCTTTAAAAATGGTGGTGGGCTGAATAGTTAAAAAAAAGAAAGAGCTCCTGTTGTTAAACCTGTCCTCAGGCAGCCATATACATTTACTAGGAGTCCTGGTGGGATAGTTTCCCATCAGGTTATGGAGCAGTATATTAAAATAATGGAAGCCCCTTTATAGTTTTTGTTTTCTGTTTGAAACTTGTCTTGCCCTGGAATATCTGTAACCAGTCTCATGTCATGATCATGAACACAGTCCTAATTCTTTGACTGAACCACAAATGGGAAAGAGGTCAATTTTGATTGTAGGCTCCTGCGGAGTTTTCCGATGCACTGGAGCCCTCCAAGTCATTTTGCGTTACTGCTTTGGATAATGCTTGTCATTGTTTAGGAGCATTGAAATACGTTTGAAAGGTTTATGAGCAACTATTAGGTTTCATTGTGAAAACAGAACTGGAGAGGTCTCGTTTTATTGGTTTCACAACTACTGAAACTGCTTTTCACCTATTTACAAGAACAGTCTTGCTGTGACCTGTGACAAGTATAATATTTTTATGTCAACTCCGTTCAGCTATTACAGTCAGTGAATGGGGTCTGATTATAGGGATGCTTGGATTGCCTTCTTCCAAATATCTGGAATTGGCCACCTCCAGTTTTTAGAGATACTAGATAAAGATAGAAAAGGCAACATTTTGGGAAAATATCCCAATTGCTTTTATACAAGATACTTTGTATCAAATTACAGAATCAGATGAAGAAATATATTTTATGACAGACTAACGTATATTGTGTATCAGAACCTACTGTGTAGAAGAATTCTATATTTTTTCAACAGGAAAATTCCTCATAAGTGGTTGGAGCTAAAAGGCTGGGGCACATGAGCATATGGCATCCGATCCGAATGCATCGAATGTGATATGCTAATGACCCTTGTTCCCACTGTGCTGCAAGTGTAAGCGAGTGTCATGCCACTGTGATTCGATTCTGCAATCGGATCACAGCTGCGGAGGAGAGGGAGGAATTAATCTCCCTATCTCCTCCATTGCCAGCTCATGTGATTATCACACTGCACTCTGGTATCATCCAAGTGCAGTGCGATGTTTCACTAACAGCGCCCATAGACTTGTATGGGTGCAAGTGAATACAGATCAGATTCCACCTACAGCATGCTTTGACTTTTTTCTCAGTCCACAAAAATAATTGCAGATGGGAACGGACCCATAGTGTAACATAGCAATCCACTCAGGCCGTTTTACTCGCCGTGTGTCCTAGCCCTAACACCACCTACATTTACTGTTTTGCTACTTGAAGTTGAAAACAGTCAAAAAAAATGTCAACAGAGATCCGTAATAGCTTCTAAACTCTATTGAAATTATGTATTTTTCTCCATTGCAGTGGAAGGCCATGGAGGAGGGAGTGTTATTAACTTTATGAAGACCTTTAAAAAAAAGTAATATTACCCAAGAGTGGAATTCATCTCCCCCAACAAAGTATTTAAACACATATCAGATCTATATTGAAAAAAACTGTCAGCAGGTTTTAGCTACCTCATCTGAGAGCAGCATGATGTAGGCAAAGAGATCCTGAATCCAATAATGTTTAACTAAGATTACTGATGTAACAGCTCTGACACAATCAAAGGTTTCAGTTTTAGCAAAGCAGTAGAGCTGAGAGAGCTGTTCCACCCACACCAGGCTCTCTATAGAGATTGTACATTGACAGTGAGATGTTAATCACCGGGGGGGGCGTGCTGGACTGTCCTGAGTGTAAAGGCCCAGTCACACACAATGACTTACCAGCGATCCCGAAAACTATGCGACCTGATAGGGATCGCAGGTAAGTCGCTGGGAGGTCGCTGGTGAGATGTCACACAGTCAGACCTTACCAGCGATGCAGGAACAATACAGGTCGCAGTAGCGACCTGTATACCGATCTCAGCAGTCACTGGGACCCTGTCACACAGTGTCAAACACAGCGATGTGTCCTGCCCAGCAGGACATCGCCTTTGAAGAAAATGGCCTGGACCATTCTGCAACGACTAAAGATCTCACAGCAGGGGCCTGATCGCTGGTAGAGGTCACACATAACGAAATCGCTAACGGGATCGCTACTGCGTCACAGAAACCGTGACTCAGCAGCGATCTCGTTATGTGTGTACATGTGTACCTTAACATTGTAGTCCAGTATTGGTAATCAATAGGCGATAAAGCCTTTAGTTTATGTAAACAATAGCACACAGCCTGGAGAGCCATAGTTAATTTGTGTTTGTTTTTTTTAACCCCTACAGCATGCTGTCCTCATCTTGCATATCAAAAACCTACTGACATTACCTTTATAGGAAAATTCCAAGCAAATTGGAGTACAATGTCTTCATGGGAAGTGAATGACACATGGATTTGACCTTTTAAGTTCTATGACTCCTTAAGTCAGTAAGAGATCCTCCAATCATTGCAAGAGCTGAGGAATTTAAAAAGCCGCTGATAACTTGGCTGTTTCCCTAACTTTCATAGAGTTTGAAGAACTAGCAGGGACTACTAGAAATAAGTCAATATCCCTAAAGAAATCAAATTCTGATGATCAACCTGACCACATTTTGCTGGGGAATAAAAGAAATATTTTTTCTGATTTCGCTTGATCTCTTCTCATATTTGTCCAGTAGATTCGCTCCTCGTCCGATTCTCTGATCGCTGCTCTAGTGTTTTCTAGTCATTGCAGATCTGCCGGTGGGCACCTCTGATGTTACATGGAGCGTAATGCAAGTTATTGACTTTACTGACGTTCATCACATTCTACATAACCACATGGAATTTGGTCAATGGCAGTGCAAGACAGGTATTGGGGGGGGCTGAGAAGAGGTGAGTGTAAGAATTAAAAAAACATATTGGCTGATTCGATATACAATTGATATAAATTAAATATATCCCAAACTGAGCTGATCTGCCCATATTGAATTTTGGGTAGATTCTCTCAACTCTGGTGCACACACTAGACTGTAATTCCAACATGACTATGTGGGTTAGGAGGGGCAGGATACTTGAGTTCCAATTCAAGTGATAGTGTTGTCTTCAGAATGCTAACAAATGTGTTTAGTGGAGAAATCACTTTAAATCTATAAAGTCACTCCCAAAATACAAAGTAATTATTACTATGAATTCTTTATACATTACCCAGTATACTAATCTCAGTATGAATTTTAAAAACATTTTAATGGCAATTAGCAAAATGAATTATTTCTAAATCACTTTGTCCACTTAGCCCTTATACCTTATCTATATTGCATGAAGTCATTCAGCCTTCATCACCGCCGCACCTCATGCTGGTTGATGAAGTGAACTCTGTATCCATCATTCATCACTCTCTCATCACTCCATCGTGTTGAAGAAATTACATGACGGAACAGCCAATGCTTGTCCTCTTTGTACAATACAGTGACCTATGTAGGTAAGAAGTGCTATGGCACTATGACACAGACAGAAAAGGGCCTTTGTGCCTGTGCCAAAACAGTATATGGGCCTTATTCAGCCAAATAACTCAATAAAATTCACAATTCCACCTGCCTTGGAGGTAGAAATGGGCCCCCCTGACCTCCTGGGTTTCTATGCGGCCACATTGGTTGAAACAATGATATGTCGGCTGCTGAATTTTATAGAACATGTGATAATGTCCACTATATGTGACAATGTCAACTCACTTTGAGGAAATAAGGAAACTCCATAGGCAATCTATAAAGGAAAATTATAGTGATCATGGGGCTCTTTGCAGTGCGAGTCTCAGTATTCATACATCCTTTATGCACACAGTCCTGTGGATAAATAAATGCTATTCATGAGACAATCCCTTTAATAAATAGTAATTTACAATTTTACATTTCCCTAATAAGTCAACGTATAATTTGTATAATATCATTGACTAAACAGACCGGCTCAGTATATTAAAAATGTTAAAGTCTTACAAAAGAGTTGCACCAGAACAAGATATTATTATAGCTCCATCATTGCATATCTAAATTATGTACATACACAACTCACAAAAAGTTTGGGATATTTCGTTTTCGAGTGACATTTCAGGTTGATCCTAAAATGCAATCTAAATTTTTCAGGTGACCTTAATGTGACCTTCTTTAAATTTTGACTGCACAAGTCCAACTGATCAATGTTTCAGTACGTTTTGCAGAACTTGCTATTCTCTAAGCAGGAGCTTTATGGCAAAATTCCCAACTGTGTCTGATCCATGAAAGCCCTCCAAAATGTTGAGGTTCAATTAGAATTGGTATTTAAACAGTCCACCTCATCATGCTGTTCACATGTGGACATCATGAGACCAAGACGACACCTAACAATTGATCAATAGTATCTCACCATTGTGAGGCTTTAAGCAAGGTGTTCTCAGACGGAAGTGGCCACTGAGCTTAGAGTATCACAGAGTGTCACTAGCAGGTTGCAACAGAGATACAGGAGTCACAGAAAGGCATAGAAGGGGATGTCCTTCGGAACAATGTCCCTTCTGAACCGAATTATGAATTCCATACAACTCCAGGCACATTTAAGGGAGGTGAGAGGCACCCAATTGTCATTTTAGACCATTCAAAAGTGTTTATATCAGCATGTTCTATGTGCTAGATGACCTGCAAGGGTACCTGACCACATCACCAGGCACAGGTGTCTTTGTCTTGCATGGGCCAGGGAGCATCTATGCTGGATGAGGGACCAGTGAATCTCAGTGCTGTTCACTGATGAACGTTTTTTCACGCTAAGCAGAAATGATGGCCCTAATTGTAGTAAGGGTTTAAGAATTACAACTCTATTATGTAGCTGTCACTTTTCTAAAGGACCTAAAGTAATTGGAAAATTATCTCAAAAGCTTTTTAGTGAGCTGCATGGGTTATTCCCTCACAAAAATCACAGCTGTCATCAAACCCGAGGTTAGTAATGGTAGGGTCTATGAGACTCCCCCCCATTACTAATCGTGTAGGTAAAAAAAATAAACAGAACAAAATCCTTTAGTTAAAAGAAAACACCCTCTTTCTCAAATTTAATAAGCCCCAAAACACTCCTCCAGGCCTGATGTAATCCACAAACACCATGTCCCATGACGATTCCGGCTTTGCTACATCTGAGGACGCAATGCGTGGTCACATTAGAAAACATGACCAATTAATGCGGCATCAGGGACACACTGATGGAGCTGCAGCTGTGAGACCACTGAAGTCAGTGAGTTCATCTGAGGTCATAGGTGGCTGTTCCCTGCTGAGACTTTAGGTGAACGCAATGAAATCAGTGAACTCACCTCAGGTGAACTATGAATTCACCTGAGGTGAACTCAATGCCATATGACTGGTTTAGGCCATGTGCGCACGAGGAGTATTTGGTTGCACAAAATCTGCATCTCGTGGCAGAAATACACACCGAACCACAATGCAGTTTTGATGCATTTTTCTGTCAGGGAATTCAGATATGCTGCAGAAATCTGCATCTCCTGGCAAAAAAATGCACAAAAAATGCAATGCGGTTTTGATTAATTTTTCTGCCAGGAGATGTGGTTTTGGTGCAGAAATTTGTTGTACCAAATCTGCTTCTCCAGGCAGAAAAATGTGTCAAAACGGCATCATGTTTTTTTTGGGTTGTTTTCTGCCAGGAGTTGCAGATTTTTGCATTAAAGTTCTGCATCAAATCAATATCTCCTGGCAGAAAAATGCATCAAAACAACATTATGTTTTTGGTGTGTTTTTCTGCCAGAAGATGCAGATTTTCTGCAGCCAAATGTACAAACATAGCCTGAGCCTGTAATTTGGCATTGAGTTCACCTCAGGTGAGCTCATAGAGTTCCCCTGAGGTAAGATTACTGAGTTCATTGAATTTGCCTAAGGTCACAGCTGTGTTACCTTTGGAACCACCATCTGTGACCTCAAGTGAACAATTTGATGTCCCCGCTCACAGCTGCGGCTCCTTCAGTGTGTCCATGACACAGCAGTAATCGGTCACATTTTCTAATGTGACCACCCACTGCGACACAAGGATGTAGCAGAGCCGGGATCATCATGGGAAGTTGTGGTGTGGATTACGTCGGACCTGCAGGGGTGTTTTGGGAGTAACTAATTTGGAGAAAGAGGGTGTTTTTTTGTTTGTTATTTTAAATATAGGATTTTTCTCTGTGTTTTGTGTTTATTTCTTTTTACTTACACAATTAGTAATGGGGTGGTCTTATAGACCTCTCCCCATTACTCTCAGGCTTGATGACAGCTGTGATTTTTGACAAATTATATCTGAAATGCCTGCACCAGATTGCAGCACCAAATTTGCACCTCCTGGAAGAAAACTGCACCAAAACGGTGTCAAAACAGATTTTGTGAATTTTTTTGCCAAGAGATGCAGATTTGCTGCTAACATTTTTACACCATTTTCCTGCACCCAATCTACACCTCCTGGAAAAAAAGAAAAATCACATCATTACCACATCATACCATGTGTGGTAGTGATGTGATTTTTTGCCAAGAGATGTAGATTGGGTGCAGCAATATGATATAGAGATTTCAGCACCAAATCTACATCTCTTGGCAAAAAAAGACAGTTTTCTGCCAGGAAATGCAAGTCTGTGAGCTCCATGGAAGTTCATTGAGGTCACCTGAGGTCAGTCTACCTGCGGTTACAGGTGGAAGGCCGAGGGAATGTCCAGCTGTGGCTGCAACTAACCTGAGTGATATCACTGCTGATCGCACAGCTCAGTCTCTGCCTAAAGCTCACAGAGGTCAGTCATGTTCTATGGCCCCTCGCTCTTAGTTCAGATGTAGCAGAGCTGGAATCTTCGTGGGGCCTTGTGTGGATTATGTCGGACCTGGGCCTTTTGGGGATTAATAAAGTGGTGAATGAGGGAGTTTTTTTGTATTTTAGTTCAAATAAATGATTTTTCAGTGTTTGTGTATATTTACTTTCACTTACAAATTAGTAATCGGGTAGATTTATAGAAACCTCCCATTACTAATCTAGGGCTTAGCGGCAGCTGAGAACTGACATTAACCTCTTATTACCCAGACTGCCACCACACCAGGGCAATAAGGAAGAGTCGAGTAAAGTGCCGGGACTGTGACATCGATTGGATGCAACAATCCTGGGCATCTGCAGGATGCTATTTTTAGGCTGGGGGTTCCAATAACATATGGCCTCCTCAGCCTGAGAATACCAGTTCCCAGCTTTCAGGCTTTATTTGTATCTTGGCTGGAAACTTATAGCTTCATACTGGAGAAACATAAAAGCTCCGACTAGAAGAGAACTGATTAATACCTTGAACACCACCCTCAGATTAGAGAAATATGTGTACCAAAAGAGAAAATTAGGAAATTGAAGGACCTGTGGGACCCTTGGCTCGATGCCCCGAATCTTGCACCCCTGACCTGGACCAGATTTCTGTTAGTAGGTCTGACCTGAAGGCTTGCAAAAGAGAGGTGATAGAAGTAGGGTTGTATGGGTGGGTGTACCCATTGGGTGGTGCTTGGGTATGGGTGGGTGGACCCATTTGGTGGGGCTTCAGTATGGGTGGGTGTATTCATTGGGTGGGGCATGGGTATGGGTGGGTGTAACCATTGGGTGGGGCTTGGGTGTGGCTGGGTGTAACCATTGGGTGGTGCTTGGCACGGCTGATGATTTCAATGTAGCCCAGTTTATAGGCCTCATGTGGTTGGAACATTTTGAAGTCCTGGCAAGGTGGAATGTATGTAGATGGCATAATCTGTATTAAAGGAGGGTGGAGGTGGGAGGGGAGGATGAGAGTCATGTTGATTGTTTTATTGGTTGTTTATCTTTTCTCTTTTTGTATAGGCAGAACATTTTTAATAAAAATGTATCTGATTTAAATTGTGGATATTATACTTGCTCGCTTTTGTAGGTTTGTAATTTGTCCTGTCTCAGGATTATATTTGAAGAATCATACTACAAGTTTTTTAATAAATAATGTGAGGTCAACTTTATATTATTTTATCTGGATCCACACACCAGGATCACATGTGAAACTGCTGTTTTTTAAGCAGTTTTAAATTTGTTCCTTAAGCAATTTGCAGAGACCACTTACCACATCCTGTACTGTTGTGGTGGGCGTCCTGGTCAATTACTAACATGTCAGAGCGCTGCTGTTATAACTCCAGCTGTGAGCTGTTAATAATAAACTTACCCACAGGACAATCTTGCCATATGGTAGTTGGTAACTCATTGCCATAATATGTATTACAAAACTCATTCCTGTCAATAGTATGTGGGCATAGGTCATAGGATTAAACAGCGGGCTTTAATGAATTCTTTCATTTCAGGAGCAATATCATAAGTTTATATTAATGTAAATAACCTGTTTTTTGTGATATGTTAAAATTTGTGATTAGCATAATGTTGCTACTAAATTAACTAAATGTCACTGTGTATTTCTTTGCCATCTATTTAAATTATAAAGTCTAAAATGTTTAATTCACCCTCCTTAAATAATATCATAAACCAATATACAGCAAGTTAAATAAGTATTGAACAAGTCACCAATTTTCTAAGTAAATAAACTTCTAAATGTGCTATTTCCATGAACTTCTCACAGATGTCAGTAACAACCCATCCAATCCACATGTGCTATTTACATGAACTTCTCACAGATGTCAGTAACAACCCATCCAATCAACACAGGCAAAGAATTCAAACCATAAACGTCCATAAATGTAGTGATGTGTAATAATGAGAAATGACACAGGGATATAGTATTGAATATGCTGACTGACATTTATTTAATACTTCATACAAAAGACTTAGTTGGTGATAATGATGTTCAAGACACCTAAATTTTGCTTAACACTTACAAGTGCATCTCAATAAATTAGAACATCATCAAAAAGTTTATTTCAGTAATTCCATACAAAAAGGAAACACATATACTATATAGAGTCATTACACACAGAGTGATCTATTTCAAGTGTTTCTTTCTGTTAGGGTATGTGCGCACGTTGCTTTTTACCTGCTTTTTACCTGCTTTTTTGCTGCTTTTTCTTCTGCGCTGTTTAATGCCAAAATGGATGTGTTCTTCTATTCAAGCAAAGTCTATGGGAATTTGGGTTTCTTGTTCACACTATGTTGTTCAAAATGCTGCCTTTTTGTGGCAGAACTTTGGTCAAAAACTCAGCTTTGCAGTGCAAAACCCAAATGGCAAAAACAATTGACATGTTGCTTCTTTGAAAAGCTGAGTTTTTGACCAAAGTTCTGCCACAAAAAGGCAGCATTTTGAATAACATAGTGTGAACAAGAAACCCAAATTCCCATAGACTTTGCTTGAATAGAAGAACACATCCATTTTGGCATTAAACAGCGCAGAAGAAAAAGCAGCAAAAAAGCAGGTAAAAAGCAGGTAAAAAGCAACGTGCGCACATACCCTTAATGTTGATGATTATGGCTTACAGCCAATGAAAACGCAAAAGTCATTATCTCAGAAAATTAGAATATTATATAAGACCAACTAAAAAAAATGATTTGAAACTCAGAAATGTTGGCGCCTACTGAAGAGTCTGTGCAGTAAATGCCTCAATACTTGGTCAGGGATCCTTTTCCATGAATTACTGCATCAATGTTGCGTGACATGGAGGCGATTAGCCTGTGCCACTGCTGAGGGTTAATGGTAGCCCAGGTTGCTTTGATAGTAGCCTTCAGCTCGTCTGCATTGTTGGGTCTGGTGTTTCTCATCTTCTTCTTGACAATACTAATAGATTCTCTATGGGGTTTAGGTCAGGCAAGTTTGCTGGCCAATCAAGCACAGTAATACAGTGGTTATTAAACCAGGTATTGGTACTTTTGGCAGGGTGGACAGGTGCAAAGTCCTGCTGGAAAATGAAATTTCTATCTCCCAAAAGCTTGTCGGCAGAGGGAAGCTGTCACA
Source organism: Anomaloglossus baeobatrachus (assembly GCF_048569485.1). Classification (NCBI taxonomy): domain Eukaryota; kingdom Metazoa; phylum Chordata; class Amphibia; order Anura; family Aromobatidae; genus Anomaloglossus; species Anomaloglossus baeobatrachus. The sequence continues at coordinate 474,793,992 of NC_134358.1, read as the reverse complement.
GATGTATCTGGACCTTCAGGTGCTGCTGCTGGCACCAGGTTGCAGAAGGGTCCGCCAATCATCCAGACGTTAATGGACGTTGTCCCTTTAAGGGCTTGATTTAGGGGTTTTTTGTTTCCTTGCCAGGCTGGAGGAGCCTTTCCTCCAGCTGGTAATTAAGGGCCTTTATAACGTGGGGTCTCTCACTCCTCCAGTGCGAGTTATACTCTTCACTTGGAGAAGTTGCTTGCTCAGGAGTGCAAGTGGCTTCAGACTACTGGTGCTGTATATTCTGAAAATTCCCTCTCAAGATAAGTTGTTGTTTTTCCTTGTTGTGGCTTCAGACTACTGTTGCTGTACATTCTGAAGATTCCCTCTTGTCACGAACCACCGGGGGGGTCACTCAGAAATCCCCCGCGCTGGCTACCAGTACGTCACAATCGGGGGGTAACAAGTGGGGGTCACCCCTCCTTTATACCTCCCGACCGACAGACAGAGCACGTGACGCGCTCTCTAGCGCCCCTCTTATAGTCAGGCCAATTATGGAATTGCCCGACAATAAGCAAGGAGGCCGCTATACTACTTATGCCGATTATTGAAGGGTCCCCGGTGAGAGTAGGGTATATATTCCCCCGACCTCCGCGGGCGGAATATATAAAACCTCCCCGAATCTCACTGGCCTCCCCACAATAATCCTTGGCACAACTCGCTGCCACCAACCGCTTCACGGTAACTATTAGCCGAACACACAGACGTGGGATTCAAGATCGAGATAACAGAACAGCCCAAGATTAATTATATAATTTAATCAGCCTAAAGCACACTAGAAACTACAATATATACAATAGGGAATCTACAGAATATACATATGTCAGAGTACAGTTACAGATAAAGCATGGTTTACAAACAGGTATGCAATTCAATCAGTTACCTTGTGCGTCTGGTCACAGGGGGGCGCTGTAGACCAGGTTTCTAGGAACTCCCACAGATGTTTCCTGCACGTGACCCCCAGCGAAAGAACACTGGAAAATGGCCGAAGTAGGGTTATCAACCTGGGCAAATCCAGGTCCCCTCCTACCTTAGTGACCTCAGAGGGAGCACTGCTCCACCCCTGGCTGGAGTTATGGACAAAATCCACAACATGGAATATGGCCATAACTTGGCCTGGGAGCGTCGTAGGCGGACGCCAACGCTCTCATTGTGACAGCTATGAATTTAGCTACAGAATGAGAGGACTCGTGACTTGTCTACTAGTTCCACATTGGCTGATATCACGCCTGGGGTATTTCCCAAGCTCCCGCTCCCATAAAAAAGGGTGTGCCAGCATCGTCCGCATGCGGAGACACCATTTTTATGGTTGCCATATTTATCGGAAATATGGCTTGCGAGATATGAACCATTTTTTACTGGAGTCGTTCTGTCTGGATACTTCCAAGCTTGCTAATGAGATAGCAGCTCCTACCACAGGGTCACGGCAGGGAGTCATCCTGTGTCCATTGTTCCCACATCATCTCATCTCCATATCACAGGAGATGGCCATGGAGGTGTAACACCTTCACAGATGCTGGACATTGAGAACAAGAAGGGAGGGGGGCACTGCCAGGGAGTGATGAGAGCGATTATGACTTCCAGTCATAATTCCTCTTCATATCCCAGGATTTGCCTTACACCTCCCCCCTTTTGAGGGCGCTAGGGGGCAGCACACTCCGGTGTTCCCCCGTGCGCCCGTCCGCGACCTCTCCTTGTCGGGACAGCCCGTCTGCGTTACCGTGGTCCCGGCCCCTTTTGTGGCGAATGGTGAAGTTGTATTGCTGGAGCGCAAGGCTCCATCGCAACAATCGCCCATTCGTCCCAGAGACGGTGTGCAACCAGCTGAGGGGATTGTGGTCCGTCTCCACGATGAAGTGGCGCCCGTATAGATAGGGTTGCAGACGCTGCAGGGCCCACACTATGGCCAGGCACTCCTTTTCCATCGTGGAATAGGCCACTTCCCGTGGTAACAGCTTCCTGCTCAGGTACAAGACTGGGTGCTCTTGGCTCGCAGAGTCCACCTGGCTGAGCACCGCACCGAGGCCGAAGTCACTGGCGTCGGTCTGTACTACAAACGGCCGCGTGAAGTCGGCTGCCTGTAGCACGGGCGGGCTGGACAGGGCGTCCTTTAGGGCCCGGAAGGCTGTCTCGCAGTCCATTGTCCAATCGACTGCAGAGGGCAGCTTCTTCTTGGTGAGGTCCGTCAAGGGCTTTGCCAGGCTACTATAGCATGGAACAAACCTCCTATAGTACCCAGCGGTCCCCAAGAAGGACATCACCTGCTTCTTGGTCCTGGGGGTGGGCCAGGATGCGATGGCTTCCACTTTCTCAGGCTCAGGCTTCAGTGTTCTCCCGCCTACCCGGTGACCGAGGTACTGGACCTCGCTCATGGCCAGCTGACACTTTCCCGGCTTGATGGTCAAACCTGCCTGGTGGATCCGCCTGAGCACCTGTGCTAGATGCTCTAGGTGATCTTCCCAGGTGGGACTGAAGACGGCAATGTCATCCAGGTACGCGGCCGCGTACCCTTCAAGTCCCTTGAGCAGGGTGTTGACCATCCGCTGGAAAGTGGCAGGGGCATTCCTCATCCCGAATGGCATCACCGTGGACTCGTACAGTCCAAATGGGGTAATAAAGGCAGAGCGTTCCCTGGCCTTGCGAGTCAGGGGGATCTGCCAATATCCCCGGCTCAGATCCATGATGGTCAGGTACTGAGCCCCGGCCAACTGATCGAGCAGGTCATCGATGCGTGGCATTGGGTACGCATCGGCGACCGTGACAGCATTGAGCCCCCTGTAGTCCACGCAGAACCGAGTGGTTCGGTCCTTCTTAGGGACGAGGACTACAGGCGAGGCCCAAGCGCTGTTGGATGCCTGGATCACCCCCAGCTTCAGCATCTCGTCAATCTCCTGGCGCATGTGTTGCTGCACCTCCAGGGAGACCCGATATGCTGAACGCCGGATCGGGGGATGATCCCCAGTGTCCACGTGATGGACAGCCAAGTTAGTCCTTCCGGGCTGGTTGGTAAACAACCCCCGGAAGGGGTGTAGGGTGGCCCACAGCTGGGACCGTTGGTCCTCCAAGAGCTGGTGGCCAACCTCCACATCCTCAATGGATCCGCCTGCCCTAACCTGGGCTAGCATATCCAAGAGGGTTTCCGCTTCTCCCTCCTCGGGCAGGTTGCACACGGGGAGCGCACATGCCTCCCGCTCATGATGTGCCTTCATCATGTTCACATGGAAGGGCTTCCGCCTTCCACGGGCAGGGTCCAGGGTGACCAGGTACGTCACAGGGTTGAGCTGCTGGTACACGAGGTATGGGCCTTCCCAGGCTGCCTGAAGCTTGTCCTGTGGTACGGGGACCAGTACCCACACCTTTTGACCCACTTGGTAGGTCCTCTCACAAGCGTTCTGGTCGTACCAACGCTTCTGATCGGCCTGGGCTTGAGCCATATTGTCGTGTACCAGTTGCGTCAAGGCCTGCATTTTGTCCCGGAAGCGCATGACATACTCGATAACCGACACTCCAGGGGTGGCCAAATCCCCTTCCCAAGCCTCTTTCACCAGAGCCAGGGGGCCCCGCACACGTCGCCCGTACAGGAGCTCAAACGGTGAGAATCCTGTTGAGGCCTGTGGAACCTCCCGGTAAGCAAATAACAGGTGTGGGAGATACCGCTCCCAGTCACGCCCATGGGAGTCGACCAACATCTTAAGCATCTGCTTTAAGGTGCCATTGAACCGCTCGCACAGGCCATTAGTAGAGATGAGCGAACCGGTCCCGGTTCGGCTCGAGGCGGTTCGCCGAACGGGGGGTCTGGCTCGAGTTCGGCTCGTCGAACGTTCGACGAACCGAACTCGAGCCCATAGGAAACAATGGCAGGCAATCACAAACACAGTAAAACACCTAGAAAACACCCTCAAAGGTGTCCAAAAGGTGACAAACAACTCACAACACAACACAAACACATGGGAAAGTGACAAGGACATGTACTCATGCGAAAACAAAACAGCTGGACAAGGAAAAAGAGGAGGACACACAGATATAGGCATGGCACGCCCTTCTAAAGTCATGTAAAACACCGCAAGGTGACTCCAAGCGGAGTCTCCCTTTTTTCCAAAAATTGGGCCCCACACACCCACCCCTTCAGTGGCAGCAGTTGTGCCCCAGTTGTACACTTCACAGCTAGATTTGCATCAAGCACATTCAAAAATACGCCATTCTTATCCGTCCCCAGGATGACACCGGGGTAGGTAGCAAAGTCTTTCCTGATCCCAGCTCTGTTCATCTTGGCTTCTTTTAAAAACACAGCAAGCAAGGGTTACTCCAAGCGGAGTCTCCCTTTTTTCCAAAAATTGGGCCACACAGACACCCACCCCATCAGTGGCAGCACTTGGGCCCTAGTTGCAAACAGGATGTTTTGATTTGCATCAAGCACATTCAAAAATACGCTATTCTTAACCGTCCCCAGGATGACACCGGGGTAGGTAGCAAAGTCTTTCCTGATCCCAGCTCTGTTCATCTTGGCTTCTTTTAAAAACACAGCAAGCAAGGGTTACTCCAAGCGGAGTCTCCCTTTTTTCCAAAAATTGGGCCACACAGACACCCACCCCATCAGTGGCAGCACTTGGGCCCTAGTTGCAAACAGGATGTTTTGATTTGCATCAAGCACATTCAAAAATACGCTATTCTTAGCCGTCCCCAGGATGACACTGGGGTAGGTAGCAAAGTCTTTGCTGACCCATGACTTGTTCATCTTGGCTTCTTTTAAAAACAATGTAAGCAAGGGTTACTCCAAGCGGAGTCTCCCCTTTTTTCCAAAAATTGGGCCCCACACACACCCACCCATTCAGTGGCAGCAGTTGTGCCCCAGTTGTACACTTCACAGCTAGATTTGCATCAAGCACATTCAAAAATACGCCATTCTTATCCGTCCCCAGGATGACACCGGGGTAGGTAGCAAAGTCTTTCCTGATCCCAGCTCTGTTCATCTTGGCTTCTTTTAAAAACACAGCAAGCAAGGGTTACTCCAAGCGGAGTCTCCCTTTTTTCCAAAAATTGGGCCACACAGACACCCACCCCATCAGTGGCAGCACTTGGGCCCTAGTTGCAAACAGGATGTTTTGATTTGCATCAAGCACATTCAAAAATACGCTATTCTTAACCGTCCCCAGGATGACACCGGGGTAGGTAGCAAAGTCTTTCCTGATCCCAGCTCTGTTCATCTTGGCTTCTTTTAAAAACACAGCAAGCAAGGGTTACTCCAAGCGGAGTCTCCCTTTTTTCCAAAAATTGGGCCACACAGACACCCACCCCATCAGTGGCAGCACTTGGGCCCTAGTTGCAAACAGGATGTTTTGATTTGCATCAAGCACATTCAAAAATACGCTATTCTTAGCCGTCCCCAGGATGACACCGGGGTAGGTAGCAAAGTCTTTCCTGATCCCAGCTCTGTTCATCTTGGCTTCTTTTAAAAACACAGCAAGCAAGGGTTACTCCAAGCGGAGTCTCCCTTTTTTCCAAAAATTGGGCCACACAGACACCCACCCCATCAGTGGCAGCACTTGGGCCCTAGTTGCAAACAGGATGTTTTGATTTGCATCAAGCACATTCAAAAATACGCTATTCTTAGCCGTCCCCAGGATGACACCGGGGTAGGTAGCAAAGTCTTTCCTGATCCCAGCTCTGTTCATCTTGGCTTCTTTTAAAAACACAGCAAGCAAGGGTTACTCCAAGCGGAGTCTCCCTTTTTTCCAAAAATTGGGCCACACAGACACCCACCCCATCAGTGGCAGCACTTGGGCCCTAGTTGCAAACAGGATGTTTTGATTTGCATCAAGCACATTCAAAAATACGCTATTCTTAGCCGTCCACAGGATGACACCGGGGTAGGTAGCAAAGTCTTTCCTGATCCCAGCTCTGTTCATCTTGGCTTCTTTTAAAAACACAGCAAGCAAGGGTTACTCCAAGCGGAGTCTCCCTTTTTTCCAAAAATTGGGCCACACAGACACCCACCCCATCAGTGGCAGCACTTGGGCCCTAGTTGCAAACAGGATGTTTTGATTTGCATCAAGCACATTCAAAAATACGCTATTCTTAGCCGTCCCCAGGATGACACCGGGGTAGGTAGCAAAGTCTTTCCTGATCCCAGCTCTGTTCATCTTGGCTTCTTTTAAAAACACAGCAAGCAAGGGTTACTCCAAGCGGAGTCTCCCTTTTTTCCAAAAATTGGGCCACACAGACACCCACCCCATCAGTGGCAGCACTTGGGCCCTAGTTGCAAACAGGATGTTTTGATTTGCATCAAGCACATTCAAAAATACGCTATTCTTAGCCGTCCCCAGGATGACACCGGGGTAGGTAGCAAAGTCTTTCCTGATCCCAGCTCTGTTCATCTTGGCTTCTTTTAAAAACACAGCAAGCAAGGGTTACTCCAAGCGGAGTCTCCCTTTTTTCCAAAAATTGGGCCACACAGACACCCACCCCATCAGTGGCAGCACTTGGGCCCTAGTTGCAAACAGGATGTTTTGATTTGCATCAAGCACATTCAAAAATACGCTATTCTTAGCCGTCCCCAGGATGACACTGGGGTAGGTAGCAAAGTCTTTGCTGACCCATGACTTGTTCATCTTGGCTTCTTTTAAAAACAATGTAAGCAAGGGTTACTCCAAGCGGAGTCTCCCCTTTTTTCCAAAAATTGGGCCCCACACACACCCACCCATTCAGTGGCAGCAGTTGTGCCCCAGTTGTACACTTCACAGCTAGATTTGCATCAAGCACATTCAAAAATACGCCATTCTTATCCGTCCCCAGGATGACACCGGGGTAGGTAGCAAAGTCTTTCCTGATCCCAGCTCTGTTCATCTTGGCTTCTTTTAAAAACACAGCAAGCAAGGGTTACTCCAAGCGGAGTCTCCCTTTTTTCCAAAAATTGGGCCACACAGACACCCACCCCATCAGTGGCAGCACTTGGGCCCTAGTTGCAAACAGGATGTTTTGATTTGCATCAAGCACATTCAAAAATACGCTATTCTTAACCGTCCCCAGGATGACACCGGGGTAGGTAGCAAAGTCTTTCCTGATCCCAGCTCTGTTCATCTTGGCTTCTTTTAAAAACACAGCAAGCAAGGGTTACTCCAAGCGGAGTCTCCCTTTTTTCCAAAAATTGGGCCACACAGACACCCACCCCATCAGTGGCAGCACTTGGGCCCTAGTTGCAAACAGGATGTTTTGATTTGCATCAAGCACATTCAAAAATACGCTATTCTTAGCCGTCCCCAGGATGACACCGGGGTAGGTAGCAAAGTCTTTCCTGATCCCAGCTCTGTTCATCTTGGCTTCTTTTAAAAACACAGCAAGCAAGGGTTACTCCAAGCGGAGTCTCCCTTTTTTCCAAAAATTGGGCCACACAGACACCCACCCCATCAGTGGCAGCACTTGGGCCCTAGTTGCAAACAGGATGTTTTGATTTGCATCAAGCACATTCAAAAATACGCTATTCTTAGCCGTCCCCAGGATGACACCGGGGTAGGTAGCAAAGTCTTTCCTGATCCCAGCTCTGTTCATCTTGGCTTCTTTTAAAAACACAGCAAGCAAGGGTTACTCCAAGCGGAGTCTCCCTTTTTTCCAAAAATTGGGCCACACAGACACCCACCCCATCAGTGGCAGCACTTGGGCCCTAGTTGCAAACAGGATGTTTTGATTTGCATCAAGCACATTCAAAAATACGCTATTCTTAACCGTCCCCAGGATGACACCGGGGTAGGTAGCAAAGTCTTTCCTGATCCCAGCTCTGTTCATCTTGGCTTCTTTTAAAAACACAGCAAGCAAGGGTTACTCCAAGCGGAGTCTCCCTTTTTTCCAAAAATTGGGCCACACAGACACCCACCCCATCAGTGGCAGCACTTGGGCCCTAGTTGCAAACAGGATGTTTTGATTTGCATCAAGCACATTCAAAAATACGCTATTCTTAGCCGTCCCCAGGATGACACCGGGGTAGGTAGCAAAGTCTTTCCTGATCCCAGCTCTGTTCATCTTGGCTTCTTTTAAAAACACAGCAAGCAAGGGTTACTCCAAGCGGAGTCTCCCTTTTTTCCAAAAATTGGGCCACACAGACACCCACCCCATCAGTGGCAGCACTTGGGCCCTAGTTGCAAACAGGATGTTTTGATTTGCATCAAGCACATTCAAAAATACGCTATTCTTAGCCGTCCACAGGATGACACCGGGGTAGGTAGCAAAGTCTTTCCTGATCCCAGCTCTGTTCATCTTGGCTTCTTTTAAAAACACAGCAAGCAAGGGTTACTCCAAGCGGAGTCTCCCTTTTTTCCAAAAATTGGGCCACACAGACACCCACCCCATCAGTGGCAGCACTTGGGCCCTAGTTGCAAACAGGATGTTTTGATTTGCATCAAGCACATTCAAAAATACGCTATTCTTAGCCGTCCCCAGGATGACACCGGGGTAGGTAGCAAAGTCTTTCCTGATCCCAGCTCTGTTCATCTTGGCTTCTTTTAAAAACACAGCAAGCAAGGGTTACTCCAAGCGGAGTCTCCCTTTTTTCCAAAAATTGGGCCACACAGACACCCACCCCATCAGTGGCAGCACTTGGGCCCTAGTTGCAAACAGGATGTTTTGATTTGCATCAAGCACATTCAAAAATACGCTATTCTTAGCCGTCCCCAGGATGACACCGGGGTAGGTAGCAAAGTCTTTCCTGATCCCAGCTCTGTTCATCTTGGCTTCTTTTAAAAACACAGCAAGCAAGGGTTACTCCAAGCGGAGTCTCCCTTTTTTCCAAAAATTGGGCCACACAGACACCCACCCCATCAGTGGCAGCACTTGGGCCCTAGTTGCAAACAGGATGTTTTGATTTGCATCAAGCACATTCAAAAATACGCTATTCTTAGCCGTCCCCAGGATGACACTGGGGTAGGTAGCAAAGTCTTTGCTGACCCATGACTTGTTCATCTTGGCTTCTTTTAAAAACAATGTAAGCAAGGGTTACTCCAAGCGGAGTCTCCCCTTTTTTCCAAAAATTGGGCCCCACACACACCCACCCATTCAGTGGCAGCAGTTGTGCCCCAGTTGTACACTTCACAGCTAGATTTGCATCAAGCACATTCAAAAATACGCCATTCTTATCCGTCCCCAGGATGACACCGGGGTAGGTAGCAAAGTCTTTCCTGATCCCAGCTCTGTTCATCTTGGCTTCTTTTAAAAACACAGCAAGCAAGGGTTACTCCAAGCGGAGTCTCCCTTTTTTCCAAAAATTGGGCCACACAGACACCCACCCCATCAGTGGCAGCACTTGGGCCCTAGTTGCAAACAGGATGTTTTGATTTGCATCAAGCACATTCAAAAATACGCTATTCTTAGCCGTCCCCAGGATGACACCGGGGTAGGTAGCAAAGTCTTTCCTGATCCCAGCTCTGTTCATCTTGGCTTCTTTTAAAAACACAGCAAGCAAGGGTTACTCCAAGCGGAGTCTCCCTTTTTTCCAAAAATTGGGCCACACAGACACCCACCCCATCAGTGGCAGCACTTGGGCCCTAGTTGCAAACAGGATGTTTTGATTTGCATCAAGCACATTCAAAAATACGCTATTCTTAGCCGTCCCCAGGATGACACCGGGGTAGGTAGCAAAGTCTTTCCTGATCCCAGCTCTGTTCATCTTGGCTTCTTTTAAAAACACAGCAAGCAAGGGTTACTCCAAGCGGAGTCTCCCTTTTTTCCAAAAATTGGGCCACACAGACACCCACCCCATCAGTGGCAGCACTTGGGCCCTAGTTGCAAACAGGATGTTTTGATTTGCATCAAGCACATTCAAAAATACGCTATTCTTAGCCGTCCCCAGGATGACACCGGGGTAGGTAGCAAAGTCTTTGCTGACCCATGACTTGTTCATCTTGGCTTCTTTTAAAAACAATGTAAGCAAGGGTTACTCCAAGCGGAGTCTCCCTTTTTTCCAAAAATTGGGCCACACAGACACCCACCCCATCAGTGGCAGCACTTGGGCCCTAGTTGCAAACAGGATGTTTTGATTTGCATCAAGCACATTCCAAATCCACAAGCATTTACTCTCCCCAGGATGACACAGGGGTAGTAAATTCCTTCTGGATCCATGACTTGTTCATTTTGATGAACGTCAGTCTGTCCACATTGTCACTGGACAGACGCGTGCGCTTATCTGTCAGCACACACCCAGCAGCACTGAATACACGTTCAGAGACAACGCTGGCAGCTGGACACGACAAAATCTCCAAGGCGTAAGTTGCGAGCTCTGGCCATTTTTGTAGGTTTGAAGCCCAAAAGGAGCAAGGCTCCAGTTGCACAGTCATGGCATCGATGTTCATTTGGAGATACTCCTGTATCATCCTCTCCAGCCGTTGACTATGTGTCAGACTTGTTGTCTCTGGTGGCCTTGCAAAAGAGGGTCTAAAAAAATTATGAAAAGATTCCATAAAATTGCTGTTACCGGCACCAGAAAAGGTCCTACTGGTACGGGTAGACTGTTGAAGATGACGAGACCGTCCCATGTTTGTCAAGTTCCAACTGGGAGATTCACTCCCTGCACCTGCACGGTTGTTTGGTGGAAAAGCCGAGCTAAGATCTAGTAACAGCTTCTGCTGATACTCCTGCATACGTGCGTCCCTTTCTATGGCTGGAATTATGTCACAAAATTTGGACTTGTACCGGGGATCTAATAGTGTGGCAATCCAGTAGTCATCATCACTTCTAATTTTGACAATACGACTGTCATGTTGGAGGTAGTGCAACAAAAAGGCACTCATGTGTCTTGCGCAGCCATGCGGACCAAGTCCATGCTGTGTTTGTGGCATAGAGGTGCTACCCGTTCTTTCTTCCTCTGACATCTGACCCCAACCTCTTTCAACTGAAATTTGACCAAGGTCTCCCTCATCCGCTGAGTCTTCCATGTCCATGGACAGTTCGTCCTCCATTTCTTCATGTTCTCCTGCACCTTGCTCAACATTTCGCCTGCTACTATGCGCCCTTGTCGATCCCTGTCCCCCATGGTCCCATGCCTGCTGCGTTGGTGATGATGAACGTCTGGACCTTCGTGATGTTGTTGTCCCTTGCGCATATGAATCCTCCTGTAGTTCCTCCCCTTCATGTTGTCCCACCCCCTGACTCCGAATAGTGTTTAGCGTGTGCTCCAGCATGTAAATGACTGGAATCGTCATGCTGATAATGGCATTGTCAGAGCTAAACATATTCGTCGCCATGTCGAAACTGTGCAGAAGGGTGCATAGGTCCTTGATCTGAGACCACTCCATCAGGGTGATCTGCCCCACCTCTGCATCTCGTTGGCCCAGGCTATACGTCATGACGTATTGCACCAGGGCTCTGCGGTGCTGCCACAGTCGCTGTAACATGTGGAGAGTTGAATTCCAGCGTGTCGCCACATCGCATTTCAGGCGATGAACCGGCAGGCCGAAAGACTTCTGGAGCGATGCAAGTCGCTCTGCTGCGGCGCTTGAACGGCGGAAGTGAGCTGACAGTTTTCGTGCCCTGTTCAGAAGGCCATCTAGGCCGGGATAGTGTGTTAAAAATTGCTGCACGACAAGGTTCAACACGTGAGCCATACAAGGTACGTGTGTCACCTTGCCCAGGCGAAGTGCCGCACCCAGGTTTGCAGCATTGTCGCACACGGCCTTACCAGGCTGCAGTTTGAGTGGAGACAACCATTTATTAAACTCGGACCGCAAAGCTGACCACAACTCCTCAGCTGTGTGACTCTTATTACCAAGACATGTCAAGCTAAAGACCGCCTGATGCCGTTGCGCTCTGCTGCCAGCATAGTAATGAGGGGTGCGTGATTCCTTCTGCGCAGTGAGAACGCTGGTGGCCTGACCAGGCAGGCTTGGGGCGGAGGTGGAGGACCCAGATGAGGTGGAGGATGCAGAAGCAGTGGCGGAACTTGGACAGACAGAGGATTGACACACAAGTCGTGGGGACGGCAAGACTTGTGCAGCAGACCCTTCACCATCTATCACCATAGTTACCCAGTGCCCAGTCAGCGACATGTAACGTCCCTGTCCATGCTTACTGGTCCAAGTATCGGTGGTGAAATGCACCCGTTCACACACAGAGTTTCTCAAGGAAGCGGTGATGTTGTGTGCGACATGCTGGTGTAGCGCGGGCACACCTTTCTTAGAGAAGTAGTGGCGACTAGGCATCTGGTACTGGGGCACAGCGACAGACATAAGGTCTCTAAAATCCTGTGTGTCCACTAGGCGGAAAGGCAGCATTTCGGTAGCCAACAGCTTACAGAGGGATAGAGTCAACCTCTTAGCTTTGTCATGGGTCGGAGGAAGTGGCCTTTTATTTGACCACATCTGAGGGACAGAGATCTGGCTGCTGTGTGTAGACGGTGTTGAGTAGGGTGTCCCTGGAAAAATGCAGGTTTGTGAGGAAAGTGCAGGCGGAGACATGATGTTGCCTTCATCCAACGTTGGTGCTATCGATGTCTGAGAGAGCTGTACACACTCACTTGTTTCCCCTTCCAAACCAACTGACGACCTTACAAGCAAACTGCCTGTTGCGGTTACAGTGGTGGAAGTTTTGCGTGGAAAAACAGGTGTGGCAGCTGTCCCCACAGTCCTAGAAGATGAAGAGCGCGCGGATGCAGTGGAAGGGGCGGGCGGTGGATGGTTCGCTCCGCTAGGCCGCATTGCAGCACGGTGAGCTTCCCACCGGGACTTATGATATTTATTCATGTGACGATTCATGGAAGAAGTTGTCAAACTGCTGAGCTTTTGACCTCTACTAAGAGAATCATGACAAATGTTACATATCACATGAGTTGGGCGATCTTTTTCGATGTGAAAAAAGGACCAGGCTAGGCAAGGCTTAGAGGCCATGCGACCTGTTGATCCACCCCGAATAATGCTCATAGGCAGAGTGGTGGCTGAGGATGCAGTTGTAGACGTGCTACCAGTGCTCCGACTCTGTCCAGGAAGGCGCAAGGTAACTTCGTCGTCGGTTGCATCCTCCTCCACCGCCTCTGTTGACCTCCTCGAGTGCCTGACTGGGGGTTGACAGTAGGTGGGATCTAGAACGTCATCATCAATTGTTGTGTTTGCACTCCCCTCCCCCTCAGACCGAGCCTCTTCTTGCCCTGACGGAATATTTAAGTTGTCATCCCAATCGGGTATCTGCGTCTCATCTTCATCAGTATGTTCCTCATTGTCTATAACCACAGGTGTTACAGTTTGTGACAAAGGGTCAACATTATGCTCAGAAACTTGGTCCTCACGGCCTGAATCTGAGTCACAAAGGTTCTGGGCATCACTGCAGACCATTTCCTGTTCTGTACTCACTGTAGCTTGGGAGCAGACCTCTGATTGCCAGGCTATAGTGTGACTGAACAGCTCTGCAGACTCAGCCATCTCAGTTCCACCATACTGTGCAGGGCTGATGGAGACTTCAGAGCTGGGAGAAATCAAGTGTGATTGGGATGACAACTCAGAGGACTGGTGTTTTTTGGATGCGGTACTTGAAGTGGCTGAGAGGGCACTTGTTGGACCACTTGAGATCCATTCAAGCATTTTCCTTTTTTGCCCATCATCTACCTTTCTTCCTGTTGTTCGTGTCCGTAAAAAAGGGAGCACATCGGATTGTCCACGGTAAGTAGTAGACATCTTACTTTTGCTGGTAGATGGTCTATCTTCAGCAGATGATAATGGAGCTTTGCCACCTTCCCCACGGACAAAACCTTTTTTGCCTTTTCCACCACGCCTCTTCCCCTTTCCACCAGCATCTGTCATTTTGCCACTCATGTTGATTGCGACAAGATTGTGGACTGAAAATGTGGTAGTAAAAATTGAGAGGTGGTGAAGATTGCAGTGGTGGTCTAGCTTTATTAACAGCAGAATAATAAAGAATAAATATCCCTGACAATGCAACTTAGTTATAATTAGTTGGAGTGTGCAACGCAGGCAGACGTGCTGCAAATGTCTTTGCACTAGTGGGACTATAGCAAAGTCCAATAGCCACGTATAGGATGCCACTAGGTACACTGAGTGTTTGCTAGTATAATGGCTTGGTTAGAATGAGTTGTAGTGTGCAACGCAGGCAGACGCGCTCTGCAAATGTCTTTGCACTAGTGGGACTATAGCAAAGTCCAATAGCCACGTATAGGATGCCACTAGGTACACTGAGTGTTTGCTAGTATAATGGCTTGGTTAGAATGAGTTGTAGTGTGCAACGCAGGCAGACGCGCTCTGCAAATGTCTTTGCACTAGTGGGACTATAGCAAAGTCCAATAGCCACGTATAGGATGCCACTAGGTACACTGAGTGTTTGCTAGTATAATGGCTTGGTTAGAATGAGTTGTAGTGTGCAACGCAGGCAGACGCGCTCTGCAAATGTCTTTGCACTAGTGGGACTATAGCAAAGTCCAATAGCCACGTATAGGATGCCACTAGGTACACTGAGTGTTTGCTAGTATAATGGCTTGGTTAGAATGAGTTGTAGTGTGCAACGCAGGCAGACGCGCTCTGCAAATGTCTTTGCACTAGTGGGACTATAGCAAAGTCCAATAGCCACGTATAGGATGCCACTAGGTACACTGAGTGTTTGCTAGTATAATGGCTTGGTTAGAATGAGTTGTAGTGTGCAACGCAGGCAGACGCGCTCTGCAAATGTCTTTGCACTAGTGGGACTATAGCAAAGTCCAATAGCCACGTATAGGATGCCACTAGGTACACTGAGTGTTTGCTAGTATAATGGCTTGGTTAGAATGAGTTGTAGTGTGCAACGCAGGCAGACGCGCTCTGCAAATGTCTTTGCACTAGTGGGACTATAGCAAAGTCCAATAGCCACGTATAGGATGCCACTAGGTACACTGAGTGTTTGCTAGTATAATGGCTTGGTTAGAATGAGTTGTAGTGTGCAACGCAGGCAGACGCGCTCTGCAAATGTCTTTGCACTAGTGGGACTATAGCAAAGTCCAATAGCCACGTATAGGATGCCACTAGGTACACTGAGTGTTTGCTAGTATAATGGCTTGGTTAGAATGAGTTGTAGTGTGCAACGCAGGCAGACGCGCTCTGCAAATGTCTTTGCACTAGTGGGACTATAGCAAAGTCCAATAGCCACGTATAGGATGCCACTAGGTACACTGAGTGTTTGCTAGTATAATGGCTTGGTTAGAATGAGTTGTAGTGTGCAACGCAGGCAGACGCGCTCTGCAAATGTCTTTGCACTAGTGGGACTATAGCAAAGTCCAATAGCCACGTATAGGATGCCACTAGGTACACTGAGTGTTTGCTAGTATAATGGCTTGGTTAGAATGAGTTGTAGTGTGCAACGCAGGCAGACGCGCTCTGCAAATGTCTTTGCACTAGTGGGACTATAGCAAAGTCCAATAGCCACGTATAGGATGCCACTAGGTACACTGAGTGTTTGCTAGTATAATGGCTTGGTTAGAATGAGTTGTAGTGTGCAACGCAGGCAGACGCGCTCTGCAAATGTCTTTGCACTAGTGGGACTATAGCAAAGTCCAATAGCCACGTATAGGATGCCACTAGGTACACTGAGTGTTTGCTAGTATAATGGCTTGGTTAGAATGAGTTGTAGTGTGCAACGCAGGCAGACGCGCTCTGCAAATGTCTTTGCACTAGTGGGACTATAGCAAAGTCCAATAGCCACGTATAGGATGCCACTAGGTACACTGAGTGTTTGCTAGTATAATGGCTTGGTTAGAATGAGTTGTAGTGTGCAACGCAGGCAGACGCGCTCTGCAAATGTCTTTGCACTAGTGGGACTATAGCAAAGTCCAATAGCCACGTATAGGATGCCACTAGGTACACTGAGTGTTTGCTAGTATAATGGCTTGGTTAGAATGAGTTGTAGTGTGCAACGCAGGCAGACGCGCTCTGCAAATGTCTTTGCACTAGTGGGACTATAGCAAAGTCCAATAGCCACGTATAGGATGCCACTAGGTACACTGAGTGTTTGCTAGTATAATGGCTTGGTTAGAATGAGTTGTAGTGTGCAACGCAGGCAGACGCGCTCTGCAAATGTCTTTGCACTAGTGGGACTATAGCAAAGTCCAATAGCCACGTATAGGATGCCACTAGGTACACTGAGTGTTTGCTAGTATAATGGCTTGGTTAGAATGAGTTGTAGTGTGCAACGCAGGCAGACGCGCTCTGCAAATGTCTTTGCACTAGTGGGACTATAGCAAAGTCCAATAGCCACGTATAGGATGCCACTAGGTACACTGAGTGTTTGCTAGTATAATGGCTTGGTTAGAATGAGTTGTAGTGTGCAACGCAGGCAGACGCGCTCTGCAAATGTCTTTGCACTAGTGGGACTATAGCAAAGTCCAATAGCCACGTATAGGATGCCACTAGGTACACTGAGTGTTTGCTAGTATAATGGCTTGGTTAGAATGAGTTGTAGTGTGCAACGCAGGCAGACGCGCTCTGCAAATGTCTTTGCACTAGTGGGACTATAGCAAAGTCCAATAGCCACGTATAGGATGCCACTAGGTACACTGAGTGTTTGCTAGTATAATGGCTTGGTTAGAATGAGTTGTAGTGTGCAACGCAGGCAGACGCGCTCTGCAAATGTCTTTGCACTAGTGGGACTATAGCAAAGTCCAATAGCCACGTATAGGATGCCACTAGGTACACTGAGTGTTTGCTAGTATAATGGCTTGGTTAGAATGAGTTGTAGTGTGCAACGCAGGCAGACGCGCTCTGCAAATGTCTTTGCACTAGTGGGACTATAGCAAAGTCCAATAGCCACGTATAGGATGCCACTAGGTACACTGAGTGTTTGCTAGTATAATGGCTTGGTTAGAATGAGTTGTAGTGTGCAACGCAGGCAGACGCGCTCTGCAAATGTCTTTGCACTAGTGGGACTATAGCAAAGTCCAATAGCCACGTATAGGATGCCACTAGGTACACTGAGTGTTTGCTAGTATAATGGCTTGGTTAGAATGAGTTGTAGTGTGCAACGCAGGCAGACGCGCTCTGCAAATGTCTTTGCACTAGTGGGACTATAGCAAAGTCCAATAGCCACGTATAGGATGCCACTAGGTACACTGAGTGTTTGCTAGTATAATGGCTTGGTTAGAATGAGTTGTAGTGTGCAACGCAGGCAGACGCGCTCTGCAAATGTCTTTGCACTAGTGGGACTATAGCAAAGTCCAATAGCCACGTATAGGATGCCACTAGGTACACTGAGTGTTTGCTAGTATAATGGCTTGGTTAGAATGAGTTGTAGTGTGCAACGCAGGCAGACGCGCTCTGCAAATGTCTTTGCACTAGTGGGACTATAGCAAAGTCCAATAGCCACGTATAGGATGCCACTAGGTACACTGAGTGTTTGCTAGTATAATGGCTTGGTTAGAATGAGTTGTAGTGTGCAACGCAGGCAGACGCGCTCTGCAAATGTCTTTGCACTAGTGGGACTATAGCAAAGTCCAATAGCCACGTATAGGATGCCACTAGGTACACTGAGTGTTTGCTAGTATAATGGCTTGGTTAGAATGAGTTGTAGTGTGCAACGCAGGCAGACGCGCTCTGCAAATGTCTTTGCACTAGTGGGACTATAGCAAAGTCCAATAGCCACGTATAGGATGCCACTAGGTACACTGAGTGTTTGCTAGTATAATGGCTTGGTTAGAATGAGTTGTAGTGTGCAACGCAGGCAGACGCGCTCTGCAAATGTCTTTGCACTAGTGGGACTATAGCAAAGTCCAATAGCCACGTATAGGATGCCACTAGGTACACTGAGTGTTTGCTAGTATAATGGCTTGGTTAGAATGAGTTGTAGTGTGCAACGCAGGCAGACGCGCTCTGCAAATGTCTTTGCACTAGTGGGACTATAGCAAAGTCCAATAGCCACGTATAGGATGCCACTAGGTACACTGAGTGTTTGCTAGTATAATGGCTTGGTTAGAATGAGTTGTAGTGTGCAACGCAGGCAGACGCGCTCTGCAAATGTCTTTGCACTAGTGGGACTATAGCAAAGTCCAATAGCCACGTATAGGATGCCACTAGGTACACTGAGTGTTTGCTAGTATAATGGCTTGGTTAGAATGAGTTGTAGTGTGCAACGCAGGCAGACGCGCTCTGCAAATGTCTTTGCACTAGTGGGACTATAGCAAAGTCCAATAGCCACGTATAGGATGCCACTAGGTACACTGAGTGTTTGCTAGTATAATGGCTTGGTTAGAATGAGTTGTAGTGTGCAACGCAGGCAGACGCGCTCTGCAAATGTCTTTGCACTAGTGGGACTATAGCAAAGTCCAATAGCCACGTATAGGATGCCACTAGGTACACTGAGTGTTTGCTAGTATAATGGCTTGGTTAGAATGAGTTGTAGTGTGCAACGCAGGCAGACGCGCTCTGCAAATGTCTTTGCACTAGTGGGACTATAGCAAAGTCCAATAGCCACGTATAGGATGCCACTAGGTACACTGAGTGTTTGCTAGTATAATGGCTTGGTTAGAATGAGTTGTAGTGTGCAACGCAGGCAGACGCGCTCTGCAAATGTCTTTGCACTAGTGGGACTATAGCAAAGTCCAATAGCCACGTATAGGATGCCACTAGGTACACTGAGTGTTTGCTAGTATAATGGCTTGGTTAGAATGAGTTGTAGTGTGCAACGCAGGCAGACGCGCTCTGCAAATGTCTTTGCACTAGTGGGACTATAGCAAAGTCCAATAGCCACGTATAGGATGCCACTAGGTACACTGAGTGTTTGCTAGTATAATGGCTTGGTTAGAATGAGTTGTAGTGTGCAACGCAGGCAGACGCGCTCTGCAAATGTCTTTGCACTAGTGGGACTATAGCAAAGTCCAATAGCCACGTATAGGATGCCACTAGGTACACTGAGTGTTTGCTAGTATAATGGCTTGGTTAGAATGAGTTGTAGTGTGCAATGCAGGCAGACGCGCTCTGCAAATGTCTTTGCACTAGTGGGACTATAGCAAAGTCCAATAGCCACGTATAGGATGCCACTAGGTACACTGAGTGTTTGCTAGTATAATGGCTTAGTTATCAGTTGGAGTGTGCAGAGGACAAGAGGGTACAGTGGCAGGATTGTGGTGCTCTGGGTAGAGGAATGGAAGACTGCCTTTCTATTCCCTCCTAATGGTGAAATGCAGGTAGGAAATCCCTGACCTGGGCTACACAGACGCTGTTGCTGTTTGCAGGACCTGTCACCTATGGCTCTCTGACCCTGCCGGTTGGAGCCCTTAAAAGGACTGCTATAAAGTGCTCTCCCTAAGCTGTCTAACGCTGTGTATGCAGCGCATACAGCTGTATCGGCTATAGGACTCAGGAAGACGGAGCTGCGACAGTGATGTCTGACACCAAAGACGCAGAAGGCAGATAATGGCGTCCGTGAAGAAAATGTCCGGTTTTATAATGCAGGGACATGTGACATGCAGATCCTATCACACATGCCGTTGCTTCTCTGGCTCAAAGTCCACTTAGCTGTGTGTGTGTCTGGGATTGGCTGACATGCTGGCCCGCCCCACAAGACGCGCGCGCTTAGGGAAGGAAGACAAGAAAAAAAAAAAAAAAAAATGGCGATCGCCATTATAGAAACAGCAGTGATCTGAAGGCGCTGTTCACGCACACTATACACTGAAATGTGATAATAGTTTGATTCACAGAGTGACTTACACTATTACAGCAGAAACCAAGCTATGATTTAGCTGTTTTTTGGCTGCTAGAACCGTTCTCGAACGTTTCTAGAACTACCGAGCTTTTGCAAAAAGCTCGAGTTCTAGTTCGATCTAGAACATGCCCCAAAATCACTCGAGCCGCGAACTGGAGAACCACGAACCACGAACCGCGCTCAACTCTAGCCATTAGTCTGTGGATGGTACGGGCTGGCCACCAGATGTCGCACCTGGACTTGCTTACAGAGGGCCTCCATCAGCTGGGACATGAATTGGGTCCCCCGGTCAGTGAGCATTTCCTGGGGAAAACCCACTCGGGAGAAAATCTCCAGCAATGCGGTGGCCACCTTGTCAGCCCGAATGGACGACAAGGCCACTGCTTCTGGGTACCGGGTGGCATAGTCCACTACCGTCAGTATGAAGCGTTTCCCGGAGCTGCTGGGGATGGCCAGCGGGCCGACCAGATCCACAGCCACCCTCCTGAAAGGCTCATCGATGATGGGCAGAGATACCAGTGGGGCTTTGGGGCGTGGCCCCGCCTTCCCCACTCTCTGACAGGTTTCACACGAACGGCAGTAGGCAGCCACATCGGCCCCCATTTTTGGCCAGTAGAAATGCTGGTTTAACCTGGCCTTGGTCTTAGCGATCCCTAGGTGTCCGGCCATCGGAATCTCATGTGCGATCCGCAACAACTCCGTCCGGAACGGATAGGGTACCACCAACTGTCGGTCCCTGGGCCACGCCTCCGGTGAACCCTGCTGGACCGTGGCCCGGTACAGCCGTCCTTGGTCCCAGACCACTCGCTCCGGGCCCGAGTCCGAGGGAGGCTGTGCTGCCTGCTCCTTAAGAGCTTTCAGGCTGTCGTCAGCTTCTAACGCTGCCTGAAACCCCTGACTAGATGTGGCCAGAATCGACGAGACTGTCACATCTTCGGTCAGTACCCCGGGACCTGTGTCCTGGCCTCCACCTGACTCGGCTGCCACTTGGTCAGAAGGGGAAGAGCTATCGGACCTCCGGGAGGCCCCTTGGCTTCCAGCACTCCCACTGCGGGTGACAGCGGCCACAGCCGCTGCGACCGTGGGTCGTGCCTGCTCCTCCTCCGTTCCTGACCAAGTCGCCGGTTCAGGCAGACCGACCTGGCTTCCTGACACCCCGGTTGTGGGGGAACCATGCACCGAGATCTTACCTGGGAGCACTTCCGCTCCTGGACCGGCCCCAATCTCACCTGCCTGTTCCCCTCCTGCAGCAACAGAACCCCGCTGTGAAATCTCTGGGGACCCCACATTTGCTGTGGTAGCCCCCACCCCACACACTGGTCCTCCCCCTGCAGCACCCTGCTCTCTGCTTATCCCTGCAGAGGGCAGCAGATCCCAGCTCACAGGCTGATTACTTGTAGAGGCATTGTCACACCTTTCTCTGACCCCCTCCCCTGTCACAGCTGCAGCTGTGTGTGTGTCTATGGTGTCTATGCAAGCAGAAATATCAGAGTTCACTCCCCCCTCTCTCACATCATTCATAGATAACACATTAACATTGTTAGGAGTCATGTCAGTACTGGCTGAAGGTTCAGCCCTTGGTGGGGGCCCAAACTGGGAGGTTATCTGCCCCAAATCTGTCCCAAGTAGCACGTTTGCGGGGATCCGATCAGTTACCCCCACCTCCCTCACCCCTCGCCCTGCGCCCCAGTCCACATAAATGTCAGCAACAGGCAGCGCCGGGTCAATGCCTCCAATCCCGGAGACAGCGAGGGTTTTTCCAGGGATCAAGTCTTGGGGGGACACCATCTCAGGCCGCACCAGAGTCACCTCCGAGGCGCTGTCTCGCAGTCCTATGGTCACAGACCGGCCGACGGTGACAGGTTGGAAGCTGTCCAGGGACCTACCACCACCCCCACCCACACAATACACCTTGGGCGGCCCTTGGGACGGGGACGGAGCCGGGGCCTTGGGACGCTGAGGGCACATGGCCTTGAAGTGTCCAGGTAGGTTGCACTGGTGGCACCGTCTTGGCTCTGCCACGGGCCTGGAGAGGGGAGTTGAGGGGGACACCCCCTGCAGTCTAGGGGCAGGTGGGGCAGTCGCAGAATTCATCTTACCCCCTCTCCAGGTGCTGCTGGTGGCTGCTCTCCTGGCCTCAGGAGCCCGATTGTTGGTGTAGTCATCGGCCAGGGCAGCTGTAGCCGTGGACCCCTTTGGCTTCTGGTCTCGGATGAACTGGCGGAGATCCTCAGGGCAGTTCCACAAGAGTTGCTCCGTGATGAACAAGTCCAGGATCTCCGGTCCGGTGGAAAGCTGCAGGCCTTGGGTCCAGTGGTCGGCAGCTCGGGCAAGTGCCCGCCTGTGGTCAGCCCAGGAGTCCTTTGGTCCCTTCTGTAGGCTCCGGAACTTCTTGCGGTAGGACTCTGGAGTGAGGTTGTACTGTTGGATCAGGGCCCGCTTGATGGTGTCGTAGCCCTGATCTGCCTCAGCAGGCAAGTCCCCAAGGATTTCCAGGGCCTTACCCCTTAAACGGGGGGTCAGGTATTTGGCCCACTGGTCCTTGTCCAGATGGTGCTGCAAGCAAGTCCGTTCAAAAGCAGTCAGGAAAGAGTCCAAGTCTCCATCCTTCTCCAGCACTGGGAAGTCCTCAACACGGACCTTTGGAAGTTTGGTGTCTTGAAGGTCACGTGTGGCTGATGAGGGCCGGAGCTGAGCTAGCTGCAGCTGGTAGTCACGCTCTGCCTGGCGCTCTTCACGTGCTGCTTGCCGCTCCGCAGCCTCACGCACTGCTTGCCGCTCCGCAGCCTCAGCGTCACGCGCTGCCTGTCGCTCACGCTCGGCCATGAGTATCTCGTAGGTATCCCGGTCTCCAGCCTGGAGAAGGGCCATAGCCATTTGAAGAAGGCTATCCGAGCCTCCCAGGCTCGGTGGAATGGCACGTGGTGATCTGCGGCCCGCTGCGGAGCCTGGTGCTTCACTGTCCATTGCAGAGCGGAGGGCTGGCATCTGGCTCGTTGAGGACCCTTGGGTGAGCTGCTCCTCATCTTGTCCAGCAGTGCCAGGTTGTGCAATGTCCTCTGCAGAGCTGTTTTCTGGCGTCGAGCTCCTGGAGGACTCGTGGGCAACCTCCTCATTACTGTCCACAGCACCGTCCTCCCTCTCTTCGGCTCCTGCTTTAGCATTGGCCAGTTGCCTAGCTCTGCTCCTGGTGCCATCAGCCATTCTTGCAGACTTTTGGTCACTGACACAGAACTGACACCTGATGCCTCCACACACCTTACAGTATCTGCACTCTGACACTCTAGTGTTGAGCTAGTCTGAAGACCCCAGCAGCCACAGCTGCTGCAGGCAGTCTTTAGTGTCTGGGAGTATGGGTCTCACACTCACACACACTATTATCTCGATCCCACCGCTGCCACCAATATGTCACGAACCACCGGGGGGGTCACTCAGAAATCCCCCGCGCTGGCTACCAGTACGTCACAATCGGGGGGTAACAAGTGGGGGTCACCCCTCCTTTATACCTCCCGACCGACAGACAGAGCACGTGACGCGCTCTCTAGCGCCCCTCTTATAGTCAGGCCAATTATGGAATTGCCCGACAATAAGCAAGGAGGCCGCTATACTACTTATGCCGATTATTGAAGGGTCCCCGGTGAGAGTAGGGTATATATTCCCCCGACCTCCGCGGGCGGAATATATAAAACCTCCCCGAATCTCACTGGCCTCCCCACAATAATCCTTGGCACAACTCGCTGCCACCAACCGCTTCACGGTAACTATTAGCCGAACACACAGACGTGGGATTCAAGATCGAGATAACAGAACAGCCCAAGATTAATTATATAATTTAATCAGCCTAAAGCACACTAGAAACTACAATATATACAATAGGGAATCTACAGAATATACATATGTCAGAGTACAGTTACAGATAAAGCATGGTTTACAAACAGGTATGCAATTCAATCAGTTACCTTGTGCGTCTGGCCACAGGGGGGCGCTGTAGACCAGGTTTCTAGGAACTCCCACAGATGTTTCCTGCACGTGACCCCCAGCGAAAGAACACTGGAAAATGGCCGAAGTAGGGTTATCAACCTGGGCAAATCCAGGTCCCCTCCTACCTTAGTGACCTCAGAGGGAGCACTGCTCCACCCCTGGCTGGAGTTATGGACAAAATCCACAACATGGAATATGGCCATAACTTGGCCTTGGAGCGTCGTAGGCGGACGCCAACGCTCTCATTGTGACAGCTATGAATTTAGCTACAGAATGAGAGGACTTGTGACTTGTCTACTAGTTCCACATTGGCTGATATCACGCCTGGGGTATTTCCCAAGCTCCCGCTCCCATAAAAAAGGGTGTGCCAGCATCGTCCGCATGCGGAGACACCATTTTTATGGTTGCCATATTTATCGGAAATATGGCTTGCGAGATATGAACCATTTTTTACTGGAGTCGTTCTGTCTGGATACTTCCAAGCTTGCTAATGAGATAGCAGCTCCTACCACAGGGTCACGGCAGGGAGTCATCCTGTGTCCATTGTTCCCACATCATCTCATCTCCATATCACAGGAGATGGCCATGGAGGTGTAACACCTTCACAGATGCTGGACATTGAGAACAAGAAGGGAGGGGGGCACTGCCAGGGAGTGATGAGAGCGATTATGACTTCCAGTCATAATTCCTCTTCATATCCCAGGATTTGCCTCACACCTCTCAAGATAAGTTTTTGTTTTTCCTTTTCCCCCTTTTGCTGTTTATTTTTGTGTTTGTTTTTCCCTCCGTGGATTGGTGGGTAGTGGGCTTAAAGGCCACTTTACACACAGAGATAAATCTGCAGCAGATCTGTGGTTGTAGTGAAATTGTGGACAATCAGTACCAAGTTTGTGGCTGTGTACAAATGGAACAATATGTCCATGATTTCACTGCAACCACAGATCTGCCAAAGATTTATCTCTCCGTGTAAAGTGGCCTTTAGTCCTAGGGTCTGGCTTCGAGACAGGGGCACTTTGTCGGGCCACACTTCCTAACCCTTATAGGTGCCTGTGGTTTGAGGGCAAGCGCACGGCCCCCCTGTGTTAGGGTCAGCGCAGGAGCCCCTGGTTACTCCCCCCTCTTTGTGTTTGAGCCTCCCTTTTTCCCTGGAGTCCACTTGCTGGGTGTCTCTCCCCACACCCAACGTGACAGAAGCATGAAGTGGTCTAAAATTTCCTGGTAGCCAGCTGCGCTGACTTTGTTCTTGATAAAACACAGTGGACCTACACCAGCAGATGACATGGCTCCCCAAACCATCACTGATTGTGGAAACTTCCCACTAGACCTCAAGCAGCTTGGATTGTGGCCTCTCCACTCTTCCTCCAGACTCTGGGACCTTGATTTCCAAATGAAATGGAAGATTTACTTCCATCTGAAAACAACACCTTGGACCACTGAGCAACAGTCCAGTTTTTTTCTCCTTGGCCCATGTAAGACACTTCTGGCGTTGTCTATTGGTCATGAGTGGCTTGACACAAGGAATGCGACAGTTGTAGCCCATGTCCTGGATACGTCTGTGTGTGGTGGCTCTTGAAGGACTGACTCCAGCAGCAGTACTCTCCTCATGAATCCCCCCCAAATTTTTGAATAGCATTTTCTTAATCCTATCAAGGCTACGCTTATTCCGCTTGCTTGTGCACCTTTTTCTAGCACACTTTTTCCTTCCACTCAACTTAACATGCTTGGATACAGCACTCTGTGAACAGCCAGCTTCTTTAGCAATGACCTTTTGTGGCTTACCCTCTTTATGGAATGTGACAATGACTGCCTTCTGGACATCTGTCAAGTCAGCAGTCTTCCCAATGATTGTGTAGCCTACAGAACCAGACTAAGGGACTATTTTAATTACTTAGGAAACCTTTGCAGTTGTTGTGTGTTAGTTATTTTAATTTTCTGAGATAATTACTTTTAAGTTATCATTTGCAGTAAGCCATAATCATCAGCATTAACAGAAATAAACACTTGGAATAGATCACTTTGTGTGTAATGACTCTATATAATATATATGTTTCACTTTTTGCATTGAATTACTGAAATAAATTAACTTTTTGATGATATTTTAATTTATTGAGATGCACTTGTATATTAAATCTTTCTCATAACCCTTGAAAGAAATTCAATATAATTATGGCATATTCACCACACTCTGCCCAAGTCAGTGCCACCTCCACACCTCCCTTACATTTACAGCGCTGGATGGAAACTACTCGTACTACCCACCTGTCTAGTGCATGTGTGGTCAGTACAGGAACAGATTAATGTCTTAATCCTATTTTACAAAATGTTGGCACCCTTTCCAGATATCATTTCCCACACTGCTGAAGCAGGCTAACATCCTTATGGGTTGCCGTACAAGCATCCTCATAGGTGGTCAGTACTTAGGCGATCACAGATCAGCAGTTCTTAGAGGAGCACAGCTTGTACGTTAGAGCTGTTTTCTTTTACAGGCTCACTAGGTAAGTCACTCTGTAAGGGCACATTCACAGGAGCGTAAGACTCGGATGAGTGCAGTGCGAGAAAATCTCGCATTGCACTCGGACCAATGTTATTCAATGAGGGAGAGCAGATGGTCTGATTTTTTCTCATCCAGATTCTGGATGAGAGAAAAGTCACAGCATGCTGCAATTGTCAGTGAGATACATGTCACTCGCTCCCATACAAGTCTATGGGTGCGAGTGAAACATCGAACTGCAATCGGATGACATGAGAGTGCAGTGCGATAATTGCAATAGCTGAAAATGCAGGAGATGGGGAGATTAATCCATCCCTCTCCTCCACAGCAGTGATCCAATCGCAGGATCGGCTCACAGTATGATGACACTCGGCTCACACTGGCAGCACAGCGGGCGCTGATGGTCAGTAGCATATTGCTACTGACCATACGATCGTGTGAATCCAGCCTCTTACTCATAGCATAGTTGCTATGAGTAAGAGCTCCTAGAAGTTCGAAAAGCATAAGAACAGATAGACATGTGCTTTTAAAGTATGAATTTTTTAAGTATGCACAATAAAAAATATAATTTTTAATCTAAGAAAGTCTATCGTGGATTAAATAAACATATTGAATGGTGCTGGACAAAACCTATCGGATCTATTTAAACCTACATCCAGGAGCTGACCTGCCTTCTGTCCATGCACTGACCACTGAATATGGACTCGTAAAGGCTGAGCTGAATCCTTCAATCTCTTTTTGCTAACCTATAGATGTTTGAAGCTTATTACAACCCAAGTCTTCAAAGTGCCCCTTTGCACCTCCTGTGAAACGCTCAACATCTAAGACTAAAAGCACTCAAAAATTAATAACCTGTTGTACAACAAAATCATTAATAAGTAGAGTGTGAAAATGATATTGCCATGTATTAAGGTATAAATAGTTGTACTACATTATGCAAATAATAATGTTTTGCAGTTCCAAATAGTATCCAAACAATAGATATTACAATGGATACAGTAAAGGTGGGCACTATTGAAACCCTTAACCTCCCCACCATGATTATACAATGTACTGAACTACTTAAAGGTAATCTGGCAGCAGGTTTTTACTACCTTATCTGAGATCAATGTAGGCAAAGAGATGCTGAATCCAATGGTGTATCACATAGATTACTGGGTGAAGCCATTCTGGAATAATAAAAAAATGTACATTCAGGAACCCAGCGGATTTTCCCCCACCCACACCATCTCAATAAAGATTGCGCATTGACTTTGATGTGTCAATCACAGCAGAGGTGGGTCAGACTGCCATGTCCATGAGTTTCTAGTCCTGTAATGGTGATTATAGAGTAATAAACTTTTTAGCTTGCGTAAACAATTACACACATGCTGATAAGAGAAGCTTAGTTGCTTTTTTGTTTTTTAACTCTTACAGCATGCTTTCTTCAGCTTACATAGCAAGACCCTGCTGACAGATTCCCTGTAAACTTGCTACCATATTTAAGTTACACAGATGCAACAGTGTTAAGTAGGGTGCAAAGAAAGTAACCAGCATGCAAATTTAAATAGTAAATTTAACTTTCTTAAAGGGGATGTCCACTATTCACACAACTCCTTCTCAATCGCTATGCTTTCCCTAAGTAAAATAATAGCAGCTATACTCACCTCCAGTGCTGGTGTCGGCAGTGGCTTACCGGGCTTGGTATGATATTGTTATGTCACGTGATCCCTGGGGCCAATCACTGGTCTCTTTACAGTCTCCACCTTCAGACATAACTGACATCTGGAGAAAGGGAGAGATTGGTCTGAATGAGGGGACAGTGAAGTGGCCACTGACTGGCCGCAGGGATCACATGACATAACAATGTACCGCCTGCCTCAGCAGAGCCAGTGCCGACACAGCTGGAACAACACCGACACCGGAGCTGAATATAGGTGTTTTTCTTTTACTTGGGGGATACAGAGTGATCAAGAAGGAGTTGTCCAAATAGTGGACAATCCCTTTAATCTTAAATTTGAATTTTTTGGAGTTTAGATTTTGGTGCTTCTACACCAATCATTTATACAGCTTTATGGTTTCCAGACTCATTATTTTCAAGTTACAGTACAATTGTCCCACAGGGACAAATTAATATTGCATTTTCAAGGATGAATGAGCAGATAAATAGGGCACACAGAGTGCACATTGGGCATACAGCGTTCAGACTCATATAATCACAGTCAAGATAAATGTTATGTACAATATGCAGATACTACATACAGTGCCCACATAAATGTCCCTGCAGTCCCCTAATAATGCCCCATTCTATTCCTACAAAAATTGTCATGTGAGATCCAAATATAGCAAACAAAAAATTGTTTCAATAATATCCAGATAAACACTATGCCGAGTATACAAATACATACTCCAATTGGTATCCACACAAATACACATTCAGGATCTTGATATAAAAAAATAATTAGCCTAGACTTTGCAGATTTTTTAATTAAATTTAGTATTTTTATTTAGAATTTGCTTATGTAGCACCAAAATATTCCACAGCTCTTTACAGACATTGTCATCACTGGTCCCATTGGAAGTCACAATGTAAATTCTTTATCAAGTGTTCGTCCCATAGACCACCATTAATTCCAGTATAACAAAATGGAGAGAATATGGCACAATTACAAACCAATCAAGATAAAGCTATCCACCAAAACTTACAAAAGAGGAGATTAATCAGAGGTTTAATAAGAGCACACAATAAACTGATTGAGATCCAAAGACCCTTAGTGAAAATGGAAGTATCTTTCCATAGGACCACCATATGCCATACACTTTTCAAATTCGGGCTCTATTAAAGCGTGACCAGACAAACAAAAAGCATAACAGAGGAAAACATGTTTGAAGTTCACCAAACAGCACCTACCAAACTCCCTAAACACAAAGAAAAATGTTCTTTGGTCAAATGAAGATACAATTCAACTTTCTGACTATTAAGGGAAATGCTATACAATATCTCTAAGAATACCATTCCCACAGTAAAGCATGGTGGAGGTCAGTTTTCCATATTCAGACACTGGAAAACTAGTAAACTAGTCAAGATTGAAGAAAAGATGGATAGCAGGAAATATACTGTAAGGCAATCATTGAGACTGGGACATAGGTTCACCTTCAAACAGGATTCAAGTGTCAAGATCTCAATTTACTGTTATTGAGAAGACATGACATGACTTGAAGCCTGTTTTACAATGCAAAGCATTTAGCTTGCCATAATTGGAGCAGTTTTGTCTGCAAGAATAAGCAAATCTCCCAGTGTTTGGATGTGCTAAGCTAATAAAGACATACCCAAGATTCACATTAAAGTTCTCTGTTCTTTGCTTGTGTCTGTTTTTTGCTTGTGTAAAAACAAATGTATTTTGTGTCTTCAAATTGGTATGTTGTGTAATTTACATTGCTTCACCAACCCCCAAGATTTTTTAACATCAGCTTGTAATGCAACAAAACAATAAATACACTAAAGAAAGGGTGTAATGGGGTGCCAGGGGTGCCTCGGGGGTTGTAGTCGTGGCCCCATTTTCTATCAGGCTTACCCCTGGCTCCGCCGTCACTTTTGGGACAGGAGATGACTTGGTGGGGCAGAGTGTGGTGGAAAAGAGCATACTTTCAGCTGCAGGAAGACTCTTCAGGCAGGGATCAGATAAACCAAACGATATCTTTATTGCACAGAGTTTCACAGACAGCTCAATGCACGGATTTTGTAGCGCACGGTCACAATTCCTGTCCGGGGAAATCTTTCCTTGTTGTCTCCTCTAGTGGGGATGTGCCCGGCTACTCCACTTCACCTAGGCTCCCACTCCGGCTAACACAGACTGGACCCACACCAATTCTGCTTCACCCCTGAGGACACTTCTTCTCTTCTTCCCTTCTTTCTTTCTTTTTTTCTTTCTGCCCACTCAGCTCCACACTCTGTCCCTGGCTGTTCCTTCTCCCCCGTCCCGGAATCAACTGACTTTTACACACACACACACTCTCTTTCCCCCTAAGCTGCCGGCTCCTCCTCCCTCCTGCACAGTTTCTATGGGGACAGCCATCCCACTCGGCCACTAGGGGAAACCCAGCTATACAGTGCAATTACAATAAAACATCAACATAAAACATCAACAGCTTTGTCTACCCCTAGCGGGGGTATCTTCAGGGGGAAACACTGCACCTCTTTGTAAGGGGTCTGCCCACCCCTTACAAGGGGCTGATTACTTTTATAAGGCACTGTGTCGAAGTTAATCACTGCTAGATAATCAAATGTTAAAGGGAATTTGTCAGCTGTTATTTCTTACTTATCGGAGAGGAGCATGTTGTAGGTGCAGAAAACCTGAATCTAATGATGTATCACTTAGATTACTGGATGCAGCAGTTCTGACACAATCAGAGTTTTTAAATTCAGTGCAGCTCATACAGCTGTCCTGCCCAAACCAGGTTCTATATGTACGTACATTTCTATAGACATTGAAGTGTTAATTACAAATGGCGGTGGAGTCAGACAATATGGCTTGAGCCAGCTAGTCACAGCAATGATAATGTCATAGTGATGAAATATGACTGTAAAGACAAAAAAAGCATAATAGGGGCAAAACTATGTAGAAATAGGAGATCAGAATGTAGATGTGCTTACCTGATTGGGTTGTGAAAGGCATCAAAATAAGCGGCTGCTGCAGCTCCACGGTGTGCTAAGATCAAAGGGTAGGAGATAACGGATGTAATTGGCACTGCCAGTGATTCAGTGCAACTCAGAGAAAGGCAATGTGCACACAGTGCGTTTTTTGAGGCGTTTTTGCGTGTTTTTCGGGTGCGTTTTTGGCCTCAAAACTGCATGACTTTGCTTCCCCAGCAAAGTCTATGAGTTTTCATTTTTGCTGTTCGCACACAACTTTTTTTTTTAAGGTGCGTTTTTGAGCTTAAAAAAAAAATGGACCTGTCAATTCTTTCCTGCGTTTTTCTGCGGTTTCCCCTCATGCAATGCATTGGAAAAACGCAGAAAAATGCAGAGAACAAAAACGCAGCAAAACACAGCCAAAAACGCACAAAATCGCGGTAAAAACGTATGCGTTTTTTGCCACTTTTTTTGCCACGGGTGCGTTTTTGTGCGTTTTTAGCGGCCAAAAAACGCACAAAAACGCAGCGACAAACAAACGCAGCATGTGCACATAGCCTAAGAAATGGAAGGACATGCTGTTTATTGAAGTCAAGGTATTTCGAAACCCTCCATTTTTTTTTCATCAGGACAAACCATCACTGACGAAAACCAGTAAGTTTTGAAAAGTGTTGACTTCAATAAACCACATGTCCTTTCATTTCTTACTCTGAGTTTCACTGAATCATCCACAGTGTGGATTACAACTTCTATATTTTGATCTAGTTTCCTAGTGATAAAACACTCAGTATAAGTAAACAATAGGCTGATATGGGACACATACTTGAATTTTGTGTTTTAACCCATACAGCATGTTGTCCTCGGATTACTTAGCAAAAATATGAAGCAAATTTCCTTTAATATTTCTATTCATGGTCAGGAGATGATCTAAACTAATAATGCACCACTTTTGCACTAATCTATTAAGACCTTGAATGGTCCTTATAGGCTTATATTTAAAAGGAACTTGTCACCAGCATTTTTCTATGTAAAGTACATAGAGTGCTATATCGGTGCTGTCATATGGATTAAAATTATTCCTGAGGTAAGGAAATCCATTTTGTGTATTTTCTTCAATCTGCGCTTGATGTTTTCTTCTATTCATGTCTTCATGCATCAGGACAGGACTGGTGGAAGGGTGTTCAGCTGTGTTCCGGCCCCCCTGCTTTCTCTAGGTGGCTTTTCTTCTTCCTCATTTAAAGCTTGCTGGATTGTGCTTGCACAGATTGATCGCTTGGCATTTCTCAGGAAAATGGCGCGGGCGGCTGTGCATGCGCAGATTGCTCAGTGCCAACGGCATCGTTTTACTGAAACCAACCATGAAATCAATCTATGCAAGCACCCCCTGTGGGTAGGTCAGCACCAGTGCAAAATTGAAATAAGGAATAAGAAAAGTTACTCAGAGGCCGGAACACTGAAGACCCTTCCGCTAGTCCCGCTCCGATGCATGATGAAACGAATAGAAGAAATTTTCAAACTCAGATTAAAGAAAATACACAAGAAATGGATTTCTTCACCTCAGGTATCATTTTAAGCAGTATAACAGCATCAATATGGCCCTGTCTGGATTTTACTTAGCAAAATGCTGCCGACAGGTTTTTATTAAATTATATTCTAAATTTACACTTATATGTGTATTAAATGTGTCTATAATCTCTGATGTTTCAAAAACCACATTGCCTTAATGTGCCACTCCTAAAGGTCACAATAAAAGCACAGTACTTCCATCTGAGATGATTATAATATAGTGATGTTATAGGCCCTATAAATCTGATAGATAGATAGATAGATAGATAGATAGATAGATAGATAGATAGATAGATAGATGCTGCACTTCTGGGCTATCAAAATAATAGAAGTCTTCCGCTGCTTTATTTGACTCGCCAGATAAAAGAGACTTGGTGTCTACACAGGCACAATTATCATCACTGTAGTTTATTAGAGGTACTGTATAAGAAAAGTTATGGATTTTTCCTGCACTTTTCAATGCTGCACATGTGAGGACATTTCTCCACTTTACATTATCTTTTTGTTTTGATCTTGTGAATATGTCATAATGTCTCACATGGGAATATTCCTTTAAAAAATCTCTGTTGCTCGAACTAATAAAGATCACTCAGGATTTAACTGATTATTTATTTTTTCTATTGCAGGGCTTGGAGAGAGGGAGGATACAGAGAACACCAAATCTCACCTGCAAGTGTTGGTCATACAGTAGCAAGTCATGGGAAGTTGGTTGCTTTTGGCGAAATTCCTGTAGAATATTACTGCTTGTTGTCTTGGTTAACAAATGACATTGCTGAAACGAATCCTTCCAGAATTTTTATTTTTGCTTAGGAATAATTTCTTTTTGCAATGGAAGGGTACAGCAATGGGGTTTAATGGGGCTCCACATATGAAAATATGTTTTATGTTAGTGTTTAGCTTAAAACATACAGGATAGAGCAAGTTAATTAGTAGCATACTCTGGATCACAAAAAAATGTAACTCTGAAGAAGCAGAGAAAATTACAGTAATTAACTAGGCAATTTACTATATGCATGTCACAGCTTAAAAAAAGCTATTAGGAAACTCTGTTGCTGTTACTTAACAATATAATATGAGCAACATATTAATTTCTTGACAGTAAATTTCATGTTATTTATACAAAAATACAGATTATTTATGAGCTTTTCAATATTCCAAAAATAGAAACGAAATGAAAAGATTTAGCTAAGAATTTACATAATCTAGCTTTTTATAGAAAAAAACATAATCTTGTCTCTAGGTTATAACTAGAGATGAACGAAGCTGAAAAGTAACGTTCTGTGTTCGTACCGAACATTGACTTTACTAAAAAATTCAGTGTTTGCATTTAAAGTTTGGGTGCTTTACGTATGAACACCAGTTGATTGAGCATCACTGTGCTCGGGTACACTCAGTGCTCAACCCAGTGCGAGCCACTTGCTGTGTTTAAATATCTCACATTGGGGGTATCAACAGCATGATCGGATGTAGTGTGCACCAAAAAAAATGTGGAAAAATCCCACCCATCCTCCCCTGGAAGTGTTCAGTTTATGGCTGGCTGTATGTGGGTGGAGACACGAGCTGCTCAACCAGTGACTTCCATTGGGGCTCAGGTCAAGTCTGAGTCCCAAACCAAACTTTATCTAAAGTCAGAATAAACCCACCAATCCGAACTTCCATGGGTTAACTCCTCTCTAGTTATAACTGGTACTGCATTCCATCAGTTTAAATGCCAGAGAATACATATGGGAAAGAGTTTTATCCCTTTTCTAGTCTCATACAAACCTTTTAAGGATAATAAAGAAGTAATGGTAGTGAAACAAAGTGATATTCTGCTATTGTAAAGCTGTGATCTAACAGAATAATAGATTAGGCTTTGTGCTGTTATTTCAATATATTCATTGTTTTATCAGCAGGAGATTATCACTATCTTAGTAGCTGTCTCATGCTTCTTGGTCCAGCCACACCCCCAGCACTGATTAGCAGCTTAAAGGGATCTGTCATCAGATTTCTGCAATGTAACCTGAAGATAGCATGCTGCTAGTGTTAAACAGATACTTCAGCCCAGCCTCTCTTATCTCAGTCTTTTTTTAACCTGAAATGTTAAGCTGGGTTCACACTAAACGACAGCGACAACGACGTCGCTGTTACGTCACCATTTTCGGTGACGTAACAGCGACCTTGTAAGTCGCTGTTATGATCGCTGCTTAGCTGTCAAACACAGCAGAAGCAGCGATCATAACGTCGCTGTGCTACATGTTCAGAGAGCAGGGAGCCGCGCTTAGCGCTGGCTCCTTGCTCTCCTACAGTACACATCGGGTTAATTAACCCGATGTGTGCTGCAGCTACATGTCACAGTTCAGAGAGCAGGGAGCCGCGCGCACTGCTTAGCGCTGGCTCCTTGCTCTCCTTGCTACAGTATACATCGGGTTAATTACCCGATGCATACTGCAGCCACATGTCACAGTGCAGGAGCCGGCACTGGCAGCAAGAGCGGCGGAGGCTGGTAACCAGCGTAAACATCGGGTAACCAGGGAAAGGTCTTCCCTTGGTTACCCGATGTTTACGCTGGTTACAGCTTACCGCAGCTGCCAGTGCCGGCTCCTGCTCGCTTCATTTCGTCGCTCTCTCGCTGTCACACACAGCGATGTGTGTGTCACAGCGGGAGAGTGACGACCAAAAAATGAAGCTGGACATTCAGCAACGACCGGCGACCTCACAGCAGGGGCCAGGTCGTTGCTGGATGTCACACACAGCGACAGCGACGGGACGTCGCTGCAACGTCACAGAAAATGGTGACGTAGCAGCGACGTCGTTGTCGTTGTCGCTGTGTGTGACACCAGCTTTAGTTTAAACCTGTTATCTTTATCATTAGTGGGTCTCAGCAGGCGTGAATTGTAGTCCAACTTTGCCCCCTCTGTGATTAGCAGCTTTTGTGTATGGAAATGTAAACTGAAAGCCTGGTGTGGGCAGGGGCAGCTATCCCAGCACTGGTACATATAAAATCTCAAATCGCTCTCTGTGTCAGAACATTTGCAGCCACTAATCTCAGTGATACATCATTGAACTTAGGGCCTCTTTGCCTACATTATGCTGCTCTGAGATGAGGTAGCAAAAACCTGCTGACAGATTCCCTTTAATTTCATATAGATTGTACACAGAAAGCTGTCATTCAGGGGTGTGGATGGCATCACCTTTCTGAGTTCTGCTACATCTAAAAACAATGATTCTACAAAAACTGCTGCAACCAGTAAACTAAGTGATACATTGCTGGATTCAGGGTCTCTTTTCCTACATTACGCTGCTCTCAGATCTAGCAAAAGGCTGCTGACAGATTCCCTTTAATGTCAATATAGATCATACACAGAAAGCTGTCATTCAGGGAAGTGGACGGCATCAGCTTTCTGAGTTCTGCTACATCTAAAAACTATGATTGTACAAAAACTGCTGCAACCAGAAAACTAAGTGATACATTTCTGGATTCAGGGTATCTTTTCCTACATTATGCTGCTCTCAGATATAGCAAAAACCTGATGACAGATTCCTTTTATTGTCAATATAGATAGTACACAGAAAGCTGTCATTTAGGGGTGTGGACGGCATCAGCTTTGTGAGCTCTGCTACATGCTACATCTAAAAACTATGATTGTACAAAAACTGCTGCAACCAGTAAAACTAAAGGCCGCTTTACACACAACGATATCACTAGCGATCTCGTTAGCGATGTGACACGCCCAGATCGTTGCTACAATTTGCCAAGTTCGCTTATAGATCATTTTGTAGCTGTCACACGTACCCATCTCACAAACGACGCAACATCGTTCAGCGATATATTGTTTGACCAAGGAGGTTGTGTGGACACCGTCACACAGCATTCCTCCCAACGATTCCGGCAACGATAGAGGCGTATAATTGTCCCTAGCATACACCCTGGCGTGTGATTGCCTCGCCCTCTACGCGCCCCAACTTCCATACTGTTACTGTTAGGGCCAGGTGGACGGCCAGACCCAGGAGGTGGATCCACTGGGCCGAACTCCTTGATGACGGTAAGGGGTCCGGTAGCTGGAGCACTACAGGTAGCAGGACAGTCCGTGCACAAGAGTATAATGGAGAAGTCCCTGGGACCACGGAGTCACTGATGGTAGTCCGGGTGACGGAGCTCAGGTTCGGAAGCCGAGATGATGTCAGGCGGAATCCGGAACCATTGGAGCGAGATGACGGGTCACCGCAGGGATCAGAGATGGTACGGACGGTCAGGATGGCAGATAGACAGCGTTCGGGGTTCGGGATTCGGCAGGACCGGATGGCAAGGCAGGATCGGCTCTAGAAGAGAGAGAGGTGAGTATCTCACAGGAACACAAGGAGACCTGACTCCTAGCTTGGGAAAACACGAAGAAAAGCCCCCGCCCACTTGGACACTAAACCCCTTTATACCCTGTACCTGTGTGCTTCATTTCCTGTCAGGGGACGCTGGCCCTTTAAGAAAGGGTCAATGACCGCGCGCCCTAATGCGCATGCGCGCGGCCCGGGTGCCAGAAGCCAGAGCAGGAAGCGGTGAGGAGGAAGCAGCAGAGCCGGGCTGGGGCTGAGAAGCCGACGGGCGCCGGGAGCGGGGACCAGGACGCCTGGGAAGCGCAGGCAATGGAGGCTGGAGAGCGGGGAGCGGCGGAGACCGGACAGAAGAACCGGGGAGCGAGGCAGATGAGCCGGGGAGCAGAGCAGGGGACTCGGGGAGCGTGACAGTACCCCCCCCACACCCCCCTCCCCGCAACCGGGACAGGAAGGCACGGATCAGAGGAGTGCCCACATTCTCCCGGGGCTCCCAGGACCTATCCTCAGGACCATACCCTGCCCAGTCCACCAGGAAGAACTGTCGACCCCGTACGGTTTTCATGGCCACGATATCCCTTACCGCATAGATGTCGTCATCGGCAATAGGAGGAGGAGCCGAACTGGCAGCATCGGAGAAGGGACCAAGGACAACCGGCTTGAGCAGGGAGACGTGGAAGGAGTTGGGTATCCTCATCGTGGCCGGAAGCTGTAGCTTGTAGGAGACCTCATTGATCTTGCTGAGGACTTTAAACGGCCTGATGTAGCGAGGTCCCAGCTTGTAGGATGGTAGCTTCAATCGGACGTACTTGGAAGCAAGCCAGACGAGATCTCCAGGAGAGAAACACGGAGGGTCCAGACGTCTCTTGTCTGCATGTCTCTTCATCCGCAGGGAGGCACGTGCAAGGGACGCCTTAACAGAGTCCCAAATGGTTGTAAAGTCACGGGCATCAGCATCAGCAGCAGGGACATCCGAGGAAGAGGATACAGGCAATGGGATGGAAGGCTGAAGTCCGTAAACGACATGGAAGGGAGAGCTGGAGGAGGACTCACTGACGTGGTGGTTATGGGAGAATTCAGCCCAAGGAAGAAGCGTGGACCAGTCGTCATGATGGGCGTTGACGTAGTGACGTAAGAAGGAGGTCAAGATCTGATTGACCCGTTTCACTTGGCCGTTCGACTGAGGATGGTAGGCTGAAGAAAAGTCCAGAGTCACTCCCAGATGTTTGCAGAGAGCCCTCCAGAAGCGGGAGGTGAACTGAGTTCCTCTGTCGGACACAATGTGTGATGAAAAGCCATGCAAGCGGAAGATGTGATGTATTTAGGCGTCCGCGAGTTCCTGGGCAGAGGGCAGTCCAGCCATAGGGACGAAATGAGCCATTTTGGAGAACCGATCCACCACGACCCATATGACTGTGTGTCCGGAGGACAATGGCAAGTCCGTAATAAAGTCCATCGCAATGTGTTGCCACGGAACTGAGGGTATAGGCAGAGGTAGAAGACGGCCATATGGCAGGTGTTTGGGCGTCTTGTTCCTGGCACAAGAGGAGCAGGAAGAGACAAAATAAGCATCGTCCGTGCGAAGGGATGGCCACCAGTAATGACGTACAATCGCACTCCATGTTCTCTTCTGACCAGCATGACCGGCGGTTTTCGAGGCATGGCCCCAGTGTAACACTTTTTGCCTGTCAGTCTCAGAGACATAGGTCTTCCCGGGCGGTATCTGGGCCAGGGTGACAGGGGCCACCGGAATGATTTTACTAGGACAGATGATGGGTTGGGATGTCTCCTCCTCCTGCTCCATGGGCATGAAAGACCTGGACAAGGCATCAGCGCGTACATTCTTGTCCGCGGGTCGGAAATGGAGCTGGAAATCGAATCTGGCAAAGAACAAGGACCACCTGGCTTGCCGTGGGTTCAGTCGCTGAGCAGACCGCAGGTATTCCAGGTTCTTGTGGTCCGTGTAAATAATAACGGGGTACACTGCTCCTTCCAGAAGGTAGCGCCATTCCTCCAGAGCCAGTTTGACTGCCAATAGCTCTCGGTCACCGATGGTGTAGTTGCGTTCAGGCGCTGAGAAGCTCTTGGAGAAGAAACCGCAAGTCACCATCTTCCCGGAGGAGGACTTCTGCATGAGCACTGCTCCGGCTCCCGAGGAGGAGGCATCCACCTCCAAGGTGAACTGGCGGTTTAACTCCGGACGGTGGAGTACAGAAGAGGAGGCAAATGCCCGCTTCAGAGAGCCAAACGCGGCGTCGGCCGCAGGTGACCAGTCCTTTGGATTAGCCCCCTTCTTGGTCAAGGCGAAGGGAGGAGCAGTCAGAGCAGAGAAGTGAGGGATGAACTGGCGGTAATAGTTGGCGAATCCCAGAAAGCGTTGGATTGCCTTCAGTCCAGAAGGAGGAGGCCAGTTGAGAATGGAGGAGACCTTCTTTGGATCCATCTGCAGTCTGGTATCGGAGATGATGTAACCCAGGAAGGGGAGAGAAGACTGCTCAAAGACACACTTCTCGTACTTGGCGTACAGACGATTCTCTCTCAGTCTTTGTAGAACCAGCTGCACGTTCTCTCTGTGGGTCTGGAGGTCCGGAGAGAAGACAAGGATATCATCCAGATACACCACCACACAGACGTAGAGAAGGTCCCGGAAAACGTCGTTCACCAATTCTTGAAAGACCGCTGGTGCGTTACACAGGCCGAAGGGCATCACGCAGTATTCATAGTGCCCATCGCGACTATTGAACGCGGTCTTCCATTCTTCCTCAGAGCAGATGCGGACCAGGTTGTAGGCACCCCGAAGATCCAACTTGGTGAACACACGAGCTCCTCTAAGCCGATCAAACAATTCGGGGATGAGCGGCAGGGGGTACTTGTTTTTCACGGTGATTTGGTTCAATCCCCGGTAGTCTATGCATGGGCGTAAGTCGCCTTCTTTCTTCTTAACGAAGAAGAAGCCTGCTCTAGCAGGAGAGGAGGATCTCCGAATGAATCCCCTTGCCAGGCTCTCTGTGATGTAAGTAGACATGGCCCTTGTTTCGGCTGGGGACAGTGGATATATCCGTCCTCAAGGTGGTGTAGTTCCCGGGAGCAGGTCGATGGCACAATCGTAAGGACGATGTGGCGGAAGTACCTCTGACTCCTTTTTATCAAAGACGTCCGCGAAGGACCAATAGGCCGAGGGCAGTCCCGGTAGGGACTCTGGAACCGGAGGTCATCGGATGGGTTGTATGGTCTTCAGACAGTTCTCATGGCAAGAAGAGCCCCATCGGGTGATTTCACCAGTGCCCCAGCTGACTGATGGTTCGTGTGTCCGTAACCAGGGAAGTCCCAGCAGGATTTGATGGGACATGTGTGGAAGGACGTAGAGAGCGATGTTCTCGGTGTGCAGGGCACCGATACGCAGTTCGACCGGCCTGGTGATCCAGGAGATGGTGTCAGAGAGGGGTCTCCCATCCACAGAGGCAATCACGAGGGGTTTGTCGAGTGGAGTAACAGGCACCTGGTACTTGTCCACCGTGGCCTGCTGGATGAAATTGCCTGCTGCCCCAGAATCGAGGTACGCCTCAGCCGTGAACCGCGTCTCTCCCGTTGTCACTTGCACAGTCCACGTAACCGGGTCTGAGAGAGTCCCAGCACCTAGGGTGGCCTCTCCTACCAACCCTAGGCTTTGGAGTTTCCCGGCCTCTCTGGACAGGAGCGTAGCAGGTGTGTGCCCTCTCCGCAGTAGAAGCAGAGGCCCTTGGCGAGCCGCTCTGCTCGACGTTGTTCAGACTGCCGCACACGGTCGATCTGCATGGGCTTGTGGACGGAGACACCAGATGCCGTTGACTGAAGTACGGCGGGCTTCTGCGGAGGAGAGGAATGCCGTACCAGACGTCTCTCACGGGACACCTCTTTGGATCGCTCCTGAAAGCGAATGTCCACTCGAGTCGCTAGGGTAATCAGGGCATCCAGGGTGGACGGTACGTCACGACCAGCCAGCTCATCTTTAATTCGACCCGAGAGTCCTTCCCAGAAGGCGGCGGTTAGGGCCTCGTTGTTCCACCCGAGTTCCGAAGCCAAGGTGCGAAAACGGATGGCGTATTGACCCACCGTCAGAGTCCCCTGACGTAACCGGAGAAGAGATGAGGCAGACGCGGAGGCGCGTCCAGGCTCGTCAAAGGTGCCACGAAATGCCTGCAGGAACTCCTGGATGTTCGTGGTCACAGGATCCTCCCTTTCCCACAAGGGGTTCATCCACGCCAGTGCCTCACCCTCTAGATGGGACATGATGAAGGCGACCTTGGCTTGGTCGGAGGCAAACAAATGCGGCAGCTGCGTGAAATGGAGGGAGCATTGGTTTATGAATCCCCTGCAGGTCTTGGGATTTCCGGCGTACCGGGGTGGTGAGGCCAAACGAAGTCTGGAAGCATCCGAAGAGGCTGCCACGGGAACTGGAGCCGTGGATTGTCTAGTGGAAGCTCGAGATGCTGAAGATGTAACTGACACTTGTAGCGTGTTCAGGGGGGCGTCCACAGAAGACATGAATTGCAGCATGCGGGTATGAGTCTCACGCTGGCGTGTGAGTTCCTCCTGCAAGGCTGCTAGTGCTTCAGCGGGATCCATGGCCTGTTCTTACTGTTACTGTTAGGGCCAGGTGGACGGCCAGACCCAGGAGGTGGATCCACTGGGCCGAACTCCTTGATGACGGTAAGGGGTCCGGTAGCTGGAGGACTACAGGTAGCAGGACAGTCCGTGCACAAGAGTATAATGGAGAAGTCCCTGGGACCACGGAGTCACTGATGGTAGTCCGGGTGACGGAGCTCAGGTTCGGAAGCCGAGATGATGTCAGGCGGAATCCGGAACCGTTGGAGCGAGATGACGGGTCACCGCAGGGATCAGAGATGGTACGGACGGTCAGGATGGCAGATAGACAGCGTTCGGGGTTCGGGATTCGGCAGGACCGGATGGCAAGGCAGGATCGGCTCTAGAAGAGAGAGAGGTGAGTATCTCACAGGAACACAAGGAGACCTGACTCCTAGCTTGGGAAAACACGAAGAACAGGCCCCGCCCACTTGGACACTAAACCCCTTTATACCCTGTACCTGTGTGCTTCATTTCCTGTCAGGGGACGCTGGCCCTTTAAGAAAGGGTCAATGACCGCGCGCGCGCCCTAATGCGCATGCGCGCGGCCCGGGTGCCAGAAGCCAGAGCAGGAAGCGGTGAGGAGGAAGCAGCAGAGCCGGGCTGGGGCTGAGAAGCCGACGGGCGCCGGGAGCGGGGACCAGGACGCCTGGGAAGCGCAGGCAATGGAGGCTGGAGAGCGGGGAGCGGCGGAGACCGGACAGAAGAACCGGGGAGCGAGGCAGGTGAGCCGGGGAGCAGAGCAGGGGACCCGGGGAGCGTGACACATACTGTCAGAATCTCCTCCGATTTTCTGTTACGTGATTGGTTGTCTGTGAAATAAAAGGCCACATTTGCGGCTGCCCCGTGTGACGCAACCACCGATGCCGCACGCGCGATCTGTTTTGTGTGTGGCATCCTTTACGCCTTTTTGTGTCTGCCTTATCAACCATGCCTGCCAAATCAGAATGTGAATGGTACCACTAATCAGAGCGGAGTAGGCGAGGAACATTGCTCGTAACGACACGCCCGCGACGCTGATGACGGACGCACTAACGATGTTCGTCGTTGGCAGGGTGTTAAACGTAGCAATATGTCTACTGCGTTCGAAACGACGAACAATATTTTGAAAGTGACCGAAGTGTAAATGATCAACGATTTTCGCTATTTTGAAGATCGTTCAGTGTCACACGCAACGACGTCGCTAACGACGACGTAAGTGCGTCACAGAAACCGTGACCCTTACGAGATGCCGTCAGAAAAATCGTAGCGTGTAACAGGGCCTTAAGTCAGACATTGCTGGATTCAGGGTCTCTTTTCCTACATTATGTTGCTCTCAGATGAGGTAGCAAAAACCTGGTGACAGATTCCCTTAAATTGATCATCAGCGACCAATTACTAGTAGACTAAAGCCTGCTTTACACGGGACGACTGATCGTGCGATTTCACGATCGATCGTACCCGCCCCCGTCGTTTGTGCGTCACGGGCAATTTATTGCCCGTGGCGCACAAACTCGTTAACCCCCGTCACATGTATTTACCTTCCGTGCGACATCGCTGAGGGCGGCGAACATCCACTTCCTGAAGTGGGAGGGATGTTCGGCGTCACAGCGACATCACGCAGCAGCCGGCCAATAGAAGCGGAGGGGCGGAGATGAGCGGGACGTAACATCCCGCCCACCTCCTTCCTTCCGCATTGCCGGCGGGACGCAGGTAAGATGTGTTCTTCGTTCCCGGGGTGTCACACGGAGCAACGTGTGATGCCACGGAAACGATGAACAACCGGCGCCATGTTTCATAAACGATTTTATGAAACCTAGCGACGAGTACACGACTCACGATTTGTGAGCGATACTGCGTCGCTAGGAGGTGTCACACAGGCCGACGTCGCAAGCGATGCCGGATGTGCGTCACAAAAACCGTGACCCCGACGATCTATCGCACGATAGATCGTCTCGTGTAAAGCACCCTTTAGTTATACATGTTTGTACTTATTCATGTCAAAAACATAACTCTTACATTTTTGTTTTTGTTTAATGCAAAGTCATTTTATGATTATTCACAATTGAGTCCAAATGTATGTCATTGAGTATGAGTAATTGGGAAAGTGACATGTCCCCCGCATGATTTCACCATTACCTGGTTTCTCTGAAAGGAGCTTTGGGAACTCCTGTCTAATACACATTTCCAGGCTGAAGCATGCCCAGATTTTCGAGGCTGTGATGAATATTTTCTGTTGCCCACCCATATGTTAATGTGTTGTTGCTCTGCGACAATTTCGATGATGTCAGCTTGCTCTTCGATGGCACCTAGTTACAAATACAAATTTTCTCTAAAACATTAAATTAAATGTTTGTTTAGTCCCTAATTATTTTGGAGTGTGACAGAAGCCAGTGCCCATAAAATATGTTGACACAAAGGGAGATGGTTAAAAAAAAAAATAAAAAAAAATGAAAAGCTAAACCCCGTGCTTAAGCCAGAGCAGGCTTCTGATGTAATGCACGGAGCACCTGACAGAATGTTGGCCACAATGAGAGCTGGCTCTGTTCACATGACAGGATGGCTGGCAATTCTTAACAGTGCTAGCAGGATGTACTAATATTTACAGGAAAAGACGGTCTCTGGCTTTGCTGAAATAACATCACTTTCCTCCTCTGACTGCTTCTGCATGGCAGACTTTTTAACAAACAGCTACCAGGGGAGGAGAGAAACGATTGAGCTTTCATCAAACACTAATGTTTGCCTTCAATTCTGTGAAAAAGTCAAAATTATATTGCACAGGCTTAAGAAAGCAAAGTAAAAAAATAATGACATCATTGTGATGGAATATTGGTATGAAAAACTACATGTAAGAGGAGGAAGAAAAATAGAAATTGGCTTTTTTGCCTTAAAAAGTATCTTTTATAAGTGTATTTTTAAGAGCTTAACAAGTGAAACTGTTAAGTGGTTTATTGGAGTCGGCTAAGTTATCAGTTAACAAGGTTTTACGGGCAAACTTGGCAAATAAAAGTAAGTGTCGGAGTATTTTACAGATGACGTTTTGTTTTTAGGAAACAGACTGAGAACATTAAAGGATTAATATCCACTAATTATATATTTATTTTCATTAGAAGCTCAAAAGGAAAGTCATCAGTTCTTTTACGACTACCATTGACTTCAAGAAGAGTGTAAAAAAAATGTTGATATCTCTGAAATAAATGTGACACCCTGGCCAATCAGGTCGTCACAGGGTATTGTGCAATCTGCCCTTCTGTGCAATATCCACCTCCTCCTTGGTTACAGGTCCCTAACAAATGGTGTTGTCAAAACCAGCTAATCTCGCCGTCTCGAAATCACTAAGGTTGACAAATCTCCGGGCCCGGATGGCATACACCCCAGAGTACTACAGGAATTGAGTTCTGTGATAGATAGACCATTATTTTTAATCTTCTCAGATTCCTTAATAACAGGGTCGGTACCGCAGGACTGGCGTATAGCAAATGTGGTGCCAATATTCAAAAAGGGGACAAAAACTGAGCCGGGAAATTATAGGCCGGTAAGTTTAACCTCTACGGTTGGTAAAATCCTTGAGGGTTTCTTGAGAGATGCTATACTGGAGTATCTCAAGAAAAATAACCTTATGACAGAGTATCAACATGGGTTTATGAGGGATCGATCCTGTCAAACTA
This sequence comes from Anomaloglossus baeobatrachus, assembly GCF_048569485.1. Taxonomy (NCBI): domain Eukaryota; kingdom Metazoa; phylum Chordata; class Amphibia; order Anura; family Aromobatidae; genus Anomaloglossus; species Anomaloglossus baeobatrachus. The sequence goes on along the minus strand of NC_134358.1, from coordinate 474,749,093 downwards.
ATTTGATCAGCTTCTATGAAGAGGTAAGTTCAAGCCTGGACCAGGGAAATGCAGTGGATGTTGTGTATATGGACTTTTCAAAAGCTTTTGATACGGTGCCACACAAAAGGTTGGTACATAAAATGAGAATAATGGGGATAGGGGAAAATATGTGTAACTGGGTTAAAAACTGGCTCAGTGATAGGAAACAAAGGGTGGTTATTAATGGTACGTACTCGGACTGGGTCTCAGTTCATAGTGGGGTACCACAGGGGTCAGTATTGGGCCCGCTTCTTTTCAACATATTTATAAATGACCTTGTTGGGGGCATGCGGAGTAGAATTTCAATATTTGCAGATGATACTAAACTCTGCAGGGTAATCAATACAGAGGAGGATAATTTTATATTACAGGGAGATTTATGTAAATTGGAGGATTGGGCTGAGAAGTGGCAATTGAAGTTTAATGTAGATAAATGTAAGGTCATGCACTTGGGTAGAGGAAATAACATTTATGATTATGTACTTAATTGTAGAACACTGGGTAAAACAGACACAGAAAAAGACTTGGGTGTATGGGTGGATGGTAAACTTCACTTTAGTGGACAGTGTCAGGCAACTGCTGCCAAGGCTAATAAAATAATGGGATGTATTAAAAGAGGTATAAGTGTTCATGAAAAAAATATAGTTCTACCTCTGTACAAGTCACTAGTGCGACCGCACCTAGAATACTGTGTACAATTCTGGTCACCGATATATAAGAAGGACATAGCTGAACTGGAGAGGGTGCAGAGAAGAGCGACCAAGATTATTAGAGGAATGGGTGGGCTGCAATACCAAGACAGGTTATTAAACTTGGGGTTATTTAGTTTGGAAAAACGAAGGCTTAGGGGGGATCTAATCACAATGTATAAATATATGAGGGGACAGTACAGAGACCTTTCCAAAGATCTTTTTACACCTAGGCCTGCGACTAGAACACGGGGGCATCCGCTACGTCTTGAGGAAAGAAGGTTTAATCATAATCACAGACGAGGATTCTTTACTGTACGAGCAGTGAGACTATGGAACTCTCTGCCGCATGATGTTGTAATGAGTGATTCACTACTAACATTTAAGCAGAGCCTGGATGCCTTTCTTGAAAAATTTAATATTACCAGTTATGTATATTAGATTTTATGACAGGGTATTGATCCAGGGAACTAGTCTGATTGCCGGATGTGGAGTCAGGAAGGAAATTTTTTCCCCATTGGAACTTGTTTGCCACATTGGGGTTTTTTTGCTTTCCTCTGGAACAACATGTTAGGCTACGGGTTGAACTAGATGGACTTAGAGTCTCCCTTCAACCTTAAAAACTATGAAACTATAATCAAAATCCTAGGAACACTCTGCACCACACCCACCAGACACACCAGTGGACGGCCTGAGTGGAATAGGGTCGCCCACTTGGGGGGTTGGGGGGTTGGTTAAGGGGAGGTCAGGAGTGTCAGGAGTCAGTCAGAAAAAGGGGGAGTGTAGTGTTGGAGGTGGAAGTGAGAGGAGGTGAGGAGCTGGGCTCATTGGAACTACTAGGTAGCAGACGTTGGTCTGGGTCTGGTAGGAGCTGGACCCCCAGTCGCAGGGGATCATGACAAGGGGCACGGCATTGTCGTGGAGGACAGCCGGCAGCCTTGTACCATCACCGAGCTGGGACCAGGGCATGACGGGGTACGTGGACCCTAGATCAGGGAGTAGCTTCAGGCAACCTGACAATTCACCCGATGAGGACAGAGCCTTTAAGATCCGCTCTCCACCCGCTCCAAAATCGGGGTACTAGCATAACGAGAGGGATAGGACTTTCCACTAAAACGGTCCAGGAAATCCCAAGCGTGAACCCTGAGAGCAAGCTCCCTTAGTTAGCCATACTGGGGAGCGGGACCCGACTAATTTTAGGCTACAGGGACCAACCAGAAAGAAACAAGGTGCCATGGGAAAAGGTCACAGATCAACAGTCATCACCAGCAGAAACGGGACCCAAACGTGCTCCCCCTCAGCAGCAGCGGTGTCCAGAACTTTGGTTTACTAAGTTGTCGGTGTCAGCGTTATTGGGCTGAGTGAGTACGCAAGTGACCCTTACCTCCATAATGGCACCTCCCTGTCCCCATCACCGAACCCCGAGACATCCCCCCACCCGTGGAGGGGTTAAACACCTGGCTGCCCACTCCATCGCCACCGGGTACTTCCCGCCGCAGCGGTAGTACTCCATCTTACTACACACCACGGGTGGCATCACGAACTCGCAATATACCATACCCCCCTGTAATAACCCCCTTCATTCGGGTGGCCGCGAGACCCCTGGGTCCGGATGCCCCTCGAGCCACCGTGGATCCGGATCCGAGCAGCTTGACTGCTGACACGGGGGCAGCACAGGAGTACCGCCGCTGCTGGAAGGCGTACCGGGGCAGATGGTGGGGAGCAGCAAGGTGTCAGTCCCCCTGCAGGTAGGGAGGGCCCCGGCCTCTGGGGTTTTGGTGGGATGTTTGGGAGCGCAGGGTGCAGGGAAACCAGGTTACTCACTGCGGGTAGTCATGGTGCAGGATGAGGATTATAAAGCAGACACTCACATGGAAGATAAGCCAAAGACTCTGTGCATTACAGTCTCTACGGGGGAACCCATCCAGCTGTCCGCTCCCACCGGTTTCACTGGGTAATCTGGAGCCGCCTCCATGCACAAGTTAGTTCTCTGTGTGGCCCCTTGGCTTGAAGCTGTTAGGGCCCCGCTCACTATGTTTTTAGTGTAACTGTGCTCTTGCTGCCTGGCACTTGGGTTTTTAGTGGGCCGCTTTACTGGAAAGCCTATCCCCTGCGATGTGCTGTCGCCTTCAATCTCTGAGCTCCTAGGGAAGTTCATAAAGAGACTCTCCCTCCCAGGTTAATTATCAGGACGATGAATTGCTCCTGACCTAGGGTCCTGTACCCTGTCGTCCTCGGTACCGGTCAGTTCTTTTGGATGTCTGATGCCGACAGTCCTCCTAGACTATGTTCATCGCACCCTTCCAATGTCGTTGCCACCGGTCCCCGACTCCTCTGGTCCCTGACCACCATCTGCGACCCAACCTCAGTCTAGCTCCCCGGGAGCTACTACTCCCTAACTCCTCACTCTTTGAGGGCTCTCACTACTCTCCTGTCTTCCTCTAGACTCAACTGACTGAACTTCCCTCCCACCAGTCTGCCTGACCCCTAGGTGGGTGGCCTTATTCTGCTTAACCAACCCACTGGTATGTCTGACAGGTCATGATGTCAGGTGTGATTGGGATTTGTGCTGATGTTAGTGACATTGATTTCTTAGGAACCTGGAACCAGGGGGGGTAGGTCCTGCACCCTGAGTAAGGATTGCAGCACCCTGTGGCACCCTGATATACTCAGGGGTGCCACACATCATATCAGTCAAACTTTCTGCGCTGTTCCAATAAATGCAGTTGATAATGGCAATCACAGGACCCTTCCAATTCTGGGTGTATTACATTATTTGGCTGACTTTATCAAACTAAAAATAATTTGCACTTTGTTAACAATTAAAAATGATGGAAACAGCATCACATGGATCAAGGGGTCACATGTATAGAATTTGTGATGGATATGGTGTTTTTGTAATAGTCTAACCCTCATTCATTACTATTATGATTGCAAAATACTTTATTGCTACTATTAGTATACTTAACAATGTAAATATGGGGAGACATCAGCCATCAATATAAATTTGCCTCAAATAATGTGTCCTTTATACCCTACTGCCTGGATCATTACTGGCCAATGCATTGTGATTAAAGATAGGTGAACCCACATATATTTTTTTAAAAATACCTGGTTCGGGACTGGATTTGAACATGAACATCTGCCGGGATGCCGATCCCCATATAAGTCTATTGGTCCTCAACATTGTGCTTTAAAATGGTGGTAGAAAGGGCTAGAGTTATTAAAGCAGGAATATTATACCTACCGAGTCTCTCGCATGGCTGAAATACTACTTCCAGGTCTGCTCGTTAACCCTCACACATACTCACTGCTTCGTCTGTGATTGGTTGTAGTCAGACCGCACCCCCACCCTGTTTGACAGCATCTGTGATTGCTTGGAATCACACACGGAACCTGCATAGCTATAGTGTAAAAATAAATAAAAAAATAAATTGACATAGAGTCTCCCCATATTGTGATACCCAGCACAGATAAAGAATGCAGTTACCAGCTGCATTCCCCAGCCATGTGCCTATCTTGGGGCTGGTATTCTCAGGCTGAGGGTGCTCATAGTTATTGGCTTCCCCCAGCTAAAAATAGCAGCCTGCAGCCACCCAAAATTGTCGCACCCATTAAATGCGACAATCCTGACATTTTACCCAGCTCATCCCGATTAGCCTGATGCAGTGGTAATCAGGGTAATATAATGGATTAATAGCAGCTCACAGGTGCCACTAAGCCCTAGATTAGTAATAGGAGGTGTCTATGAGACTCCCCGATTTCTAATACTGTAAGTAAAAAGACATAAACACAAACATCCAAAAACATTATTTGAAATAAAATACAAACTACCCTCTTTTTCAAATTTATTAACCCCAAACACCCAGCTCTGACATAATCCACACGAGGTCCCACAAAAATCCTGGCTCTGCTACATACTGAAGTTACAATGTGCAGACACAGAACATGACCATACCCTGTGTCTTCAGGCAGAGACTGACTGAGCTGCAGCTGTGAGTGGTGACATCACTCAGTTTATGTGCGGTCACAGCTAGGTTTCCAAGGTACCCCACCTGTAGCCACCTGACCTCATTGAACTCAGTGACCTCGTTGTGGGACCTCATGTGGATTACATCAGAACTGAGTGTTTGGGGTCAATAAATTTGAGAAAGTGGGTAGTTGAACAAAACCCTGATAGAGCAATTGAGTATAATGAGACAACTGAAGTTTAAAGTCTGCAACTTTGGACTCATTTGACATTTTTTTCTGGTGGTATCCAATTGTTTTTTTTCAGGACGGAGTGCTGATCATCTGTACTAAAACATTTGGAGACAGTAGCATAGTCTGTTGTGCTATTGTGTCTGGTTTAAAAGATGGGAGCAACCCAAAAAAAGTCAAATGAAGTCAAAATTTGTAGACTTTGCACTCAGTTGGCCTCACTCTACTCAAGCTTTATCAAGATTGTTTTGAATTTTTTTTTTTTTGGACTTCTGATTTAAATTCTTGACAAGGACAGCAAAGAAAGCAGAAACATAGTTTAAAGCTAGTCTAAGGCATTCATGGGTTAGTAAACAGTATACACACAAATGAGTGAGGCCCAGATCATCGCCTCTTACAAATTTACTTGGATTGTATTCTTTAATGTCAATTTGATGTCACTTTTTGGATGGTTGGGTGATGACTGAAACATGAAATCTAGCTCCAGCCATTTAAGGCTAATTCAACCATATCATAATTGGAATCAAATAACCAGCAAGGAAAAGCCCCGATCATCTGTCCTGTCAAGCTTTACTTCTACCAAAAAAAGATTAGAACATTTGATTCCTTGCTAATAATTTTGATGTTGAATTACCCAACTGATTTGTCTCCAGCCATTATTCCACTTAGATCGGCTGAATTATATTACAATTTTAAGAACCAGCTGCAGTACAAATGATATCTCTCGTGATAAATGATAATTTGACTGTCTTTGTGAATGTCCTAGAGTTAAGGTTAATGCTTCACAATCATCATTCGAATATTATCTAAAACAATAGCACCAAGAATAATCTTTGTGGAGAAAAGAACACAGAGTGCCCTTTTGGATTATTTAAGAAGTTTTGTTCTATTAGAACTGACAGTACTGGAAAAGCACACTTTAATGAAAAAATGTCTACTTTCAGACGCAGCCGTGTATGAGAGGTGAATATGAGTAGAAATTCGAGAGATATTACAGTTTCAGAAAACAAAACATGTCCATAGTCTACATCCAGGTGACAGAAATAAGCCTGTGTGATGATCACTTATGAGCCACACCCGTGCTAACTGTATTGTAAGGCCGGGTTCGGACCATACATAACGATCAATATATGGACCAAGAAGCCTAGACTGACCACAGATCTATGAGTCTGCATCTAAACCCGGCCTACCAGTAGCAAGTCATGTACCTGTGTGTCCATCACATTGCCAAGAACACATTATGAAGGCAAACAACAGTTTTCAATCTACAGAAGAGACCTGAGGCCATATAGGAACAAAACATTTCAGATTTCTGATTTAAAAAGTCAAAACTCTTATATGATGAACATACAACCTGGTATGGAATTTTGGTGAAATTCATCAGACCAGTCATGCCCGCAAATTGTGAACGAGACTGGATTCTTCATGTGGTCTTCAGAATTTTGGATGGGTGCAGGAGCTGCCATTTATTTACATGTACTAGTGTATTCCGTAAATCGGAGAAAACTAGGGTATGCTCTGATTTTTTTCACAAGAAACTCAAGGTCTGTGTGGAAAATAGCCCATGTGAACTGCCTAGGCAAACAATGGGTCTGTGCACTATTCATTCTCCACATGGAACAAAAATATATTCAGATGACTGTACCTTTAGAGTGGCTATACACATTAGATGAACATTGGCTGCAGTTGTCTATTTCTGTAGGAATAATTGACCATTTATAGTCAATTATTGGTCATAAAAATATGACTGCTGGGGGTCTAGACATTGGAACCCACATATCCTGTGATCCAATGCCCCCATGTGGATGGAATGATGGTGTGTGTGTGTGTGTGACCACTGCATGTATGACTGCCGAATATGTGACCATCTCTTGTGTGCAGTCTTAGCTGTCTGTGCCCATGCACTACAGCTCCCAGAGACTTATAGAAGTGAATATAGAGGTGGTTCAGTTCTCTGGGGTATGGGATCTACTTTCTCATGATCAGATGAAGTCCCAGTGGTCAGACATTGAGGGATCATACACCGAAAGGGGTATTCCCATCTTCAAGATCCTATCCAAATATGTAGTAGGAATAATAATAATAATAATAATAATAATAATACTAATAACAATAATGATAATAATAATAATAATAGCAAATAACTCAAATTAGAAATGTAGTATATTTCTTCTGATTCACTATGATCCTTATCTCATGTTCAGGGCATTGCAGGACCTTAGGTATCCATGGTTATGACGACGAGTAACTAACTAAATAACTATGACTAAATGCATGTGTGGCGCCCTGGACAAGCCAGGTCGTCGCAGGTACTGCAACAACACACCCCACACCCCGGTTAGGCACATCAGTCACACACGAATCCTTGTTGCCTCCCTCCAGGGGCTGATGTCCACACCAGGTGGGGTGGAGCCAGGCGGTTGGCTCCACCCACTGAGGAGTTCACAGTCCTGGAGGCGGGAAAGGAAGTCGGAGTAGTGAGAAGTGAGAGAGAAGTGAGGAGTGCAGTTAGGGAGAGTGAAGGAGTAAGTGGCAAGTAAGGAGCAGTCTGACCGTGTCCGGGTACGTGGTCTGGGCACATACAGCAAGGTTGGCAGACGGTGGTGGCCGTCTGCAGGAGAGGCCGATCGACGCGGAACCATAGGACTGGGGTCGGGCGGTGGCCCGCTGGTACCGAAACGGGGAGCGAAGAGAAGCCAGCACCATTCGGCAGGTCCTACGGACCCCGACCAGGCTTACAGTCGCCGTTAAACCAGTCAAATCCGTTAGCGACGGGAACCTCCGGGGTTTCCCAGCAGCAAAGACCCGATTGAAGGCAACCGTCCAAACCGTGAAGGGAAATACAGTCACCGCCAAGGCTACAATTCCCAGGGCCAGAGCCTGCGGGCAAAAGGAGCTCCTCCGGCGCCTATCCAAGCTGGGGAGCGGGTTACCGGTGGGAAGCCATCGGGGCCGAAAACACACTACAGGTGCAGGGAAAGGCAGCCACCGCCAACCTACCGGGAGTGACCACTGCAGCCGGCTGCGGGACCCGTCCATCCAGCCGTTTGTTTTACCAGAGACTCCGTATACATTATTGGCTGAGTGAGTACCACTGTGCCATCTGGCACCGCGCTGCCCCCGCGACCCTGCACCCCACCAAACCCTGCCATCCACATTCCATTCACCTCACCGGGCCCCGGGACCACCACAACCCCCTACCCACGGAGGGGAGAGAAAACATCTCGGCTGCTCCCTGTCATCGCTCCCGGGATCCCCCGTCCAGAGCAGCGGTGGTCTCCCAACCTCACCACAAACCATGGGTGGCGTCACGGACCAAATCCCCAAACCAAACTACTCCCCTTTTACTCACGGGCGAGGAGCGCCGCTCGAGTCCCCGGATCCGGCCCACCACTCGAGCCACCGAGCAGCAAGCAGCAGGCAGTAGCAGCGCCGGACCCAAGCGTGGTGAGCGCAGCGCCCCCCTCCCCGCCCGCGACACATGGTTGTAACCATGGATACCTAAGGTCCTGCAATGCCCTGAACATAAAGTAAGCGACGTAGTGTATGAGAAGAACTATACTACAGTTCTAATTGGAGGTATTTGCTATTATTATTATTATTATTATTACACCTGCTACATATTTGGACAGAACCTTGAAGATGGGAATAACCCTTTAAGTGTATGATCCCTTAATGTCTGACCACTGGGACTTCATCTGATCATGAGAAAGTAGAATATTATTATTACACCTACTACATATTGGGCTAGGATCTTGGAGATGGGAATAACTCCTTATCCCTTCATGTAGTGGATATTTCAGGAATGTTTTTCATGTGATAACCTATTGATCCGTGTGAACCCACAGGCAGCTGAACACTTCTAAAAAAGTGTTTTAAAGGGAATCTGTCACTAGATTTCTGCTATCTCATCTAAGAGCAGCATAATGCAGGGGCAGAGGCCCTAATTGCAGCAATGTGTCACTTACTGAGATGCTAGATTTTATAAAATAAGTGTTTTATCAGCAAAAGGTTATCCCTACAGGCTTAAAAAAAACTGCTGCTATGTAGCTCTCCATATTCATGAGCTCTTTATAACCCCGCTTCCACCACAAACTTAAATTGACAACTTTCTGCCTATGCACAGTGTACTGGAACCAAAATAAAACCATGGAAGATGTATCTTGCAGCTGCTGACAATATATAGATCCAATACAACAGGTGGGGTTTGAGAGGTGGTTTATTTCTATGCATTGTGAAGTGAAACCCCAATTTTGCAACAGCGCAGTTCTTCTTCCACAGTTTTATTCTGTTTCCAGTACTTCTCTGCTGCACTAAACCTGTATCACTGCCTGTGAGTCACAGAACCATACAGTAAGCTACCAGCCCTCTTGATCTCTTCTCTGTTTTTTTTTTGTTGGTTAAAACCCTATTGCGCATGTCTATCCACATTAATCTATGCACAGAGTACACAGAAACTGACATATCAGTTATGTGGGCGGGGTAAGGCTGCTTTCACACATCTGGTAGGTGCAGAGCCGGCCAGTCTGGCTCTAAAACCTATGCAACGGATGCGGCGAAAAAGCCGCATCCTTTGCATAAGTTTTTTAAATGCGGCCCGTCCGGTTATTGCCGCTTGCGGCATGCTACTGAGCATGCGCAGTAGCTAAAACCGCATGTGGCAGCCGGATGCGGTTTTTACCGCATCGCGCTGCATCCGGTGTCCATAGGCATGCATTGAAAAATGCGCCGCTTCGGCCGGATGCGGCGCAATGCGTTTTTTTTGCCGCACAAAAAAACATGCCAGGCAACGTTCCATCTGGCTGCCGCATCGACTAAATCAGCCGCATGCGGCAAAAACCGGACGGAACGCAAGCCCATGCGGCACAATGCGGCACTAATTAAAGTCTATGCAGGAAAAACGCAGCCGGCAGCAAAAAAAAACGGTTGCGTTTTTCCTGCAAAGTGCCGGTTTGTGCCTCACAGGAAAAACCGGAGGTGTGAAAGCAGCCTAAGGCCTGTGACACACATCCGTGCCGCTGGCACGTGTTTGTCATTTTTTACACGTACCTGCGGCACGGAGACACGTTAACCAATGCTACCCTATTGTAGCAGGCACACACACGTAAAACCACACGGAACGTGTGTCTGTGTGCGTTTGTACGTGTGTGCGTTTTTCAAAGCGCTGACATGTCAGTGTTTTGTCCCGCAGCACGGGTGTCACACGGCCCGCACCCGTACCACACGGGTGTAGTGTGGATGCGGTCCCGTGTGACACGCGCCGGCGAAAACACACGTGTCAGTGAAAAAAAAAAAAAAAACATTAACTCACCTTCTCCAGCCCTCCTGTCTCTGCCGCTGCTGCCTCTTGCTGCCGACCACCGCTCATTATTCTCATTGAATATTCACTTCACTGCCTGGCAGCAGCAGCAGCGGGGAGACGGGAGGGCTGGGACCGAAGATCAGCAAGGACCAGGTGAGTATGTTAATTACCGGTTCTACGTGTGCTATCGCGGATAGCACACATAGAACACACACATGTCCCGCACGTACCAGAGACACGTACTTACCTGCACGCAACACGCAGGGGAAATACGTGTCTCTCGGCACGTGCGTGATTTTCACGTGAATGTGGCAGAGGCCTAATACACATCTCAGCATTCAGAGAATTTGCTATATCTCCAGCAGATAAAGCAAGGATTTTATCCAATTGACAACAGGCAGCCCAATCAGTGATATAGCACTGGAATCAGGGTCACTGCCCCTACATCATTTTCCACACTTGTAGAGTAGCAAAAACCTGGTGACAGACTCCCTTTAAACAATTGGTGGGAGGCTCAGGACACGGACTGCCACCAATTTCCACAGAATTAAAAGGTCTAAGAAATCTCAAGAAAGCCTCCAAAAGTTTAGCTGTCCAGCTGTTGAAAAGTAAAAATATGGTGCTGAGTTGGGTTTCCACTTTCAAAAGCATATGCTTAGGAAGTGAAGCTATTTCTTTCTGTTATACCCCTGTATAGTCCAGGACTTAGTAATACATTTTTTAGTAAAAGTACATTTTATTTATCAGCTGTAATAATTATTTTGGAATGTGATCAGCAATGTAACATGGCCATCGTCCAGACCACCTTGGAAATAAATGATCTATTATAGAATGTTCTCAGACAATATGAATTTTGATTGGACGAGCCAAGAATATTTAATATCTCGAATACGTTACAAATTTGGAGTAAAAAATCTCAAATTCTATAAACCTAATGCACACAGCTTAACATTTCATCTGTCAAAGAAAAGGTATCAAATGTTAAGTCATAAATCTTAACAAAGCAACATGATTCATTTCCCATTTAATCAACTAAAAAACAAGGAAACCAACCTCAGTATCAGACATCTCATGAAAGGTCTCAGCCTGACACAGATAACGCAGAATGAATCTAAAGATAACCACAAATCAATACATAAGGGTTACATAATATTACAGTTTAATGCTCTCCCAGCAAAACAGCCATTTATCAATGCAAAATAATGGCCCACTTTCCCCACTGGATTTGTTGTGTTGTGTTCCCAGTTCCCTAGTGGATGGTGTAGCTACTTTTCTTCATATGATCTATTTTTGATTACTACAAAGTATTATATGTGTAACTTATGCTAGAATAAGCAGCATGTAATTATAATGTCTAACAACACAGAATTGTGGATGGTAAAGTACAGCGTTCCTACGGTAGATCAGCCCTGACATTTTGTATAAAGCAGCTTTCTGAATTATGATCCATTGCATTCATATTGCATGTATACTGTATGTAGAAGTGGTGATGTGTAATAGAAAAGGCTCAATTTAATAATAGAATAAGAGAATGTGACCGCCAACAACAACATCCGGTAACTAAAAACTGGTTATAACCATTCCAGGGGCTACTAAGAGTAAACTATTAATGTTGGATCAGTGGGGGCCAGCCTCGGGGACCTCCATTGATCAGCACTCACTTTATGCTGATAAGTGAGGACTTAAGGGGGTGTTACACGCTGCGACATGGCTAGCGATGTCACTCGTGAAAGCACCCGCCCCCGTCGTTTGTGCGTCACGAGCAAATCGCTTCCCGTGGCACACAATATCGCTAGTACCCATTGCACATACTTACCTTCCTAGCGACATCGCTGTGGCCGGTGAACTGCTTCTTTTTTAAGGGGGCGGTTCGTGCAGCATCACAGCGACGTCACATGGCAGGCGTCTAATTGAAGCGGAGGGACAGAAAGCAGCCACATGGAAGTCACGCCCATCTCATTGCCAGAGGACGCAGGTACGATGTTGTTCGACGTTCCTGGGGTGTCACACGTAGCGATGTGTGCTACCTCAGGAACGATGAACAACCTGTGTCCTGCACTAGCAACGACATTTGGGAAATGGACGACGTGTCAACAATCAACAATTTTGTATTTTACATCGTTAGCGGTCGCTCGTACATGTCACATGCAACGTCGTCGCTAACGAGACCGGATGTGCGTCAAGAATTCCGTGACCCCAATGACATCTCGTTAGCGATGTTGTTGCGTGTAACGGAGCCTTTAGAGTAATGCGGGCTTTACACGAGACCGCCGATCGTGCGATGCATCGTCGGGGTCACGGTTTTCGTGACGCACATCCAGCATCGTACACGATGTCGTCTCGTGTGACACTTCCTAGCGACGCAGTATCGCTCACAAATCGTGAGTCGTGTACTCGTCGCTAGGTTTCATAAAATTGTTTAATTGAAATGGCGCCGGTTGTTCATCGTTTCCGTAGCATCACACGTTGCTCCGTGTGACACCACAGGAACGATGAACACAGCTTACCTGCGTCCCGTGGGACCCGCTGGCTATGTGGAAGGAAGGAGGTGGGCGGGATGTTTACATCCTGCTCATCTCCGCCCCTCCGCTTCTATTAGCCGGCTGCCGTGTGACGTCACTGACTCGCCCACCCCAGGGCTATGGGACACCCGGTGCCGGGCCGGACTAGTCCGGGGTTTGCTAGTGGTGGCTGGGCCCGACTCCATGGCCCTGGTGGGGTCAATTAAGATGGCTTCAGTGGGGGTGATTGTTAAAGTTTATAATTTTCGTGACGCCACCTGTGGTTTGCGGCTATTAAGCGGCCGCTGCTCTATGAGGCCTCCGGGGTGATGGAACGGCAGCAATGGTGCTACTGCTCCCCACAGGTGGAGCGGTGCCCCGGGGCAACAGTTGGTGCTTGTAAGTGTCTATGGTGATGTTGGTGTGAATGATACGGTGCAGGGCCGACAGGCAGTGAAAGAAACAGTCACAAACAGTAGTCTCTTTACCTTCTCCTCTTTTACTTTGAGAACAGTCCAGTCCTGGGAGACCGTTACAGGCGGTAGAGGGCTCCGGCCGGCCTGGAAGTAACTGAGGTATCTTTTTGGCCAAATGAGTATGAGGCCTACTCCTGTTCTTTCTTTGCTGTTATAGGACCCTGCACTCTGGATTAGCAATGGCCCTCTTGCTGCTGGGACCGATGATACGTCCCTCTCCCTGTGTAGTAGGCTGCGCAGGCCCTCTCTGGTGCTTCTCTGCTGGAGTCCACACCGGGCCCTGGTGATGCAGCTGTACCTTCAGGTTGTTTATGGGCCAGGTGCTTGCAGCTCTCCTGCCCTTCGGATTCAGCTACCAGGGAATATTTTAGGCCCTGGTGGCCACAGACTCTGATGTCCAAGTCTACTTCTTTGCCTCTCTGCAGCTCTGGCCTCCCTGGACTGAGCTAACCAGCTCCAGCCCCAGTTCACCAGACTGCACACTCTGCGTCTGCTCTCTCTGCTCTCTCCTCACAGACTGAGCACTAACTCCTCCCTCAGGTCAGACTTGAGGAATGCTCCCTGGAACTCCAGGTTCAGAGCTCCCCCTGCTGGCCTGAGGGAGAAACTGCGTTGGATGTTGAACTTACTGGCCAATAGCCCTCCCAATTACCTCCAGGCTCAGCATTAACCCTTTGGAGGAGTAATGCTGTTGTGGCGACCAGGTCCTGGGGCGCCACATCACTGTGACGCCGAACATCTCTCCCACTTCAGGAAGTGGACGTTCGTCATCCACAGCGAGGTCGTCCGGAAGGTAAGTGCATGTGACGAGGGTTAAACGACTTTGTGCGCCACGAGCAGCGATTTGCCCGTGACGCAAAAATGACGGGGGCGGGTACGATCGCTCGTGCTATCACACGATAGATCGACTCGTGTAAAGCAGGCTTTAGTGTTGTACCTGTAAAACTTTGAGTGCCTATTCTAAGTCCAGTCTAAAGACCTTAAAGGGAATTTGTCACTAGGTTTTAACCATATAAACTGCAGCCAACACCAGTAAGCCCTTATATAGAGCATTCTAGAATACTGTACATAAGAGCCCTGGCCGCTCTGTATATATAAAAACAGCCTATATTATATTCACCTGCGGGGCGGTCCGGTCCGATGGGCATTGCTGGTCTTATCCTATCTTCTTGTGATGACTATCCTCTTTGACTGCCCCGTGTGGATAATGTGCCCTACATTATCCACACAGTGTCCTCCATTGTTCTCCTGCGCATGCGCACTTCTCTTTGCCCTGCTGAGTGCAGACTAAAGCACTGTAATGCGCAGGTGCAGGTAAAGGTCACAAAATGCCCGCACATGCGCACTAACTTTAACTTGACATGTGCATTACTAGGATTTAAGTATGCCCTGCTTTCATTGGGTTTTCCAGTTTTGGAAAATCCCTCTCCCTTGACTGCAGTTTTACTATTTTAAAACTACCAATTGGGTTTTTGTCTCCCTTCCCGGGTCCAATGCTGATAATCCAATGCTGGGACCCCAACGTAGAGAAATACTTTGGCGTAGTGTTGGGGCTCTATTGCATTGATCAATTCAGTAGCTAAATTTCTCTTGATTCATATACTCATGGCAGTAATGCAGGTTCCATTTTTCACATTTCATGCTTACATATAGCTATTGGATTTTTCAAGTCAGTATTCACACAGCAGTTTCTGCTATTTCATGTATTCCCCTTACATAGTCACTGGTGTGCATACCTTATCTCCCCATAGTGATGTTTTTTAGGTTTTTGCACCCAGTTCAGACTTAGAATGGTGTTCCAAACATTATTCCTTATTTGTAAAACTTTGAGGGCCTATCTAAGTCCAGTCAAAAGACCTTAAAGGGAATTTGTCACTAGGTTTTAACCATATAAACTGCAGCCAACACCAGTAAGCCCTTATATAGAGCATTCTAGAATACTGTACATAAGAGCCCTGGCCGCTCTGTATATATAAAAACAGCCTATATTATATTCACCTGCGGGGCGGTCCGGTCCGATGGGCATTGCTGGTCTTATCCTATCTTCTTGTGATCACTATCCTCTTTGACTGCCCCGTGTGGATAATGTGCCCTACATTATCCACACAGTGTCCTCCATTGTTCTCCTGCGCATGCGCACTTCTCTTTGCCCTGCTGAGTGCAGACTAAAGCACTGTAATGCGCAGGTGCAGGTAAAGCTCACAAAATGCCCGCACATGCGCACTAACTTTAACTTAATATGTGCATTACTAGGATTTAAGTATGCCCTGCTTTCATTGGGTTTTCCAGTTTTGGAAAATCCCTCTCCCTTGACTGCAGTTTTACTATTTTAAAACTACCAATTGGGTTTTTGTCTCCCTTCCCAGGTCCAATGCTGATACTCGTCTCACTGCTACTGGAGTCATTTACTGTCTTCAGCGTCTACATCCAAACAGTACTACAGCCAATGACTGGACTCAGCAGCCTAAATTCATGGCATGACAGGGTCAGAGTCATGGAGTTCTCTGATTAGCTGCAGCGTTGTCGAAGAGACATCATTGCTGCAGACAATAACAAACACCAAGAGCAGCAGCCAAGACTAAATGCTGATACCAGGGATGGTTAGTAAATCACAGTTTGTTTTTTTGTTGTTTTTCTTAAAACAACTGCAATCAGGAGACGGGTTTTGAGAAAACAGAATCAATCAATGAATCTCACGGATAAATCATCACTGTCGTTTCAACAAACTTTACATAAATCAATAGTACAAGCAAATATAAGAATATATTGTACCTTATAAAAGAAATATGCCTTTTCCCCACTTTTCTGTCTACATCTTCTCTTTCCCCTTCCTACCTTCTCAGAAGTGTATATCTCAGACCAGTGCAGAATTCATAGGTTCACGGCTCAGTGCTGCTGTATAACGTCCACCCTGCTGTGCTGATGCTTTATAATAAATGTTTTATCAAATCCCAGAGCTGGATTTACAGCTATACTGCTCAGTACTGCTGTACAATGTGCTACTGCTGTCCATGCTTCTCTCTAGTACATGTTGCCTCACTTGGTTTCCTACTAAAGGAGACACTTAAACAGAGCTGCTTTTGTAGTGGCAGTCCTGGCTCTTCCATATATAACATATTCAGCTGTTCATTTCATTTACTGTAATGTTATATAATCACTTTTGAAATAAAGGTTGTAGACCAGCTCACCTGTCTGAGCTCAAGCCCCGGTGTCCTTGTTCTCCTTATTGCACGGACCCGAAGTGGGAGACTTCCAAGATATGTAGAACAAGGTGAAGATAGATCCAGCAAGGCAGAACGACTCCAAAGGGCAACAAAAAGTTTTTCTTTCCGACTTTATTATCCAAGAATAAAAAATTCCAGAGCTCTTGACAGATAATTATGTGCAAGGCGTATGCAGTATGGACTACGCGTTTCGGCGGACACAAACGCCTTCTTCACGGTCTTAAGCCAAAACTGATGTACTAGTGTGAGAGGGCTTCTATATAGTTAGTTAGCCCAGCCCACATAACCACTAGTGAGCTGAAACAGGTGAATTTGATTGGAAGAGCCCAAGTTAAACTAGCAACAGTTTTGCACATCTGACATATAAAAATGTAGCCTGAACAACACAGTATACATATATCACTTACGGGAATCAGTAAAAACAAGTGAACAGAGTGCACATGCATATACTTATAAGTGATCACTAAAAAATATTGCAGCATCAAGAATAACATAATACAAAATATTCTTAAAGAGAATACTAACTTGATTATTTACCATTCTATACATTGACCAGATATTAATATTGGACGGCAAGATCCATTCTATTATTGAAGCCAAAAGGGATCTTGGTTTCCAAAAGAAACATCCACTTGGTTTCTCTTGCAAGGATTTTTTTCTGACTATATATTCACTGTAAACAAAATGTGGCTGTCCCTGAGGATATATACTGATGTCTTGAGATTACAGAACATGGTTTATGACTAGAGATGAGCGGACCTGTGGAAATTTGTGTTCTCCGGGTTCGCCCAAACTTTGGTTAAAAGTTCAGTTTGGGACCTGGACTTGACCTAAACTTGATCCCGGAGCCCAAACCTCATATAAGTCAAAGACTAATGGGCTTAACTTGAGTAACGAATATAATGGAAGTCAATAATTGGGTAGTTTGGCTCTCTGCCCGCATACAGCCAGCCATGAACAGAGCATTTCTGGTGGGAAGGAGTTTTTTTTTACACACAGCATCCAAGAGTGTTGTTTATACCGAGAGTGAGAGCCATTCAGAGACTGCAAGTGGCTCTCGCTGGGCCGAGCACTGAGCAAACATGCCCCCCACAATGCTCGATCGACTGGTTAACATACGTGCAGCACCTGAACTTGGACAATAAAAGTACATTTTTG
Organism: Anomaloglossus baeobatrachus; assembly: GCF_048569485.1. Taxonomy (NCBI): domain Eukaryota; kingdom Metazoa; phylum Chordata; class Amphibia; order Anura; family Aromobatidae; genus Anomaloglossus; species Anomaloglossus baeobatrachus. Next base: position 474,731,522 of record NC_134358.1, on the reverse strand, counting down.
AGTCTGAGACCTGGAAACCGGTGTTCAGTACAAACCCAGAACTTTACAATTCAGATTCATGTTTATTTATTAGTTATAGAGATGAACGAACCCGAGGTTCGGTGTTAATACAAAGCACAGACTTTATAAAAAAAAAACATAGTTCGGAATTCGGGTACTTTACGTATGCAAACCAATTGATCAAGCATCGCTGTGCTTGGGTATGCTCGTTGCTCAGCCCAGTACGAGCTACTTGCACTGTTTGAATGGCTCATACTGAGGATAACAACAGAGTTATTGGATGTAATGTGCACAAACAAGACAAATAGAAAAATGTTACCATCCTCCCCCAGAAGTGCTCTATTTATGGCTGGTTGCATGTGGGCAGAGAGCTGAACTGCGCAATCAGGGACTTACAATGAGGTTCAGGTCATGTTCGAGTTCAAACCAAACTTTATCTAAAGTCTGTAAGAAAAAAAAGGTTTCCAGCAACTTCGTCCCAAATTAATTTTCTTAAAACGTGTAAGTTTATTCCATGATGTTAAAAACAGACGTACATGTTAAAAACATGAATAGCCAATGCGTTTCGAACATAGGGGTTCTAAAGCTGGGTTTACACACTGCAACATCTCAAACGACATCGCTGTAACGTTACCGGTTTTGTGACGCAATAGCGATGTTGTTTGCGATGTTGCAGTGTGTGAAACCTATCAGCGACCCGGCCCCTGCTGTGAAGTTGTAATCGTTACAAATCGTTCAGGACCATTCCTAGGTCCTTTGTTTCCCGCTGTGCAGCAAGCATCGCTGGAAAGTTTCAGTGTGTGAAAGACTTTGCAGAGACTTTGTTAGCAACTTCCCTTTCAAAAGGCTGCTTATCAACGTTCCCAACAACCAGCTAGGTCGCTCTGCAGGTCCGGATCGCTGTTGAGTTGTTGGCCAGGTTTGCCTGTTTGACAGCTCACCAGAGACTTAGCAGAGACTTAGGGAGGTCGCTGTTACGTCACAAAACCGGTGACGTTACAGCGATGTCCTTTGCGATGTTGCAGTGTGTAAACCCAGCTTTACACTTGGCTAGACATATCAGTCAGTGACCAGGAACCTGATAACCTGGTCACTGACTGATATGTATAGCCAAGTCTAAGAACCCCTATGCTTGAAACGCGTAGGCTGTTCAAGTTTTTAACATGTATGTCTGTTTTTAACATTATGGAATAAACTTACAAGTTTTAAGAAAGTTAATTTGGGACGAAGTTGCTGAAAACGTTTTTTCCTATGTATCTCCACTTTCTGGACAAGAAGTCTGCTCTCCGTGCACCGCCCTGGACTAAGGATCCACGTTTGGATTGAACAGGTGAGCTGACTGAATTTTTTTTTACTACATACAAGTTTATCTAAAGTCCGGTTGAACCCGCCAAACCAAGCTTCCGCTGGTCCGCTCATCTCTAATTATTTATGACACCTAAATGAGCAAGGTTCTTTATAAAGGAGGTTATATTCATAAGACAATTCTTGTAAAACCCAGATTCCGAAAGTCACAATTCTAATTTTTTACTACTTAGTGAGCGCATTTAAGCAGCAGTCACTCTTTGGTTAGAAACCGCAGAAACCCCATGCCGCAGAGGTCTTTCAAATGTTTCTCGGCACAATGACTTAATCCTGCCACAAAACAGCTATATCCCCTATAAATGATGGGATCATTACGATCGTCTGTGCAGTCTTCCAGATGGAACAGCTGATTCCCTAAAAGATCAAGTGATTCTACAGGGAAACAGTGGACAGGCCGCAATGACACTTGGCTACCGCGGCTTTCAGCGTGACCCCTGAGTGCGAATACAGCTTTAGATTTTACAAGAGCTCCTATTGTTGTTAATTAATAGTTGTATGTAAACTGACAAAAATTTATATTTTCAATCTAAAGTGTTAGAAGCGTGTTAAAAGAATAATTACATTGTATTAAAAATGAAGCTACTGCAGAAATCATCTCGATACATTTTCGTCATATCTTTTAAGTTTACTTTATTGAATCTCTGCACTTCTTTATTACTGACAGTAATGTATCTTCTTCTTGGTGATGGACATTACCTTACCACTGTTACACTGTTTTATCACATCATCAATGATCTTAATTGTTATGGGTTACGGGCCATCTGCTGAGTGGTTTGCAACAGTTCATTTACCCAAAATGCCTTTACTTAGATAGTAAATGATCTTCAGCAAAAGCTCGGTCCTATTCTTTGTTCATCATATTATAATTAGGCCGCTTTTGATCCACAAGAGCATATTCTTTTCATTTGTTTTTGGCAAATGAAATGTAAATCAAAACTTTCTCTTGGTTCTTTATAAACTTGTTTGACCACCCTTTCTGCTTTTGTTTAACATGCCTTTACCCCCAGTTAATCAGCTGAAGAAAACCAGTCCGCCACATTTTTTGCTTCTCCCATTCTATGCCGTACTTTTTTTTTTTTTTGCTTTACACAAGAGAAAACCTATCAAACTAAATATTTATTAGATTTTTTTATTCAAGGGGATTTTCAATCTTCTTTAATATATGCTTTACATACTGACCTATCAGTCCCTACATCTCTTCCTTATAGGTGTCCAGCTGCGTCGATCCCTCAATATCATCCATCTTTTTCGGTGTGGCTAAGACTTTTTCTCTCATTTCTTTTCTAATACAGTGCCTACAAGTAGTATTCAACCACCTGCAGATTTAGCAGGTTTGATAAGATGCAAATAAGTTAGAGCCTGCAAACTTCAAACAAGAGCAGGATTTATTAACAGATGCATAAATCTTACAAACCAACAAGTTATGTTGCTCAGTTAAATTGTAATAAATTTTCAACATAAAAGTGTGGGTCAATTATTATTCAACCCCTAGGTTTAATATTTTGTGGAATAACCCTTGTTTGCAATTACAGCTAATAATCGTCTATTATAAGACCTGATCAGGCCGGCACAGGTCTCTGGAGTTATCTTGGCCCACTCCTCCATGCAGATCTTCTCCAAGTTATCTAGGTTCTTTGGGTGTCTCATGTGGACTTTAATCTTGAGCTCCTTCCACAAGTTTTCAATTGGGTTAAGGTCAGGAGACTGACTAGGCCACTGCAACACCTTGATTTTTTCCCTCTTGAACCAGGCCTTGGTTTTCTTGGCTGTGTGCTTTGGGTCGTTGTCTTGTTGGAAGATGAAATGACGACCCATCTTAAGATCCTTGATGGAGGAGCGGCGGTTTTGGCAAAAATCTCCAGGTAGGCCATGCTATCCATCTTCCCATGGATGCGGACCAGATGGCCAGGCCCCTTGGCTGAGAAACAGCCCCACAGCATGATGCTGCCACCACCATGCTTGACTGTAGGGATGGTATTCTTGGGGTCGTATGCAGTGCCATCCAGTCTCCAAACGTCACGTGTGTGGTTGGCACCAAAGATCACGATCTTGGTCTCATCAGACCAGAGAACCTTGAACCAGTCTGTCTCAGAGTCCTCCAAGTGATCATGAGCAAACTGTAGACGAGCCTTGACATGACGCTTTGAAAGTAAAGGTACCTTACGGGCTCGTCTGGAACGGAGACCATTGAGGTGGAGTACGTTACTTATGGTATTGACTGAAACCAATGTCCCCACTGCCATGAGATCTTCCCGGAGCTCCTTCCTTGTTGTCCTTGGGTTAGCCTTGACTCTTCAGACAAGCCTGGCCTCGGCACGGGAGGAAACTTTCAAAGGCTGTCCATGCCGTAGAAGGCTAACAGTAGTTCCATAAGCCTTCCACTTCTGGATGATGCTCCCAACAGTGGAGACAGGTAGGCCCAACTCCTTGGAAAGGGTTTTGTACCCCTTGCCAGCCTTGTGACCCTCCACGATCTTGTCTCTGATGACCTTGGAATGCTCCTTTGTCTTTCCCATGTTGACCATGTATGAGTGCTGTTCACAAGTTTGGGGAGGGTCTTAATTAGTCAGAAAAGGCTGGAAAAAGAGATAATTAATCCAAACATGTGAAGCTCATTGTTCTTTGTGCCTGAAATACTTCTTAATACTTTAGGGGAACCAAACAGAATTCTGGTGGTTTGAGGGGTTGAATAATAAATGACCCTCTGAATAAACTTTTCACCATTTAAAAAAAAAAATAAAAAAAGAAATAACATTCTTTTTTGCTGCAGTGCATTTCACACTTCCAGGCTGATCTACAGTCCAAATGTCACAATGCCAAGTTAATTCCGAATGTGTAAACCTGCTAAATCTGCAGGGGGTTGAATACTACTTGTAGGCACTGTATACCTGTTGTTGATCTACATCAGGCCCATGTAAAGAATAATGTTGCTATTCATTTATGATGATCTCAGTTACTTTAAAAGGTTATTCCCAAAAATTAAATTATTCCCTATCGCTTATTACCTGAAATCAGGTTTTACACATGGATTGATAATTTTGAGAATGAATGATCAATGCAGGAGAAGAGAGAAGTCCATTTCTCATATATGATATATTATAATGTTTCTAAATTTCACATGTACTATTGATTTATTTAAAAATAAATAAATAAATAATAAAAGGATGGTTACTCTATAAAAATGTTATGGTCTAAATACCAGATTAACATTGTATCTAGTGTTGGAGAACACTTATGACCAGTATCTTAAGGTACCGTCACACATAACGAGATCGCTAACGAGATCGCTGCTGAGTCACGGTTTCTGTGACGCAGTAGCGATCCCGTTAGCGATCTCGTTATGTGTGACACCTACCAGCGATCAGGCCCCTGCTGTGAGATCTCTAGTCGTTGCAGAATGCTCCAGGACATTTTCTTCACAGGGTCACAGTGACTGCTGAGATCATTATACAGGTCGCTACTGCGACCTGTATCATTCCTGCATCGTTGGTAAGGTCTGACTGTGTGACATCTCCCCAGCGACCTCCCAGCAACTTACCAGCGATCCCTATCAGGTCGCATCATTTTTGGGATCGCTGGTAAGTCGTTGTGTGTGACTGGGATTTAGTATCTCTTTCAGAATCCTTTCAGAATAGAGCTGAGCAAAGTGTGGCTCACAAGCCACATTGGGCAAGCAGACCGAGACAGCCATGGGGCTGAAAACCATGGCACATAGGTCACATCATGCCCTCAACCACCACTCGTCTGATGCTACACGCTTCCCAATGTCACAGCTATTTGCATCAACAGGATGTAACGACCGGTGAACACATTGGTGCCGGGCAGTGCAATTTCCTAATAACACAGTGTTTCATTACCAAAAAAAAGGTCACTGGTTCGAATCAAGGAGTAGCCATGAAGAAGATTTCCCAAGAAAAGAGAAACAGCATCATCCAGCTCATCGATAGCGGTCTCTCGGCCAAGAAAATTACCAAACTGCATTGTGTGAGTGCCATGACTGTTGAAAGAATATGAAATGAAGTCTGTCCATCCATTCTGAAGCCAAGAGATGGATGTACAGGCAAAATATTTGAGTCAACAATTATTAATTAAAGGCTCATTACAAGAGCGTGAAAAAGTAAAATGTTATGGTTCTTGGAACATGGCAACAAAAACAAATTTATTTTCAAATTTCTGAATTTTTTTTCACCACTTAATTAAAAAAACTATACATGTTTGGCATCTTCGTATTCATACTGACCTGTATGTATTCATACTGCCAGGTCAGTTTTACCATGTAGTGAACATGGTGAAAAAAATCCAAAAGATAATTGTGGAATTTTTGTTTCCATTTTCTAGTACGCTATATGGTAAAATAAATGGTACCATTTAAAAGTACAGCGCCTCTCGCAAAACATAAGCCCTCATAGGCTATATTGAGGGAAAAGTTAAAAAGATGTGGGTCTTGAAAGAAGGGGAAAAAAAAAACAAAAATGAAAAAACGGAAAATGCCATGGCTTGAAGGGATTAATTGATGATGGATTAACGAATAGCCCATGTCGCCCATTAAAGAGTTTTTGAGATAAAGAGCTCTAATTCCTAAACTTTTACTTCAATTAGGATGTGAATAAATACCCTCAAATTAAAGATGAGATTGTTATATAAGGCCAAATTTATATAATTAGATCTTGAAAATGTTTTGGTAAACAGGTAAATTGCCAAAACGTGTGTCACTGTCCAAATACAGTATTTGTGGACCTAACTGTATGTAAAGGCAATATAAATGTTAATTAAAACAGTAAAGCTACAATAGAGGAATTTCAGACAGTTACAATTTGTAAACAAATGAACCAATATATTTACCCTAGAGATCAGTTTATCAATCCCCAGAGTCAAGTTAAATTTCCTCCTTTGGAATTCAATTCATGAGGATCACAAAACAAAAAATTGCCCAGTGACATTTCACACACTACTGGAGACTCAAAGAGCAAAATATTTCCCAAAGCAAAATTTATTGTGTTCTGAGCAACAAATTTTCAATACAACTCATGACTATCAAGTGGTATCACCTATAGATGACTAAAGCCTGCTTTACACGTTAAAATTAATCATGCAATCGCATTTGCAATCCACTTCCTGAAGGGGGAGGGACATTTGGCGCCACAGCAACATCACACATCAGCAGGCCAATAGAAGCGGAGGGGCGTAGATGAGCGGGACGTAAACATCCCGCCCACCTCCTTCCTTCACATTGTGGGTGGCCGCAGGTAAGCTGCAGTTCAGCGTTCCCGGGGTGTCACACGGAGCGATGCGTGCTGCCACGATGAACAACCGGTGCAGAGAAGGACGTGCGATATTTAGAAAATGAGCGACGTGTCAACGTAGTTAACAGACGCTCGTAGCTGTCACACGCTACGATATGTCAAACGGCGCCGGATGTGCATCACTTACGACATGACTCCGTCGACATATCGTATAATATATCGTAGCGTGTAAAGCCCGCTTAAGTTATCAGCCAAGCATCTCCCTGCTTCACTGTCCATTGTTTTTCTCCTGCACAGTTCTGCTACGTCCAGTACCAATGACTTATCTGGGCATCTACTCCCTGACAATATTGTCATATATACTGTAGCACTGCTGCTACCAGGGCTGCTGTTGCTAACCCTACACTTGCAGACATCTCCTTACCTATGTTTAAAGGGAACCTGTCAGCAGATTTGGGGCCTATAAGCTGCGGCCATCACCAGTGGGATCTTATGTACAGCATTCTAACATGCTGTATATAAGAGCACAGGCCGCTGCGTAGAACGTAAAAAACACTTTATAATACTTACCTAAATGGTCGCTGTGGTGGAGTTGGGCCATATGGGTGTCTCCGTTCTCTAGTGCCAGCACCTCCTCTTTCGGCCATCTTCGTCCTCCTACTATAGCTTGTGTGCATGATGCATCCTACGCCATACACACTCGCCGGACCCGCACAGGCGCACTACAATACTTTGATCTGCCCTGCTTAGGGCACATCAAAGTGCGCCTGCGCAGGACCTCAATGCCAACGAGTTTGGATGACGTAGAACATGTCATGCACCCAGGCTTCAGAAAAAGGATGACAAAGATGGCCAAAAATAGTAGGTGCCGACACCGGAGAACGGAAACGCCCATATGACCAAACTCCACCGCAATGACCATTTAGGTAAGTATTATAAAGTGATTTTTACATTCTACACAGTGGCCTGGGCTCTTATATACAGCATGTTAGAATGCTGTATATAAGAGCCCACTGGTGGTGGCCGCAGCTTATAGGCCCCAAATCTGGTGACGTTTCCTTTAAACCTTGCAGCTTCTGCTGCATCCACTGCCACTACACAGCCATCCTGGCTGCTGACTGTGTTTTATTCCTCTTATGTGCTGCTTTTGAATAACCTACTCTTCTGAAGAAACACAAATATGAAACAGCTCCACTAATAGGGCCATATTTTTGCATAGCTTATTGACAAGCCATTGGTTTTTCACTTTGAAAACAGCCACAAGAGGGACAATTTTTTTATGGCCTGATAAAAAAGTCTTTGTAATAGTTTAATCATGTTAAAAATAGCAAACTTGTTGTGGATCCTCAGAAAAGGATACTATTTTACTCCTAGTTGAGAAGTCATTACTACTTCACCAATAAAACAGCTAACCTGTTCCTGCTTCCTAGAAAAAAAGGAATAATTGTTGCACCACTTTTAGCAAAGAAAAAAGCTCTTGATACTCACCAGAGATAGTGTAGGACTGCCCCTTGAGATTTGCCGTGGAGTGGCGGGGTAGCTCAAAATATTGCAATGTTTTGCCAAAAATCTCCATTTATTAATAAGTACAGTTTAGAAATTGTGCTGGCTCCCTCATTTTGATTTTTCTGTTGGCAGGTGGTTAGCCTCCACCAAGCCGTGCACCCATATTTTGGTTGTTCTAGCTGTCTGATTTTGGCAATTGGTGACTGTTCACACTCAGCCATCAGCCCTGTCCACAGGCTATTTAATATAAACAGCACTTGCCTGGGCCTCTCCCGCCCACAGCTGTGACTTAGTCACAGGTACGGGAATGAAAAGCATCAGGTAAGTGCTGTTTTAAATAGTTCTGCTTTTAAATGTGTGAGGCCGCATGGCACCCTTCAGATAAAATAAAATATTGGACTGCCCCTTGAGATTTGCCGTGGAGTGGCGGGGTAGCTCAATATATTGCAATGTTTTGCCAAAAATCTCCATTTATTAATTAGTACAGTTAAGAAATCGTGCTGGCTCCCTCATTTTGATTACTCACCAGAGATAATTTTGGAACCACCTATGGTAAAAAGCAATTTTTTCATCCGCTTGCAATGACTGTATATAAATACCTATATATACTGTATTTTTATATATATATATATATATATATATATATATATATATATATATACATTGTGGGCCATTTATATGGATAGACCTAAATAAGAGTTGAGAATTTCATAGGAAAAACAATGATGTGCTTGGTTTTAACGTAACTTTGTTCGTTCATTAGTTATTTACAATTTTAGGACCACTTGTAAAACGTGTGCTGCCCATTGTGTTGGATTGTCAATGGATTCCTCTTCTCCCACTCTTGACACACTGATAGCAACACTGCAGAAGGAATGCTAGGACAGGCTGCCAGTATCCGTTCTTTCAGATGTTGCACATCTTGTATCTTCACAGCATAGACAATTGCCTTCAGATGTCCCCAAAGATAGAAGTCTAAGGGGGACAGATCGGGAGACCTTGGTGGCCATTCAACTGGCCCACGATGACCAATCTACTTTCCAGGACACTGTTCATGTAGGAATCCTCGGACCTGACACCTATAATGTGGTTACGTTAAAACCAAGCACACAATTGTTTTTCTAATGAAATTCTCAATAAGTTTGATGTGTTTTTCCCATTGGAAAAAATAAAGTTGGATCCAAAATGGCCGACTTTAAAGTAGCCACCATGGTCACCACTTATCTTGAAAAGTTTCCCCCCTCCCATATACTAATGAGCCACAAACAGGAAGTTGATATCACCAACCATTCCCATTTTAATGAGGTGTATCCATATAAATGGCCCACCCTATATAAAGGGATAATTATTTAAACTATGTTTACAATTTTAAGGAAACTTGTCATGTCCCCAAATGCTATTAACCTGCAGATATAAAGTTAATTTGCTTGTTAATAGCGCTCCACAGCTGTGGGAGCCCACCATACTAAAAGCATAGCTACCTATATGAAATTAACTTTATTCTGTCCAGCAGCCTCCACTTTTCAGTCATAGAGGCACGCCAATGCAGCTTCAGTCAATGCTCAGTAGTGAGCAGCAACTGTAGCACACCCCGGCACATTGACTGACAGCCATCTCCGCTCTGATACCATGCAGAGATGGCTGTCAGTCAAATACGTGTAAATTTAGGACATCTTGACATCACACCATGCCCCGTGGCCTTGTGTACATTTTTACTAAATTTGAACAGAAGCATTTTAGCTAATGCAGATTTATTAAATGTTTAAGTCCAGTTTAATTACAGTGGAATATATTTTCTTATCTCTAGTTAATTGGACAGGTGCCTCTGAACATTTCCTATAGGAAGCTGTGTAGGAATAAGTCTTCCCAGTTGATATTCTTTTCTAATACTGGAGATACCAAGAGTTCTGATGTAAGAAGAGGCTCCTTACACTGCTGCACATACTGTCTTTCTGAACTAATACTGGATGTTAAATGGTAGTGTGACGTAGAAATAGCTTCATAGCTTGGAGATAGCAACTGGGAGATCGCTTGACAGTATAACAGTATATTGTATAGGGTGTTTCCAGTTTACGGTAGTTGCTCAACATTCAAAAACACATGGCGCACAGCAGTGTAAGCAATCTCTTCTTACCTCAGTACTATTGGTACCTCCAACAACATATCAAAATAACCAAGAAAAGCACATCTTTCTACACATGAAAAAGGAGGCAGAGCTTCTACTGCACCTGCTCACATGCGGCGGCCCACATTACATTCTAGGACAGTTTTCTGTTAGTTTAACAATACTGAGTCACATGTGAGTTTTCTTTTGTATATGTTTTCATTTTTATTTCCAGAGAATTCTTTTAAAGGAATGGTTGTCTGGCAATGACTGGACAGATAAGATGGGCTTATTTCAGCTTGGATAAACACAGCTTGGGGCTAAATTATTACAATGTTGAAATAGAATATTCGACAGTGCAGGAATCTTTCTAATGATCTTTTTACACTTAGGCCTCCTCCAGATCTCGAAGAAAGAAGGTTTTTTTTCTTTATAGTCAGGGATTTGTGGCGCCCTGGACAAGCCAGGACGTCACAGGTACTGCAACAACACACCCCACACCCCGGTTAGGCACATCAGTCACACACGCAAATCCTTGTTGCCTCCCTCCAGAGGCTGATGTCCACACCAGGTGGGGTGGAGCCAGGCAGTTGGCCCCACCCACTGAGGAGTTCACGGTCCTGGAGGCGGGAAAGGAAGTCAGAGAGAGTAGAGTTCAGTTAGGGAGAGTGGAAGTGGAGGAGCGAGAAGTCGTAGTGGAGGAGCGAGAGCAGACTGACCGTGTCCGGGTACGTGGCCCGGGCACTGAAGAGCAAGGTTGGCAGACGGTGGTGACCATCTGCAGGCGAGGCCGATTGACGCACAACCGTGAGGACCGGGGACGGGCGGTGGCCCGCCGGTACCGAACCAGGGAGCAAAGAGAGGCCAGCACCATTCGGCAGGGCCTACGGACCCCGACCAGGCTTGGAGTCGCCGTTAAACCGGTCAAATCCATTAGCGACGGGAACCTCCGGGGTTTCCCAGCAGCAAAGACCCGACTGAAGGCAACCGCTCAACCGTGAAGGGAAATACAGCTACCGCCACAGCTAGAGTTCCCAGGGCCAGAGCCTGCGGGCAAAAAGGGGCTCCTCTGGCAAATACACCGCTGGGGAGTGGGTTACCGGTGGGAAGCCATCGGAGCCGACAACACATCACAGGTGCAGAGAGAGACAGTCACTGCCAACCTACCGGGAGTGACCATCGCAGCCGGCTGCGGGACCCGTCCATCCAGCCGTTTGTTTTACCAGAGACTCCGTTTACGTTATTGGCTGAGTGAGTACCACCGTGCCGCCTGGCACTGCGCTGCCGCCCCCGCGACCCTGCACTTCGCCAAACCCCGCCATCCACCTTACAGTCACCATCACTGGGCCCCGGGACCACCAAAAACCCCCTACCCACGGAGGGGAGAGAAACATCTCGGCTGCTCCCTGTCATCGCTCCCGGGATCCCCGTCCAGAGCAGCGGTGGTGTCCCAACCTCACCACAACCGTGGGTGATGTCACGGACTGACTTCCCAAACCCCAAAAACTATTCCCCTTTCACTCACGGGCGAGGAGCGCCGCTCGAGTCCCCGGATCCGGCCCACCGCTCGAGCCACCGAGCAGCAGCAGCAGCCGGACCCGAGCCGCGAGCGCGGCCGGGCGGCGCACCCCCCGCCCGCGACAGATTCTTCATAGATTGTAAGCTTGTCAGAAGTGATCTCACTCCTAAAGTAATTGTTGAAATATGTCCCCTTTACATGTCCCCTCTGATTTGTGAACTGCTGTGGGATATATTGGTACTATAGAATTATTATTACTAATAATGGAATTGTCTGCCACAATATGTTCCAATGGTTGATTAATTTATTTTCTTGAATAATATAATAGCACAAGTTAGGGTGAGGTCACACGGGGATTACTGCAAGTGCTCGCAGCAAAGCAGAAGTCGAGTGTCATGCGACTGTGGTCTGATCGTGCAATCTGACCACAGTTGCGGAGGGGAGGGCCAGCGCTGCGGAGGGGAAGGCCAGAGCTGCGGAGGAGTGGGAGGGATTTATCTCCCGATCTCCTACATTGCCGGCTGATGTGAGAATCGCACTGCTCTCACGTTACACCAGTGTAACGTGAGAGCAGTGCGATGTTTTTCTTGCTCCATAGACTTGAATGGGTGTGAGTGGAACAAAATTGCATTCCTCCCGCAGCATGCTGTGACTGTTGTCTCAGTCCGATTAGGGCTGAGAAAACAATTGTTCATGGGAGTGGTCCCATAAAGTAATATTAGTCCGAGTGGAATGCGATGTTTTTTATCACATTTCACTCGCTTCGTATTACTCGCCATGTGTGCTGACCCTTATGCATACAGTTGAGTTGATCAATCTGCAGAGGATCAAGTTCAAGTCGAGTTTCACACAAATTCGAACAATTTGATATTCGATTTGCATTAAGAAAAAACCTTGTCAGATATCAATTCCCATGCTATTAAAGCATTAGCGAGCAGGCTAATGTCTTTTTGCATGGCCAAGTGGGCTTCCCCAGAAAGCCCTACAGGTATCACATCTAGCGAATTATCATACCTTGTATAGTGGTGGTCAGTACCAGGAGCACCAAGATGGCAGTTACAGGGGCATTAAGCAGTTCCCCGAATTCCATGGTTCTAACCCATTGGTTCGCAGTGATGGACAGGTGCATTTAAATAGTTTAACTACAGTGAGCAGAGAAAACTCAGGAGGCTTCAGTTGGCGGTAGATATAACACAGCTGACATCATACTTTCCTTAATTGCTAGTAGTAGTGTTGCACTCCTGGTAAATAAAAGTGGTGCACAGATAGGGTCCATCCCCGTTCATATAAATAGAAGCCAATAATTCGACACTCATAAAAATTGATGCTGAGAATTTTTATTGATTGACATATCTGTGTAATTACGGTATATATATTGACTCTATATTATATATATTATATATCTATTATTTTATTATTATATTATTATATTATATATTATATATATTATATATCTGACCTTCATCAGATGTACACAGAGAATCGTGAATGGAAATGTGCGTGTGTGGTGCCCCTGAGGCTTCAGGCGCCACAGGGTACTGCCCCTCCTTTAGGGTGTAGTACTTATCCCGGGTCCAAGGATGGATGGCACTGGTTTCACCAACACATACATACATTTACTGTGGGTATCCCTCCCCAATGAAAAGCGGGCCAGGGTCGGGTCACAGAAGTGGGTCACCACACCGGTTGGGTTTGCAGGACGCCACCGCACTTAGGGGCTCCTGATCCACTGTAACCGGGACTCAGGGTCAGGGAGAAGCAACCACCAGGGGGAGTTAGGAGCACACAGTGGAAAAAGCTGGTTGACCTAGTGAGAGTAGTGAACCAGCCGGTGGCAGAGGCTGGTGGCAACAGCTTCCGACACACAACACAACTTCAGAGAGAGAACAGCTACAAACGACGAGCAGAGCTGACATGCCGCGAGGCAGGTCTGTGGGCCAACGTGTTTGAACACGGTCACTGGGGAGAAGCAGGAGGCTGCTTCCACAGGATAGGCACTGTCGGGGTACAGAACCCTAGGGCAGGCATACTTCAAGTTGTCTACCAACTCTGCAAGGATTGAAGGAACAGGCTAGGAAAGTCATTGGAACTGTCCCACTATTCCTGGAGCCAAATAGCATATAGGATCCAGGGCTGAGCTCTTTGACCGGCCCCACAGCGGAACCGCGCTATCAGCATACAGGATGGAACACTTTACTGACACCGGGATCCCCAAGTGCTTCACGCTCAGGGATCCGATACTTAGCGCATCAAAAAAGGAAGGGCCCATAGGCTGACACACCGGACATGAACTTCCATGAATTCGGGATCGGCTGGAGCCCATTGTGGCGGAGACTGGTACTCTGGGGAAGCGCCTGAACTACCAGTGAGTAAAAGACCTGGAACCGCAGCCCCTGTCTCTGCTTCTCCTTTGCTGGCGCCATCACTTAATGCTGCGGCGCCAACGGGGACTACAACCACCCCCGTCCTTCCTCCGTCATCCTTCCTGGGTAATACTGCTCCACCTGTGGGGAGCGACACAATCCCGGCTGCGATCTTCACCATCAGCCCCAGGGAGCAGCATCCGCAGTGGCGGCCATCTCTGGCCGCCGACCACAGGTGGCGTCGCGATCTAAACAGACTTTCCTCACCGTCACTACCCCCATCCTCCATTCTTCCTCCCATCCACTGCCTTCCCTCCCTCCTGTGCACACAAAACCGGGCCAGGCCAACCCGTGATGACACTGAGGATCTGCAATCCCCGGTTCGGCGACGAGTCGGGTTCAAACCCCCTCCACCCCAGGGTGTTACAGGTGGAGAAAAGCGCCTGTGGCAATGTTGCTATAAGGATATGTGACTTAAGCAGCATTGCCACAGGCTTTTTTCTTCACGCACATTTCCATTCACGATTCTCTGTGTACCTCTGATGAAGGTCAGACTGACCAAAACGTCAATATACATAATTACACAGCTATTACTTCTATCAATGAAAATTCACAGCATCAATAATATGCATGCCAGATTATTGGTTTATACTTTCCTTAATGACGAAAATGTACATCATACAGTCATATGAAAAAGTTTGGGCACCCTTATTAATGTTAACCTTTTTTTCTTTATAACAATTTGCAACAGCTATTTCAGTTTTATATATCTAATAACTCATTTAAACAAAATTTAACCGGTGCAAAAGTATGGGCACCCTTATCAATTTCTTGATTTGAACACTCCTAACTACTTTTTACTGACTTACTAAAGCACTAAATTGGTTTTGTAACCTCATTGAGCTTTGAACTTCATAGGCAGGTGTATCCAATCATGAGAAAAGGTATTTAAGGTGGCCACTTGCAAGTTGATCTCCTATTTGAATCTCCTATGAAGAGTGGCATCATGGGCTCCTCAAAACAACTCTCAAATGATCTGAAAACAAAGGTTATGCAACATAGTTGTTCAGGGGAAGGATACAAAAAGTTGTCTCAGAGATTTAAACTCTCAGTTTCCACTGTGAGGAACATAGTAAGGAAATGGAAGAACACAGGTACAGTTCTTGTTAAGCCCAGAAGTGGCAGGCCAAGAAAAATATCAGAAAGGCAGAGAAGAAGAATGGTGAGAACAGTCAAGGACAATCCACAGACCACCTCCAAAGACCTGCAGCTTCATCTTGCTGCAGATGGTGTCAATGTGCATCGGTCAACAATACAGCACACATTGCACAAGGAGAAGCTGTATGGGAGAGTGATGCGAAAGAAGCCGTTTCTGCAAGCACGGCACGGAGTCACCTGAGGTATGCAAAAGCACATTTTGACAAGCCAGTTATATTTAGGAAGAAGGTCCTGTGGACTGATGAAACAAAGATTGAGTTGTTTGGTCATACAAAATGGCATTATGCATGGAGGCAAAAAAAACACGGCATTCCAAGAAAAGCACTTGCTACCCAGAGTAAAATTTGGTGGAGGTTCCATCATGCTTTGGGGCTGTGTGGCCAATGCCGCCACTGGGAATCTTGTTAAAGTTGAGGGTCACATGGATTCAACTCAGTAGTAGCAGATTCTTGACAATAATGTGCAAGAATCAGTGACGAAGTTGAAGTTACGCAGGGGATGGATATTTCAGCAAGACAATGATCCAAAGCACCGCTCAAAATCTACTCAGGCATTCATGCAGAGGAACAATTACAATGTTCTGGAATGGCCATCCCAGTCCCCAGACCTGAATATCATTGAAAATCTGTGGGATGAATTGAAGCGGGCTGTTCATGCTTGGCGACCATCAAACTTAACTGAATTGGAATTGTTTTGTAAACAGGAATGGTCAAATATACCTTTATCCAGGATCCTGGAACTCATTAAAAGCTACAGGAAGCGACTAGAGGCTGTTATTTTTGCAAAAGGAGGATCTACAAAATATTAATGTCACATTTATGTTGAGGTGCCCATACTTTTGCACCGGTCAAATTTTGTTTAAATGCGGATAGCACATTTTCTGTTAGTACAATAAACCTCATTTCAATCCAGAAATATTACTCAGTCCATCAGTTATTAGATATATGAAACTGAAATAGCTGTTGCAAAAACCCAAATTGTTATAAAGAAAAAAGGTTAACATTAATAGGGGTGCCCAAACTTTTTCATATGACTGTATGTTATTGAGAAGTTAATCAACATGTTGGTATTATAGGTTACACCTGATGGACTTGTGGTTTTTCAACCTTGTCAATTGAAATTATGAAACTATTCTATCTTTAAGCCTTTTCTAAATCCTAGCATATTTGCATTGATACCTGATCGACATTGTGTTGAAGCGTTATCATTGAGAGTTAACATTTTGGATCAATGTTTGTGGAGATATGTACATACATATTGAGGATGACTCAAGAAAACAGGAACATATTTCTTTCCATTATAAGGTCTCATTTCCTATTTTATTAAAATTGATGGCTTGGTTGTGAAAACATAATTACATCTAAGAAGTGCATTTTTCCTTCTAATCATAACTGGTCTCTGCCTATTCCTTTGTAGTCCCTTCAGAATATTGAAATCTATAACACCAGAGATAAAGCTCAGCTTTAATGGTTGGGAAAATGGACAGAAGCATCACTTGATTTTGTTCTGGCAGACTCTTTACTCTATTTTGTAAATTACTGAGCAGTGCAGGGACGATAATGGGATAAAAATAAGATTGGGCATTTGCTTGTGATTACTGTCTGAGCATTAAACACTGAATTATTTCCCCAGACATGCAATTAATTAGCCAAGCTGGAAGAACTCAGAGATCAACAGATTGACGCAAAATTGAACGACTGTTTATGCAAAGTAGAAATAATTATTATTTCCTTCCTTATACTAATACCATTGGGCAAAAGCCTAAAGTGCAATGATATACCAAAGCTTGGTCAGTACATTCTAATATATCTGTATTCTACTGTGACTGACCATACAATGTACTGTATATGAACAATAGGAAGAATTACTAATAGGGATTAGTGAACCCAAATGGTATAGTTCAGGGTCTGTACTGGACACCTGATGTTCGGGACTTGAGCTCGAAAATTGAGTTTTCATGGAAGTCTGTGTTTGAGTTCAAAGTTTGGGTGCTGTTTATATTCTAATAAAGTTTGTTGAAAGGCTGCAGCGCAGCTAATCAGCAAGTTTTCCAGCATGGGAAAAATTCCTGCATGCTATTGTGAACAATAAATTTAAAAAAATGACATGAGGGCACCCATATTTTTTAAAATGATTTATTTAAATAATTTAAAAAAATGGTGTGGGGTCCCCTAAATTTTTGATAATCAGCCAAAGTAAAGCATACAGCCGGGGCTGGTATTATCTGGCTGGGAAGGCCCAAGGTTATTTGGCCCTTCCCAGCCTAAAAATAGCAGCCCTCAGCAGCCCCAGAAGTGGTGTATCCATTAGATGCACAGTTGTGGAGCTTTGCCCTACTCTTCCCGATTGCCTTGTTGTGTTGGAAATTGGGGTAATATTTTTGGGATTGATATCAGCTGTGAATTACAGCTGGCATCAAGCCCAGGGGTTAGTAATGAAGAGGCATCTATCAGACACCCCCATTACTAACCCAGTAAGTGTATAGTTAAAAAACTCACACACACAGGAAAAAAAATAGTTTGTTTGAATAAAGACTCCCCACACTCCCTTGTTCACCAATTTATTAACTAAAAAGAAATCCTTGAAATTTTGACTAAATGATGCAGTGTCCGATGATATTCTTCTAGAACTCTATGTCGTCCTTTTCATACCTAAAGTACTCGAGTGTTCAAAATAACCCATCTTGTAAGGTACTCACATATAGCTCAGCATTGAGACCACCATTGATTCTGGTCAAGGAGCCAATGCCTTTGGTTGTGAAACAATCCCCATATCATAAGTCTAAGTAGGGTTGGTGGCTTATCATAGCCATACCCTTGTGTTAAAAGTTACTTTTTGTAATAACTTAGGCAGCTCACAATCACATCTGCTTATTGAAATTTTCCCTTTTCATCTTATGTTAAAAAATGAGAATGTAGAGGCGGTCACTGAAGTGTGTGCTAAATTCCTACTCCAACATATTGACATTTTGCTAGGTCTAATTTTTAGCTAAACAGGTGTGTAAGGCTACAGCTCTTGCAACTGCTTCCAACACGTTACAGCGCTGTTTGTACTTAAAGCCTCCATTATTTATTTTCATGTGCTGCATCACCTTGATTGAAATAAATGACTTTGCTATATTGTTAAGTAGGTTGACACATCTGTTGGCCCATGAATGCTCAGGTTCTCAGGGTAGGTTTATTATTTCAAATAATTGTTGCCATGTGCATATGCAAAGTGCCCCTCAGAATTAACGAAAGTAAAGACAAAGTGAAGTGAAATATTGAGACGGATTGAAGTTGAATTTATATAACTTTTCATGCTTTGATTTCCATGCGATGCTAAGACGACAAAGTCAAAAAGAAGAATCACAACATAAAGGTGGTTGTGTGAGCGATTAAAAAGATAAACAGAAATGTGAAATAAACCGAGATTTTTGATGATATATTTAAATTTGTGAAATCGCTTTGAATTCTTATAATAAAAATAAACATGACAATACATGGAATTTACAAAGCAGTGAATAACGCTTGTATTTAAACATCAATGACATGATATGATATAATTAAGCACAAAAAAGCGACATTAACATATTGCGGGTTTTTTTCAAACATTATATTAGACTTTTCCATGGCTATCGCAAAGAGGAGTACTCTCATTGCTCGGTGCAAAATTGAATAAGGAAAAGAAAATTAACCAAAATCATTGTTTATTAGTAGCAATATATAGTAACAAATAATTACATGCATATAGTAAAGTTAATGAAAAGAGATCCTCAAATTCTGCACATGCAAACTGTACCAGAGCAAAGATCGATTGGGATGTTCGGTGTCCTGTGATTCTTACTCTGATTACAGAACATGATGCAAACTCTTTGATTTTGAGCTGTGTTAACCAATTGTCTTTTAGTGGTTTTCCCACTTCTATGATGAGCTATCATCATGACAAGTCAATAATACTATGAGGGTCCAAAACCCGACACCCGCACCAATCAGCTATTACCAAATCCGGCAGTAACCAGATGTCAGCTGTAATTAAAATAATAGGCTTGGATCTGCAGTACTCAAGATTGGCCACTAAACAGTAAGGCCCCTTTCACACGTCAGTGATTCTGGTACGTTTGTGCTTTTTTTTTAAACGTACCAGAAGCACTGACATACGCAGACCCATTATAATGAATGGGTCTGCTCACATATGAGTGATTTTTCACAGCACGTGTCTCCGTGCGGCGTACCCGCGTGTCCGTGATTGCCGCACGGAGACATATCCATTTTTTTCTGGCATCACTGATGTCCCACGGACCACACTATGGTGTGGTCCGTGAAACACGTGCCAGAAAAAAACGTGCTTCTAAAATAAAAAGCATTTTAACTCACCCGGCGTCCAGCGATGTCCTCTGCAGCCCGTGCAGCTTGCTGTTTCTGAGCCGGCTCATTACTGTCACGCATATTCATGATGCACGACACAGCCAACCCGGAATCAGCTGCTGCGGAGGTCAGCGCCGGCCGGATGCTGCACCGTGAGAGCGTTCAGCACCATGGAGAGCGGGAGCGGGCACAGGCGAGTTGATTTCTAAGTGCAATCACGGGCCACGGAGAACGGAGCCCGGATTGCACTTAGACAACCCACGTGTGCCGTGAATCACGGCACACGGAGGGACATAGGCGTGTTTTACACGTCAGTGAAGAACGTCTGTGTTTTTCACTGACGTGTGAAATGGGCCTAAAGCAGTAAACAGAGCTGTGCTGTTCTGCTGCGTACACTGCTAACATTTGGTCAGAGGTGGTCACAGCTAACTTAGGAGGATTTTGGGTGTCACTTAAATAACAGTACAGTGAAACCTTGGTTTACGAGTAACTTGGTGTGCGAGTATTTTGCTATACGAGCAAAGCTTGCTATAAATTTGTAACTCAGTTTACAAGCAATCTTTGCTGTATGAGCAAATACTCACCGCACACACTTCCAGGTCCGTACTTTCACCGCGCTCTGACCCGCTCTTGCAGTCCACACAAACACACACAAACACTCACAAACACACATAAACACACACATTTGCTCACCTTACCTTCCGTTCCCTCGCTGGCCTCCTGGTTCTTGTAGTCCGCAGGTGCAGTGTGTGTATCCGGTAATCTTTGCGACGATAGAGGAACTTCCGCTGTCAATCAGAGGCAGTTGCCAATCAGAGGCAAGCAGCTCATGCTTTGGCGTCAGCACGCTGGCCAATCAGAGGCAAGCAGCTCCTGTGTATGACGTCTGCTGCTGACGCACTGACAGCGGAAGCTCCGGTATCGGTCGCGATGGTTACCTGATACACATCCTGTACCTGCGGACTACAGGAACCAGGATGTTAGCAAGGGAACGGAGGGTAAGGTGAGCATAATATGTGTGTTTGTGTGTGTCTGTGTGGAACGAATTGTCTGAGCTTCCATTATTTCCTATGGGAAATTTTGCTTTGCTAAATGATTAACTTGATTTACAAGCACAGTCCCAGAACAGATTGTTCTCGTAAACCAAGGTTCCACTGTAGTTGTAAACCCCTGTAAAATGTCATTACAATTTTAACTATATTTAGTAACTATTAAATGTAATAATTAAGATTGTAGAGGTAGCCAGATCATGGACACCAACAGAAACAGTACCCTGAGTGTTTGATGCAGAACTTCCAAAGCAGAGCTAGTGTAAGATTGTTTTTTGGTTTCTTCTTTAAAATAATGTGTTTCATGGAACTGGTTCCTCGTTGCTAAGTTTACAGAAGACAATAGAAGTGAGTACCATTTGTGGCTCTGTGCTAGCCAAACATGATACCCATTGTTTCTAGTGATGACCATCATCTGTCTACTTCTACAATTTCCATTTTCTACTCTGGTGAGGTTTGAACCATCATTTGAGAGGAAATGTTGGTACTTACTATTCAGTAGATTTGTACCTATACAGTACAACCAAACAAGAAGAAAATTCAAGCCCTAAACCACCAGCACCACCATTTCTCTTCTAGAGTCAAAATGTACTTACCTGATGTAGCGCCTATTGTATTTTTCCACTGTTTATTTTTCCCATGCCATGCTAAACTCAACATTTATATTTAATAATGACATGTGGAAGGCAATAAACTGGAAAGAAAAAGTAGCGCAAATAGAGTCTTATCTGAGGATAGTGGATAATGTAGAGAGACAAAAAAGGCTCACCTAGAGTAGTTGTTAAAGCAATAACTATTGAGAAGGCAAAATCGCTGCTGCAGCATCCCTGGGGGTAGTGGTATTCCTTAAAAGCAAAGACTGGATTTTACTGCGTGATTGTGGAAAGATTTTTATTGTTGATGTTTTTTTGAGAGCAATTTTTCCTTCTTCAGGACAAAAGCACATAATGAATGTGATTTTTGTTCTGAAGAAGGAGAAATTGCTCTCAGAAACGCATCAACAATAAAATTCACCATCTCATCATCTTGTCTGGATCTTTCCACGGTTGCATGGTAAAATCCTGTAAAATCCTGTCTTTGTTTCTTTAAGGAATACTATCGGTAATTATGTGGATTATAAGGACCGTTCTCTAAGAAGTAGGGTTTGTCTTCTTAAAGTTTTAGCCATTAAAAGGTATCAACCACTGAGGACTTCGGTTCTTTTAAACAATTTTTTAAAGTTTTTCATTGATTTTTGGAAAACCTAATTAATGGGAACATTGCAAAATATCCAGTCCTATTATCATCCTGTGTCACAAGGTATAGCAAGAAGTAACAAAGACTAATCTCAAAGCCTAAAATTAAGATATGGTATGATCCTGATCAAAATATATGTGGTTTTAGCTTTTAGCAGTGGTAAATTGAAAATGAACTTGGCAGGGGTACCTCAAAATAGGGTGTAATCTAAAAACACAGACCACTTTCAGTCTTTCATAGCACTGCATTACGAGCAATAGGAGGTGGCTTCAGCCTCAGTTAATGGTGGTTTGGGAATGAACTTGGAGAAACCTCAGAATAGGGTGTAATCCGAAAACACACAACGCCTTTAGTTTTTCCACTTACCTTATTAGCACGTAATAAATTCATCTTTACTTTTTACACATTACATACTTGAACGCAGGAATTCAAACTTTTAGATTATTTTCCGAAGTGCTGCCTTATAGTATATAAATTGGCAGAAGAATTCTATAATATATAAAATACTACATGTAGCTGTATATAAAAGTGTTTTATCCTTAAGTGTAGAAGCTGACTACAATTATCTGTGTGGCCCGGACCAGAAGGAAAAGATTAACCACTGCCCAAGCATTTTCAGCTCTTTCCCGATCCTCTCCCTTCAGGCATGCCTCCCCCACTTAGCCATCCTGTCAGATGGATGTAATTACATTCCCAGTGTTTTCATTTTCTAAACTCCCTTTCTAGTTTCTCCATGCTCTCACCTCTATTCCAGAAATCAATAACAGCTGCATGTGTCCATCACGTCAAGGAGAAAACAAACAGATTTTGTAAAATGTCACAAAGAGACCTAAGCGCATGGAGGGCTCCGCAGGTTTGTGTAATGAGAGTCAGAATAAACATGTGTAAGCAAAATGTATACACTCAAAAGCTTTGTTTCCATGAGGTTTCTTGACTCCTAATAGTAGACCTCAGATCTAACGTATGAGTGTGTAAGGCATATTGTGAGGTCTTTCAGCTATTTTTCCCCAAATGCACACTTTTTTACGATGTAGTCAGGATAGATTTACGTGGTTTACATTTCAGTTAAGAATTCTGTTTTTCTGTCCCATCAGAAGGACAGAAAAATGAAACTTGAAGCTGTGATGGAGCCTTTCCATGTCAGAAGACAACAGATAAGCGGGCTTTACACGCTACGATATCGTTAATGAATTATCGTCGAGGTCACATTGTTTGTGACGTACATGCGGCGTCATTAATGATATCGCAGTGTGTAACACTTATGTGCGTCCTAAAACGATCGCAAAAACGGCAAAAATCGTTTGCCGCGGAGAGGTTGTCCTAAAACAAAAAATCGTTTTCTTCTAATTAGTGATGTTGTTCCTCGTTCCTGCGGCAGCACACATCGCAGTGTGTGACACCGCAGGAGTGATGAACATCTCCTTACCTGCCTCCACCGGCTATGTGGAAGGAAGGAGGTGGACGGGATGTTTACCTCTCGCTCATCTCCGCCCCTCCGCTTCTATTGGACGGCTGCTGTGTGACGTCGCTGTGACGCCGCACGATCCGCCCCCTTAGAAAGGAGGCGGTTTGCCAGCCAGAGCGACGTCGCAGGACAGGTAAGTCCGTGTGACTGGGGTAAGCGAGGTTGTGCGCGACGGGCAGCGATTTGCCCGTGTCGCACAACCGACGGGGGCGGGTACAATCGCTTACAATCTTGCTAGTGAGATCGCAGCGTGTAAAGCCCGCTATAGACTCTGTTAACTTTAACTGGGCATGTACACTTTCCGTTATGTCTGCTATTTCACTGGAAATTTTCAGCCCTTCTACCCTTTGACGTCATTATGAAAAATACATGGTAAAAATGGAGCAAAAATGCACCACATTTTTGGTGCTTTTTTTCTGCCAGAAGATGCCTAAAATGCATGCACCAAATGCTTAGCGTGCGCACATAGCCTTAATCGTACACATTTTTGGTCATTCACAGTCATCAACCGGTATAGTATGTGTAATGTGCCCACAATAAATAATCATGGAGTTTTATCAACAACTCCTTTCATATGGAGTCCACCCTTGCATTCAGTTGGTTGACTTGGCTCTGGCTCACAAATCCACCAGCAAACATCTCATTCTGCAAGCGGCAGCCAAAGTCAGCCAGAGGTGATCGCAGGGGAAATAAAGTATTCAATGTTGCTAATTCAATTAATGTCTGTTCTTCTTTTACATAGAGGACTTATAGAGCGAGTCTTGGCAGGGAATGAAATGATCATATAGGTAGGGGTTCTCCTTATTAGACATCGTGTATAAAGAATCTCAAAGAAAATGGCACGGAATGGCTTAAGATCAAACATAGTTTATAGACCTACTAGCTTTGAAAGCAGTGATTTGTCTAACTTTCTTAATAAGTTCTACAGTATAGAAAAGAGCAGTATAAACCTAGAATCAAGGACTTCTGTTGCGCTGGAATTTTCTTTATATTAAGGGGTTAATGCAACTAAAGGGTTGTTTTCTTCATTAGTGTTCATGGGTGTACTGCCCCCTTCTTTCTGGCTTCCTACCCACTAAAAGGCATCATTGAGCATCTGAACTGTGCTCTCTCCAATGCTGAAGCTTTGCCTCTTCAGTAGAGATGAGCGAACCTGAGGTTCGGTTTTCGAACTGAACACCAAATCTAAAAATGAAGGTTCGGGGTTCGGATGCTTTACATGCAAACAAAACTTGCGCGAGCAAAGCTGTGCTCAGGTACACTTGGAGCTCAGCCCTGTGCGAGCTACTTGCAGTGTTTGAACTGTGCACACTGGAGGTAACAACAGCATGATCACATATAGTGTACCACAAAAAAAAAGTTTGAAAAAGCCTGCCTATCCTTCCCTGTAAATGATCTGTTCATGGCTGTCTGTATGTGGGCGGAGACTTAAACTGTCAATCAGTGACTTGATCCGGAGTTTCAGGTCAAGCTCGAGCCTGTGGAGCTAGGCTCCTTTGCTGCCAGTGAACTGAGCCTTAACAGAATCGCTCATCTCTACTCTTCAGCACTGAAGGAGCATCCAGGGATCCATTGTCCATGAATCCGGCTAGCTTCAGAGCAGTGCTTACAAACTCTATTTTAAACAGCTTGTAAGATCAGTGCTTCTTGCCTAGGAGACCCGCTAGGCTGTAGTTGTGGCCTAGACAATGAACATTAAACAATTAAAAATAAAAATGTCCCCTTTCTTGAGAACAGGTAGTATTTTTAACAACCAGTAAATTGTAAAGTTGCCATTTTAATCATTTATGATTTTGCAAAAACCCCTTTAAACATGAACGGAATATGAAGGGTAAAATAATCGTGACTACAGGCTGACTTCCCTCTATTATTTTAATCTTAATATCAAAACAGTGGTGAATTAAAGGAAAACTCACAAAAACTTCTTATATATGGTAGGAAAAATAAGTATTTGATGCACTGCCGATTTTGCAAGTTTTCCCACCTACAAAGAATGGAGAAGTCAGTCCTTTTTATCATAGGTAGTCTTCAACTGTGACAAGCAGAATAAAAAAAAATCCACAAAATCACATTGTATGATTTAAAAAAAAGTATGTGCATTTTATTGCATGAATTAGGTATTAGATCACCTACGAATCAGAATGAATTCTGGCTCTCACAGACCTGTTATTTTTTCTTTAAGAAGCTCCTACTCTGCAACCATTACCTGTATTATTTGCACCTGTTTGAACTCATTGCCTGTATAAAAGACACCTGTACACACACTTAATTAATCAATCACACTCCAACTTCTCCACCATGGTCAAGATGAAAGATCTGTTTAAGGACACCAAGGACAAAATTGTAGACCTGCACAAGGTTAGAATGGGCTACAGGACACAATTGGCACAATTATTAGAAAATGGAAGAAACACAAGGTGTCTGTCAATCTTACTTGGTCTGGGGCACCATGCAAGCTCTCATGGGTAAGGATGATTCTGAGAAAAGTCAGGAATCATCTCAGAACTACATGGATGGACCTGGTCAATGAAGAGAGCTAGTACCACAGTCACAGAGATTACAGTTAGTAACACACTATTGTTACGTCACCACCAGAGTCCGCTCCAGCGACTTCTGCTCTGATTGCCAGGCGATGCCGTGTTCCTGCCGTGGATGGTGCTGGTGATGGGAGAGGAGTCGATGCCAGCGGCATCGGTGGGCGCAGGCTCCGATCATCCACTGGGCTGGGTTATCTTGGGATCTGCAGTACCACTGGTTGACTGTAGGTGGCGTGTGTATTCCAGCTGAAGTTGCCAGCATTCAGCTACAGCCAATGGGAAGACACCACACCCTTCTTAGTTCCCCTCCTGTCTGCTGACCTCTGCCAGAGATAGTTGTGATTTCCTGGCTCCTGGTCCGCCCTATTCTGTTTTGTGATTCCTGTGTGCTGACTTCTGCGTGTTTCCTGACTACCCTTCTGCCTGCTGTTTTTATACCTCGCTGCCCGATCCGGATTTGACCTCTGCTACGTTTTCTGATTATGTCCTTGCCTGCCGATTCAGTCCCTGTTCTGCTATTCCTGGTTTGACCCTGCCTGACGACTACTCTCATCGGACTGCAGCCTTCCACAGGTAGTGATCTCCAGGGCCCTGTGTAATTCCAAATCCCTGTATAGGGGTTAAAGGGTTTCAGGGTTCTGGGGGTCCTGCTTGGTGAGTGGCTTCCCTCTAGCCTGTCCGTTACATCCCATTTGAGTCTGTTGATCCAGGCAGGCGTTACAACTATGCCATTATGAATTAAAATCCTGCAGGGCATGCAATGTCCCCCTGCTTACACCAGCACATATCCAGGTCAGTTTGAAGTTCGCCAATGACCAAGTAGATAATCCAGAGGAGGCATGAGAGAAGTTCATACGGTCAGACGAAACCAAAATAGAACTTTTTAGTATCATCTCCACTCGTGCTTGGAGGTAAAAGATGGATGAGTACAATCCAAAGAACACCATCCCAACCATGAAGCTTGGTGGTGGAAACATATTTTTAGGATGCTTTTGTGTAAAAGGGAAAGGCTGACTGTATTGTATTGATGGAAGGATGAATGGGGTCATATATAGCAAGATTTCAGACAACAACCTCCTTCCCTCAAGAAGAGCATTAAAGATGGGTCATGGCTGGGTCTTCCAGCATGATAATGACCCGAAACACACAGCCAGGGAAAATAAGGTGTGGCTCTGAAAGAAGCAGAAAATCTTTAGAGGGAGCTGAAACTCAATGTTGCTTAGAGACAGCCCCAAAACCTGAAAGATCTGGAGAAGATCTGTATGGAGGAGTCGGTCAAAATCCCTGCTGCAGTGTGTGCACACTTGGTCAAGAACTACAGGAAACATCTGACATTTGTAATGGTAAATAAAGGTTTTTGTACCAAATATTAAGTTCTGTTTTTCTATTGCATCAAATACTTATTTCATGCAATAAAATGTAAATTAATTATTTAAAAATCATGCAATGTAATTTTCTAGATTCCTTTTTATTCTGTCGGTCACAGTTGAAGTGTATCTATAATATAAATTACAGACCTCTCCATTCTTTGTAGGTGGGAAAACTTGCAAGAACGGCAGTGTTACTAAAAATGACTAATCTATGTAAACTGTAACCTGTATTCTTGATGGACACATGAATAGCCCTGGGCATCTAGATCTCAGGTGAGACCCTCAATTTGGATCATGGAGAACTAAGCAATTTTGTATGTTGATAAATTTAACAAGTGTATAATAAAATAAGAAAAAAGAACAAATCAGATCATGATTAAGACTACACGTCGAAACGCGTTGTTCTGGGCTATTTATTAATCTCTAAGCTGCATGTCCTTATGGTTTTACTTTTTGGACAGTAAAGGTTAATTTCTACCTATTATTCCGAAGATTGCGCTGGATTACTATTCTTTTTTGGATATAATAAAATAAATCCAGTATATGCTGTATATCTATTTGTGTATACATTAATATATTATATATAGATATTAGAAATCAATGGAAAATTATCTTTGTCTTTCACGGATGATCGATTTTCCTATTATAAGCCTCTATTGTCTTTACAATGACAAAGAAAGTCCAGTAATAAGAGACTTGCCTGTCATTTAAGCCCCGGTAAGGTGAATTTTCAGAGTTTGGCTCATCTTTAATTATAAGTTCAAAATGTATTTAATATTTGTCCTCGGTTGGCACATGATCTCAGTATAGCCCAGTGGAGTGCTGCTTTATAATGGGATGATTAATAATGGCACTTAGGATATGTTATTTTTTTCTTCTCATCTGTGTAGGATATGTGATACGGTCACAGCTTGGTTGCATTTCTTTAACAGATTCTGACAAGTGCTACATTTCTTGGTACTGTAGTAGTTTTATATTTATATGTATAAGTACAAGCTGACTCATTCCAGTTCTTCCAGTCTCATCCTGGATTAGTGCACAGATGCATTAAGGGCACAATGAAATGTATACTTTAAAAGTATATACAATACATGTTTTCTTTGCCCTAGCACTTGATATTGGAGCCTAAAAGCTTATGAAGCACTCTTCGGTAGCTTATATTTTCACCCTTCACTAGTGCCAGTGACAAAGCTCATTACTAAATCTTGATGGTATCAGTGGCAGACATCTGTGTCCACTGTCTGCTAAGACCACACAAGCCAATGATACTACTAGATTAGGCATACACAGAGGGAAAATATTGTTTTTCTTGAGCCATTGGCTAATATTATTTCCACAAGTAAAGAATCTAAGAGGTCATAATGTGTCAGTGCTCGGCAGACATTCATTTCTCGGCTACAATAACATGCCACTGATATTTCCAATTTCTATTGCCATAGTATACTGTATATTTTTTATGTGCTATTTTTCCTAGTCCACATGGTTATTGATATACTGTGTTCCTTCAACACTACATATAATATAGGGTGAGTTCATGAATGATTATGGCTACATTCACACTTCCGTTGTTTTGCATCAGTCACAATCCGTTTTGTGACTGATGGGATGGATGCGTCGCAGTTTGTTGGAAAACAGATGCAACGGATCCGTTAAAAAAAGGAAGCGGGTTTTTTTTAACTGTGTGAAAGGTCATTTGGTATTGAAGACCTATGTGAACCTGTTCCGGAACGAGAGAGACAGAGAGAGAGAGAAAGACACACACACAGACAGACAGACAGACAGAGAGAGAGACAGAGAGACAGACAGGGAGACAGACAGAGAGAGAGACACACAGAGAGAGAGACAGAGAGAGACACAGAGAGAGAGAGAGAGGCACAGAGAGAGAGACACAGAGAGAGAGAGATACACAGAGACAGACACAGAGAGAGAGAGACAGAGAGAGAGACACAGAGAGAGAGAGACACACACAGAGAGAGAGAGACAGACAGACAGGGAGACAGACAGAGAGAGAGAGACACACAGAGAGAGAGACACAGAGAGAGAGAGAGAGAGAGAGAGAGAGGATTTTTATGACCAGAGGTTCATTTACGCTCGATCTGGGCATGCCCAGAATAAAAAGATGGATCCGTCACCGGATTGCATCATTCGACGGAAAACGATGGATTCCGCCGCCCACAGGCTTCCATTATAAACTTGGATTTGTTTCTACCTCTTCCTCCATTATAAACTACGACAGACGCTGACGCATCCATTGGCATCCGTTTTTTCGCCAATGGAAAAAAGTTACATTTAGCATTGTTCCCACCTGATGGTCAGTCAGTAAACGACTGATCCGTTACGCGGCGGATGCAACGCAGGGCCATCAGTCACAATCCTTCGCTAATAGAAGTTTCTAGGGAAAAAACGGATTGCTGCAAAATATTTTGCAGGATTCCGTAATTCCTCAAGGCGACGGATTGTGACTGATGCAAAACAACGGAAGTGTGAATGTAGCCTATTACTATTTTATGGAGTTTTGGGAGAAAACCTGCAGTACCTCTGATGGCCACTATGCAATCTGTTGAGTCGTGCCCCTTTCTGGTCACCATAGCCCCTTCAACCAGATGTTTGTTTAGAGTTACCGAGAGTCATCCCATAAAAATCTCAAATTGATGATGTATCCTAGTTATTCATCATTAATATTTAAGTTCTGGAAATCAGTTGAATGCTTAAAATGACATACACCAAGTAATGATTACTTTCCATTTTTTGTGCTACCCTATAATTTATTGATTTCTCATATTAAAATAAAAAGTTATACAACTTATAAAAAATGATGGTCCTAATTCATAAAAGCAATTTTCGACAGAAGACTGGTGTAAATTGCTTTGAAAAGTTGCAAATTTTTTGTGCAGTTTGGAGTTGCACAAACATTTAGCAACTTTTGGCGTTTTCACTTCACTTTCTCCCAGCTCTGACAAAATGGGAGCGGTGAGATCATGCTGCAAAAACTCATCTATGTTGTTTAGAATGCTTGTAATGAATTACTGTAGAAGAGCTGTGACATTCTAAAGTCTTACTCCAATCTGGCTGGAGTAAGATTTCTGGCAAGGCATATTTGGGTCTAATTCCAACACACACCCTCATTAAGATTGGCAATAAAATCACTGGTGTTGATGAATCGGAGCTGTTGTGTTAAATTTCTCACAATCTTCAAAGCTAAAGCCTGCTTTACACGCGGCAATGTATCTTACAGTGTGTCGGCGGGTCACGTCGTAAGTGACGCACATCCGGCATTGTAAGTTACATTGCAGTGTGTGACAGGTACGTGCGATTGCGATTGAACATTAAAACGTTCATCGCATACACATCGTACCTTTCTCTAGAATTGCACGTCAGATTGTTCATCGTACCCGGGGTAGCACACATCGCAGTGTGTGACACCCCGGGAACGATGAAGAGATCTTACCTACGTCCTGCGGCTCCCGGCCCACAATGCGGAAGGAAGGAGGTGGGCGGGATGTTCTATTGGCCGGCTGCCGCGGGACGTCAATGTGACGCCGAACGTCCCTCCCACTCCAGGAAGTGGACGTTCGCCACCCACATTGAGGTCGTATGGAAGGTAAGTACGTGTGACGGGGGTTAATTGTTTGTACGGCACGTTCAACAAATTGAATGTGCCACACATACGATGGGGGCGTTGCAAATCACATACAATATTGTATGCGAAATTGCAACGTGTAAAGCAGGCTTTAGTTTTGCTGTCAGAAAATGAGAATTTTACACTCAAAAACCTGTAAAGTCTATTTACACAGGATTATTATGGTGAACCCTCACTTCACAATAATCGTGCAATTTAAACAGGCTGCAAATCACTCAATGAATAAGCAAAATGGTAATTTGTTGGCTGAAATTATCTTTGAGCTACACAAAATATCATCCATATCCAATGTATGGAAAGCGCTGTGGAATTAATAGCGCTATATAAATGATTAAAATTATTATTATTAATTATTATCCGTATCGGCAGCAAATATTCTGGTAAACAGGACTGCTGAGAAAATTGGCAGTCTATGCGCACTGACCGATCTACAAGTGCATCTCAATAAATTAGAATATCCTCAAAAAGTTCATTTATTTCAGTAATTCAATACAAAAAGGAAATACATATTA
Organism: Anomaloglossus baeobatrachus; assembly: GCF_048569485.1. Lineage (NCBI taxonomy): Eukaryota > Metazoa > Chordata > Amphibia > Anura > Aromobatidae > Anomaloglossus > Anomaloglossus baeobatrachus. The sequence goes on along the minus strand of NC_134358.1, from coordinate 474,700,049 downwards.
TATAGTCATCATTACACGCAGAGAGATCTATTTCAAGTGTTTATTTCTGGTAATGTTGATGATTATGGCTTACAGCCAATGAAAACCCAGAAGTCATTATCTCAGAAAATTAGAATATTATATAAAAACATCAGAAAAAATGATTTCATACTCAGATATGTTGGTGCCTACTGAAAAGTCTGTACAGTAAATGCCTCAATAATTGGTCGGGGCTCCTTTTGCATGAATTACTGCATCAATGTGGCGTGGCATGGAGGCGATCAGCCTGCGGCACTGCTGAGGTGTTATGGAAGCCCAGGTTGCTTTGATAGCAAAATACTAGTGAGTATTTTGACCATATTATTATTTCTATGCAGTCCATCCCATATTATTATTTCTATGCAGTCCATCCCATATTGTTATTTCTATGCAGTCCATCCCATATTGTTATTTTTATGAAGTCCATCCCATAAAAATCTCATATTATTTTCCCAACTCCAAGCTGTATAAACTTGAATGCTGATTGGATGAAGCATATCAGGTGATGTGTATTTGTGCAATGAGGAGGGTAAGGCCTAATGATATCCCCACTTTTTTATTATCATGTGCAGAATTATTAGGCAATTGGTTATGCTCAGGCCAAATGGCCAACAAAAAGGCATTTCACTGACTCTGAAAAGTCAAAAATGTATTCTGCAGATAGAAAACGACTCTGCTGTACAAACTGTGCTCCACTGGGAACAACTGATCTGTGATGGCCCGGATACTGATCACCACTGTACAAAGTATGATAACCCCCAATATTTCATAGCTGCAGGGCATTATGGGGGGGGGCATGCTGCCACGCAAAATTATGTTTGCTGAAATGTTTTCAACAGATAAAAACAAAATTCAAAAGTATTCTCGAGATACCAAGAAACCAAACACAAAAACAAATATTAATTTAAGGCTAAACTACTGAACCAATCTGCACAAAATTTGGCACAGTTGCTTCAGAATGTTTTATATTGGATTCCAGTTATCTATGACCTACCATTCTCTACATAAAAAACTGATTACAAAGACAAATATTAATTTAAATGACTTCACCGACCACTAAAAGGATATACAATTTCTACACAGAAAACTCAGATATATTGGCTTTAAATTAGTGGCAAACAAAGTTTTTTAACAACACAAATATAAAAACTGTTAAACCAAGATAATATCTTGAGATATGTGCAAAAAAAACTTGACACAAAAGCAAACATTAAGTTACGGCAGAACAGATGCCCAATATGTTCCCTATGGGTCACAGTGGTAAATGTGGAACTTTGGAGGGTTTTACATGGGGTTTGGAGTTTACCATTCTTGACATATTTGCAAAAAACAGTACCCAAAAGCAAATATTAATTTACGGTCAAACAACTGGATCTTCGTGCCTCAAATTTGGCAAAGCTGGTGCTTTGAAAGGGTTTACACTTAGTTTAAACTTTCAAGATATTATCACAAAAAAAGAAAATAAATAAAAGACTAAATTATGGACAAGCGCCTCGACCAATTTCTACCCCAAGCTTAACACATTGGTAAGTTAGCCACTTCATAGGGTTGTAGACCAGGTTTCAGCTGTCCAGGATCTACATATTTATATTTTGATATATATATATATATATATATATATATATATATATACACTGTATCTATATATATAATTGCCTTATTCTGTCTGTCTGTCTGTCTGTCTTGCTCCAAAATTGTGTCCCTACGGTGACAACCAGCGGATTGGCCGCTGGCCTCGGCATGGCCCCGCCCCTCCCAGCACGGATTGGCCGCTCGGCTCGCCCTGGCCCCGTCCCCCCCATGGATTGGCCGCTCGCCCCGGCACCCTGCACGCATTGGACGCTTGGCCAGGCCCCGCCCCCTCACGCATTGGATGCTCGCCCTGGCCCCGTCCCCCCGCACGCATTCCCAGAACCCACACGGAGACGCCCGACACCCAGGTGACTGCTGCAGCACCCGAAGCCCACACCGCAAGACAAAGTGGAGAAAAGCCACTAGCACACGTGTGCCGGAGCCGGCGTAGGCTGGTATCCATAGTACACATCGGGTAACTATAGAAACCGCTTTCCTTAGTTACCGATGTGTAAGATGGTTACTAGCTTACCCCGGCTCCCGGCACACGTCAGCACTGTCGCTTACCTTTTCTCCACTTTGTTGCATCCGGCGCGCTCCCGTGTACTGTGTACACTACAGTTGCCGCGCGACAACCTCCGATCACGTGTTTTCATGTGACCAGGAAGTTGTGGCGCAGCCACTGTCCTGTACAGTGTACGGTTACACACACACACACACACAGCAGACACACATGGATACACCGACGCATACACACATAGCACACATGCATGTATACACACACACTGAGCACATATACACACATAGGAGATACACTGGGCGCATACACACAGCGCACATGCATGTATATTCACACACTGAGCACATATACACACATAGCAGACACACATGCATGTATACACACAGTGAGCACATAACACACATAGCAGACACACATGGATACACTGGGCGCATACACACAGCGCACATGCATGTATATACACACACACACTGAGCACATATACACACATAGCAGACACACATGGATACACTGGGCGCATACACACAGCGCACATGCATGTATATACACACACACACTGAGCACATATACACACATAGCAGACACACATGGATACACTGGGCGCATACACACAGCGCACATGCATGTATATACACACACACAGCAGACACACCGAGCGCATACACACAGTGCACATGCATGTATACACACACACACTGAGCACATATACACACATAGCAGACACACATAGATACACCGAGCGCATACACACAGCGCACATGCATGTATACACACACACACACACTGAGCACATATACACACATAGCAGACACACATAGATACACCGAGCGCATACACACATAGCGCACATGCATGTATACACACACACAGCAGACACACATGGATACACCGTGAGCATATACACATAGCGCACATGCATGTACACACACACACACACACACATACTCTGCTGTACACTCACCCAGCGATGCGGTCCCTGGCACTGAAGTCCCCAGCGCTGTTCCTGCTTCCAGCTCCTCAGGGCACTGAATATTCAGTGAGTATAATGAGCGGCGATAAGGAGCGGGAGGCAGCAGAGCCGGAGACAACATCGCTGGAGAGAAGTAAATATAGAGAATATTTTTATTAAAAAGACCCATATTTTCTCTGGGGCGCGCAGCATCCGACAAAGTCAAGAAAAGCCGGATGTGTGAAACCACTAGCTTACCCCGGCTCCCGGCACACGTGTGCCGGAGCCGGCGTACACTGGTAACCATGGTACACATCGGGTAACTATAGAAACCGCTTTGCTTAGTTACCCAATGTGTAACATGGTTACTAGCTTACCCCGACTCTCGGCACACGCATGCCGGAGCCGGCGTACGCTGTTAACCAGTGTACACATTGGGTAACTATGGAAACCACTTTGCATAGTTACCCGATGTGTACCATGGTTACTAGCTTACCCCGGCTCTCTGCCCATTCAGATCATTGGTCTCCCACTGTCAAACACGCCGATGCGTGCTGCACAGCAGGAGACCAACAAGCAAAAAATAAACCAGCACTGTCGCTTTGCATAGTTACCCAATGTGTACCATGATTATCAGCTTACCGACGTACGCTGGTAACAAATGGTACACAATCCTGTAACTATGGAAAGCACTTTCGTTAGTTACCCAATGTGTACCATGGTTACCACCTTACCCCCGGCTCCCGGCACATGTGTGCTTGAGCCGGCGTACGCTGGTAACCATGGTACACATCGGGTAACTAAGCAAAGCACTTTGCATAGTTACCCAATTGTGTAACATGGTTACCAGTGTACGCCGGCTCCCTGCCCATTCAGATCGTTGGTCTCTCACTGTCAAATACGCCGATGCGTGCTGCACAGCGGGAGACCAACGAGCAAGAAATGAACCATCATTATTCAAGACTTGCTGATTATATTATTATTCAATCTGCTACCCTACATACACATTCTAGACTACCCGATACGTTAGAATCGGAAACCTTCTAGTATATATATATATATATACAGTGTATATATATATATATATATATATATATGTATATATATATATAGGGTGGGCAATTTATTTGGATACAACTGAATAAAATGGGAATGTTTGGTGATATCAACCTCCTGTTTATGGCTCATTAGTATATGGGAGGGTGGAAACTTTTCAAGATGGGTGGTGACCATGGTAGCCATTTTGAAGTTGGACATTTTGGATCCAACTTTATTTTTTCCAATGGGAAGAATAACATATACCACATCAAACTGATTGAGAATATCACATGAAAAACAATGCTGTGATTGGTTTTAATGTATCTTTATTCATTCATTAGTTATTTACAATTTTATGACCACTTATAAAATGTGTTCAAAGTGCTGCCCATAGTGTTGGATTGTCAATACAACCCTCTTCTCCCACTCTTGACACCCTGATAGCAACACCGAAGAAGAAATGCTAGCACGGGCTTCCAGTATCCATTGTTTCAGATGCTGCACATCTTATATCTTCACAGCATAAACAAAGATAAATGTCTAAGGGAATCAGATCAGGAGACCTTGGTGGCCATTCAACTGGCCCACGATGACCAATCCACTTTCCAGGACACTGTTCAGGTAGGAATGCTTGGAACTGACCCCTATAATGTGATGGTGCACCACCAATTGTCTATGCTGTGAAGAAGGGCAGCATCTGAAACAACGGACACTGGAAGACTGGGCTAGCATTTCTTCTGTGGTGTTGCTATCAGTTTGTCAAGAGTGGGAGAATAGGGTTGCATTGACAATCCAACACAATGGGCAGCACTTTGAACATCCAAATTCGATCCAAAATAGCTGACTTCAAAATGGCCGCTATGGTCACCACCCATCTTGAAAAGTTCCCCTCCCCCATATACTAATGAGCCACAAACAGGAAGTTTATATCACATATATATATGTATATATATACATATATATAGAGATATATATATATATATATATATATATATATATATATATATATATATATATATATATATATATATATATAGATATATATATATATATCTATATATCTAACACAGATACAAAAGCAAATATTAAATTAAATCTCTTCAGGACTCCACTAGAGAGATGTTGATTTCCTCTGCATAAAGACAATTACATTTCTGCACAGAACAATTTAGATATTTTGGCTTCATATCAGAAGCAAACAAAGTTGTTAACCACACACAAATATAAACACTTAAACCAAATAGTCCCTTGTGAAGCTGGGTAATTCCACTAGTACTGTATAGTCACTATGTTATTAATAGCATATCTACAGAAAATTCCATAAATCTGTGATAGATGCAGATTCTATCTTAGGGATCCATACCAACCTTGATAATGAATGGCCTCAACTCCCATTCATGGGTCCATAATCAGTATATATAAGTTTGATCGGCTATTTTGGGACCAAAATTCCAAGAGAAGTCAATGGAGCGAGCTGTCTAAGTGCCCCATAAATCTGAACGTTTGTAAATTATCACACTGACTAATAAGTACTGACATTTTTTGCCACTTTTTGGTCACAATATTATTAGCCTGTGCTGTGTACACTGAAGACGTTAGCCATCATTACATTATTATCAAAAGACAGAATTACACTGAACGTTGACAATTCTATTGTAAATCTGGGGCAGATAACAAAGATCCATCACTGGAAAGAGTTCACTGCACTGTCTACATTACAAGACCAAAACAGGTGTCAGCTAGGGATATAAGCACAGTGTGGAGTTTTATGTCATATGGGGTACGAGAGCCACTTGGCATATAACCTATATTACATATAACGCCACATTAGCTTTCACCCCTAGGTGATTGCCCTAGAGTCATACTACAAGTGTATCATCTTGACATGTATCATAATGTCGCTATGTGCATATATGCAAGTTAAGTAATGAACATGTTCACTCAGAGCTCTTTCTATTGTTTTTGTACAGGGGTCACCCTGGTCTACCAACACGTCCTACCTCCACTATCTCTTGTGTGCACTCCAACCTCTCTACAAGATCCACTACTGACAAAAAGCTATGATGACTGCACGTCACAAAACATGCTCGCAACATTTTCCTACAGAACTCAATGAGTCCTTTTTTAATTAAGCTTTCTCAAGCCAGATGCCTACTCAAACAAAAATAGGTGAAATTGCCAGAGATTCCTTCCTAGACAGTAAAAAAAAAAAAGAAAAAAAAAAATACAAAAAAATATATGTCTGCTTGTATTTAAACATCCCCTTATGTCTTAGGCCTTCTTCACACATTAGTGTTTTCTGTTCGTATGTCGCTGTTTTTATACAAACCGGAATCACGGATATATGCAGACCCATTAAAATCATTGGGTCTGTGCACACATCAGTGATTTCTCAGGGACCGTATGTCTATATGGGACACACGCATGTCCCACACAGAGACATGTCCGTTTTTCTCCGGCATCACTTATGTCACACGGCCCACACAGTGGTGTGATCTGTGTGACACATACCAAAGAAAACACATATCTGTGAAGTAAAATGCTTTTCTATACTCAAATTCTCCACTGCTGCTGTCTTTGGTGCTGCTGTCACTTGCTTCCAGGATGGTTAATTATACTCATGAATATTCACTGCACCATGACCTGGAAGGAACAGCAGCGGGGAGACAGCAGCGTCCGGAAACAGCAGTGCAAGAGACAGCAGCAACACGGACAGCAGCATCGGGGACAGGGGAGTATAAAGTTCTTGCTCTCTGTGTACTATCACCGATAGCACATGGAGAACACACGTGTGCCAAAATCACAGCACACAGAGCACCATACACACCTTTAACACGTCAGTGAAAAACGTTTGTGTTTTTCACTGACGTGTGAAAGAGGCCTTAGGCATATTTAGACATCAGTGATTTTGGATGCATGTAAAAAAAAACAATACGAGTGTCATTTGTATTTTTTATTGGACTTTAATCAGTTTTGGTCACTGTTTACCATCAGTGTTTCATCATATGTAAACAATCCCATACATTATAATGTCTACATGTTCTATCCATGAAACACGGACTTCTGAATGAGGCCTGATATAATTATATAAATTAATGCACTATTCAACATAATTGTATTTTTATACACTTACATCCTCATGCCTTTGTCCCATCCATTTACAGATTTTAATTTTACTAATGAAGTTTACAGGACATATAAATATAATAAATATACAGTGTTACAATATCATAAGTGAGTTAATTGAATAAGTGCTGCTACAGGCAAAATATACTCAAGATCTAGAGAACATGGTGTTGCTACTGCAACATATATTGAAAAGGATAATTGTTCCAACTGAGTCCATACACACCAGATGGCAGGAGCACATTCCAACAGTAATAGGAGAATAAGCCCAGCTATCTTCATTTACACCCCAGCATAGGATCGTAAATGGATTCCATTCTAGGAAACATTTGGCTCATACATGCACACCATCTGCCCATTTCCGACATGTTTTGTAATTACACCGTTTGTCTGTCTGTATTTCGATCAAGAAAAGAGCATTGTGCAAAGTGTGCAAAGGTCAGGACAACATGCAACAGGATAGTACCTGCCTTCCGTGTGAAACTAAATCTGATGCCTTGTTTGGGAATTAAAAAGAAACTCAAATTCCTGCGCACACTGACCTCACATCTCACTTTCTACCTTAATAAGAGATGAAGAGATATTGATATCAACAAAATGCTGTCACTTTGTTTTAAGCAATAACAAACACCAAAAGGTCTATGACCTCTCCATCAGGACTATTTTTTTTAAACTTTTTACTCCTGATATATATATATATATATATATATATATATATAATCAGGGCCGTATTTGCCATTAGGCACTTGAGGGCACGTGCCTAGGGCGGCGCCTTCCAGGGGGGCGGCGCCCAAACCAAAATTTAAAAAAAAAAAAAAAAAAAAAAAAAAATTTTTTTTTAAATCTTCCTCCCTCCCTCCTCCAAACTCTTTATTAAATCCGGCGCCTTTTTGGAGGAGGGAGGGAGCGCACAGTCATTTATAGTCGCGTCTATAACACGCGAATATAAATGACACTGTGAGCGTGCCGGCACTTACTTCCGGGGTCAGAGGAGCTGTAATCAGCTCCCCGCCCCGACGTGCTGCCGTGCGCTCACTGTGCAGAGGTCACAGGAGCGTGAGGCCGCGCAGAGGAGGACGGGAGCCGCCGCCGGAGATGGAGCCGCCGCCGGAGATGGAGCCGCCGCCGGAGATGGAACCGCCGCCGGAGATGGAGCCGCCGCCGGAGATGGAGCTGCCGCCGGAGATGGAGCCGCCGCCGGAGATGGAGCCGCCGCCGGAGATGGAGCCGTCGCCGGAGATGGAACCGCCGCCGAGCAAGATGTCAGATGCCGCCGCCGCCGCCACCGCCACCGTGGAGAACGGGAGATGCAGCCTGGAGCAGGTAAACGCTTTACAGCCGAAGACAGCGCCGAACAAGCAACCCGGGGGGGCGCAACATGGAGGATGGGGGGATGGAACATGATATGGGGGCGCAACATGGAGGATGGGGGGATGGAACATGATATGGGGGCGCAACATGGAGGATGGGGGGATGGAACATGATATGGGGGCGCAACATGGAGGATGGGGGGGATGGAACATGATATGGGGGCGCAACATGGAGGATGGGGGGGATGGAACATGATATGGGGGCGCAACATGGAGGATGGGGGGGATGGAACATGATATGGGGGCGCAACATGGAGGATGGGGGGGATGGAACATGATATGGGGGCGCAACATGGAGGATGGGGGGATGGAACATGATATGGGGGCGCAACATGGAGGATGAGGGGATGGAACATGATATGGGGGCGCAACATGGAGGATGGGATGCAGCATGATGTGGGGGTGCAACATGGAGGATGGGGGGGGATGCAGCATGATGTGGGGGTGCAACATGGAGGATGTGGGGATGGAACATGATGTGGGGGCGCAACATGGAGGATGGGGGGGATGCAGCATGATGTGGGGGTGCAACATGGAGGCTGGGGGGGATGCCACATGATATGGGGGCGCAACATGGAGGATGGGGGATGGAACATGATATGGGGGCGCAACATGGAGGATGGGGGGATGGAACATGATATGGGGGCGCAACATGGAGGATGGGGGGATGGAACATGATATGGGGGCGCAACATGGAGGATGGGGGGATGGAACATGATATGGGGGCGCACCATGAAGGATGGGGGGATGGAACATGATATGGGGGCGCAACATGGAGGATGGGGGGATGGAACATGATATGGGGGCGCACCATGAAGGATGGGGGGATGGAACATGATATGGGGGCGCAACATGGAGGATGGGGGGATGGAACATGATATGGGGGCGCAACATGGAGGATGGGGGGATGGAACATGATATGGGGGCGCAACATGGAGGATGGGGGGATGGAACATATGGGGGCGCAACATGGAGGATGGGGGGATGGAACATGATATGGGGGCGCAACATGGAGGATGGGGGGGATGCAGCATGATGTGGGGGCGCAACATGGAGGATGGAGGGGATGCAGCATGATGTGGGGGTGCAACATGGAGGCTGGGGGGGGGATGCCGCATGATATGGGGGCGCAACATGGAGGATGGGGGATGGAACATGATATGGGGGCGCAACATGGAGGATGGGGGAATGGAACATGATATGGGGGCGCAACATGGAGGATGGGGGGATGGAACATGATATGGGGGCGCAACATGGAGGATGGGTGGGATGGAACATGATGTGGGGGCGCAACATGGAGGATGGGGGGGGGATGCAGCATGATGTGGGGGCGCAACATGGAGGATGGGGGGGATGCAGCATGATGTGGGGGTGCAACATGGAGGATGGGGGGGGAAGCAGCATGATGTGGGGGCGCAACATGGAGGATGTGGGGAGGGGATGGAACATGATGTGGGGGCGCAACATGGAGGATGGGGGGATGCAGCATGATGTGGGGGTGCAACATGGAGGCTGGGGGGGGATGCCGCATGATATGGGGGCGCAACATGGGGGATGGAACATGATGTGGGGGCGCAGCGTGGAGGATGGGGGGGATGCCGCATGATGTGGGGGCGCAACATGGAGGATGTGGGGGCGCAACATGGAGGATGGGGGGGATGAAACATGATGTGGGGCGCAACATGGAGGATGGGGGGGATGAAGCATGATGTGGGGGCGCAGCATGGAGGATGGGGGGGATGAAGCATGATGTGGGGGCGCAGCATGGAGGATGGGGGCGATGAAGCATGATGTGGGGGCGCAGCATGGAGGATGGGGGGGATGAAGCATGATGTGGGGGCGCAACATGGAGGATGGGGGGGCGCAACATGGGGATGGAGCATGATGTGGGGGCGCAGCATGGGGGATGGAGCAGAATGGGAAAATGAGGGAGGGTGGTGGACAGTATAGCAAATGGGAGTTACAGTATGGAGAATGAGAGGCATGGTATGGAGAATGGGGTAGCATGGGGGGGGGCATTGTATGGAGAATGGGGTAGCATGGGGGGGGGCATGGTATGGAGAATGGGGTAGCATGGGGGGGGGGGCATGGTATGGAGAATGGGGTAGCATGGGGTAGCATGGGGGGGGGCATGGTATGGAGAATGGGGTAGCATGGGGGGGGCATGGTATGGAGAATGGGGTAGCATGGGGGGGCATGGTATGGAGAATGGGGTAGCATGGGGGGGGGGCATGGTATGGAGAATGGGGTAGCACGGGGGGGGCATGGTATGGAGAATGGGGTAGCACGGGGGGAGGCATGGTATGGAGAATGGGAAAGCATGGGGGGCTCGGTATGGAAGGGGAACCATGGTGGGCTTGGTATGGGGGGTCTTGATATGGAGAAGGGGCAGCATGGGGAGTGCTCAGTTAGGAGCCTGGAAGGGCTGGGTATACAGAATGCGAAGCATAAGGCTCATTATAGAGTGGGGACAGCATGAGGGGGGCAGTGAAGTGGGGGATGCATAGAGAGGTGGGGACAGTGGAGGTCATAGTTCATAAGTGAGGAAGGTCTGGAGGGTATAATTCAGTGGGGAGGACAGTGGGGTTTTCATGTGAGGGGGCAGTGTAGTGGGAATGTTATAGGAGAGAATGTGGAGGCTGTATGCTGTAAGTGGCACGGTGTGGGGTCATTCTTTGTGCTGTGAGCTCAGTGATGGGCAATTATTTATTCTTGGGCACAGCCTTGGGCTTACTTAGGGTGGTTACTCTTTAGTGAGGAGAATTATGAGTCTGTCACCAGGTTTTTGCCACCTAATTTGAGAGCAGCATAATGTAGGGGCAGAGATCCTGATTCCAGTGTTGTCACTTACTGGGCTGCTTAGTGTAGTTTTGATAACATCACTGTTTAATCAGCAGTAGTTATCATTACAGGACTACTTGGTGTGCTGCAGGTAGTCCAGCATATTCATGAGCTCTGTATAACTGCGAGATCTGCAGCAGAGAAAACGACAGCAAACAGCTCAGTAAGTGACACATTGCTGGAATCAGGGGCTCTGTCTCTACATTATGCTGCTCTCAGATGGGGGAGCAAAACCTGGTGACAGATTCCCTATACGGGCACCATTGCAGTATGTGCTGCAGCAAACCAAACAAGAGGGGAGTCTTGGGAGACGCTGGACAAAGTGTTGCTAAGAGCGATGACATTTTACTTTTACTCCCAAAATGGCAATTAATCTGCAGACACATTTATACAGGGGACGTCGCTCTGGCATGTACAGTTTTACCTTAATATTATATATATGCAGACTGTTCTGTCCCCCCTGGTGCGGCCGACGTCTTGGTGCAGATGTGCACCGTCCTATTTGCATATTAAAGACAGTCCCTCGCCCTTAGGTGAGAGTCAGTGCTGTTTAAAATCACTTAGCATTTCTGCACGTGTCCTGACACTGGAGGAGCAGAGTAGCACTCCAAGTGTCAGTGTGTGTGCGCACGCAATGTGACTGCAGTGTCCGCGTGGGTGCGCCTGCAATGTGACTGCAGTGTCCGCGTGGGTGCGCCTGCAATGTGACTGCAGTGTCCGCGTGGGTGCGCCTGCAATGTGACTGCAGTGTCCGCGTGGGTGCGCCTGCAATGTGACTGCAGTGTCCGCGTGGGTGCGCCTGCAATGTGACTGCAGTGTCCGCGTGGGTGCGCCTGCAATGTGACTGCAGTGTCCGCGTGGGTGCGCCTGCAATGTGACTGCAGTGTCCGCGTGGGTGCGCCTGCAATGTGACTGCAGTGTCCGCGTGGGTGCGCCTGCAATGTGACTGCAGTGTCCGCGTGGGTGCGCCTGCAATGTGACTGCAGTGTCCGCGTGGGTGCGCCTGCAATGTGACTGCAGTGTCCGCGTGGGTGCGCCTGCAATGTGACTCCAGTGTCCGCGTGGGTGCGCCTGCAATGTGACTCCAGTGTCCGCGTGGGTGCGCCTGCAATGTGACTCCAGTGTCCGCGTGGGTGCGCCTGCAATGTGACTCCAGTGTCCGCGTGGGTGCGCCTGCAATGTGACTGCAGTGGATGCGCCTGCAATGTGACTGCAGTGGGTGCGCCTGCAATGTGACTGCAGTGGGTGCGCCTGCAATGTGACTGCAGTGTCTGCGTGGGTGCGCCTGCAATGTGACTCCAGTGTCTGCGTGGGTGCGCCTGCAATGTGACTCCAGTGTCCGCGTGGGTGTGCATGCAATGTGATGCAGGTACGTTCTGACACCTGGTTGCTGCCTGTATTTGACTGCCGATTCAATGAGGAAGGTTGTTGAAGTGAGCAGACAGCACATCACAGCGCCGTGTGCCCCTCCTCACTGTGCTCCTCCTGTGTTGGATGCACACATGCACTGACGCTTGGAGTGTGCCGCTGTGCTCCTCCTGTGTTGGATGCACACATGCACTGACGCTTGGAGTGTGCCGCTGTGCTCCTCCTGTGTTGGATGCACACATGCACTGACGCTTGGCGTGTGCCGCTGTGCTCCTCCTGTGTTGGATGCACACATGCACTGACGCTTGGCGTGTGCCGCTGTGCTCCTCCTGTGTTGGATGCACACATGCACTGACGCTTGGCGTGTGCCGCTGTGCTCCTCCTGTGTTGGATGCACACATGCACTGACGCTTGGTGTGTGCCGCTGTGCTCCTCCTGTGTTGTGTGCACACCCGCAATGACGCTTGGAGTGTGCCGCAGTGTTGGGTGCGGTGCAGACAGGAGATCTGGTGTTACGGTGCTCACTCTCACCAATGGATCACTATTAATCAAGACACAGGCCTGGCTAGTATTTTCCTATATTAGGTGGTATCGGTGCACCCAGGCTTAGGCCGCGCAGAAATGTCCTCATTTTCATATCAAATGTGGCTTTCTCAGTGAACATTAAAGGGAACCTGTTACACCCTTTTTCAATTCTAAACTGCCCCCCCTCTTGTTAGTGACGCAACGTTAAGTGATGCACATTTTCTGACTATAAGGACAATGGAGCAGTTTAATATTAAAGGTCGTGACCAGTTCCTTTTAAGCTGACCTATATGGGTGGGTTTATTTCTCCACAGATCATGTCCCCCATATAAATATTTCCGCAGTCTAGGTGTCATTTTGGGGTGACAGGTTCCCTTTAAGTCAGCTTAAAAATCATCTCACCTGACGAATGAAAGTTTTTTGTCGTGCATCGGGTGATGGACACTGTTTAGATAAATCAGGTTCCCATCTTTGGCTGCAGTGTGAATGCTGCTTTTAAAGGGGTTTTCTCACATTGGGAACTTGCCCCCTATCCTTGGGATGGGGAATAACTTTCCAATCGCTGGGGGTCCGACTACCGTGGCCCCGAGTGTTTCCCAGAACCAGAACATGCAGACAGAATGGATTCCGGGAGTAAAATTTCATAGTCCTGTCTCCTGAGCTGTGCACTTAAGAGGTCTTTTGAGCAATTGGTGGGGGTCTCAAGTCCCACCCCATGATGCCCCTTCTCCCTACTGAGCCCACCTCTGCCCTACTAATCTCCTCAGAATTAATGGACCTAAACCTATAAGATCTCGTCCAAAAGTTAAGTCTACTGCCTGGGACTAATCAGTATTGTGGTTCTTATATGGTCCACAGTCTAATGATGGCTGGTAACAACTACCAGCATCTCCTTACCATTGTTAAGGACATACTGAGAGTTGTACGTTAATGCAATACATAGATGTATATGGGTCTAACCTGACACTGCACTTGATTGCTGTGTGAATTTGGCATTGTATTCATGTACTGATGGTGGTTTTGGCGATGTATTGTCTTCAGGGTGGGTTTGGTGATGTGTTATTGTGTTTAGGGTGGTTTTGATGATATTACTGTATTGACAGTAGTTCTGTTGATGTATTACTGTACTAACTGTGGTTTTGGTTACGTATTATAGTATGTAGTGTGGTTTTAGTTATGTATTACTGTACTGATGGTGGTTCTGGTGATAGTCATGTGGCTGTTGTAATCTTTACCTTATCAGTCTTGATCCTAAAACATAGGGTCAGCGTGCTGGACTAAAATACAGCTATCTGCATGTCTGTCAGCCGAATAAGTAATAGACTAAAGCCCCCATACACTATAGTCTGATTTTTAGGCCGGCAGCTATCTTGCTCGGCTCTCCCATATACAGGAGCACTCATTCTGCCAATTGTTTCTGTGTTCTTTATTAGAGCCGCTGCTGGACATCTCCGACAGCAGCTTATCATTTAGAGGATAATAGGATCTACACTCCGTAATTGGACATGCTGGATCCTTATTCCCCTGACAATCAGAATTGAGAGCCCCTGTTCACATTGGGCTATCAGCAGAACCTGTCGATATTGGCGGGTTTAGACAACTTTAGGTTAATGTGTATGGAGGTCTTAACTACTATCTGAAGGCTCTGGGCTCTATCAGGGAATGTGCACACCTCTTGTAGATGTCTGTGAACCCCCGGAATTATTCAGACAGAAAACACTTCAGGACAGTCATCATTTTATCCTGAAGCAAATATTTATTTTTTTTGCTGTGGCTTTTTGGTTGTTTTTTCCAACATCTTTTAGCTACTGGATTTTACTTATTTTTTTAAATGAAGTAGTAAGCGGCATCCAAGCAGCAGCCGCCATATAATGGCCGGTCACAACTAGTAAGCGGCATCCAAGCAGCAGGCGCCATATAATGGACCGGTCACAACTAGTAACCAGCATCCAAGCAGCAGCCGCCATATAATGGCCGGTCACAACTAGTAAGCGGCATCCAAGCAGCAGGCGCCATATAATGGCCGGTCACAACTAGTAACCAGCATCCAAGCAGCAGGCGCCATATAATGGCCGGTCACAACTAGTAAGCGGCATCCAAGCAGCAGGCGCCATATAATGGCCGGTCACAACTAGTAAGCGGCATCCAAGCAGCAGGCGCCATATAATGGCCGGTCACAACTAGTAAGCGGCATCCAAGCAGCAGGCGCCATATAATGGCCGGTCACAACTAGTAAGCGGCATCCAAGCAGCAGCCGCCATATAATGGCCGGTCACAACTAGTAAGCGGCATCCAAGCAGCAGCCGCCATATAATGGCCGGTCACAACTAGTAAGCGGCATCCAAGCAGTAGGCGCCATATAATGGCCGGTCACAACTAGTAAGCGGCATCCAAGCAGCAGGCGCCATATAATGGTCGGTCACAACTAGTAAGCGGCATCCAAGCAGCAGGCGCCATATAATGGACCGGTCACTGTCAGCCGCTTCATGTCTGAGGAAACCTGACGCGCTTAAAAAAACTCCAAAGACTGAACATATGGACAGCAAGTCGTTTTACATTGCAGTGTATGAGTTCATTTCTTTAATATTTAGAGTTTGGGTTTTTTGGGCGGGTTATAGGGCAGATCTGTCTGGAAAAAAAAAAAAAAAAGCTGTGTGCATATAACCGTAATCTGACTGATCAGAAGGGGGCGCCACCACTGACAGTGCCTAGGGCAGCAAAAACCCCAAATACGGCCCTGTATATAATATATATATATATATATATAGCTGGTAAAATAAGTATTGGGCACGTCATCAAATGTCTTAGTAAATATATTTCTAAAGGTGCTATTGACAGGAGCCTCTCACCAGATGTTGGTAACAACCCATTCAAGCCATACAGGCAAAGGCATAAAATAATTATGAGAAATGACACAGGAAAAAACACATGAAGAAAGAGAGTTGTCAAAAGTCCTGGAAAGTCATGACACAAGCTGTAATCTATCAGTTATTAGAATGGAACCTTACCACTTAGTTAAAAATATCTGCTAATTCAACTAATGGCCTATAAAAAGGTGTCTCATTACGAAGGCGCCACACAAGAAACAACTCATGATGGGTAAAACCAGTGAGCTGTCACAAGACTTTCACAACCTTATTGTTGCAAAACATACTGATGGCAATGGTTACAGAAGAATTTCTAAACTACAAAAGTTCCGGTGAACACTGTTGGGTCGATGATTTGGAAGTGGAAAGAACATTATTTCACAATAAACCAGACATGACAACAAGGCATGAGAGAAGTTGTCTTGTGGTGATTATCTCCTGCTGATAAAACACTGATAGGATTGAAAAAGAAAAACACAGCCCAGTAACTGACACATTACTGTAAACAGAGTCTCTGGTTCTACATTGTGGTATTCTCATATTATATACCAAAAACCTCGTTACAATTTCCCTTTAACCCCTTCCAGACCTTGGATGTATGGGGTATGTTCTAACTGTTGGGTGCTTTCTGGCCTTAGACATACCCCGTACGTCCTGACGATTGCAGAGTCACAGGTGCTGTGCCCCTGTGAACACCGCCAAGAACTCAGCTTATATGACAGCTTGACCCGGCTCTCACAGCCAGGGATAGACCCGCACCATCCTGTTACGGGGGCTGTCTGATTATAAAAACCAAAGGGATATCAGACAGTCAGGGTCCACTGTGAGGCAAATCCTGGGATATGAAGAGGAATTATGACTGGAAGTCATAATCGCTCTCATCACTCCCTGGCAGTGCCCCCTCCCTTCTTGTTCTCAGATGTCCAGCATCTGTGAAGGTGTCACATCCCATGGCCATCTCCTGTGATATGGAGATTAGGTGATGTGGGAACAATGGACACAGGATGACTCCCTGCCGTGACCCTGTAGTAGGGGCTGCTATCTAATTAGCAAGGCTATGGAAGTATCCAGACAGAACGACTCCAGTAAAAAATGGTTCATATCTCGCAAGCCATATTTCCGATAAATATGGCAACCATAAAAATGGTGTCTCCGCATGCGGACGATGCTGGCACACCCTTTTTATGGGAGCGGGAGCTTGGGAAATACCCCAGGCGTGATATCAGCCAATGTGGAACTAGTAGACGAGTCATGAGTCCTCTCATTCTGTAGCTAAATTCATAACTGTCACAATGAGAGCATTGGCGTCCGCCTACGACGCTCCCAGGCAAAGTTATGGCCCATATTCCATGTTGTGGATTGTCCATAACTCCAGCCAGGGGTGGAGCAGTGCTCCCTCTGAGGTCACTAAGGTAGGAGGGGACCTGGATTTGCCCAGGTTGATAACCCTACTTCGGCCATTTTCCAGGGTTCTTTCGCTGGGGGTCACGTGCAGGAAACATCTGTGGGAGTTCCTAGAAACCTGGTCTACAGCGCCCCCCTGTGGCCAGACGCACAAGGTAACTGATTGAATTGCATACCTGTTTGTAAACCATGCTTTATCTGTAACTTCACTCTGACATATGTATATTCTGTAGATTCCCTATTGTATATATTGTAGTTTCTAGTGTGCTTTAGGCTGATTAAATTATATAATTAATCTTGGGCTGTTCTGTTATCTCGATCTTGAATCCCACGTCTGTGTGTTCGGCTGATAGTTACCGTGAAGCGGTTGGTGGCAGCGAGTTGTGCCAAGGATTATTGTGGGGAGGCCAGTGAGATTCGGGGAGGTTTTATATATTCCGCCCGCGGAGGTCGGGGGAATATATACCCTACTCTCACCGGGGACCCTTCAATAATCGGCATAAATAGTATAGCGGCCTCCTTGCTTATTGTCGGGCAATTCCATAATTGGCCTGACTATAAGAGGGGCGCTAGAGAGCGCGTCACGTGCTCTGTCTGTCGGTCGGGAGGTATAAAGGAGGGGTGACACCCACTTGTTACCCCCCGATTGTGACGTACTGGTAGCCAGCGCGGGGGATTTCTGAGTGACCCCCCCGGTGGTTCGTGACATCCACCATGCAAAGTCTCTGCTGCAGACTATGGCAGAGGATAAGGGGTATCTTGTACTACGGAAGCAGTACTGACACTGATACGTCTCAGTGACACTAGAGCCAATCACGGCGTGTACTGTTAAAGTCACAGCGACTACCGTATTTAGCATTAACGTAAAAGGGATAGGTTAATGAGTGAGGAAGAGTATATAAGTGTGCCGCTGTAAATAGTAGTAGCACAAGTGTAGAGTGCAATACCTCTCTTAAACTCACAGAGGCATATAGTTAGGAAATAAAGCAATGCCTCCCTTACTCGGAGGGTGTGTGGTATGGTCTCTGTTAATGAACACAGAGACAAAAGCAGTGAGTGTGAAATGGCACCTACCTAGGTCCGTTCCTCTAGTGGTGCCAGGAGACGGACAGCAGCATAAGCCGCATAAAGCTCCTACCTGCGTTTGCTCCACTAGTGTGCGAGGACACGAACCACTAGATATGGCACCTGCCTAGGTCTGCTCTACTAGTGGTGCAAAAGAGGCGAACAGCAGCACAAGCCGCACAAAGCTCTTACCTATGTTCGCTCCCCTAGTGTGCGAGGATACGAACAACTGCCAGACGCAGTATAAGCAACGTTACCCTAGCGGCAACGTCCGCCTACGAGTAGAATCACAAGGCCCAGACGGACCATGTGCCTCAGGCACCTGACTATGTCCATTCCACTAAGATGTAAGGATACGGACCGCAGCCGAAGCTGTAAGATACAAGAACGCTACCCTGCCGGTAGCGCTCACCTAGCATAGACAGAGAAATGCCTAGAGGGACGTGCACAGAGCGTCTACTCTCATGCATGAACCAAGAGGACTGAGCGCCGGGCGGCGTGCGTCAGGGTCTTATATAGACTCTGTGCCTCATCCAAGATGGAGGACACCAGAGCCAATCCGCTGCCAGAAAGACAGCAATGACATCACGCTGGCCTATCACCGAGCAAAGCGTCACAAGCACATGACCAGCAACCAATCAGCATAAAAGGTGTCAGAGACATGTGACCACGTGTCACAAGCACATGACCAGCGGCCAATCAGCTTAGAAAGTGTCAGAGACATGTGACCTTGTGTCAGCGATGATGTCACCTGCACATGTGCAATGGCTCCAAGATAGGACTTAGTCTCCAGCGCTTGCACATGTGCAGTAGCAAGAAATCCGAACATAGTCTCCAGAGCCACAGCAACCGTAACACATCCCTGGCTTTTCAACACCCTAAATGCCGCAATCAATATCAATTGCAGCACATAGGGGATTGGTAGAGGGATCGCACTTGCGAGGACTCTATCGTTGATGATCTCCAGATCACCAGACTATGGAAAGCATCTGTTATCATGCCAGGAGCTCCCAGATACTTCTGTCAGCGCAGCTTTGACAGCTGCACTCTACTGCACTCTGCATTCTAATGCAAAGATTAATCATTGCAGTACAGTGTAACTGTGAATAGAGCAGCAAAACATAATGTTCCAGATAAGAGTAAGTAAAAAAGTTAAAAAAAAGTTATAAAACAATTGTAAAAATATTTTTAAAAAATCAGAACAAAAAATGTTTTCCTATAAATATGCATATTTATGTAAAAAAAATGGTACAGCTGAAAACGTTATCTTGTCCCCAAAAAATAAGCTGCAATACAGCTCCATCAACAAAAAATAAAAAAGTTATTGCTCTCAGAATACAGCAATATAAACACTAATATTTTTTCTATAAAATAGCTTTTTGGGTGCAAAACATAGAAAAAAACCTATATAAATGTGGTATTGCTGTAATCATATTGACCTGAAAAATAAAGATGTCTTATCACTAGTGATGAGCGAGCATGCTTGTCACTACTCGGTACTCGCACGAGTATCGCTGTACTCGGGCTGCTCGGCGGGGACCGAGTAATCTCGCGATACTCGTGCTTTACTCGTGGTCTTCATTTCTGCATGTTGGCGCTCTTTTGAGAGCCAGCCCTCATGCAGGGATTGGCTGGCAGACCACTGCAATGCCACAGCCCTGTTAGTTGTGGAATTGCAGTGATTGGCCGGCCTGCACAGCGTCACCGAGCCTTTATATCGGCCGGCGCGCTGTGCTCTGCTCACAGCTATTCTGACAGTGAGTGTAGGGAGAGTGTCGCTGATTCAGGGAAAGCTTTGCGGCCCTTTATAGCTTTTTCAGTTGCAGGGCTGCAAACAGTGTGACCAAAAGTCCTTCTCAGGACTATTCTAGTTGTATACAGGCAGGCAGGGTATAGCCAGGTCGGAGTACAGTAGCAGAGTCCTTCTCAGGACTATTGTTGCTATATACAGGCAGGGTATAGCCAGGTCTGAATACAGGCTAGTGACCAAAAGAGTCCTTGTCAGGACTATTGTAGCAGTATACAGGCAGGCAGGCAGGCAGGGTAGTGGTGACCGTATACCAGCCTTCATATCTGGGGCTGGTGTACACAGTGTAAAACAGTCCAGATAGTGTCTGACTTGTCTGTACTGTAATTGTCGCTCCCCAAAAAAACCTGTTAGTAGGTTATTATTGCGTCCGTGCTTGGTTTTTAAAACCGCACGTGTGTGCCTGTTGGTGGCAGCGTACAGGTGCACTGGTGTGCGTTTACCAAACTATTATATAACGCACAAGTGTAGTGTATAATACACGTCAGTCAGCAGTGGCTGATAGTGTCAGAGTTCTTAATTTTTGCTCCTAAAACCTGTGTTAGGTTATTATTGCGTCCGTGCTTGGTTTTTAAAACCGCACGTGTGTGCCTGTTGGTGGCAGCGTACAGGTGCACTGGTGTGCGTTTACCAAACTATTATATAACGCACAAGTGTAGTGTATAATACACGTCAGTCAGCAGTGGCTGATAGTGTCAGAGTTCTTAATTTTTGCTCCTAAAACCTGTGTTAGGTTATTATTGCGTCCGTGCTTGGTTTTTAAAACCGCACGTGTGTGCCTGTTGGTGGCAGCGTACAGGTGCACTGGTGTGCGTTTACCAAACTATTATATAACGCACAAGTGTAGTGTATAATACACGTCAGTCAGCAGTGGCTGATAGTGTCAGAGTTCTTAATTTTTGCTCCTAAAACCTGTGTTAGGTTATTATTGCGTCCGTGCTTGGTTTTTAAAACCGCACGTGTGTGCCTGTTGGTGGCAGCGTACAGGTGCACTGGTGTGCGTTTACCAAACTATTATATAACGCACAAGTGTAGTGTATAATACACGTCAGTCAGCAGTGGCTGATAGTGTCAGAGTTCTTAATTTTTGCTCCTAAAACCTGTGTTAGGTTATTATTGCGTCCGTGCTTGGTTTTTAAAACCGCACGTGTGTGCCTGTTGGTGGCAGCGTACAGGTGCACTGGTGTGCGTTTACCAAACTATTATATAACGCACAAGTGTAGTGTATAATACACGTCAGTCAGCAGTGGCTGATAGTGTCAGAGTTCTTAATTTTTGCTCCTAAAACCTGTGTTAGGTTATTATTGCGTCCGTGCTTGGTTTTTAAAACCGCACGTGTGTGCCTGTTGGTGGCAGCGTACAGGTGCACTGGTGTGCGTTTACCAAACTATTATATAACGCACAAGTGTAGTGTATAATACACGTCAGTCAGCAGTGGCTGATAGTGTCAGAGTTCTTAATTTTTGCTCCTAAAACCTGTGTTAGGTTATTATTGCGTCCGTGCTTGGTTTTTAAAACCGCACGTGTGTGCCTGTCGGTGGCAGCGTACAGGTGCACTTGTGTGCAATTTCCAGAAACTTTGATATAACGCACAAGTAGTGAATATACACGTCAGCAGTGCACAGCATTGCAAAATGCGCAAGGGCATTGGCAAGGAACAAGGAAGTGGACGTGATGGTGGTGCAGGCAGAGGCCGAGGTCGTGGGCAAGCTCTAATTTCGCCACAACAAAGGGCCACATCTAGTCGCTCGCACGTCCTGTCCCAAATTCTTGGGGACCGCAGCAGTACACCGCTCTTGAACCAAGACCAGTGTCAACAGGTTGTTAGTTGGATAGCGGATAATGCTTCCAGTCAGATTGGCACCACCACAAACACTCTGTCTTCCACACGGTCAAGTGTCAGTAGCCGTGATACTGCACCGCACATTTCTGAACCTGATCCTCCTTCCTACCACCAGGCTGAGTACACGTCCTCCTCGGACATTAATGATCCCACACTTGGACACTCGGAAGAGCTGTTCACGTTTCCATTCACACATTCTGGCCTCTCGCCAGCTCATATTGAAGTGGGTCATGAGGAGATCGTCTGTACAGATGGCCAAATATTTGAGCAGCCACGTTCTCACGAAGTTGGCAACGTGTCTCAACAAGTGGTGGACGATGATGAGACACAATTGTCAGCAAGTCAGGAGGAGGAGCAGGGTGCGGAAGAGGAAGACGACGTGGTGGATGATCCAGTAACTGACCCAACCTGGCAGGAGGATATGCAGAGCGAGGACAGCAGTGCACAGGGGGAGGGAGGCGTAGCATCACAACAGGCAGTAAGAAGCAGGGTGGTGGCCCCAGGCAGAAGTCAGGCAACCGTTCCCCGGAACAACACGACGACACAAGGTGCCTGTCCAAATGTTAGGTCTTCACGAGTCTGGCAGTTTTTTAAGTTGGATCCAGATGATTCAAAAAAGGCCATTTGCAACACCTGCCGTGCCAGCATCAGCAGGGGTACCAAAACTAGCAGCCTGACCACCACCAGCATGATCAGGCACATGTCAGCCAAGCACCCGACTTTGTGGGAAGTACAACAGAGTCGAGGAGCAGTGCTTGCTGATGTCACTGCTACGTCTTCGCTGGTTGTGCATGCGAGCCAATCCTCTGTCCATGCTGCCTGCGAACAAGCCTCCTCCACTCCTGCACCTACAGTTGCCTACGCAGAAAGAACACCATCATCAAGCACGTCCTTGTCCCAGCGCAGCGTTCAGTTATCCATTCAGCAAACCTTTGAACGCAGGCGCAAATACACTGCCAACACCCCACATGCCACAGTTCTAAATGCTAACATTTCGCGACTGCTTGCGCTGGAAATGTTGCCTTTTAGGCTGGTGGAGACAGAAGCATTCCGTGACCTGATGGCGGCAGCTGTCCCACGTTACTCGGTCCCCAGCCGCCACTATTTCTCCCGGTGTGCCGTCCCCGCGTTGCATAACCACGTGTCACAAAACATCACACGTGCCCTGAACAACGCTGTTTCACCCAAGGTCCACCTAACCACAGACACGTGGACAAGTGCTTGTGGGCAAGGCCGCTACATCTCGTTGACGGCACACTGGGTTAATATTGTGGAAGCTGGGACCCAGTCTGAGCGAGGGACGCAACACGTCCTTCCCACACCAAGGTTTGCAGGCCCTACCTCAGTCAGTGTTTCACCCACACTCTACAGCTCCGGAATGTCATGCTCTTCAGCCTCCTCCTCCTCCTGCGCATCCTCATCCACTGTGCCCTCCACACCAGTCACAAGCTGGAAGCACTGCAGCACTGCCTCGGCGAAGCGGCAACAGGCTGTGCTGAAGCTAATCTGCATAGGTGACAAACCCCACAATGCAGAAGAGCTGTGGACAGCTCTGAAACAGCAGGCAGATCACTGGCTCACACCTCTGAACCTAAAGCCAGGAAAGGTCGTTTGTGACAATGGCCGGAACCTGGTGGCGGCTTTGAGGCGAGGCCAGCTGACACATGTTCCATGCGTGGCCCATGTGCTCAACCTCGTGGTTCAGCGGTTTATAAAGTCATACCCAGAGCTGTCTGATCTGCTGGTAAAAGTTCGCCGCCTGTCTGCACATTTTCGAAAGTCACCTACTGCTTCAGCCGGCCTTGCCGGCTTTCAGCGCCGTTTGCATCTTCCGGCTCACAGACTGGTGTGTGATGTCCCCACGCGTTGGAATTCAACTCTGCACATGTTGGTTAGGTCTTTGTTTCAGGTATACCCCCAGTGGTAAATTTTTTCGCCCATTCTTTGCAGAATGGACATTACAACGACAGGAGACCCGCTCCTTTGCAATGGGAACAATGTTTTGAGGCCCTCATGCACGTCTCTACCCAGGGACAACGTGTAGCCTCCCAATTTTTGGCTGCCCTGCCTAAGGGCTATACTGAAATACACCCACTTCCTTAAAATGGACACTTAATGTTTTGAGGCCCTCATGCACGTCTCTACCCAGGGACAACGTGTAGCCTCCCAATTTTTGGCTGCCCTGCCTAAGGGCTATACTATAATACACCCACTTCCTTAAAATGGACACTTAATGTTTTGAGGCCCTCATGCACGTCTCTACCCAGGGACAATGTGGAGCCTCCCAATTTTTGGCTGCCCTGGCAAAGGGCTATACTGAAATAGACCCACTTCCTTACAATGGGCACTTCAGGTTTAAAGGCCATCATGCACGTCTCTACCCAGGGACAATGTGGAGCCTCCCAATTTTTGGCTGCCCTGCCTAAGGGCTATACTGAAATACACCCACTTCCTTAAAATGGACACTTAATGTTTTGAGGCCCTCATGCACGTCTCTACCCAGGGACAATGTGGAGCCTCCCAATTTTTGGCTGCCCTGGCAAAGGGCTATACTGAAATAGACCCACTTCCTTACAATGGGCACTTCAGGTTTAAAGGCCATCATGCACGTCTCTACCCAGGGACAATGTGGAGCCTCCCAATTTTTGGCTGCCCTGCCTAAGGGCTATACTATAATACACCCACTTCCTGACAATGGACACTTAATGTTTTGAGGCCCTCATGCACGTCTCTACCCAGGGACAATGTGGAGCCTCCCAATTTTTGGCTGCCCTGGCAAAGGGCTATACTGAAATAGACCCACTTCCTTACAATGGGCACTTCAGGTTTAAAGGCCATCATGCACGTCTCTACCCAGGGACAATGTGGAGCCTCCCAATTTTTGGCTGCCCTGCCTAAGGGCTATACTATAATACACCCACTTCCTGACAATGGACACTTAATGTTTTGAGGCCCTCATGCACGTCTCTACCCAGGGACAACGTGTAGCCTCCCAATTTTTGGCTGCCCTGCCTAAGGGCTATACTATAATACACCCACTTCCTTAAAATGGACACTTAATGTTTTGAGGCCCTCATGCACGTCTCTACCCAGGGACAATGTGGAGCCTCCCAATTTTTGGCTGCCCTGGCAAAGGGCTATACTGAAATAGACCCACTTCCTTACAATGGGCACTTCAGGTTTAAAGGCCATCATGCACGTCTCTACCCAGGGACAATGTGGAGCCTCCCAATTTTTGGCTGCCCTGCCTAAGGGCTATACTGAAATACACCCACTTCCTTAAAATGGACACTTAATGTTTTGAGGCCCTCATGCACGTCTCTACCCAGGGACAATGTGGAGCCTCCCAATTTTTGGCTGCCCTGGCAAAGGGCTATACTGAAATAGACCCACTTCCTTACAATGGGCACTTCAGGTTTAAAGGCCATCATGCACGTCTCTACCCAGGGACAATGTGGAGCCTCCCAATTTTTGGCTGCCCTGCCTAAGGGCTATACTATAATACACCCACTTCCTGACAATGGACACTTAATGTTTTGAGGCCCTCATGCACGTCTCTACCCAGGGACAATGTGGAGCCTCCCAATTTTTGGCTGCCCTGGCAAAGGGCTATACTGAAATAGACCCACTTCCTTACAATGGGCACTTCAGGTTTAAAGGCCATCATGCACGTCTCTATCCAGGGACAATGTGGAGCCTCCCAATTTTTGGCTGCCCTGCCTAAGGGCTATACTGAAATACACCCACTTCCTTAAAATGGACACTTAATGTTTTGAGGCCCTCATGCACGTCTCTACCCAGGGACAATGTGGAGCCTCCCAATTTTTGGCTGCCCTGGCAAAGGGCTATACTGAAATAGACCCACTTCGTTACAATGGGCACTTCAGGTTTAAAGGCCATCATGCACGTCTCTACCCAGGGACAATGTGGAGCCTCCCAATTTTTGGCTGCCCTGGCAAAGGGCTATACTGAAATAGACCCACTTCCTTACAATGGGCACTTCAGGTTTAAAGGCCATCATGCACGTCTCTACCCAGGGACAATGTGGAGCCTCCCAATTTTTGGCTGCCCTGCCTAAGGGCTATACTATAATACACCCACTTCCTGACAATGGACACTTAATGTTTTGAGGCCCTCATGCACGTCTCTACCCAGGGACAATGTGGAGCCTCCCAATTTTTGGCTGCCCTGGCAAAGGGCTATACTGAAATAGACCCACTTCCTTACAATGGGCACTTCAGGTTTAAAGGCCATCATGCACGTCTCTACCCAGGGACAATGTGGAGCCTCCCAATTTTTGGCTGCCCTGCCTAAGGGCTATACTATAATACACCCACTTCCTGACAATGGACACTTAATGTTTTGAGGCCCTCATGCACGTCTGTATGCAGGGGCATTGGTGAACCTCACAATT
Organism: Anomaloglossus baeobatrachus; assembly: GCF_048569485.1. Classification (NCBI taxonomy): domain Eukaryota; kingdom Metazoa; phylum Chordata; class Amphibia; order Anura; family Aromobatidae; genus Anomaloglossus; species Anomaloglossus baeobatrachus. Next base: position 474,673,322 of record NC_134358.1, on the reverse strand, counting down.
TAGGACTGCCCTGGCAAAGGAAAATACTACAAAGACTCACTTCCTCAAAATGGGCACATTAGACTCAAGAGGCCTTCATGTACGTCTCTTCTCAGGGACATCGGAGTGCCACACAATGTTTTCACGTAAAATCTTTCATGTATTGATCTCAAAAAGTAACATACACCAGCTCTATCTCACTATTGGGTATGTGCCCTTAACATTTCCGCCATGAAAAATCATTTTGGGGTCATTTTGGAAGGTTTTCTGGTGAGTCCGTAAAAATGGCGTAAAACGCGGACAAAATTGTTCACAGCTGTGACTTTTGAGTGATAAATGCTTCAAGGGGTCTTCCCCATGCTGTTGCCATGTCATTTGAGCACTCTTCTGAGACTTTTGTGACATTTTTAGGGTTTCTCCATGCTGCCGGGAGGTCATTTCACAAAAATACTCGGGTCTCCCATAGGATAACATTGGGCTCGTTGCTCGGGCCGAGTACACGAGTATCTTGGGAGGCTCGGCCCGAGCTTCGAGCACCCGAGCTTTTTAGTACTCGCTCATCACTACTTATCACTTATACAACATTGTTAATGGCATTAAAAAAAATCCCTGAATTGCTGTTGCTTTTTGATTCTGCCTCACTAAAAGCAGAATAGAAAGCAACCAAAAAATATTATGTGGCCCAAAATGAAGCCAATAAAAACTCCAACTCATCCTGCAAAAAAAAACAAGCCTGAAATGACTCTGTTGGCAAACAAATAAAAAGCTATAGAATTTAAAATATTTATCCTGCGCTCTATACTGAGCGCTTACAGCGGGGATTACATGTAAATCTGTGAAAAACGTGATTCAGATAAAATTCCCAATGAAATATTCACTGTAATGAAGAAGATGGTGTCACTATGAACTCCCATCTGGCCTGTGGTCCGGCAGTGTCCATCTTTTTATGCATCTTTTTAGGCATGTACAAAAGTGCGGTTATCATCACTTTTGTTCACCTTTGAAAAGATGGACACCCCTGAACAGAGGCCAATAAGAGTCTGGGGTAACTCTGTCGGGGGTGTCACCAAATCATGTCTTTTGGAGATATACACGGAAACCCTGATGTTGGTGTTCAGCATAGAGTACAGGATAAATGACAACTGATCCAAAATGTTCTGTACCCCAAATTTCCACCAAATAGAATTCAACTCAACCCACAAAAACACACGTCCTCACTCAAGTCTCTCATCTGCTAATGAAAATATAGGGACTTCCATGTTACTTATAGCACAAAGGTTCTGGAAAAATGTTATGGTCCCCCCGAAATCCAGCAAAATCTGTTCTTCTAAATCCAAATGCCCACCTGCCTTCTGAGCCCCACAATGTGCCTAAACCACAGTTAGCATCCACATTATTGTAGTGCAGAGAGCCCGCCTAAATGTACGGGGTGCAGGTTTTCAGAAGCACAAGCTGGGCACAATATATGTGCACTACAGTGTACTGGGCATGACAAGGGATTATTTGCAATTTTAAATTCTGCTACATTCACTGTGTTTGATACCATGTGTTTTTTCCAGAGACTAAATTGTCACTAAATTGACTCGTAGATGAACTCCCAGAGTGGTGTAATGTCCAAAATTTGGTCTCTTGAGGGGGTTTCTGCTGTTCTAGCACTTAGTGGAGTCCACAAAAAAATATCTGTGGTCCAAAAATCAAATGGTGTTCCTTCCTTCCTGAGCCCTGCGGTGCAGGCCAAACAGTACTGTACAGTCACATGTGGGGTATCGCCACGTTCAGGAGAAATTGTGTAACATATTATGGTGCCTTAATTACCTATTTCCCTTGGAAAATTGGAAATCTGAGGTTAAAACAACATTTTAGTGGTAAAAATGAAATTATTTTTTGTTCACCACCCAATAGTATAATATTTTGTGACACACCTGTAGCATCAATATGCTATATGCACCCCTAAATGAATTAATCGAGGGGAGCAGTTTTTAAAATGGGGTCACTTGTGGAGGGTTTCTGCTGTTATGGCACCTCAGGGGCTCTGCTAATGTGACATGGCACCCCTGAAACATTCCAATTAAATCTGAACCCAAATATGGTACTCCTTCTTTTCTTCACTTTATACTGTGCCTCAAAAGTAGTTTTAAACAACAGTGAGAGTTCATTGAGGTCCCCTGAGGTCAGGTTACCTACGGTCACAGTTGGAGGGTAACCTTCAGCTGTGGCCACAACTAACCTGAGTGATGTCACTGCTGATCGCTGCAGCTCAGTCGCTGCCTGAAGTTACAGCAGGCGGTCATGTGGGACCTCATGTGGATTATATCGCACCTGGATCTTTTGGGGGTTAGTAAAATGGTGAACGAGTGGTTTTTTTTTATTTTATTTCAACTAAAGGATTTTTGGGGGGTTTGTGTTTATTTACTTTCTCTTACAGATTACTAATGGTGGGCTCATAGACCCTTCCCATTATTAATATAGGGCTTAGTGGCAGCTGTGAGCTGACATTAACCCCTTATTACCCCGATTGCCACTGTACCTTGTAACGTGCTGGGACGGTCACATCTAATGGATGTGGCAATCCTGGGTGGCTAAAGGCTGCTATTTTTAGGCTGGGGGATGCAATAACCATGGGTCTCCCCAGCCTGAGAATACCAGCTCCCAGCTGTCAGGCTTTATCTTGGCTGGGTGTCAAAATCGGCGGAACTGTGCACCTTTTTTTTTAAATAATTTATTTAAATATTTAAAAAAAAAAGAAAAAAAAAGTCGCATGTGGTTCCTCTTATTTGATACACAACCAAGATAAGCGCATAGCTGAGGGCTGCAGCCTGTAGCCGTGGGCTTTATCTGTGCTTGTATCAATAGATGGGGAACCCTACGCCAATTTTATTTGTTTATTTTAAACCATGATTGACCCACAGACAGAGTATTTGATTCCAACCAATCACGGACGCTGTCTGGGAGCGGGATCTGACTGCAGGCAATCAGAGACGCTGGTGAGCAGGGAAAGCAGTTAATATGGATGAGGGATAATTAATTAGCGGCATCTGAAGTACAGCCGCGGGAGCAGTTACAGCCACGCTGGAGACTTGGCAAGTATGTCCTGCTTTATTTTCTTTCTTTTATAGTCCCCTACACCATTTTACAACACACCAGTTTGGTATCCCATTGAATTAAATGGGCTCGGTTTGTTCGCCGAAGTGTTCAGCCAACACCGGGAGGCTCGGTAAACATTGGCGAACTTTGAAAGGTTCGCTCATCTCTACTGATTAACTGACCACATATGGGGTATCAGTGCGCTGAGAAGAAACTGGGTAATAAATTTTGGGGTCCATTTTGATGTGTTATTTCTTCTAAAAGTGAATAAATTGGGGATAGAACATAATTTTTATTTAAAATGATAATGTTTGGGGGTTTTTTCCTTCCTGTGACGCACCTGAAGGGTTCATAAACTTTTTGGATGTGATTTTGAGCACTTTGAGGGGTGTAGTTTTTAGAATTGGGTCACTTTTGGGTATTTTTTGTCACCTAAACCTCTCAAAGTCACTACAAATGTGTGGTCCCTAAAAAAATGGTTTTGTAAATTTTGTTGAAAAAATGGGAAATTGCTGATGAACTTTGAACCATTCTAACTTCCTAACCCCCAAAAATTTGATCTAAAGTAGACATTTAGGAAATGTAATATATTAACTATTTTGTTCTCTGGTTTAAGGGCATGAAAATTAAATGTTTGAAAATTGCAAAATTTTCATCAAATTTATGATTTTTTTCACAAATAAAAGCAAAAAATATCATCCTAAATTTACCACTATCCTGAAGTATAATATGTCACAAAAAAACAGTCTCAGAATCACTGACATCCAAGGAAGCGTTTCAGAGTTATAACCATATAAAGTGACTCTGGTCAGAATGGCAAAAAATGGCCTGGGCATTAAGTACAAAACTGGTTTCGTCTTTAAGGCGTTAATACTACTTAAAAGCTTTCATATTGTGCAATAGCAATTTTTTTGCTTGCATTTTTTCAGGCTCCACATAGAAGCCTACAGAGAAAAAAAAAGCTCCACAAACGCACAATTCAGGAGCGCTTCAAGACACGCAGCCGGTGGAGATTTCATAAAATCACATCCACTTTGCTTGGACATTTAGTCTGCGTTCACATGTAGCGTAAATGTTGCATTTTTTTCTGCTGATTTTTTTGCACATATATTCTGCTGTGTTTAACTGTGCAAGCAAAGTGAATGCAATTTTATGAAAAGACACAGCTGAAATCTGCGGTTTTTGGGCTTTTTTTCTCTAGAGGTTTCTATGTGGAGTTTAAAAAGATACATGTAAAAAACTGCAGTTATGTTTTTAAGTGCAGAATCAAAGCTTTTCCGTACTATAAAAATACTTAAAAAAACAGCTTCCCAATTGCACCAATAACAAACTCATGAAATAATGGGGAAAAGACATAAAAAATGCAGCAAAAGTGCAATACGCAGAAAAGATTGCTATTGTGTGGCTTTAAGTAGACACCAACCCAAACAAAAAACACAGCATTTATGGAATGTGTGCACACGGCCTTACAGACAGAAAAAAGCAACATGTCATATAGAGAAGCTACTTAAAGATGAGAAAGTTCTGGCTGCTACGACTATGGATGAATGAACAGTCCTGGGCATCTGCTGAATGTCCCTCATTATCATTGCCAAATTGATGTAGCTTGGGGGTGTGGCTAGAGGCGTGGTCAAAATTTGCCACAGCGCACATAATTTGTCCCTCTTTCTGTTCTTCAAAAGTTGGAAGGTAAGTGATGGTAGTCTCACATTCAAAGCTGTAGTGGATGCTGAGACATATAGCCTAGAAGTTCAAAATATTGTTACCCTTTTGCTTGTCAGTATATTCCTGAAATCTTGACGTTTTCATATTATCAGATTGTGCTGTGTATAATTAAGCTCCCGTAAGCATTTGATAAAAATGGGCCAAATCCATAGGATTCAGCAGGAATGATGGTGCATAAAACCTCATGATTTTTTTTGGGCAAGGAGAGATTTCCAGTCTGTTGTCCACTTGAGAAGACACGGTCCACGCAGCTTGATTTGAATCTCCTATTACATTGATGGCTGGACCATATATGACAAGCTTCCCCCACCCATTCACCTTTTGTGCCTCCCCTATTTCCTCATAGACTGTAAGCTTACGAGCAGGGCCCTCACTCCTCCTGGTCTCTGAATTTTGTTATTTGTAATGTCTCATATTGTCTGAACATGTCCCCTCTGAATTGTAAAGCACTGCAGAATATGTTGGCGCTAGAGAAATAAAACTTATTATTCTACTACATTCGTCAACAAGGAGAGCTTCCAGCTTCTAACAATACCAAGGAGTTAATAAATTCCAGGACAGAAAGAGGTGTCAGAAAACTTTAGAAATGGAGCATGGCTCTACCTAATATTTTTAACACATTCGCATATTTGGAAAAATGTAACATGAGAGAATTATAAATATGGTGGTCAACCCAAACTTTGATGTAGACATATTATTATAATATAAGATTGAATTCAATTGGGCAAGGTGAACATGGATGTAACTTTTTCCAGCAAATCCCATAATCGTATTGAAATGCCAAGACAACATCTTTAACTCTTTGTCGTGTTCCATAAATAATTTTAAACAATTTTTGAAGTATGGAAGAGAGCATTATTCTAATGAAAGAAGCTAATGCCATAGGGAATTCTTTCTTATAATGCCCTTCAGCTCAATTTCGGGCCATGGCCACTTGATAGATGAACGCGCTGTTGGAAGATAGATCTTGGGCAAGCCTAGATATGTCCATCAGGGTCTCCTCCACTGTTATCTTGATAGAATCAAGCTTTGGGTTGCTGGTCTTCGTCTTGACTTTGTTCCTTCTATTTTTCTGACCATTATGTCCTTCTACAGTTATTTCTCTCTTCATATAATGTGTCCAAAGTAGGCAAGTCATAGCTTGGTGATCCTTGCTTTGAGTGACATGTCTGACTTGATTTGTTCCAAAATTGATTTGTTTATGTGACACCCTGGCCTATCAGGTCGTCACAGGGTATTGTGCAATCTGCCCTCCTGCACGGTATCCACATCTTCCTTGGCTATGGGTCCCTGACCTTTGGTGTTGCTAAGAACAAGCCAATCAAAATCCTAGAAACACTCTGCACCACACCCACCAGACACACCAATGGGTAGCCTGAAGGGAATAGGGCCGCCCACTTGGGGGGTTGGTTAGGGAGTGTCAGGAGTGTCAGGAGCAGTGAGTTGAGTGGAGACTCTCGTGAGGAGAGGTCACAAGTCAGTTGTAGGAGGTTAGGAACTGGGCTCCTTGCTAATACTAGGTGGCAGACATTGGTCTGGGCCTGGTAGGTTCTGGAACCCTAGTCGCAGGGGATCGTGACAAGGGGCACGGACTGTCGAGAAGGGCAGTGGGTGGCCTTGTGCCATCTCCGGACAGGGGCCAGGGCACGATGGGGCACATGGACCCTAGGCCGGGAAGTAGCTTCAGGAATCCTGGTAATTCACCCGACGAGGATGGAGCCTTCAAGATCCGTTCTCCACCCATTCCAAAATCAGGGTATTAGCGCAACGAGGGGGATAGGACTTCCCCAATATACTGTCCTGAAAATCCCAAGCTTGAACCCTGAGAGCAAGCTCACTCTGTTAGCCATACGGGTGAGCGTGACCCGACTAGTTCTATACTATAGGGGCCAACCAGTAAAGAAGGTGCCAAGAGAAAGGTAATAGGCTAACAAGCAACACCACCGGGCACAGGATCCAGGCGTTCTCCCGTGCAGCGGTGCTCAGAATTTCGGTTTACAAGTTGACAATGTCAGCGTTATTGGACTGAGAGAGTACGCAGTGACCCTTTCTTCCCCAATGGTATCCCCTCACTACCATCACCAAGCCCGGGGCATCCCCCGTACCCACGGAGGGGTTAAGCACCTGGCTGCCATCCCATCACCACCGGGCGCTCCCCACAGCAGCGGTGGTACTCCACCTTACCACACACTGTGGGTGGCGTCACAAACTCTCAACACACAACCCCCCTGTAAATACCTCCCTTTTTATTTCGAGTGGCCGCAAGACCCCTCCCGCGTCCGGAGACCCCTCGAGCCACTGCGGATCCGGATCTGAGCAGTCTTGGCTGCTGACGCTGGGGCGGCACATTTATTCTTTTTTTCATCCATGATGTTGATAACATTCTTCTCCAGCACCACATTTTAAAGGCGTTAATTCTTCTTCTACCATAGGGAATACCTTTCGTAAAACATTGCCTAGATCATCACCCTGCTTGTACCAGCTTGTCTTATTCCCATAAAGCATCCTGGTGCCTTTTTCATCCCTGGAAATCAAATCTTTATTTTTTTATATAGCGCTAACATATTCCTTTACATACATCAGGAACACTGTCCCCATTAGGGCTCACAATCTAAAGTCCATATCTGTATATCTTTGAAGTGTGGGAGGAAACTGGAGAACCTGGCGGAAACCCACACTAACACAGGGAGAACATACAAACTCCTTGCAGATGTTGTCCTTGGTGGGAATTGAACCCAGGACCCCATGACTGTAGTGCTAACCACTGGGAAGCAATATGCACTCATTTTCATCCACTTGAAAAAAGAATCCGAGATTGAGTAGACAAAGAACCTTTTTGCATTGCTCCATGGTTCAGGTCTGATGCTTACATCCCCATTGCAGCCCTATACGCAGAAAGCTGCTGTGCACTTTGCAATCTGACACTTTTCTATAATTGCCAGCTTTACATTTTTAAGCAATTTGTGCTACAATAGCTTTCCTGTCGGCTCTTACCGAACTAGACAAATAATATTTAAAATAATTCATTTAAAGTTAATATATTTTATTGCCATAGGCAAAAGCATAAGCTACTTCAGCAACCTGATTAATCTCAGAACCTGATTACTTTCTGCACAGCTATTTTTGTAAAATTCCTTGTTAGCAGCTTTGCATTTCCTTACGTGCTGTTTAGATCTCAAAGGAAATCTGATCTCGCATTAGCAGCATTTTAATTTTTGAAACAGGTACTGTACATCCTAGTTTTTCCACTCAGTGGGACCATCTGTATAACTGTTTGACAGCCCATCTGCACTGACCCACACTCCATTTTCTTGGCTTTGCCTCTCTTTTTTTATGATAAACTATTGATATATTCAGGGTAATTTGTGCTGTAACACAGACATTTGCTCTCCAATGGCTTCAAATTAATGATGTACACTATTTTTATAAAACTACTTTTTGTTTCTGGTTTATTGCTTTTGCTGAGACTCTTAAGTTTTTTTTTCCCTCTATAATAAAATAGCTTTTTGTTTTCTTCTCTTGGAACAAATGTACCATATTTACTTGGGTTATTTCCTTTATATAATGCATTATAAAATACTAAAAGTGGTCATGTATACATTAAATGCAGAAAATCCAATTACATATGGTGGGCTCTGCTGATGGTCTCCTGTGCTGGGGGGCTGGCAGACTCCCTTGGGTGTCCACTGTTGGATATTGCTCAAAATTAATTTCTTTCTCCATTCACAGAAGGGGCAACCTTTGAAATAATTACCATACATGTTTAGATTAAGTGGGAAACAATTTCCAACTGGCAGGCATCATACATGGCCAGATAAAGACAACCCTGTGTTACATGGTGGCCAACCAAATGGCCTAAAGGCCGCGTTACACACTGCGATATCGGTATCGATATCGCCATAGTGAGTACCTGCCCCCATCGGTTGTGCGACACGGGCAAATCTCTGCCCGTGTCGCACAACATCGCCCGGACCTGTCACACTACTTACCTTCCCTGCGACGTTGCTGGGACCGTCAAACTGCCTCCTTTCTAAGGGGGCGGTTCGTTCAGCGTCACAGCAACATCACTGCAGCGTCACTGAACCGCCGCCCAATAGAAGCGGAGGGGCGGAGATGAGCGGGACGAACATCCCGCCCACCTCCTTCCTTCCACATTGTGGCCGGTAGGCAGGTAAGGAAAGGTTCCTCATTCCTGCGGTGTCACACGGAGCGATGTGTGCTGCCGCAGGAACAAGGAACAACTTCGTTACTGCTGCAGTAACGATATTTGAGAATGGACCCCCATATCACCGATGAGCGATTTTGCACGTTTTTACGACGATGCAAAATCGATCATAGGTGTCACACGCAACGGCATTGCTACAGCGGCCGGATGTGTGTCACAAAATCCGTGACCCCAAAGAGATTGCTGTAGCGATCTCATAGCGTGTAAAGGCCGCTTAAGAAAAAATAGTGTGCATTAAAAGAGATGATTGAATAAATTTGAATGAAATTGAATTCTACTTGAATATTGTAAAATTTCACCAGAATGCAGTTGATGGCCTTTACAATGTTCCAAATTAAACCTTTAAACTTATGTTACCACTTACCTCTCTAGACCCTTCACATCACCAATTTAGTGCTCACTGCATCTGTGGTGCCGTGTGCCTGGATTACCACAAAGAATAGCCTCATGTGTATTTCAATATATATATATACTGTAACATGTATTGCCAGCTTTAATGAGATTTAGTTTTCTCTGCTGTTCATCACATACAAACATTTGCCCACACTCCCTTACTGGGGCTGTTCACCTGAGCTGATAACAAAGTTTGTGTGTGCCCTAGAAGGAGAAAGGAGAGGAGCTTAAGTATGAGGTAAATTCTGAGTGTGGCAGTTGAAGTTGGTGTCAGTGTGTGAGAGGAGTGTAATATGGAGACAGTCCTGTCCTCAGGTAACTGTTGAAGCCTCCAGAGGGGCCATCTGCAAATTGGCAGGGTATCAGTCCCTAGGCCAGCTGGACTTTCAAGGTTAGTGGCAAACTGAGAGACTGCTATTAGCCTTTTGATAAGGAGCAGTGAAATTACCAGGGAGCACAGCAACGTGATTGAGTCTGGAAACTTCTAGAAGAAACAATGAGTTTTCTCTCAAGATTCAAGTCGCCTGCTTGCTGGAATGGATCAAAGATCCAGAGTTTCTTGTCTTGAAAAACTCAGGACTTGAAAACACCTTTTCCCAGGTAGCAAAGTAGCAGCAAGAGGAATATAGACTGCCAGGACCCAAACACCACTTTTTCCCCTTAGGAAGACACAACACCGTTCTCCAACTTAAAATACCATTATTTCACTTTTCAAATTTTGGAGAGAGGCATGAGGAAAAACACTCTCATCTTTACTTTGGCATAAACTTTGGTCGCAGCTTTTAATTAGGCATTATCTTGTCAACACCATGGGGTTTAGGGAAATTTTCCGCCTTCCGGACATCCAGTGTGGGTATTTCCCCACCACTTTTTCTACCCCTTCCGCTGCTACGACTATTATGCTATTGGGTCTAAGGAACCCCCAAAGCTTAATAAGGGACATTCAATTTGCTCAGTATAATGAATTTCCAGGGGGAAATTGCAATAAAAAGAAATTTAGAATTTTTTAAGTACGATATGATTTGGAAAAATATATTTCAATTAAACTTTTATAAGTAATCACTTTTAAAAATCCATGCACCCCTAAAATCTAATAACAAATGAATATAGAAGTTTAGGATTACAACTTGGAAAAGTGTGCCATGGATCTAAAATAACCATACATATCTATAAAACATCTCGCTATCCTGCCTGATGACTGGTAAGTTCCTATCAAACAAAAAGCCCATTTCTTGCCACAACAGAAAGTAAAGATCTAATTGATTTAAGAGGCTGAGGTCCAAGATAAGTTACAATTGAAATGGCGGCTACAGGTCTCTGGAAACTCCACCCCAAAGGAGTTTGGTTTTCTATTAAATTTCATATTTTCCCAGGATAATTTACTTATACATATCATCAATGTAGACTGTGAGCCCTCGCGGGCTGGGTCCTCTATCCTCCTGTACCAGTCTGTGCCTTGTAGTGATCATGATTACTGTACTTGTTTTTATTATGTATACCCCTTTTCACATGCAAAGCGCCATGGAATAAATATCGCAATAATAATAATAATAATAATTATTATTATTATTATTATTATTATTATAATTTGCCTCTATAAGTAACCTAATTCACTGGCTATGGTGGAGCTGATAAACATGTCACATTATTGCTATGGAGCCCAGCAGGGAGCAAAGCTATGTCTAAACTACACTTCACCACCAACACCTTTATTATAGAGAACTGGAGAGTGTACTTAACCTTCTTCTGGGTTATGAGGTATACGTATCATTAAAAATGATTGACAGTGCAATAAATGCCATCGCAATCTGCTTATACATCAAAATGTTACCCTCTTGCCATGCATCTCTGGTGGTCTCAGGCATTAGGTCCCAAAAGTCTTGCAGAAAACAACACTTGGAGCTAATTTTAGAGCAACTAATTTGTCACTAGGGTTTATTTTTTATGTTGCAGTCTAATGGGTGTTTTATTTAGGAGTGTCTTTTCTACATTTACTGAAATTGAACAGAATATAATGACTCGCCCCAGGGCTATGAGGTACTAGGTCCCGGGCCTTATATTTAGGGGGACAGTTCACTGGGTGGCCGTTGCTCGCTTCCGTGACCCTGGGGGTCGCTTGTAAGGGGAGTTATGTACAGGGGATTTATATATACATTTGTTATTGTGACGCCACTTGCGGGTTGTGGTTAGGTAGATGGAGCCGCTGCTGCACAGTCTCTCACTGCTGGGGCTATTGTTAATGGCAGCCTGGATGTTGGGCCCTCCGCAAGTAGGGCCGGGGCCCCAGGGGGTAGGTGATGGAGTTAGGTGAGGAAAGAAGGTAGGCCACACAAGGGATTGCAGTGTTACTGGTTTCTTTACTCACAGCGTTGTGATGGCTGGTAACCTGAGGAAGGGTGGTCCTCACCATTGGTCCCCTTAGTCCCAGTGCCAGTGTGGTATCCTGGTGGCTTCTTTCCCCTACACTTGTTTCTAGTTGGTGGGTCCCCATGGCTTGGAGCGTTGGGGGGGTGTCCTCCTGGTAGTCTCTCAGTCTTTAGCCAGTATGGCGGCAGTTTGAACCCTGTAGGGTCGGTTGTTGTGAATACATTTGAATTAGATTCCCGTTTGGGGCTCCCTCTTGTGGTCAGTGCTGGTAATGCAGCTGACTTGCTGAGTGAGAACTGGACAACTGAGTAGGATTTGCAATCAGGCCATTTGGTTTGGGCCTATATAACTATGTAGCTTCCTTTTGTTCTTTGCCAGTGCTCAATTGTATTTCCTGTCTTCTAAGGACTTCCTGAAACCAGCCCTGTTCTCTGTGTCTACCAGAACTCCTCTCAGATAAGTTTGTCTTGTACCTTTGCTTATGGTTTTTCACTTTCTTGTGATTTTGCCTGTGTGGAGTTCCTGGTGGAATTGGATTATTCCCTGCTGGGAGTATCTGTGTACCTTGCTCCATGTTCTGTTATGTATTGTGTTTTGTCATGCTTGGTACCATATTCAGTCCCCTCTCTATATCAATGTTTTTCTTGGATCCCAGTAACACCAGAGTACTGATATAGCGGGGGAGAGCATGTTCAGGCTCAGTATTTTTCCATGTCAGGCGTGTTGGTATTTACTAGGGTTTTTACGGCTGCAGTTATTGCTCTTTCCTATTCATTCCTATGCAGATAGTGTTGGGCCTCACCTTTGCTGACTCTGTTCTCTAGCTATGTATTGTGTTTTCCTATATCACCGTAATCTTTACTTGTGGGGGGCTAATTATATCTTTCGGGACTACTCCGAGGCAGATTAGCTTTTCTACATTTCTCTCTGTTAGAGTATTTAGTTCTCCGGCTGTGTCGAGACGACTAGGTTGACTCATCGTAAGCTCGTCCCATGGCTACTTCTAGTTGTGTGTCAGTATTAGGTCTGCAATCCATTAAGGTTCCAGCCACTCTGGATATTTTCTGAGTTTCCGAGTTATTGCTCTTTTTCTGATCCTCCTCGGTCACTGGATCACAACAGTCGGTGTTCTGTTCCGGTCCCTGTTTCTCTCGTCACTGCTGGTGCCCCCGGACTTTACGGTCAGTGAGGTCCTGGATGGTCCCCTCACTGTGCAGATTTTATCAGGTTTGCCTGGAACGTTTGCCTGAGCTAGGGCTCTGTACCCCGTCAGTGCTATGGTTCAGAGAGTACTCCACCATACTCCTTCGGCAACCACACGCCTGCACCTGACAGGTCACTGTTACACACTCCTGTCAGTATGGATACGTCCTCTCCTCTCACTTCCACTTACTGTCTAACCCCCCCTCCCCTGGTTGTCATCTAGTGGACTGGATCTGCTCCACCCCTAGGTGGCCATCAATTGGGTCCAACCCTAGTCTGTCACCAGTCCTTGGAGAAGGGAAAAACAGGGGTTATATATGTGTTTTGGTGTTACCAGCACTGGTCTTCTGGGTCCCTGGGGGTAGGCCCTGCATCTTTGACAAGAAGCCGTACCTTGTAGCGCCTAATGGCTTCAGGGGCGCTATAATAGCCATGTAACTTACTCGCTGTTATATAACAAGCCATGGAGAAAAAGACATGGATCGCACATCCCAAAAATACATTGATCTAAAAGCCGCTAGGCAAAAATTTCAATAGAACACGAGGTTCTTAGTTACCATTCTGATCAGACTGTATTAAGCCCACTGCCACGTCACGGCGAACCTCTTGAGTGGGTCCCTAACCTGACCTTTTTGTGCGGCACCGTGCACTGACCACCGCCGCAGCGACAAAGCGCCAGCAGGGCGGGCGACCTGGTGCCTCACAGCACCCATGCTGCAAGGCAAAGCCCCCAAGGCTCCAGGCCGCGCCGCCCCACCGACACCACACCACCGCAACAGCAGCCACCACACAGCACCAGCACACACTGAGAGGAGCTGTGCACTCACCTCCCACTGGCTCCCATGTGTGAACTGGGAGCAAAAAGAAGGCTGACCCCTCTTGCAGTCTCCTGCTGATTAAAATCACCTGTGCCAAATGGGGAGAGTGCAGATCCAAGCAAAAAACAGAGGGGGATAGACTGTTATATAACAAGCCATGGAGAAAAAGACATGGATCGCACATCCCAAAAATACATTGATCTAAAAGCCGCTAGGCAAAAATTTCAATAGAACACGAGGTTCTTAGTTACCATTCTGATCAGACTGTATTAAGCCCACTGCCACGTCACGGCGAACCTCTTGAGTGGGTCCCTAACCTGACCTTTTTGTGCGGCACCGTGCACTGACCACCGCCGCAGCGACAAAGCGCCAGCAGGGCGGGCGACCTGGTGCCTCACAGCACCCATGCTGCAAGGCAAAGCCCCCAAGGCTCCAGGCCGCGCCGCCCCACCGACACCACACCACCGCAACAGCAGCCACCACACAGCACCAGCACACAGTGAGAGGAGCTGTGCACTCACCTCCCACTGGCTCCCATGTGTGAACTGGGAGCAAAAAGAAGGCTGACCCCTCTTGCAGTCTCCTGCTGATTAAAATCACCTGTGCCAAATGGGGAGAGTGCAGATCCAAGCAAAAAACAGAGGGGGATAGACTGTTATATAACAAGCCATGGAGAAAAAGACATGGATCGCACATCCCAAAAATACATTGATCTAAAAGCCGCTAGGCAAAAATTTCAATAGAACACGAGGTTCTTAGTTACCATTCTGATCAGACTGTATTAAGCCCACTGCCACGTCACGGCGAACCTCTTGAGTGGGTCCCTAACCTGACCTTTTTGTGCGGCACCGTGCACTGACCACCGCCGCAGCGACAAAGCGCCAGCAGGGCGGGCGACCTGGTGCCTCACAGCACCCATGCTGCAAGGCAAAGCCCCCAAGGCTCCAGGCCGCGCCGCCCCACCGACACCACACCACCGCAACAGCAGCCACCACACAGCACCAGCACACAGTGAGAGGAGCTGTGCACTCACCTCCCACTGGCTCCCATGTGTGAACTGGGAGCAAAAAGAAGGCTGACCCCTCTTGCAGTCTCCTGCTGATTAAAATCACCTGTGCCAAATGGGGAGAGTGCAGATCCAAGCAAAAAACAGAGGGGGATAGACTGTTATATAACAAGCCATGGAGAAAAAGACATGGATCGCACATCCCAAAAATACATTGATCTAAAAGCCGCTAGGCAAAAATTTCAATAGAACACGAGGTTCTTAGTTACCATTCTGATCAGACTGTATTAAGCCCACTGCCACGTCACGGCGAACCTCTTGAGTGGGTCCCTAACCTGACCTTTTTGTGCGGCACCGTGCACTGACCACCGCCGCAGCGACAAAGCGCCAGCAGGGCGGGCGACCTGGTGCCTCACAGCACCCATGCTGCAAGGCAAAGCCCCCAAGGCTCCAGGCCGCGCCGCCCCACCGACACCACACCACCGCAACAGCAGCCACCACACAGCACCAGCACACAGTGAGAGGAGCTGTGCACTCACCTCCCACTGGCTCCCATGTGTGAACTGGGAGCAAAAAGAAGGCTGACCCCTCTTGCAGTCTCCTGCTGATTAAAATCACCTGTGCCAAATGGGGAGAGTGCAGATCCAAGCAAAAAACAGAGGGGGATAGACTGTTATATAACAAGCCATGGAGAAAAAGACATGGATCGCACATCCCAAAAATACATTGATCTAAAAGCCGCTAGGCAAAAATTTCAATAGAACACGAGGTTCTTAGTTACCATTCTGATCAGACTGTATTAAGCCCACTGCCACGTCACGGCGAACCTCTTGAGTGGGTCCCTAACCTGACCTTTTTGTGCGGCACCGTGCACTGACCACCGCCGCAGCGACAAAGCGCCAGCAGGGCGGGCGACCTGGTGCCTCACAGCACCCATGCTGCAAGGCAAAGCCCCCAAGGCTCCAGGCCGCGCCGCCCCACCGACACCACACCACCGCAACAGCAGCCACCACACAGCACCAGCACACAGTGAGAGGAGCTGTGCACTCACCTCCCACTGGCTCCCATGTGTGAACTGGGAGCAAAAAGAAGGCTGACCCCTCTTGCAGTCTCCTGCTGATTAAAATCACCTGTGCCAAATGGGGAGAGTGCAGATCCAAGCAAAAAACAGAGGGGGATAGACTGTTATATAACAAGCCATGGAGAAAAAGACATGGATCGCACATCCCAAAAATACATTGATCTAAAAGCCGCTAGGCAAAAATTTCAATAGAACACGAGGTTCTTAGTTACCATTCTGATCAGACTGTATTAAGCCCACTGCCACGTCACGGCGAACCTCTTGAGTGGGTCCCTAACCTGACCTTTTTGTGCGGCACCGTGCACTGACCACCGCCGCAGCGACAAAGCGCCAGCAGGGCGGGCGACCTGGTGCCTCACAGCACCCATGCTGCAAGGCAAAGCCCCCAAGGCTCCAGGCCGCGCCGCCCCACCGACACCACACCACCGCAACAGCAGCCACCACACAGCACCAGCACACAGTGAGAGGAGCTGTGCACTCACCTCCCACTGGCTCCCATGTGTAAACTGGGAGCAAAAAGAAGGCTGACCCCTCTTGCAGTCTCCTGCTGATTAAAATCACCTGTGCCAAATGGGGAGAGTGCAGATCCAAGCAAAAAACAGAGGGGGATAGACTGTTATATAACAAGCCATGGAGAAAAAGACATGGATCGCACATCCCAAAAATACATTGATCTAAAAGCCGCTAGGCAAAAATTTCAATAGAACACGAGGTTCTTAGTTACCATTCTGATCAGACTGTATTAAGCCCACTGCCACGTCACGGCGAACCTCTTGAGTGGGTCCCTAACCTGACCTTTTTGTGCGGCACCGTGCACTGACCACCGCCGCAGCGACAAAGCGCCAGCAGGGCGGGCGACCTGGTGCCTCACAGCACCCATGCTGCAAGGCAAAGCCCCCAAGGCTCCAGGCCGCGCCGCCCCACCGACACCACACCACCGCAACAGCAGCCACCACACAGCACCAGCACACAGTGAGAGGAGCTGTGCACTCACCTCCCACTGGCTCCCATGTGTGAACTGGGAGCAAAAAGAAGGCTGACCCCTCTTGCAGTCTCCTGCTGATTAAAATCACCTGTGCCAAATGGGGAGAGTGCAGATCCAAGCAAAAAACAGAGGGGGATAGACTGTTATATAACAAGCCATGGAGAAAAAGACATGGATCGCACATCCCAAAAATACATTGATCTAAAAGCCGCTAGGCAAAAATTTCAATAGAACACGAGGTTCTTAGTTACCATTCTGATCAGACTGTATTAAGCCCACTGCCACGTCACGGCGAACCTCTTGAGTGGGTCCCTAACCTGACCTTTTTGTGCGGCACCGTGCACTGACCACCGCCGCAGCGACAAAGCGCCAGCAGGGCGGGCGACCTGGTGCCTCACAGCACCCATGCTGCAAGGCAAAGCCCCCAAGGCTCCAGGCCGCGCCGCCCCACCGACACCACACCACCGCAACAGCAGCCACCACACAGCACCAGCACACAGTGAGAGGAGCTGTGCACTCACCTCCCACTGGCTCCCATGTGTGAACTGGGAGCAAAAAGAAGGCTGACCCCTCTTGCAGTCTCCTGCTGATTAAAATCACCTGTGCCAAATGGGGAGAGTGCAGATCCAAGCAAAAAACAGAGGGGGATAGACTGTTATATAACAAGCCATGGAGAAAAAGACATGGATCGCACATCCCAAAAATACATTGATCTAAAAGCCGCTAGGCAAAAATTTCAATAGAACACGAGGTTCTTAGTTACCATTCTGATCAGACTGTATTAAGCCCACTGCCACGTCACGGCGAACCTCTTGAGTGGGTCCCTAACCTGACCTTTTTGTGCGGCACCGTGCACTGACCACCGCCGCAGCGACAAAGCGCCAGCAGGGCGGGCGACCTGGTGCCTCACAGCACCCATGCTGCAAGGCAAAGCCCCCAAGGCTCCAGGCCGCGCCGCCCCACCGACACCACACCACCGCAACAGCAGCCACCACACAGCACCAGCACACAGTGAGAGGAGCTGTGCACTCACCTCCCACTGGCTCCCATGTGTGAACTGGGAGCAAAAAGAAGGCTGACCCCTCTTGCAGTCTCCTGCTGATTAAAATCACCTGTGCCAAATGGGGAGAGTGCAGATCCAAGCAAAAAACAGAGGGGGATAGACTGTTATATAACAAGCCATGGAGAAAAAGACATGGATCGCACATCCCAAAAATACATTGATCTAAAAGCCGCTAGGCAAAAATTTCAATAGAACACGAGGTTCTTAGTTACCATTCTGATCAGACTGTATTAAGCCCACTGCCACGTCACGGCGAACCTCTTGAGTGGGTCCCTAACCTGACCTTTTTGTGCGGCACCGTGCACTGACCACCGCCGCAGCGACAAAGCGCCAGCAGGGCGGGCGACCTGGTGCCTCACAGCACCCATGCTGCAAGGCAAAGCCCCCAAGGCTCCAGGCCGCGCCGCCCCACCGACACCACACCACCGCAACAGCAGCCACCACACAGCACCAGCACACAGTGAGAGGAGCTGTGCACTCACCTCCCACTGGCTCCCATGTGTGAACTGGGAGCAAAAAGAAGGCTGACCCCTCTTGCAGTCTCCTGCTGATTAAAATCACCTGTGCCAAATGGGGAGAGTGCAGATCCAAGCAAAAAACAGAGGGGGATAGACTGTTATATAACAAGCCATGGAGAAAAAGACATGGATCGCACATCCCAAAAATACATTGATCTAAAAGCCGCTAGGCAAAAATTTCAATAGAACACGAGGTTCTTAGTTACCATTCTGATCAGACTGTATTAAGCCCACTGCCACGTCACGGCGAACCTCTTGAGTGGGTCCCTAACCTGACCTTTTTGTGCGGCACCGTGCACTGACCACCGCCGCAGCGACAAAGCGCCAGCAGGGCGGGCGACCTGGTGCCTCACAGCACCCATGCTGCAAGGCAAAGCCCCCAAGGCTCCAGGCCGCGCCGCCCCACCGACACCACACCACCGCAACAGCAGCCACCACACAGCACCAGCACACAGTGAGAGGAGCTGTGCACTCACCTCCCACTGGCTCCCATGTGTGAACTGGGAGCAAAAAGAAGGCTGACCCCTCTTGCAGTCTCCTGCTGATTAAAATCACCTGTGCCAAATGGGGAGAGTGCAGATCCAAGCAAAAAACAGAGGGGGATAGACTGTTATATAACAAGCCATGGAGAAAAAGACATGGATCGCACATCCCAAAAATACATTGATCTAAAAGCCGCTAGGCAAAAATTTCAATAGAACACGAGGTTCTTAGTTACCATTCTGATCAGACTGTATTAAGCCCACTGCCACGTCACGGCGAACCTCTTGAGTGGGTCCCTAACCTGACCTTTTTGTGCGGCACCGTGCACTGACCACCGCCGCAGCGACAAAGCGCCAGCAGGGCGGGCGACCTGGTGCCTCACAGCACCCATGCTGCAAGGCAAAGCCCCCAAGGCTCCAGGCCGCGCCGCCCCACCGACACCACACCACCGCAACAGCAGCCACCACACAGCACCAGCACACAGTGAGAGGAGCTGTGCACTCACCTCCCACTGGCTCCCATGTGTGAACTGGGAGCAAAAAGAAGGCTGACCCCTCTTGCAGTCTCCTGCTGATTAAAATCACCTGTGCCAAATGGGGAGAGTGCAGATCCAAGCAAAAAACAGAGGGGGATAGACTGTTATATAACAAGCCATGGAGAAAAAGACATGGATCGCACATCCCAAAAATACATTGATCTAAAAGCCGCTAGGCAAAAATTTCAATAGAACACGAGGTTCTTAGTTACCATTCTGATCAGACTGTATTAAGCCCACTGCCACGTCACGGCGAACCTCTTGAGTGGGTCCCTAACCTGACCTTTTTGTGCGGCACCGTGCACTGACCACCGCCGCAGCGACAAAGCGCCAGCAGGGCGGGCGACCTGGTGCCTCACAGCACCCATGCTGCAAGGCAAAGCCCCCAAGGCTCCAGGCCGCGCCGCCCCACCGACACCACACCACCGCAACAGCAGCCACCACACAGCACCAGCACACAGTGAGAGGAGCTGTGCACTCACCTCCCACTGGCTCCCATGTGTGAACTGGGAGCAAAAAGAAGGCTGACCCCTCTTGCAGTCTCCTGCTGATTAAAATCACCTGTGCCAAATGGGGAGAGTGCAGATCCAAGCAAAAAACAGAGGGGGATAGACTGTTATATAACAAGCCATGGAGAAAAAGACATGGATCGCACATCCCAAAAATACATTGATCTAAAAGCCGCTAGGCAAAAATTTCAATAGAACACGAGGTTCTTAGTTACCATTCTGATCAGACTGTATTAAGCCCACTGCCACGTCACGGCGAACCTCTTGAGTGGGTCCCTAACCTGACCTTTTTGTGCGGCACCGTGCACTGACCACCGCCGCAGCGACAAAGCGCCAGCAGGGCGGGCGACCTGGTGCCTCACAGCACCCATGCTGCAAGGCAAAGCCCCCAAGGCTCCAGGCCGCGCCGCCCCACCGACACCACACCACCGCAACAGCAGCCACCACACAGCACCAGCACACAGTGAGAGGAGCTGTGCACTCACCTCCCACTGGCTCCCATGTGTGAACTGGGAGCAAAAAGAAGGCTGACCCCTCTTGCAGTCTCCTGCTGATTAAAATCACCTGTGCCAAATGGGGAGAGTGCAGATCCAAGCAAAAAACAGAGGGGGATAGACTGTTATATAACAAGCCATGGAGAAAAAGACATGGATCGCACATCCCAAAAATACATTGATCTAAAAGCCGCTAGGCAAAAATTTCAATAGAACACGAGGTTCTTAGTTACCATTCTGATCAGACTGTATTAAGCCCACTGCCACGTCACGGCGAACCTCTTGAGTGGGTCCCTAACCTGACCTTTTTGTGCGGCACCGTGCACTGACCACCGCCGCAGCGACAAAGCGCCAGCAGGGCGGGCGACCTGGTGCCTCACAGCACCCATGCTGCAAGGCAAAGCCCCCAAGGCTCCAGGCCGCGCCGCCCCACCGACACCACACCACCGCAACAGCAGCCACCACACAGCACCAGCACACAGTGAGAGGAGCTGTGCACTCACCTCCCACTGGCTCCCATGTGTGAACTGGGAGCAAAAAGAAGGCTGACCCCTCTTGCAGTCTCCTGCTGATTAAAATCACCTGTGCCAAATGGGGAGAGTGCAGATCCAAGCAAAAAACAGAGGGGGATAGACTGTTATATAACAAGCCATGGAGAAAAAGACATGGATCGCACATCCCAAAAATACATTGATCTAAAAGCCGCTAGGCAAAAATTTCAATAGAACACGAGGTTCTTAGTTACCATTCTGATCAGACTGTATTAAGCCCACTGCCACGTCACGGCGAACCTCTTGAGTGGGTCCCTAACCTGACCTTTTTGTGCGGCACCGTGCACTGACCACCGCCGCAGCGACAAAGCGCCAGCAGGGCGGGCGACCTGGTGCCTCACAGCACCCATGCTGCAAGGCAAAGCCCCCAAGGCTCCAGGCCGCGCCGCCCCACCGACACCACACCACCGCAACAGCAGCCACCACACAGCACCAGCACACAGTGAGAGGAGCTGTGCACTCACCTCCCACTGGCTCCCATGTGTGAACTGGGAGCAAAAAGAAGGCTGACCCCTCTTGCAGTCTCCTGCTGATTAAAATCACCTGTGCCAAATGGGGAGAGTGCAGATCCAAGCAAAAAACAGAGGGGGATAGACTGTTATATAACAAGCCATGGAGAAAAAGACATGGATCGCACATCCCAAAAATACATTGATCTAAAAGCCGCTAGGCAAAAATTTCAATAGAACACGAGGTTCTTAGTTACCATTCTGATCAGACTGTATTAAGCCCACTGCCACGTCACGGCGAACCTCTTGAGTGGGTCCCTAACCTGACCTTTTTGTGCGGCACCGTGCACTGACCACCGCCGCAGCGACAAAGCGCCAGCAGGGCGGGCGACCTGGTGCCTCACAGCACCCATGCTGCAAGGCAAAGCCCCCAAGGCTCCAGGCCGCGCCGCCCCACCGACACCACACCACCGCAACAGCAGCCACCACACAGCACCAGCACACAGTGAGAGGAGCTGTGCACTCACCTCCCACTGGCTCCCATGTGTGAACTGGGAGCAAAAAGAAGGCTGACCCCTCTTGCAGTCTCCTGCTGATTAAAATCACCTGTGCCAAATGGGGAGAGTGCAGATCCAAGCAAAAAACAGAGGGGGATAGACTGTTATATAACAAGCCATGGAGAAAAAGACATGGATCGCACATCCCAAAAATACATTGATCTAAAAGCCGCTAGGCAAAAATTTCAATAGAACACGAGGTTCTTAGTTACCATTCTGATCAGACTGTATTAAGCCCACTGCCACGTCACGGCGAACCTCTTGAGTGGGTCCCTAACCTGACCTTTTTGTGCGGCACCGTGCACTGACCACCGCCGCAGCGACAAAGCGCCAGCAGGGCGGGCGACCTGGTGCCTCACAGCACCCATGCTGCAAGGCAAAGCCCCCAAGGCTCCAGGCCGCGCCGCCCCACCGACACCACACCACCGCAACAGCAGCCACCACACAGCACCAGCACACAGTGAGAGGAGCTGTGCACTCACCTCCCACTGGCTCCCATGTGTGAACTGGGAGCAAAAAGAAGGCTGACCCCTCTTGCAGTCTCCTGCTGATTAAAATCACCTGTGCCAAATGGGGAGAGTGCAGATCCAAGCAAAAAACAGAGGGGGATAGACTGTTATATAACAAGCCATGGAGAAAAAGACATGGATCGCACATCCCAAAAATACATTGATCTAAAAGCCGCTAGGCAAAAATTTCAATAGAACACGAGGTTCTTAGTTACCATTCTGATCAGACTGTATTAAGCCCACTGCCACGTCACGGCGAACCTCTTGAGTGGGTCCCTAACCTGACCTTTTTGTGCGGCACCGTGCACTGACCACCGCCGCAGCGACAAAGCGCCAGCAGGGCGGGCGACCTGGTGCCTCACAGCACCCATGCTGCAAGGCAAAGCCCCCAAGGCTCCAGGCCGCGCCGCCCCACCGACACCACACCACCGCAACAGCAGCCACCACACAGCACCAGCACACAGTGAGAGGAGCTGTGCACTCACCTCCCACTGGCTCCCATGTGTGAACTGGGAGCAAAAAGAAGGCTGACCCCTCTTGCAGTCTCCTGCTGATTAAAATCACCTGTGCCAAATGGGGAGAGTGCAGATCCAAGCAAAAAACAGAGGGGGATAGACTGTTATATAACAAGCCATGGAGAAAAAGACATGGATCGCACATCCCAAAAATACATTGATCTAAAAGCCGCTAGGCAAAAATTTCAATAGAACACGAGGTTCTTAGTTACCATTCTGATCAGACTGTATTAAGCCCACTGCCACGTCACGGCGAACCTCTTGAGTGGGTCCCTAACCTGACCTTTTTGTGCGGCACCGTGCACTGACCACCGCCGCAGCGACAAAGCGCCAGCAGGGCGGGCGACCTGGTGCCTCACAGCACCCATGCTGCAAGGCAAAGCCCCCAAGGCTCCAGGCCGCGCCGCCCCACCGACACCACACCACCGCAACAGCAGCCACCACACAGCACCAGCACACAGTGAGAGGAGCTGTGCACTCACCTCCCACTGGCTCCCATGTGTGAACTGGGAGCAAAAAGAAGGCTGACCCCTCTTGCAGTCTCCTGCTGATTAAAATCACCTGTGCCAAATGGGGAGAGTGCAGATCCAAGCAAAAAACAGAGGGGGATAGACTGTTATATAACAAGCCATGGAGAAAAAGACATGGATCGCACATCCCAAAAATACATTGATCTAAAAGCCGCTAGGCAAAAATTTCAATAGAACACGAGGTTCTTAGTTACCATTCTGATCAGACTGTATTAAGCCCACTGCCACGTCACGGCGAACCTCTTGAGTGGGTCCCTAACCTGACCTTTTTGTGCGGCACCGTGCACTGACCACCGCCGCAGCGACAAAGCGCCAGCAGGGCGGGCGACCTGGTGCCTCACAGCACCCATGCTGCAAGGCAAAGCCCCCAAGGCTCCAGGCCGCGCCGCCCCACCGACACCACACCACCGCAACAGCAGCCACCACACAGCACCAGCACACACTGAGAGGAGCTGTGCACTCACCTCCCACTGGCTCCCATGTGTGAACTGGGAGCAAAAAGAAGGCTGACCCCTCTTGCAGTCTCCTGCTGATTAAAATCACCTGTGCCAAATGGGGAGAGTGCAGATCCAAGCAAAAAACAGAGGGGGATAGACTGTTATATAACAAGCCATGGAGAAAAAGACATGGATCGCACATCCCAAAAATACATTGATCTAAAAGCCGCTAGGCAAAAATTTCAATAGAACACGAGGTTCTTAGTTACCATTCTGATCAGACTGTATTAAGCCCACTGCCACGTCACGGCGAACCTCTTGAGTGGGTCCCTAACCTGACCTTTTTGTGCGGCACCGTGCACTGACCACCGCCGCAGCGACAAAGCGCCAGCAGGGCGGGCGACCTGGTGCCTCACAGCACCCATGCTGCAAGGCAAAGCCCCCAAGGCTCCAGGCCGCGCCGCCCCACCGACACCACACCACCGCAACAGCAGCCACCACACAGCACCAGCACACAGTGAGAGGAGCTGTGCACTCACCTCCCACTGGCTCCCATGTGTGAACTGGGAGCAAAAAGAAGGCTGACCCCTCTTGCAGTCTCCTGCTGATTAAAATCACCTGTGCCAAATGGGGAGAGTGCAGATCCAAGCAAAAAACAGAGGGGGATAGACTGTTATATAACAAGCCATGGAGAAAAAGACATGGATCGCACATCCCAAAAATACATTGATCTAAAAGCCGCTAGGCAAAAATTTCAATAGAACACGAGGTTCTTAGTTACCATTCTGATCAGACTGTATTAAGCCCACTGCCACGTCACGGCGAACCTCTTGAGTGGGTCCCTAACCTGACCTTTTTGTGCGGCACCGTGCACTGACCACCGCCGCAGCGACAAAGCGCCAGCAGGGCGGGCGACCTGGTGCCTCACAGCACCCATGCTGCAAGGCAAAGCCCCCAAGGCTCCAGGCCGCGCCGCCCCACCGACACCACACCACCGCAACAGCAGCCACCACACAGCACCAGCACACAGTGAGAGGAGCTGTGCACTCACCTCCCACTGGCTCCCATGTGTGAACTGGGAGCAAAAAGAAGGCTGACCCCTCTTGCAGTCTCCTGCTGATTAAAATCACCTGTGCCAAATGGGGAGAGTGCAGATCCAAGCAAAAAACAGAGGGGGATAGACTGTTATATAACAAGCCATGGAGAAAAAGACATGGATCGCACATCCCAAAAATACATTGATCTAAAAGCCGCTAGGCAAAAATTTCAATAGAACACGAGGTTCTTAGTTACCATTCTGATCAGACTGTATTAAGCCCACTGCCACGTCACGGCGAACCTCTTGAGTGGGTCCCTAACCTGACCTTTTTGTGCGGCACCGTGCACTGACCACCGCCGCAGCGACAAAGCGCCAGCAGGGCGGGCGACCTGGTGCCTCACAGCACCCATGCTGCAAGGCAAAGCCCCCAAGGCTCCAGGCCGCGCCGCCCCACCGACACCACACCACCGCAACAGCAGCCACCACACAGCACCAGCACACAGTGAGAGGAGCTGTGCACTCACCTCCCACTGGCTCCCATGTGTGAACTGGGAGCAAAAAGAAGGCTGACCCCTCTTGCAGTCTCCTGCTGATTAAAATCACCTGTGCCAAATGGGGAGAGTGCAGATCCAAGCAAAAAACAGAGGGGGATAGACTGTTATATAACAAGCCATGGAGAAAAAGACATGGATCGCACATCCCAAAAATACATTGATCTAAAAGCCGCTAGGCAAAAATTTCAATAGAACACGAGGTTCTTAGTTACCATTCTGATCAGACTGTATTAAGCCCACTGCCACGTCACGGCGAACCTCTTGAGTGGGTCCCTAACCTGACCTTTTTGTGCGGCACCGTGCACTGACCACCGCCGCAGCGACAAAGCGCCAGCAGGGCGGGCGACCTGGTGCCTCACAGCACCCATGCTGCAAGGCAAAGCCCCCAAGGCTCCAGGCCGCGCCGCCCCACCGACACCACACCACCGCAACAGCAGCCACCACACAGCACCAGCACACAGTGAGAGGAGCTGTGCACTCACCTCCCACTGGCTCCCATGTGTGAACTGGGAGCAAAAAGAAGGCTGACCCCTCTTGCAGTCTCCTGCTGATTAAAATCACCTGTGCCAAATGGGGAGAGTGCAGATCCAAGCAAAAAACAGAGGGGGATAGACTGTTATATAACAAGCCATGGAGAAAAAGACATGGATCGCACATCCCAAAAATACATTGATCTAAAAGCCGCTAGGCAAAAATTTCAATAGAACACGAGGTTCTTAGTTACCATTCTGATCAGACTGTATTAAGCCCACTGCCACGTCACGGCGAACCTCTTGAGTGGGTCCCTAACCTGACCTTTTTGTGCGGCACCGTGCACTGACCACCGCCGCAGCGACAAAGCGCCAGCAGGGCGGGCGACCTGGTGCCTCACAGCACCCATGCTGCAAGGCAAAGCCCCCAAGGCTCCAGGCCGCGCCGCCCCACCGACACCACACCACCGCAACAGCAGCCACCACACAGCACCAGCACACAGTGAGAGGAGCTGTGCACTCACCTCCCACTGGCTCCCATGTGTGAACTGGGAGCAAAAAGAAGGCTGACCCCTCTTGCAGTCTCCTGCTGATTAAAATCACCTGTGCCAAATGGGGAGAGTGCAGATCCAAGCAAAAAACAGAGGGGGATAGACTGTTATATAACAAGCCATGGAGAAAAAGACATGGATCGCACATCCCAAAAATACATTGATCTAAAAGCCGCTAGGCAAAAATTTCAATAGAACACGAGGTTCTTAGTTACCATTCTGATCAGACTGTATTAAGCCCACTGCCACGTCACGGCGAACCTCTTGAGTGGGTCCCTAACCTGACCTTTTTGTGCGGCACCGTGCACTGACCACCGCCGCAGCGACAAAGCGCCAGCAGGGCGGGCGACCTGGTGCCTCACAGCACCCATGCTGCAAGGCAAAGCCCCCAAGGCTCCAGGCCGCGCCGCCCCACCGACACCACACCACCGCAACAGCAGCCACCACACAGCACCAGCACACAGTGAGAGGAGCTGTGCACTCACCTCCCACTGGCTCCCATGTGTGAACTGGGAGCAAAAAGAAGGCTGACCCCTCTTGCAGTCTCCTGCTGATTAAAATCACCTGTGCCAAATGGGGAGAGTGCAGATCCAAGCAAAAAACAGAGGGGGATAGACTGTTATATAACAAGCCATGGAGAAAAAGACATGGATCGCACATCCCAAAAATACATTGATCTAAAAGCCGCTAGGCAAAAATTTCAATAGAACACGAGGTTCTTAGTTACCATTCTGATCAGACTGTATTAAGCCCACTGCCACGTCACGGCGAACCTCTTGAGTGGGTCCCTAACCTGACCTTTTTGTGCGGCACCGTGCACTGACCACCGCCGCAGCGACAAAGCGCCAGCAGGGCGGGCGACCTGGTGCCTCACAGCACCCATGCTGCAAGGCAAAGCCCCCAAGGCTCCAGGCCGCGCCGCCCCACCGACACCACACCACCGCAACAGCAGCCACCACACAGCACCAGCACACAGTGAGAGGAGCTGTGCACTCACCTCCCACTGGCTCCCATGTGTGAACTGGGAGCAAAAAGAAGGCTGACCCCTCTTGCAGTCTCCTGCTGATTAAAATCACCTGTGCCAAATGGGGAGAGTGCAGATCCAAGCAAAAAACAGAGGGGGATAGACTGTTATATAACAAGCCATGGAGAAAAAGACATGGATCGCACATCCCAAAAATACATTGATCTAAAAGCCGCTAGGCAAAAATTTCAATAGAACACGAGGTTCTTAGTTACCATTCTGATCAGACTGTATTAAGCCCACTGCCACGTCACGGCGAACCTCTTGAGTGGGTCCCTAACCTGACCTTTTTGTGCGGCACCGTGCACTGACCACCGCCGCAGCGACAAAGCGCCAGCAGGGCGGGCGACCTGGTGCCTCACAGCACCCATGCTGCAAGGCAAAGCCCCCAAGGCTCCAGGCCGCGCCGCCCCACCGACACCACACCACCGCAACAGCAGCCACCACACAGCACCAGCACACAGTGAGAGGAGCTGTGCACTCACCTCCCACTGGCTCCCATGTGTGTATTAAGCCCACTGCCATGTGTGACGTGGCAGTGGGCTTAATACAATCTGATCAGAATGGTAACAAAAGAACCTCATGTTCTATTTAATTTTTTGCCTAGCGGCTTTAGATCATTGTATTTTTGGGATGTGCGATCCATGTCTTTTTCTTCATAGTATGGTATTTATATCAGTCTATCCCCTTCTTTTTTTGCTTGGATCTGCACTCTCCCCATTTGGCACAGGTGATTTTAATCAGCAGGAGACTGCAAGAGGGGTCAGCCTTCTTTTTGCTCCCAGTTCACATATGGGAGCCAGTGGGAGGTGAGTGCACAGCTCCTCTCACTGTGTGCTGGTGCTGTGTGGTGGCTGCTGTTGTGGTGGTGTGGTGTCGGTGGGGCGGCGCGGCCTGGAGCCTTGGGGGCTTTGCCTTGCAGCATGGGTGCTGTGAGGCACCAGGTCGCCCGCCTTGCTGGCGCTTTGTCGCTGCGGCGGTGGTCAGTGCACGGTGCCACACAAAAAGGTCAGGTTAGGGACCCACTCAAGAGGTTTGCCGTGACGTGGCAGTGGGCTTAATACAATCTGATCAGAATGGTAACAAAAGAACCTCATGTTCTATTTAATTTTTTGCCTAGCGGCTTTAGATCATTGTATTTTTGGGATGTGCGATCCATGTCTTTTTCTTCATAGTATGGTATTTATATCAGTCTATCCCCTCCTTTTTTGCTTGGATCTGCACTCTCCCCATTTGGCACAGGTGATTTTAATCAGCAGGAGACTGCAAGAGGGGTCAGCCTTCTTTTTGCTCCCAGTTCACATATGGGAGCCAGTGGGAGGTGAGTGCACAGCTCCTCTCACTGTGTGCTGGTGCTGTGTGGTGGCTGCTGTTGTGGTGGTGTGGTGTCGGTGGGGCGGCGCGGCCTGGAGCCTTGGGGGCTTTGCCTTGCAGCATGGGTGCTGTGAGGCACCAGGTCGCCCGCCTTGCTGGCGCTTTGTCGCTGCGGCGGTGGTCAGTGCACGGTGCCACACAAAAAGGTCAGGTTAGGGACCCACTCAAGAGGTTTGCCGTGACGTGGCAGTGGGCTTAATACAATCTGATCAGAATGGTAACAAAAGAACCTCATGTTCTATTTAATTTTTTGCCTAGCGGCTTTAGATCATTGTATTTTTGGGATGTGCGATCCATGTCTTTTTCTTCATAGTATGGTATTTATATCAGTCTATCCCCTTCTTTTTTTGCTTGGATCTGCACTCTCCCCATTTGGCACAGGTGATTTTAATCAGCAGGAGACTGCAAGAGGGGTCAGCCTTCTTTTTGCTCCCAGTTCACATATGGGAGCCAGTGGGAGGTGAGTGCACAGCTCCTCTCACTGTGTGCTGGTGCTGTGTGGTGGCTGCTGTTGTGGTGGTGTGGTGTCGGTGGGGCGGCGCGGCCTGGAGCCTTGGGGGCTTTGCCTTGCAGCATGGGTGCTGTGAGGCACCAGGTCGCCCGCCTTGCTGGCGCTTTGTCGCTGCGGCGGTGGTCAGTGCACGGTGCCACACAAAAAGGTCAGGTTAGGGACCCACTCAAGAGGTTTGCCGTGACGTGGCAGTGGGCTTAATACAATCTGATCAGAATGGTAACAAAAGAACCTCATGTTCTATTTAATTTTTTGCCTAGCGGCTTTAGATCATTGTATTTTTGGGATGTGCGATCCATGTCTTTTTCTTCATAGTATGGTATTTATATCAGTCTATCCCCTTCTTTTTTTGCTTGGATCTGCACTCTCCCCATTTGGCACAGGTGATTTTAATCAGCAGGAGACTGCAAGAGGGGTCAGCCTTCTTTTTGCTCCCAGTTCACATATGGGAGCCAGTGGGAGGTGAGTGCACAGCTCCTCTCACTGTGTGCTGGTGCTGTGTGGTGGCTGCTGTTGTGGTGGTGTGGTGTCGGTGGGGCGGCGCGGCCTGGAGCCTTGGGGGCTTTGCCTTGCAGCATGGGTGCTGTGAGGCACCAGGTCGCCCGCCTTGCTGGCGCTTTGTCGCTGCGGCGGTGGTCAGTGCACGGTGCCACACAAAAAGGTCAGGTTAGGGACCCACTCAAGAGGTTTGCCGTGACGTGGCAGTGGGCTTAATACAATCTGATCAGAATGGTAACAAAAGAACCTCATGTTCTATTTAATTTTTTGCCTAGCGGCTTTAGATCATTGTATTTTTGGGATGTGCGATCCATGTCTTTTTCTTCATAGTATGGTATTTACTCGCTGTTACTATATAACCAGTGATGAGCGAGCATGCTCGGCAATGCTTGGAACTTGATCAAGCAACTGGGCACTCAAGGCACTTGAACGAGTTTCCTGGTATTCGGATACCATGCTCGAGTTCCCACCACGTATGTTTTGTGGCTAATTTTCAGTCACTTAATAAGCAGGGATTGCCTGCCAATCATGATAATGCTAAAGCCATGTTGGATACTGGCATTACTGTGATTGGCTGGCTTATTAGTGCCTCTATAAGACCCAGTGATACCATGGTCGGCGCACTGCAGCCAGAAATACTGTAGGGAGAGTTTCTGTTGGAAATGGGACAGTGTGTTTTAGCGTTATAATACCTGCTGGTGCAGCATTAAACCAGCAGTCCTTTGTTAGTGCTAATTCAAATAGATTCCAGTCTATTCTAAAACCACTATTAGCTGTAAATAGTGTAGGGTTAATTTTTGGAGTAGGGATATTGTATTAGAGGTATTTAAGCAGGGTTCATAGCCTTACAGTATCTGCTGGTGCTGCCACATAAAGCCAAAAGTCTTTTTCAGGACTAATTTACAGGAAATGATCGGAAATAGACATCCAGGGCAACTAAGGAGTGGTGTCACAAGAAGCATTTCAAGGTATTGTAGTGGCCTAGACAGTCTCTAGACCTAAACCCAAAAGAAAATCTTTGGAGGGAGCTGTAAAGCCTGCTTTACATGGGACGACCGATCGTACGATTTCACGATCGATTGTACCCGCCCCCGTCATTTGTGCGTCATGGGCAATTGATTGCCCGTGGCGCACAAACTCGTTAACCCCCGTCACACATACTTACCTCCCGGGTGACGTCGCTGAGGGCGGCGAACATCCACTTCCTGAAGTGGGAGGGATGTTCGACGTCACAGCGACGTCACGCGGCGGCCGCCCAATAGAAGCAGAGGGGCGGAGATGAGCGGGATGTAAACATAAAAACTACAGACCATTCCATATATACAGTATATATATATATATATATATATATATATACACAGTAGTTGACAATACTGTATATGGCTTCACCCAACCACTAACCATGAGTGGAAAAAAGATTTTGTGTTATCATTCATAATCTCTGGAAAAAAACAAAAAAAGCAAAAAATCTGCAGGGGTATGTAAACTTTTGAGCACAACTGTACTTACTGAAGCTTATTTAACACTTCCTACAACAGCCTTTGCTGGTGATGATGGATTCAAGATGCCTCTTGTATGCAGAAACTAGTCACATGCGTTGCTCAACTGTGATTTTGGTCCATCCTTCAACACAAACACTCTTCAAATCCTGAGTGTTCCATGGGCTCCTTCTATGAACTCTGAGCTTTAGTTCCTTCCATAAATGTTTTCTCATGTTCAGGTTAGGTGAGTGGCTGGGCTATTCTAGCAGCTTAATTTTCTTTCTCTGAAACCAATTGAATTAACTTGGCTGTTTGTTTGGGATCATTGTCTTGCTGAAATAGCCACCCTTGTTTCATCTTCATTATTCTGGTAAATGGAAGCAGATTTTATTTTTTTGTCAAGGATGTGTTGGTACATTTGTCCATTCATCCATTCAATAAAGTTATGTTTGACAGTGCCTTATGTAGAGAAACAGCCCTACACCATGATGCTGCCACCTCCAAACTCCACTGTTGGTATGGTGTTTTTAAGGTGATATGCACGACCGTTTGGTCTCAAATCATGGTGTGTATTATGGCATTCAAAGCACTTTGGTCTCATCTGACCACACTATATTCCCCCAGTATTTCACAGGCTTGTCTAAATGTTGTTGAGCAAACTTTAAACACGCTTCAATATGCTCTTTGTTCAGCAATGGAGTCTTGTGTGGTGAGTGTGCATACAGGACATGGTGATTGAGTGCATTACTTATTGTTTTCTTTGAAACAATTGTGCCTGCTAGGGAGCCTGCACTCGGCTCTCTCACCACTGTTTTACCTCACTCCATGGATTGATTAAAGAACAGTTTTGGATTTTCCCTGTGAGTGCCGAGGATTTCTTTCTACTTGGAACTAGTTATGATGAAATTATGTTCTTTACACTTCCGGATTATGGCCCCAACAGTGCTCATTGGAACCTTCAGTATGTTTAAAATTCTTCTGTAACCAATGCCATCAGTATGTTTTGCAACAATAATGTTGTGAATATCTTGAGACAGCTCACTGGATTTACTCATCATGAGATGTTTCTTGCGTGGTATTTTTGTAACAAGACACCTTTTTATTAGGTGAACCAGCTGATATTATTTTTCACTAAGTGGCAGGATGCTCTCCAATTGCTGATAGATTTCAGCTGGTCTCTTGACTTCCCATGCTTTTTGCACCTCTCTTTCTTCACGTGTCCAATACTTTTTCCCTGTATCATTTCTCATTATTACAGATGGGCGAATCTGCAGATGTTCGGGTTCAGTGTCTCTGGATGGACTTAAAGAAAAAGTCTGGTTCAGGACCGGACTTGAACCATACTTGACCCCAGACCACATATACAGTACAGACCAAAAGTTTAGACACACCTTCTCATTCAAAGAGTTTTCTTTATTTTCATGACTCTGAAAATTGTACATTCACATTGAAGGCATCAAAACTATGTATTAACACATGTGGAATTAAAAAAAAAATTAGAAAAAAGACGTCTCAGAGGAGATCTCATTTATATGTATAAATACATGTGTGGTCAATATAAAGGACTGGCACATGACTTATTTCTTCCAAAGACAGTACTAAGGACCAGGGGGCACTCACTGCGAGTGGAAGAAAAGCGATTCCGACAGCTAAATAGGAAAGGGTTCTTTACAGTTAGAGCAGTCAGACTGTGGAATGCCCTACCACAAGAGGTAGTAATGGCAGATACTATAACAGCTTTTAAAAAAGGGCTGGATGATTTCCTCAGTACACACAACATTGTTGGTTATAAATGACTTAGTCACCAAATGTAGAACTGGTGGAGGAAGGTTGAACTAGATGGACCTAGGTCTTTTTTCAACCTAAGTAACTATGTAACTATGTAACTATGTAAAAAATCCTTAACAAAAAAGTGTGAAACAACTGAAAATATGTCTTATATTCTAGGTTCTTCAAAGTAGCTACCTTTTGCTTTGATTACTGCTTTGCACACTCTTGGCATTCTCTTGATGAACTTCAAGAGGTAGTCACCGGAAATGGTCTTCCAATAGTCTTGAAGGAGTTCCCAGAGATGCTTAGCACTTCTTGGCCCTTTTGCCTTCAATCTGCGGTCCAGCTCACCCCAAACCATCTCGATTGTGTTCAGGTCTGGTGACTCTGGAGGCCTGCTCATCTGGCGTAGCACCCCATCACTCTCCTTCTTAGTCAAATAGCCCTTACACAGCCTAGAGGTGTGTTTGGGGTCATTGTCCTGTTGAAAAATAAATGATGGTCCAACTATACGAAAACTGGATGGAATAGCATGCAGCTCCAAGATGCTGTGGTAGCCATGTTGGTATGCCTTCAATTTTGAATAAATTCCCAACAGTGTCACCAGCAAAGCACCCCCACACCATCACACCTCCTCCTCCATGCTTCACGGTGGGAACCAGGCATGTAGAGTCCATCCGTTCACCTTTTCTGCGTCGCACAAAGACACGGTGGTTGGATCCAAAGATCTCAAATTTGGACTTATCAGACCAAAGCACAGATTTCCACTGGTCTAATGTCCATTCTTTGTGTTATTTAGCCCAAACAAGTCGCTTCTGCTTGTTGCCTGTCCTTAGCAGTTGTTTCCTAGCAGCTATTTTACCATGAAGGCCTGCTGCACAAAGTCTCCTCTTAACAGTTGTTCTAGAGATGTGTCTGCTGCTAGAACTCTGTGTGGCATTGACCTGGTCTCTAATCTGAGCTGCTGTTAACTTGCGATTTCTGAGGCTGGTGACTCGGATAAACTTATCCTCTGCAGCAGAGGTGACACTTGGTCTTTCTTTCCTGGGGCGGTCCTCATGTGAGCCAGTTTCTTTGTAGCGTTTGATGGTTTTTGCCACTGCACTCGGGGACACATTCAAAGTTTTCCCAATTTTTCGGACTGACTGACCTTCATTTCTTAAAGTAATGATGGACACTCGTTTTTCTTTACTTAGCTGCTTTTTTCTTGCCATAATACAAATTCTAACAGTCTATTCAGTAGGACTATCAGCTGTGTATCCACCAGACATCTGCACAACACAACTGATGGTCCCAACTAGAGTTGAGCGCGGTTCGTGGTTCGTGGTTCTCCAGTTCTAGGCTCGAGTGATTTTGGGGCCTGTTCTAGATCGAACTAGAACTCGAGCTTTTTGCAAAAGCTCGATAGTTCTAGAAACGTTCGAGAACGGTTCTAGCAGCAAAAAAACAGCTAATTCCTAGCTGGCTTTCCGCTGTAATAGTGTAAGTCACTCTGTGACTCACACTATTATGACATTTCAGTGTATAGTGTGCGTGAACAGCGCCTTCAGATCACTCCTGTTTGTATAATGGCGATCGCCATTTTTTTTTTTTTTCCTTGTCTTCCTTCCCTAAGCGCGCGCGTCTTGTGGGGCGGGCCAGCATGTCAGCCAATCCCAGACACACACACAGCTAAGTGGACTTTTAGCCAGAGAAGCAACGGCATGTGTGATAGGATGTCCATGTCACATGTCCCTGCATTATAAAACCGGACATTTTCCTCCAGGACGCCATTATCTCTTCTGCGTCCTTGGTGTCAGACATCACTGGCGCAGCTCCGTCCTGAGTCCTATCGCTGATACATCTGTATGCGCTCCATACACAGCGCTGGACAGCATAGGGATAGCACTTTCCATCAGTCCTTTTAAGGGCTCGTACCGGCAGGGTCAGAGCCATAGGTGACAGGTCCTGAAAACAGCGACAGCGTCTGTGTAGCAAAGGTCAGGGATTTCCTCCCTGCATTTCCCTATTAGGAGGGAATAGAAAGGCAGGCTTCCTTTCCTCTACCCAGAGCCCCACAACCCTGGCACTGTACCCTCCTGTCCTCTGCACACTCCAACTCATTATAACTAAGCCATTATACTAGCAAACACTCAGTGTACCTAGTGGCATCCTAAACGTGGCTATTGGACTGTTGTCTAGTCACACTAGTGCAAAGACATTTGCAGCACCTCTGCCTGGATTGCACACTCCAACTCATTATAACTAAGCCATTATACCAGCAAACACTGAGTGTACCTAGTGGCATCCTAAACGTGGCTATTGGACTTTGCTATAGTCCCACTAGTGCAAAGACATTTGCAGCACCTCTACCTGCATTGCACACTCCAACTCATTATAACTAAGCCATTATACTAGCAAACACTCAGTGTACCTAGTGGCATCCTAAACGTGGCTATTGGACTTTTGTCTAGTCACACTAGTGCAAAGACATTTGCAGCACCTCTGCCTGCATTGCACACTCCAACTCATTATAACTAAGCCATTATACTAGCAAACACTCAGTGTACCTAGTGGCATCCTAAACGTGGCTATTGGACTGTTGTCTAGTCACACTAGTGCAAAGACATTTGCAGCACCTCTGCCTGCATTGCACACTCCAACTCATTCTAACTAAGCCATTATACTAGCAAACACTCAGTGTACCTAGTGGCATCCTAAACGTGGCTATTGGACTGTTGTCTAGTCACACTAGTGCAAAGACATTTGCAGCACCTCTACCTGCATTGCACACTCCAACTCATTATAACTAAGCCATTATACTAGCAAACACTCAGTGTACCTAGTGGCATCCTAAACGTGGCTATTGGACTGTTGTCTAGTCGCACTAGTGCAAAGACATTTGCAGCACCTCTACCTGCATTGCACACTCCAACTCATTATAACTAAGCCATTATACTAGCAAACACTCAGTGTACCTAGTGGCATCCTAAACGTGGCTATTGGACTTTGCTATAGTCCCACTAGTGCAAAGACATTTGCAGCACCTCTACCTGCATTGCACACTCCAACTCATTATAACTAAGCCATTATACTAGCAAACACTCAGTGTACCTAGTGGCATCCTAAACGTGGCTATTGGACTGTTGTCTAGTCACACTAGTGCAAAGACATTTGCAGCACCTCTGCCTGCATTGCACACTCCAACTCATTATAACTAAGCCATTATACTAGCAAACACTCAGTGTACCTAGTGGCATTCTAAACGTGGCTATTGGACTTTGCTATAGTCCCACTAGTGCAAAGACATTTGCAGCACCTCTACCTGCATTGCACACTCCAACTCATTATAACTAAGCCATTATACTAGCAAACACTCAGTGTACCTAGTGGCATCCTAAACGTGGCTATTGGACTGTTGTCTAGTCACACTAGTGCAAAGACATTTGCAGCACCTCTGCCTGCATTGCACACTCCAACTCATTATAACTAAGCCATTATACTAGCAAACACTCAGTGTACCTAGTGGCATCCTAAACGTGGCTATTGGACTGTTGTCTAGTCACACTAGTGCAAAGACATTTGCAGCACCTCTGCCTGCATTGCACACTCCAACTCATTCTAACTAAGCCATTATACTAGCAAACACTCAGTGTACCTAGTGGCATCCTAAACGTGGCTATTGGACTGTTGTCTAGTCCCACTAGTGCAAAGACATTTGCAGCACCTCTACCTGCATTGCACACTCCAACTCATTATAACTAAGCCATTATACTAGCAAACACTCAGTGTACCTAGTGGCATCCTAAACGTGGCTATTGGACTTTTGTCTAGTCACACTAGTGCAAAGACATTTGCAGCACCTCTGCCTGCATTGCACACTCCAACTCATTATAACTAAGCCATTATACTAGCAAACACTCAGTGTACCTAGTGGCATCCTAAACGTGGCTATTGGACTTTGCTATAGTCCCACTAGTGCAAAGACATTTGCAGCACCTCTGCCTGCATTGCACACTCCAACTCATTATAACTAAGCCATTATACTAGCAAACACTCAGTGTACCTAGTGGCATCCTAAACGTGGCTATTGGACTTTTGTCTAGTCACACTAGTGCAAAGACATTTGCAGCACCTCTGCCTGCATTGCACACTCCAACTCATTATAACTAAGCCATTATAGTAGCAAACACTCAGTGTACCTAGTGGCATTCTAAACGTGGCTATTGGACTTTGCTATAGTCCAACTAGTGCAAAGACATTTGCAGCACCTCTACCTGCATTGCACACTCCAACTCATTATAACTAAGCCATTATACTAGCAAACACTCAGTGTACCTAGTGGCATCCTAAACGTGGCTATTGGACTGTTGTCTAGTCACACTAGTGCCAAGACATTTGTAGCACCTCTACCTGCATTGCACACTCCAACTCATTATAACTAAGCCATTATACTAGCAAACACTCAGTGTACCTAGTGGCATCCTAAACGTGGCTATTGGACTTTGCTATAGTCCCACTAGTGCAAAGACATTTGCAGCACCTCTACCTGCATTGCACACTCCAACTCATTATAACTAAGCCATTATACTAGCAAACACTCAGTGTACCTAGTGGCATCCTAAACGTGGCTATTGGACTGTTGTCTAGTCACACTAGTGCAAAGACATTTGCAGCACCTCTGCCTGCATTGCACACTCCAACTCATTATAACTAAGCCATTATACTAGCAAACACTCAGTGTACCTAGTGGCATCCTAAACGTGGCTATTGGACTGTTGTCTAGTCACACTAGTGCAAAGACATTTGCAGCACCTCTGCCTGCATTGCACACTCCAACTCATTCTAACTAAGCCATTATACTAGCAAACACTCAGTGTACCTAGTGGCATCCTAAACGTGGCTATTGGACTGTTGTCTAGTCCCACTAGTGCAAAGACATTTGCAGCACCTCTACCTGCATTGCACACTCCAACTCATTATAACTAAGCCATTATACTAGCAAACACTCAGTGTACCTAGTGGCATCCTAAACGTGGCTATTGGACTTTTGTCTAGTCACACTAGTGCAAAGACATTTGCAGCACCTCTGCCTGCATTGCACACTCCAACTCATTATAACTAAGCCATTATACTAGCAAACACTCAGTGTACCTAGTGGCATCCTAAACGTGGCTATTGGACTGCTGTCTAGTCACACTAGTGCAAAGACATTTGCAGCACCTCTGCCTGCATTGCACACTCCAACTCATTATAACTAAGCCATTATACTAGCAAACACTCAGTGTACCTAGTGGCATTCTAAACGTGGCTATTGGACTTTGCTATAGTCCCACTAGTGCAAAGACATTTGCAGCACCTCTACCTGCATTGCACACTCCAACTCATTATAACTAAGCCATTATA
The DNA here is from genome assembly GCF_048569485.1 of Anomaloglossus baeobatrachus. Lineage (NCBI taxonomy): Eukaryota > Metazoa > Chordata > Amphibia > Anura > Aromobatidae > Anomaloglossus > Anomaloglossus baeobatrachus. The sequence continues at coordinate 474,634,649 of NC_134358.1, read as the reverse complement.
CTAGCAAACACTCAGTGTACCTAGTGGCATCCTAAACGTGGCTATTGGACTGTTGTCTAGTCACACTAGTGCAAAGACATTTGCAGCACCTCTGCCTGCATTGCACACTCCAACTCATTATAACTAAGCCATTATACTAGCAAACACTCAGTGTACCTAGTGGCATTCTAAACGTGGCTATTGGACTTTGCTATAGTCCCACTAGTGCAAAGACATTTGCAGCACCTCTACCTGCATTGCACACTCCAACTCATTATAACTAAGCCATTATACTAGCAAACACTCAGTGTACCTAGTGGCATCCTAAACGTGGCTATTGGACTGTTGTCTAGTCACACTAGTGCAAAGACATTTGCAGCACCTCTGCCTGCATTGCACACTCCAACTCATTCTAACTAAGCCATTATACTAGCAAACACTCAGTGTACCTAGTGGCATCCTAAACGTGGCTATTGGACTTTTGTCTAGTCACACTAGTGCAAAGACATTTTCAGCACCTCTGCCTGCATTGCACACTCCAACTCATTATAACTAAGCCATTATAGTAGCAAACACTCAGTGTACCTAGTGGCATTCTAAACGTGGCTATTGGACTTTGCTATAGTCCCACTAGTGCAAAGACATTTGCAGCACCTCTACCTGCATTGCACACTCCAACTCATTATAACTATGCCATAATACTAGCAAACACTCAGTGTACCTAGTGGCATCCTAAACGTGGCTATTGGACTGTTGTCTAGTCACACTAGTGCAAAGACATTTGCAGCACCTCTGCCTGCATTGCACACTCCAACTCATTATAACTAAGCCATTATACTAGCAAACACTCAGTGTACCTAGTGGCATTCTAAACGTGGCTATTGGACTTTGCTATAGTCCCACTAGTGCAAAGACATTTGCAGCACTTCTACCTGCATTGCACACTCCAACTCATTATAACTAAGCCATTATACTAGCAAACACTCAGTGTACCTAGTGGCATCCTAAACGTGGCTATTGGACTGTTGTCTAGTCACACTAGTGCAAAGACATTTGCAGCACCTCTGCCTGCATTGCACACTCCAACTCATTATAACTAAGCCATTATACTAGCAATTGATGCTGCCAGTTTAAGGGCCGTAGTTGCATTGTCAGGGATATTTATTCTTTTTTATTCTGCTGTTAATAAAGCTAGACCACCGCTGCAATCTACACCACCTCTCAATTTTTACTACCACATTTTAAGTGCACAATCTTGTCGCAATCAACATGAGTGGCAAAATGACAGATGCTGGTGGAAAGGGGAAGAGGCGTGGTGGAAAAGGAAAAAAAGGTTTTGTCCGTGGGGAAGGTGGCAAAGCTCCATTAATATCTGCTGAAGATAGACCATCTACCAGCAAAAGTAAGATGTCTACTACTTACCGTGGACAATCCGATGTGCTCCCTTTTTTACGGACACGAACAACAGGAATAAAGGTAGATGATGGGCAAAAAAGGAAAATGCTTGAATGGATCTCAAGTGGTCCAACAAGTGCCCTCTCAGCCACTTCAAGTACCGCATCCAAAAAACACCAGTCCTCTGAGTTGTCATCCCAATCAAACTTGCTTTCTCCCAGCTCTGAAGTCTCCATCAGCCCTGCACAGTATGGTGGAACTGAGATGGCTGAGTCTGCAGAGCTGTTCAGTCACACTATAGCCTGGGAATCAGAGGTCTGCTCCCAAGCTACAGTGAGTACAGAACAGGAAATGGTCTGCAGTGATGCCCAGAACCTTTGTGACTCTGATTCAGGCCGTGAGGACCAAGTTTCTGAGCATAATGTTGACCCTTTGTCACAAAATGTAACACCTGTGGTTATAGACAATGAGGAACATACTGATGAAGATGAGACGCAGATACCCGATTGGGATGACAACTTAAATATTCGGTCAGGGCAAGAAGAGGCTCGGTCTGAGGGGGAGGGGAGTGCAAACACAACAATTGATGATGAAGTTCTAGATCCCACCTACTGTCAACCCCCAGTCAGGCACTCGAGGAGGTCAACAGAGGCGGTGGAGGAGGATGCAACCGACGACGAAGTTACCTTGCGCCTTCCTGGACAGAGTCGGAGCACTGGTAGCACGTCTACAACTGCATCCTCAGCCACCACTCTGCCTATGAGCATTATTCGGGGTGGATCAACAGGTCGCATGGCCTCTAAGCCTTGCCTAGCCTGGTCCTTTTTTGACATAGAAAAAGATCGCCCAAATTATGTGATCTGTAAACTTTGTCATGGTTCTCTTAGTAGAGGTCAAAACCTCAGCAGTTTGACAACTTCTTCCATGAATCGTCACATGAATAAATATCATAGGTCCCGGTGGGAAGCTCACTGTGCTGCAATGCGGCCTAGCGGAGCGAACCATCCACGGCCTGCCCCTTCCAGTGCATCCGCGCGCTCTTCATCTTCTAGGACTGTGGGGACAGCTGTCACACCTGTTTTTCCACGCACAACTTCCACCACTGTAACCGCAACAGGCAGTTTGCTTGGTAGGTCGTCAGTTGGTTTGGAAGGGGAAACAAGTGAGTGTGTACAGCTCTCTCAGACATCGATAGCACCAACGTTGGATGAAGGCAACATCATGTCTCCGCCTGCACTTTCCTCACAAACCTGCATTTTTCCAGGGACACCCTACTCAACACCGTCTACACACAGCAGCCAGATCTCTGTCCCTCAGATGTGGTCAAATAAAAGGCCACTTCCTGCGACCCATGACAAAGCTAAGAGGTTGACTCTATCCCTCTGTAAGCTCTTGGCTACCGAAATGCTGCCTTTCCGCCTAGTGGACACACAGGATTTTAGAGACCTTATGTCTGTCGCTGTGCCCCAGTACCAGATGCCTAGTCGCCACTACTTCTCTAAGAAAGGTGTGCCCGTGCTACACCAGCATGTCGCACACAACATCACCGCTTCCTTGAGAAACTCTGTGTGTGAACGGGTGCATTTCACCACCGATACTTGGACCAGTAAGCATGGACAGGGACGTTACATGTCGCTGACTGGGCACTGGGTAACTATGGTGATAGATGGTGAAGGGTCTGCTGCACAAGTCTTGCCGTCCCCACGACTTGTGTGTCAATCCTCTGTCTGTCCAAGTTCCGCCACTGCTTCTGCCTCCTCCACCTCATCTGGGTCCTCCACCTCCGCCCCAAGCCTGCCTGGTCAGGCCACCAGCGTTCTCACTCCGCAGAAGGAATCACGCACCCCTCATTACTATGCTGGCAGCAGAGCGCAACGGCATCAGGCGGTCTTTAGCTTGACATGTCTTGGGAATAAGAGTCACACAGCTGAGGAGTTGTGGTCAGCTCTGCGGTCCGAGTTTAATAAATGGTTGTCTCCACTCAACCTGCAGCCTGGTAAGGCCGTGTGCGACAATGCTGCCAAACCTGGGTGCGGCCCTTCGCCTGGGCAAGGTGACACATGTACCTTGTATGGCTCACGTGTTGAACCTTGTCGTCCAGCAATTTTTAACACACTATCCCGGCCTAGATGGCCTTCTGAACAGGGCACGAAAACTGTCTGCTCACTTCCGCCATTCAAGCGCCGCAGCTGAGCGACTTGCATCGCTCCAGAAGTCTTTCGGCCTGCCGGTTCATTGCCTGAAATGCGATGTGGCGACACGCTGGAATTCAACTCTCCACATGTTACAGCGACTGTGGCAGCACCGCCGAGCCCTGGTGCAATATGTCATGACGTATAGCCTGGGCCAACAAGATGCAGAGGTGGGGCAGATCACCCTGATGGAGTGGTCTCAGATCAAGGACCTATGCACCCTTCTGCACAGTTTCGACATGGCGACGAATATGTTTAGCGCTGACAATGCCATTATCAGCATGACGATTCCAGTCATTTACATGCTGGAGCACACGCTAAACACTATTCGGAGTCAGGGGGTGGGACAACAGGAAGGGGAGGAACTACAGGAGGATTCATATGCGCAAGGGACAACAACATCACCAAGGTCCAGACGTTCATCATCACCAATGCAGCAGGCATGGGACCATGGGGGACAGGGATCAACAAGGGCGCATAGTAGCAGGCGAAATGTTGAGGAAGGTGCAGGAGAACATGAAGAAATGGAGGACGAACTGTCCATGGACATGGAAGACTCAGCGGATGAGGGAGACCTTGGTCAAATTTCAGTTGAAAGAGGTTGGGGGGAGATGTCAGAGGAAGAAAGAACGGTTAGCACCTCTATGCCACAAACACAGCGTGGACTTGGTCCGCATGGCTGCGCAAGACACATGAGTGCCTTTTTGTTGCACTACCTCCAACATGACCCTCGTATTGTCAAAATTAGAAGTGATGATGACTACTGGATTGCCACACTATTAGATCCCCGGTACAAGTCCAAATTTTGTGACATAATTCCAGCCATAGAAAGGGACGCACGTATGCAGGAGTATCAGCAGAAGCTGTTACTCGATCTTAGCTCGGCTTTTCCACCAAATAACCGTGCAGGTGCAGGGAGTGAATCTCCCAGTTGTAACTTGACAAACATGGGACGGTCTCGTCATCTTCAACAGTCTACCCGTACCAGTAGGACCGTATCTGGTGCCGGTAACAGCAATTTTATGGAATCTTTTCATAATTTTTTTAGACCCTCTTTTGCAAGGCCACCAGAGACAACAAGTCTGACACATAGTCAACGGCTGGAGAGGATGATACAGGAGTATCTCCAAATGAACATCGATGCCATGACTTTGCAAATGGAGCCTTGCTCCTTTTGGGCTTCAAATCTAGAAAAATGGCCAGAGCTCTCCAGTTACGCTTTGGAGATTTTGTCGTGTCCAGCTGCCAGCGTTGTCTCTGAACGTGTCTTCAGTGCTGCTGGGTGTGTGCTGACAGATAAGCGCACGCGTCTGTCCAGTGACAATGTGGACAGACTGACGTTCATCAAAATGAACAAGTCATGGATCCAGAAGGAATTTACTACCCCTGTGTCATCCTGGGGAGAGTAAATGCTTGTGGATTTGGAATGTGCTTGATGCAAATCTAGCTGTGAAGTGCACAACTAGGGCACAAGTGCTGCCACTGAATGGGTGGGTGTGTGTGGGGCACAATTTTTGAAAAAAAAGGGAGACTCCGCTTGGAGTAACCCTTGCTTGCTGTGTTTTTAAAAGAAGCCAAGATGAACAGAGCTGGGATCAGGAAAGACTTTGCTACCTACCCTGGTGTCATCCTGGGGACGGTTAAGAATAGCGTATTTTTTAATGTGCTTGATGCAAATCTAGCTGTGAATTGTACAACTGGGGCACAAGTGCTGCCACTGAATGGGTGGGTGTGTGTGGGGCACAATTTTTGGAAAAAAAGGGAGACTCCGCTTGGAGTAACCCTTGCTTGCTGTGTTTTTAAAAGAAGCCAAGATGAACAGAGCTGGGATCAGGAAAGACTTTGCTACCTACCCTGGTGTCATCCTGGGGACGGTTAATTAGGCCGTATTTTTGAATGTGCTTGATGCAAATCTAGCTGTGAAGTGCACAACTAGGGCACAAGTGCTGCCACTGAATGGGTGGGTGTGTGTGGGGCACAATTTTTGGAAAAAAAGGGAGACTCCGCTTGGAGTAACCCTTGCTTGCTGTGTTTTTAAAAGAAGCCAAGATGAACAGAGCTGGGATCAGGAAAGACTTTGCTACCTACCCTGGTGTCATCCTGGGGACGGTTAATTAGGCCGTATTTTTGAATGTGCTTGATGCAAATCTAGCTGTGAAGTGCACAACTAGGGCACAAGTGCTGCCACTGAATGGGTGGGTGTGTGTGGGGCACAATTTTTGGAAAAAAAAGGGAGACTCTGCTTGGAGTAACCCTTGCTTGCTGTGTTTTTAAAAGTAGCCAAGATGAACAGAGCTGGGATCAGGAAAGACTTTGCTACCTACCCTGGTGTCATCCTGGGGACGGTTAAGAATAGCGTATTTTTGAATGTGCTTGATGCAAATCTAGCTGTGAATTGTACAACTGGGGCACAAGTGCTGCCACTAAATGGGTGGGTGTGTGTGGGCACAATTTTTGGAAAAAAAGGGAGACTCCGCTTGGAGTAACCCTTGCTTGCTGTGTTTTTAAAAGAAGCCAAGATGAACAGAGCTGGGATCAGGAAAGACTTTGCTACCTACCCTGGTGTCATCCTGGGGACGGTTAATTAGGCCGTATATTTGAATGTGCTTGATGAAAATCTAGCTGTGAAGTGCACAACTAGGGCACAAGTGCTGCCACTGAATGGGTGGGTGTGTGTGGGGCACAATTTTTGGAAAAAAAAGGGAGACTCCGCTTGGAGTAACCCTTGCTTGCTGTGTTTTTAAAAGAAGCCAAGATGAACAGAGCTGGGATCAGGAAAGACTTTGCTACCTACCCTGGTGTCATCCTGGGGACGGTTAATTAGGCCGTATTTTTGAATGTGCTTGATGCAAATCTAGCTGTGAATTGTACAACTGGGGCACAAGTGCTGCCACTGAATGGGTGGGTGTGTGTGGGGTACAATTTTTGGAAAAAAAGGGAGACTCCGCTTGGAGTAACCCTTGCTTGCTGTGTTTTTAAAAGAAGCCAAGATGAACAGAGCTGGGATCAGGAAAGACTTTATCTACCTACCCTGGTGTCATCCTGGGGACGGTTAAGAATAGCATATTTTTGAATGTGCTTGATGCAAATCTAGCTGTGAATTGTACAACTGGGGCACAAGTGCTGCCACTGAATGGGTGGGTGTGTGTGGGGCACAATTTTTGGAAAAAAAGGGAGACTCCGCTTGGAGTAACCCTTGCTTGCTGTGTTTTTAAAAGAAGCCAAGATGAACAGAGCTGGGATCAGGAAAGACTTTGCTACCTACCCTGGTGTCATCCTGGGGACGGTTAAGAATAGCGTATTTTTTAATGTGCTTGATGCAAATCTAGCTGTGAATTGTACAACTGGGGCACAAGTGCTGCCACTGAATGGGTGGGTGTGTGTGGGGCACAATTTTTGGAAAAAAAGGGAGACTCCGCTTGGAGTAACCCTTGCTTGCTGTGTTTTTAAAAGAAGCCAAGATGAACAGAGCTGGGATCAGGAAAGACTTTGCTACCTACCCCGGTGTCATCCTGGGGACGGTTAAGAATAGCGTATTTTTGAATGTGCTTGATGCAAATCTAGCTGTGAATTGTACAACTGGGGCACAAGTGCTGCCACTGAATGGGTGGGTGTGTGTGGGGCACAATTTTTGGAAAAAAAGGGAGACTCCGCTTGGAGTAACCCTTGCTTGCTGTGTTTTTAAAAGAAGCCAAGATGAACAGAGCTGGGATCAGGAAAGACTTTGCTACCTACCCTGGTGTCATCCTGGGGACGGTTAATTAGGCCGTATTTTTGAATGTGCTTGATGCAAATCTAGCTGTGAAGTGCACAACTAGGGCACAAGTGCTGCCACTGAATGGGTGGGTGTGTGTGGGGCACAATTTTTGGAAAAAAAGGGAGACTACGCTTGGAGTCACCTTGCGGTGTTTTACATGATTTTAGAAGGGCGTGCCATATCTATATCTGTGTCTCCTCTTTTTCCTTGTCCTGCTCTTTTGTTTTCGCATGAGTATATGTCCTTGTCACTTTCCCATGTGTTTGTGTTGTGTTGTGAGTTGTTTGTAACCTTTTGGACACCTTTGAGGGTGTTTTCTAGGTGTTTTTATGTGTTTGTGATTGCCTGCCATTGTTTCCTATGCAGTTCGAGTTCGGTTCGTCGAACGTTCGACGAGCCGAACTCGAACGGGACCTCCGTTCGGCGAGCCGACCTCGAGCCGAACCGGGACCGGTTCGCTCATCTCTAGTCCCAACCCCATTTATAAGGCAAGAAATCCCACTTATTAAACCTGACAGGGCACACCTGTGAAGTGAAAAAAAGTTCCGGTGACTACCTCTTGAAGCTCATCAAGCGAATGCCAAGAGTGTGCAAAGCAGTAATCAAAGCAAAAGGTGGCTACTTTGAAGCACCTAGAATATAAGACATATTTTCCGTTGTTTCACACTTTTTTGTTAAGTATTTCATTCCAAATGTGTAAATTCATAGTTTTGATGCCTTCATTGTGAATCTACAATTTTCAGAGTCATGAAAATAAAGAAAACTCTTTGAATGAGAAGGTGTATCCAAACTTTTGGTTGGTACTGTAAGTCTTTGGGGATCCAAACTTTAGTGCTCTAAAATGTTGTTAGTAAGGGCTGCAAAGCAAGACAATTATACTTACCGAGCTTTGACGTGCATGGCTGTCACACTTCTTCCATGTCTGCTCATTAAATCTTATGAATATTCACTACTTCCCTTGCTGACCCTCTGTGATAGCACTTGTGTTTGGTTGCAGTCAGGGCAATCGAGAAAATCCAGGTAAATGCCAGGATTTGCACTTCTAAAGGATGCCCCAATTCAGGGGTGGCTGTGGGTTGCAATTAATAGCCTGGGGAAGGACCAATAACCATGGGGGAATAGCATACCATTTTTTTAAATTATTTATTTAAATAACTTTAAAAAAGCTGCATGGGGTCCCTCGTATAATGATACACAGCCAAGACAGCGCATGCAGCTGGGGGCTGAAGCCTCCAGCTGTCTGTTTATCTGCCCTGGGTATCAAAATATGGAGGACCCTATGCCATTTTTCCAATTATTTATTTTATACTCCACTTTGGGGACCCGGACAGCTAGTGTGAGGGCAACCAATCACAGACTTTGACACACAGAGTGGAGGCACAATCTAACATCAACCAATCACAAATGCTGTCACAGAGCGTGGGCGGATAAGCAGTGAATATTCATTAGATTTAATGAGCGGACCTGGAAGTAGCAAGGCAGCCACACAGAAACTCGTTAAGAAAAATAGTTCAGCTTTAATCCCCATTTTGCTTCCTTTTTCCTTTTATTTTTTCATTATCCTGGCGGCCAAACCTGACCAGCAACATGGACTTCCCTGAGAAGTCCGTGCTCAGGGTCCATGCATGGACACTGGGTGTCCGGTACGGACCTTGAAATTTACAGTTCTGGTTCGCTCATCACTACTCATTATTACACATAATTTATGGACATCTGTGGTTTGGTTCCTTTGCCCGTGTAGATTGGGTGGTTTGTTACCTACATCTCAATAGCACCTTTAGAAATACATTTACTTTGAAAATTGATGATGTGCTCAATACTTATTTCACCCATTGTATGTAAATATTTCAAACTTTCCTCCCGAATGGACTAAATAAATACATGGCATGGGCTTAAGAAGCTAAATATGGATCATGTAATTCTTGTTCATATCAAATGCAACAATCATTGTACTCGTATAAGTGTGGTGTCATGAGAGGTCTATAAATCTGGAGTACATGCCCCCATAATATTTTTTTTATCAGTTAAGACAGAAAACTAGCATAATTTCTCTGACAAATCTCCCTTTTGTGATTTTAGTTCTGACTAGAGTTAGAGAGACATCAATGAATCATACTGCTTTTTCACCTATAGGGGTTCTATTACTTTCTTCTTTGTCTTCATATGATTACAGTCTGTTAACACCTACCATAGAAAACATAGCTAAAGCAACAGCCATTCCCCTCTGACCCTTGTTTGTCAGTACCTGATTTTTGACCAGCTGTCGTGACCAAAGTAGAATGTGGAGAGCAAAGAATGCACAGACACAATAAAGACTGGCTGTCTAAGGACTGGCAACTACTATCTATATTAGAGCGTCTTAGAACAAGCATGTGCAATGCTGATTAGTTTAGTTTTAGAAATGTCCTGAAGGGGTGCTGGGGTAGACCGACCTCTCAGACATTTAAGCCTTGCCTTATAACACTGAGTGGAAGGTGGCCTACAAGCTACTTTCCTTAAAGTTAAGTATTGCAGGTTGTCCTCCTGACCTTGTTACTCCAATCTATTTCACAAACTACACAGCAACTCAATCTACAAAATGGCTGCTGGCGGAGAAACGTGACCAGACCTGTCCATTAGCCTCTTCTAACTGAAAAAAACACTGCACACAAGAAAGCTGGTTTTCATTTTGAGGAGTCTGATGGACTTATCTGGTCTCATGTTCCTCCATCAAAAGACATATACTACACAGGAGAGCTGTGCCAGTTAATAGGATTGGAGACGTTATTTCTATAATGTGATGGTGACATTATGTTGTGGCAGTTTCTAATATATACGTTTACAGATTATCTTTAGTCACTTATTAGCAAATTGCAAGTTGTCCTGTTCTTAAATTGTCTACTAGTGGAAGAGCATGTGACAAGATTTGTCCATCAGGATCTTAAAGAATATAATGCTGTCGTTAGGGACTTCAGGGCAAGCATTAGAAGAGTTTAAGCCAGTAATGAAGTGAAGCTTGCAAAGGAGACCAAAAGCAATAAAAAAAATGTTTCTGGGGGGTATGTTAAAAAGAAAAGTCAAAGATGTTATAGGATTTTTACAGGATGACAATGGGGAAGTGGTCAAAAATGACGTTGAGAAAGCTGAACTTTTAAACTCCTGTTTTGCATCTGTGTTCTCTAAGAATATGAATGTAACATCAACTGATCTTCAGTGAACTATCGAAGGAATAAAAGAATCCACACTATCTATAAACAGAGAGATGGTGAGGGAACACTTAGTTAGCTTAAATGAATTTAGATCTCCTGGTCCAGATGAATTACATACTAGAGTACTAAAACATATAGCAGAGGAAATTGTAGAACCACTAGCCAGAAACTTTGAACATTCCTGAAGAGCAGGAGAAGTCCCTGAAGATTTGAGAAGGGTAAATGTTGTACATATCGTCAAAAAATGAAAGAAGATGGAGCCAGGAAATTACAGGCAAGTGAGCTTTACATCTATACCCCAGGAAAGATCATTAAACAAATTATTGAACAGCATGTCTATAAGTACTTGGCTTAGAATATCGTAACTAACCAGAGCCAATATGGGTTGGTAGAAACAGGTCATGCCAGACTAATCTAATATCCTTTCTATGATGGATTCACTGACTGGGTGGATCAGGGAAATGAGGTAGATATAGCATATTTCGACTTCAGCAAAGCATTTGATAAAGTATCTCATACTATTCTTTTTTAAAAAAATGACCACGTATGGGATAGACAAGGCTATGGTAAGGTGGATTCATAACTGGTTCAGTGATCATGAATGGGGTAATAAATGGTTGCACATCCAATCTGAAGAATTTTTTAAGTGGGGTACAATAGGCTCTGTTTTGGCCCCAGTGTTGTGCAACATTTTTATAAATGATCTAGATAAGGGAACTGTAGATAAACTAATCAAATTTGCAGACAATGCAAAGTTAGGAGGGATAGCTAAAGGTACCGTCACACTTAACGACGCTCCAGCGATCCCACCAGTGATCTGACCTGGCAGGGATCGCTGGAGCATCGATATATGGTCGCTGGTGAGCTGTCAATCAGGCAGATCTCCACAGCGATCAGAGATAAGCCACCAGCCACCAGCGACCCATGTAACGACGCTGTGCTTCATAATCATGGTACACATTGGGTTACTAAGCAAAGCGCTTTGCTTACAGTTACCCGATGTGTACCTTGGCTACATGTGCAGGGAGCAGGGAGCCGGCTTCTAGAAGCTGCGGACGCTGGTAACCAAGGTAAATATCGGGTAACCAAGCAAAGCCTTTGCTTGGTTACCCGATGTGTACCTTGGTTACCAGGGTCCGCAGAAGCCGGCTCCCGGCTCCCTGCTCCCTGCACATTCAGATCGTTGCTCTCTGGCTGTCAAACACAGCGATGTGTGCTTCACAGCGGGAGAACAACGACCAAATAATGGTCCAGGACATTCAGCAACAACTGGCGACGTCACAGCAGGGGTCAGGTCGTTGCTGGATGTCACACACAGCGACATCGCTAGCAAGATCGCTGTTGCGTCACAAAAACCGTGACTCAGCAGCGATGTCGCTAGCAATGTCGCTTAGTGAGACGTGGCCTTAACACTAGAAATGACAGAGAAAGGATTCAGAAGAATTTAGATAGGCAGGAACAATGGGCATCAACTAATAGAATAGTGTTTAACAGGGAGAAATAGGAATAGAACTAAGCAACAGCTTGTGTGAACAAGACTGGGGTATACTAATAAATCACATATTGCACATGAGTCAACAGTATTTTGCAGCAGCAAAAAATAAGCAAACACAACTGTGGGATGTATTAAGAGAAGTATAGAGGTTAGATCACTTGAAGTAATTATCCCTATCTACTCAACTTTGGTCAAACCTCATCTAGAATACTGTGTCCTGTTCTGGGCATCATATTTTAAAAAAGACATAAAACAAGGAGCAAGTTCAAAGAAGACCTAAAAGGATGGTGAGCGTACTGCTAACTATGTCCTACAAGGAATAGATAAAGGATCTGGGAATATTTAGCTTGCAAAAAATAAGGTTAAAAGTAGACTTAATTGCTACCTACAAATAGCGGAAAGGATGTCACACTGCAGAGAGATCATTCTTTTTGTCATTTGCACATGGAGACATGAGAAGCAATGAAATTTAACTGAAAGAGAGAAGATGCAGATTAAATATTCATAAAATCTTTTTGATAGTGAGGGTGATCAATGAGAGGAATCGTCTGCCATGAGAGGTGGTGAGTTGTCCTTCAATGGAAGTCTTCAAACAGAGGATAGACAGACATCTGTCTGAGATGGTTTAGTGAACCATGGGTTGGACACGATGACCCTGGGAGGTCCCTTCTAACGCTTGTGTTCTATGATTCTCCAATAGAAAAGCAGCTTTTACACATGAAGTGTTTTTCAATTGGAGGAAGCTGGTGGACAGGACTGTATACATGCTCCTACATCTCAAGCCCTTTTGTAGACAGGAGTGTTGGGCAGTGTGTGAGAGGTGCAGGAGGATAATTTGAAATACTTGTATATCAGTACGTGGGACAAAAACATGTCCCCAACATGTTAATTAAACTGAAGATAAAGTGGCCAACCCCTTTAAAAGTTTTGTGATGATAAATGATACATAGGATATTTTGCTCAGTAATTCAAAATGTGAAAGAAAATATGAAATATATATGTGACCAGGATAAAAGAATATGTGTTTGCATGAAATTCAATCTGGCAACTTTTGGTCAGGTTTTTAGAGCATGTTACAATCATCTCCTGTATCATCCCCACTAGTGCTAACATCTGCAGTCAACAACTTGATATCAATATTTCTCAAGAGGGTACTCTTAAATGCATGTGTTCTATGGGTAAACGAAGGTTTCTTGTTTGCTCAGTTTAACTTGGATAGAAATCTGCACAGCATTTAGAGGAATTTGAGTGCTGTCTGAATCCCAGTGTCTCGTTTATTTCAGCAGCTTCTTAATCTGTGGTCATGAACAACTGGTACTCGGTACTCCATAAAGATATCTATGGTTGTCACTGTAAACTCCACTGCTTTCCTTAGGAATCCCTTTCTCTGGGATTCTGATACCACAATGCCTTTTGAAGAACAACCTCAACAGGTGCTGTCCCTCTAGAAATATTCTAGACTTATGTAGATCTATACCATGGAGCATGGCTAAAACATGTAACCTCTGAAGTAAGGTGAAAAAGTTACTAAAACATTAAAAAAGTATTTGTGGGTAATATTGTATTAATTCAATATCTAACTATAAAATATCTACATCTGTCTGTACAGTCCGATAAATTAAGATTTATCCAACAGTGATGGGCATTGTATTTATCAAAGGTGTAATAGTCACCTATGATGATGTGTCACCATGGCATTGATTCTCAGATGTCCTTTAAAAAAATCAAGGGTAAAAAAAAGACCTTCGGCATGAAACTTGAAAGCTAAATACCAAGATAAAAGTGAACTAGCGAAAGAGTATGAAATTTCGTTCTTAGTTTTTCTTCCAGTCAATGGAGCTTCTAGTATTCAGTCAATATCAATTTAATCACGTATTGGCACATGTGAAGAAAATGATACAACCGTGGGAGGCCATGGTCTAAGATGTTCATATAATGATGTCACAGATGAGGAAATGCTGTAGAAGTGCCAATGGTGATAAATTTACAGTAGTGATTAGAGATGAGCGAACCGGTCCCGGTTCGGCTCGAGGTCGGTTCGCCGAACGGAGGTCCCGTTCGAGTTCGGCTCGTCGAACGTTCGACGAACCGAACTCGAACTGCATAGGAAACAATGGCAGGCAATCACAAACACAGAAAAACACCTAGAAAACACCCTCAAAGGTGTCCAAAAGGTGACAAACAACTCACAACACATGGGAAAGTGACAAGGACATATACTCATGTGAAAACAAAAGAGCTGGACAAGGAAAAAGAGGAGGACACACAGATATATGAGTATATGCAAGGAAACATCGATTCCATTATTGTGCAACTTGAGCCCTGCTCATTTTAGGCTTCCAATCTTGATAAATTGCCTGAGCTCGCCACGTACGCCTTGGGGATCTTGTCGTGTCCTGCAGCCAGCGTTCTCTCGGAACCTGTCTTCAGTGCTGCTGGGGGTCTGCTGGCAGATAAGCACACATGTCTGTCCACTGACAATGTGGACATGGCTCTCAGAGGACTTTTCTTCCCCTGGGTCAGCCAGGGGACGGGAAAGGCACGCGTATTTTTGAGAGTGCTTCATGCCAAGCATCTTTTTCTTTTTCAAAAGGGGGCTCAACCGATGCCAGTCAAGTGGGGTGTGTGTGGCCCAGTTAGTGGAAACGAGGGAGACTGTGGTTGGAGTCCCCTCGCTGTGTCTCTAAAAGAACCAAGATGAACAAGTCATGGCTCTCAGAGGACTTTTCTTCCCCTGGGTCAGCCAGGGGACGGGAAAGGCACGCGTATTTTTGAGAGTGCTTCATGCAAAGCATCTTTTTCTTTTTCAAAAGGGGGCTCAACCGATGCCAGTCAAGTGGGGTGTGTGTGGCCCAGTTAGTGGAAACGAGGGAGACTGTGGTTGGAGTCCCCTCGCTGTGTCTCTAAAAGAACCAAGATGAACAAGTCATGGCTCTCAGAGGACTTTTCTTCCCCTGGGCCAGCCAGGGGACGGTAAAGGCACGCGTATTTTTGAGAGTGCTTCATGCAAAGCATCTTTTTCTTTTTCAAAATGGGGCTCAACCGATGCCAGTCAAGTGGGGTGTGTGTGGCCCAGTTAGTGGAAACGAGGGAGACTGTGGTTGGAGTCCCCTCGCTGTGTCTCTAAAAGAACCAAGATGAACAAGTCATGGCTCTCAGAGGACTTTTCTTCCCCTGGGTCAGCCAGGGGACGGGAAAGGCACGCGTATTTTTGAGAGTGCTTCATGCAAAGCATCTTTTTCTTTTTCAAAAGGGGGCTCAACCGATGCCAGTCAAGTGGGGTGTGTGTGGCCCAGTTAGTGGAAACGAGGGAGACTGTGGTTGGAGTCCCCTCGCTGTGTCTCTAAAAGAACCAAGATGAACAAGTCATGGCTCTCAGAGGACTTTTCTTCCCCTGGGTCAGCCAGGGGACGGGAAAGGCACGCGTATTTTTGAGAGTGCTTCATGCAAAGCATCTTTTTCTTTTTCAAAAGGGGGCTCAACCGATGCCAGTCAAGTGGGGTGTGTGTGGCCCAGTTAGTGGAAACGAGGGAGACTGTGGTTGGAGTCCCCTCGCTGTGTCTCTAAAAGAACCAAGATGAACAAGTCATGGCTCTCAGAGGACTTTTCTTCCCCTGGGCCAGCCAGGGGACGGGAAAGGCACGCGTATTTTTGAGAGTGCTTCATGCAAAGCATCTTTTTCTTTTTCAAAAGGGGGCTCAACCGATGCCAGTCAAGTGGGGTGTGTGTGGCCCAGTTAGTGGAAACGAGGGAGACTGTGGTTGGAGTCCCCTCGCTGTGTCTCTAAAAGAACCAAGATGAACAAGTCATGGCTCTCAGAGGACTTTTCTTCCCCTGGGTCAGCCAGGGGACGGGAAAGGCACGCGTATTTTTGAGAGTGCTTCATGCCAAGCATCTTTTTCTTTTTCAAAAGGGGGCTCAACCGATGCCAGTCAAGTGGGGTGTGTGTGGCCCAGTTAGTGGAAACGAGGGAGACTGTGGTTGGAGTCCCCTCGCTGTGTTTTACATGCTTTTAGAAGGTCATGACATGGCTTGGAGGTTGACTTTCATTATCTGCAAACTGTTGGCTACCAAAATGCTGCCTTTCCAACAACTGTGGTTATAGACAATGAGGAACATACTGATGAAGATGAGACGCAGATACCCGATTGGGATGACAACTTAAATATTCGGTCAGGGCAAGAAGAGGCTCGGTCTGAGGGGGAGGGGAGTGCAAACACAACAATTGATGATGAAGTTCTAGATCCCACCTACTGTCAACCCACAGTCAGACACTCGAGGAGGTCAACAGAGGCGGTGGAGGAGGATGCAACCGACATCGAAGTAACCTTGCGCCTTCCTGGACACAGTCGGAGCACTGGTAGCACGTCTACAACTGCATCCTCAGCCACCACTCTGCCTCTGAGCATTATTCGGGGTGGATCAACAGGTCGCATGGCCTCTAAGCCTTGCCTAGCCTGGTCCTTTTTTGACATAAAAAAAGATCGCCCAAATTATGTGATCTGTAACATTTGGCATGGTTATCTTACTAGAGGTCAAAACCTCAGCAGTTTGACAACTTCTTCCATGAATCGTCACATGAATAAATATCATATGGCCTGGTGGGAAGCTCACCGTGCTGCAATGCGGCCTAGCGGAGCCAACCATCCACCGCCTGCCCCTTCCAGTGCATCCGCGCACTCGTCATCTTCTAGGACTGTGGGGACAGCTGTCACACCTGTTTTTCCACCCACAACTTCCACCACTGTAACCGCAACAGGCAGTTTGCTTGGTAGGTCGTCAGTTGGTTTGGAAGGGGAAACAAGTGATTGTGTACAGCTCTCTCAAACATCGATAGCACCAACGTTGGATGAAGGCAACATCATGTCTCCGCCTGCACTTTCCTCACAAACCTGCATTTTTCAAGGGACACCCTACTCAACACCGTCTACACACAGCAGCCAGATCTCTGTCCCTCAGATGTGGTCAAATAAAAGGCCACTTCCTGCGACCCATGACAAAGCTAAGAGGTTGACTCTATCCCTCTGTAAGCTGTTGGCTACCGAAATGCTGCCTTTCCGCCTAGTGGACACACAGGATTTTAGAGACCTTATGTCTGTCGCTGTGCCCCAGTACCAGATGCCTAGTCGCCACTACTTCTCTAAGAAAGGTGTGCCCGCGCTACACCAGCATGTCACACACAACATCACCGCTTCCTTGAGAAACTCTGTGTGTGAACGGGTGCATTTCACCACCGATACTTGGACCAGTAAGCATGGACAGGGACGTTACATGTCGCTGACTGGCCACTGGGTAACTATGGTGATTGATGGTAAAGGGTCTGCTGCACAAGTCTTGCCGTCCCCACGACTTGTGTGTCAATCCTCTGTCTGTCCAAGTTCCGCCACTGCTTCTGCATCCTCCACCTCATCTGGGTCCTCCACCTCCGCCCCAAGCCTGCCTGGTCAGGCCACCAGCGTTCTCACTGCGCAGAAGGAATCACGCACCCCTCATTACTATGCTGGCAGCAGAGCGCAACGGCATCAGGCGGTCTTTAGCTTGACATGTCTTGGGAATAAGAGTCACACAGCTGAGGAGTTGTGGTCAGCTCTGCGGTCCGAGTTTAATAAATGGTTGTCTCCACTCAACCTGCAGCCTGGTAAGGCCGTGTGCGACAATGCTGCAAACCTGGGTGCGGCCCTTCGCCTGGGCAAGGTGACACACGTACCTTGTATGGCTCACGTGTTGAACCTTGTCGTCCAGCAATTTTTAACACACTATCCCGGCCTAGATGGCCTTCTGAACAGGGCACGAAAACTGTCTGCTCACTTCCGCCGTTCAAGCGCCGCAGCTGAGCGACTTGCATCGCTCCAGAAGTCTTTCGGCCTGCCGGTTCATCGCCTGAAATGCGATGTGGCGACACGCTGGAATTCAACTCTCCACATGTTACAGCGACTGTGGCAGCACCGCAGAGCCCTGGTGCAACACGTCATGACATATAGCCTGGGCCAACGAGATGCAGAGGTGGGGCAGATCACCCTGATGGAGTGGTCTCAGATCAAGGACCTATGCACCCTTCTGCACAGTTTCGACATGGCGACGAATATGTTTAGCGCTGACAATGCCATTATCAGCATGACGATTCCAGTCATTTACATGCTGGAGCACACGCTAAACACTATTCGGAGTCAAGGGGTGGGACAACAGGAAGGGGAGGAACTACAGGAGGATTCATATGCGCAAGACACAACAACATCACCAAGGTCCAGACGTTCATCATCACCAACGCGGCAGGCATGGGACCATGGGGGACAGGGATCAACAAGGGCGCATGGTAGCAGGCGAGATGTTGAGGAAGGTGCAGGAGGACATGAAGATATGGAGGACGAACTGTCCATGGACATGGAAGACTCAGCAGATGAGGGGGACCTTGGTCAAATTTCAGTTGAAAGAGGTTGGGGGGAGATGTCAGAGGAAGAAAGAACGGTTAGCACCTCTATGCCACAAACACAGCGTGGACTTGGTCCGCATGGCTGCGCAAGACACATGAGTGCCTTCTTGTTGCACTATCTCCAACATGACCCTCGTATTGTCAAAATTAGAAGTGATGATGACTACTGGCTTGCCACACTATTAGATCCCCGGTACAAGTCCAAATTTTGTGACATAATTCCAGCCATAGAAAGGTACGCACTTATGCAGGAGTATCAGCAGAAGCTGTTACTCGATCTTAGATCGGCTTTTCCACCAAACAACCGTGCAGGTGCAGGGAGGGAATCTCCCAGTTGTAACTTGACAAACATGGGACGGTCTCGTCATCTTCAACAGTCTACACGTACCAGTAGGACCGTATCTGGTGCTGGTAACAGCAATTTAATGGAATCTTTTCATAATTTTTTTAGACCCTCCTTTGCAAGGCCACCAGAGACAACAAGTCTGACACATAGTCAACGGCTGGAGAGGATGATACAGGAGTATCTACAAATGAACATCGATGCCATGACTTTGCAAATAGAGCCTTGCTCATTTTGGGCTTCAAATCTAGAAAAATGGCCAGAGCTATCCAGTTACGCCTTGGAGATTTTGTCGTGTACAGCTGCCAGCGTTGTCTCTGAACGTGTCTTCAGTGCTGCTGGGTGTGTGCTGACAGATAAGCGCACGCGTCTGTCCAGTGACAATGTGGACAGACTGACGTTCATCCAAATTAACAAGTCATGGATCCAGAAGGAATTTACAACCCCTGTGTCATCCTGGGGAGAGTAAATGCTTGTGGATTTGGAATGTGCTTGATGCAAATCTAGCTGTGAAGTGTACAACTATGGCACAACTGCTGCCACTGAATGGGTGGGTGTGTGTGGGGCCCAATTTTTGGAAAAAAGGGAGGCTCCGCTTTGAGTAACCCTTGCTTACATTGTTTTTAAAAGGAGCCAAGATGACCAAGTCATGGTTCAGCAAAGACTTTATCTACCTACCCCGGTGTCATGCTGGGGACGGTTAATTATGGCGTATTTTTGAATGTGCTTGATGCAAATCAAAACATCCTGTTTGCAACTAGGGCACAAGTGCTGCCACTGATAGGATGTCTGTGTGCCCAATTTTTGGAAAAAAGGTTGACTCCGCTTGGAGTAACCCTTGCTTGCTGTGTTTTTTAAAAATGATACAAGATGAACAGATCTGAAGGCAAGATGAAGGCAACATCATGTCTCCGCCTGCACTTTCCTCACAAACCTGCATTTTTCCAGGGACACCCTACTCAACACCGTCTACAGACAGCAGCCAGATCTCTGTCCCTCAGATGTGGTCAAATAAAAGGCCACTTACTGCGACCCATGACAAAGCTAAGTGGTTGACTCTATCCCTCTGTAAGCTGTTGGCTACCGAAATGCTGCCTTTCCGCCTAGTGGACACACAGGATTTTACAGACCTTATGTCTGTCGCTGTGCCCCAGTACCAGATGCCCAATCACCACTGCTTCTCCAAGAAAAGCATGCCCGCGCTACACCAGCATGTCGCACACAACATCACCACTTCCTTGAGAAAATCTGTGTGCGACAGGGTGCATTTCAACACAGATACTTGGACCAGTAAGCATAGACAGGGTCATTACATGTCACTGACTGGGCACTGGCAAACTATGGTGAGAGATGGAGAAGGGTCTGCTGTACAAGTCTTGCCGTCCCAACGAGTTGTTTCAATCCTTCTTCTGTATGTAGAAGTTAATACACTGCTTCTGCCTCTTCAACCTCGTGTGGGTCCTCCACCTTGGCGCAAACCCTGTGTGGTCAGGCCACCCTTCCTTGCAACTGCGCACAAGGACTACCACACACCTCCTTACTATGCTGGCAGCAGAGCTCAATGCCATCAGGCGGTCAAAGTTTTACTTTGAAATGTATGGGAAATGTGAGTCACACCGCTATTCCAGAGAATAGTAGTCAGGCAGGGTCAAAACATTAATTGAGGAACAGGAACACAATGGGACGGCCAGGACTTAATCAGAAAACAAGCAGAGGTGAAATGCGGATCGGCCAACAAGGTACATAAACAGCAAGCAGGAAAAGTAGTCAGGTAACAAGCACACAAAATCCTAAAACTGAACTGGGGGTAAAATTAACCAGAGGTTCATAGCTATGTCTGGCAGTGGTCTGCAGACAGGATGGGCATAAAAAAGGGTGTGGTGTCTTCCCATTGGTTGTAGCTGAATGATGGTATTTCATCTGTGAGATACCCACCAGCTACATTCAGCCAGAGATTCTGCATCTGTCAAGGTAATGCAGCCCAGTAGGTGAGCATAACCTGCGTCCACCTGCGCCGCTGGCATCGACTACTCTCCCATCATCAGCACTATTCATGAAAGGAACACGTTGTCACCTGGCGACCGGAGTACAAATTGACGGAGCGGACTCCGTTGGTGACTTAACAGCCGTGTGCGGCAATGATGCAAACCTGGCTGCGGGCCATCCTCAGGGCAATGTGACACACGTGCCTTGTATGGCTCACGTGTTGAACCGAATTCTCCAGCAATTTTTAAAACACCATCACGGCCTACATGGCCTTGTGCAGCGGGCACACTCGCTATGTGCTCACTTCCATCGTGCGCACACAGCAGCTCAACAACTTTCATCACTCCGGAAGTCTTAGGGTCTGGCAGTTAAACGCCGGAAATGCGATGTTCCGACACGCAGGAATTGGAATCTGCACATGTTGCAGCGTGTGTGGCAGCACCGCAGAGCCCTGCTGAAATACGGTATGACATATATCCTGGGATAACTTGATCAAGAGGTGGTGCAGATCACGCTGCTGGAGTGGTGTCAGATCAAGGACCTATGCACCCTGCTACACAGTTCACAAATGTCGACGAAGATGTTTTGCACTGGCAATGTCATTCTCAGCGTGACAATTCTGGTCATCTACATGATGGAGCACACTGTAATTATTATTCGGAGTCAGGTGTTGGGACAAGAGGAAGGGGAGGAAGTACAGGAGGAGTCATATGCGGAAGGGATAACAAGATATACGAGGTCCAGATGGTCAGCGGCACCTATGCGGCAGTCAGGGTGAGGGAGAGGGATTAACAAGGGCGCATTGTATCAGCAAAAAGTGTTGATGAAAGTGCAGGAGCCCATGAAGAAATGGAGGACGAACTGGCGATGGGCATGGAAGACTCAGCAGATGAGTGAGAGCTTGCTCACATTTCGGTTGTGCGAGGTTGTGGGGAGAGGGCAGAGGAAGGATGCACGATTCTCACCTCTCTGCCACCAACACACCAAGGACTTGGTCCTCCTGGATGCACAAGACACATGAGCGCCTTCTTGCTGCACTACCTACATGACCCTCGGATTGTATGAATTTGAAGTAATCCTGAATACTGGGTTGCCACACTGTTAGATCCCCGGTACAAGACAAAATTTGGCGAACTAATTCCTGCCATAGAAATGGACGCACGTATACAGGAGTATCTGCAGAATGTGGTACGCAATCTTAGATCTACTTTTCCACTAAACACCAGTGCTGCACAGAGTGAATCTCAACGCTTTGTCATGGATAGGAGGAAATGGTCTTTTACTTGTCCACATCGGAGGGACCGAGGGATGGCTGCTGTGCTGAGATGGCGTTGAGTACGGTGTCCCTGCACAGTTGCACTTTTGGTCATATCCCAAAATGAGTTTAAAAAGGACAGATGCTGTTGG
Organism: Anomaloglossus baeobatrachus; assembly: GCF_048569485.1. NCBI lineage: Eukaryota > Metazoa > Chordata > Amphibia > Anura > Aromobatidae > Anomaloglossus > Anomaloglossus baeobatrachus. The sequence goes on along the minus strand of NC_134358.1, from coordinate 474,612,477 downwards.
AAAGGGGAACAGGTGTGTTGGAAAGGGGAAAAAAGTTTTGGTCCGTGGATTTGGTGGTTAAGCAACTGTAACATTTGCTGAAGAAACACCATCTGTTACAGTGGGACTGGCAGATTTGGATAAAGTGGTATATAATCTGTGACCGCTATATAACGAAAATTAATAAGAAAAGAAAGAGAAAGGTATATATCCCCATCAGCAGTCAGTGTCCACCGTGCTCCCAGTTGGAAAAGGAGAGGTTGGCAACTGGAAGGTTTGGTGGAGGATACAGAGCTGTGTGGCTATGAAACTAATAGTAGCCTGAACCGAGTTAGACGCCATTCGGATCTGGAGACTGTGAGCCCTGTTAGCGTCACAGGGTCCACATGCCCACCCAGCCCAGGAACTCCCTGTTAACAACACAGGGGCCATTGAGTACGCTGACCGTGTGCGTAGGGGCCACACCTGTGGACAGCAGGCGCATCAGCAGCAGCAGGCCTGTTAATGCCACTGGGCTGCACAAGCAGGACTGGTAGGACAGGAGCTGGTCTTAACCGTTCTGCGTTACCAACTGTGGTGGTGGCCTGCATCCACCACCCTATCCCTGCCTACCTCTGGCCTAAAGCTGCAATGGGTTCAACACATGGAGGTGTGCTCTTTCGGAGCATAATAGAAGACTGCGCACCTCCTTGTTGGCTCCAGCCCCTTTTATAACCTGGGTCCGCCCCAAACCAGGGTGAACCACAATGCACCTCCTGGAGACAAAAGTAGAGTGACACGTCATGAGTGGCATAACTAGCGTCCTATTTGGAAACGCAACTTCAATGATGACCTCATGGCTGCCATGACCCAAACACCTCACCAGTCATCGTCTGACCATCAATAATGCGGTGACAAGTCATAGGTGTGGGCCTCTGCAAGCCATTTGGGAGGACACCTGATGCCCTGTGGTCTATATGGGACCCCCACATCAGGGCCAGGGCCAAAGAGTTCATTACCGGACCTAGTCTCTGATGCAGGAAGTGCCTGAGCATGCTCAGTAGCATGAAATACAGTCTCTGAAAAAAGACTATCAGCTTTAGCATGGTGTCTAGGCACAAAACAGGACTTAGACCCGGCACGGAATGCAAGCACCTGTGCAAAGAGGCTTTTCACACTTAGTGTGGGAGCATGCGCTGTATCCCGAAAAGAAGACTTAGCGTCAGGAATAACACAGTCAGGCTGAGCATACTCACTACGCGAAACACTGTAATTATGCTGCAGCTGGGGTACATCGGCACACGCATGCGCACTAGCTGCCTCTCCACACTTAGACGTGGAGGGGAAATTGCTCTTGGAGATGCTGTCTATGAACAGAAGGAAAAGCTAAAGGAAGCCTGACTTTCTATCCCTCCGAATTATGAAATGCAGCAATGAATTCCATGAGTTTGCTATAACATTAGCGTAGCAAAATGTGCATGAGGGTGTGATGTAGAGGTGCTAGAAATAGCTTGTCACCAGTGGGGCACTAATGGAATACAACAGCCAGTTCTATGATGCCACTAAATGGCAGTATTTTGTGCTATCATTATAGCTTATTAAAAACAGAGCAGGAGGTTGTCATGCAGAGGTGCTGCACATAGATTTGGAGTAGTGTGAATAGACAAAAGTCCAATAGCCACGTTTAGGATGCCACTAGGTACACTGAGTGTTTGCTAGTATAATGGCTGAATTTAAAAAAGTTTGAGTGTGCAATGCAGGCAGACGTGCTGCAAATATCGTTCCAATAGTGTGAATAGACAAAAGTACAATAGCCACGTTTAGGATGCCACTAGGTACACTGAGTGTTTGCTAGTGTAATGGCTGAATTTAAAAAAGTTTGAGTGTGCAATGCAGGCAGACGTGCTGCAAATATCGTTCCAATAGTGTGAATAGACAAAAGTACAATAGCCACGTTATGGATGCCAGTAGGTACACTGAGTGTTTGCTAGTATAATGGCTGAATTTAAAAAAGTTTGAGTGTGCAATGCAGGCAGACGTGCTGCAAATATCGTTCCAATAGTGTGAATAGACAAAAGTACAATAGCCACGTTTAGGATGCCACTAGGTACACTGAGTGTTTGCTAGTATAATGGCTGAATTTAAAAAAGTTTGAGTGTGCAATGCAGGCAGACGTGCTGCAAATATCGTTCCAATAGTGTGAATAGACAAAAGTACAATAGCCACGTTTAGGATGCCACTAGGTACACTGAGTGTTTGCTAGTATAATGGCTGAATTTAAAAAAGTTTGAGTGTGCAATGCAGGCAGACGTGCTGCAAATATCGTTCCAATAGTGTGAATAGACAAAAGTACAATAGCCACGTTATGGATGCCAGTAGGTACACTGAGTGTTTGCTAGTATAATGGCTGAATTTAAAAAAGTTTGAGTGTGCAATGCAGGCAGACGTGCTGCAAATATCGTTCCAATAGTGTGAATAGACAAAAGTACAATAGCCACGTTTAGGATGCCACTAGGTACACTGAGTGTTTGCTAGTATAATGGCTGAATTTAAAAAAGTTTGAGTGTGCAATGCAGGCAGACGTGCTGCAAATATCGTTCCAATAGTGTGAATAGACAAAAGTACAATAGCCACGTTTAGGATGCCACTAGGTACACTGAGTGTTTGCTAGTATAATGGCTGAGTTTAAAAAAGTTTGAGTGTGCAATGCAGGCAGACGTGCTGCAAATATCGTTCCAATAGTGTGAATAGACAAAAGTACAATAGCCACGTTATGGATGCCACTAGGTACACTGAGTGTTTGCTAGTATAATGGCTGAATTTAAAAAAGTTTGAGTGTGCAATGCAGGCAGACGTGCTGCAAATATCGTTCCAATAGTGTGAATAGACAAAAGTACAATAGCCACGTTTAGGATGCCACTAGGTACACTGAGTTTTTGCTAGTATAATGGCTGAATTTAAAAAAGTTTGAGTGTGCAATGCAGGCAGACGTGCTGCAAATATCGTTCCAATAGTGTGAATAGACAAAAGTACAATAGCCACGTTTAGGATGCCACTAGGTACACTGAGTGTTTGCTAGTATAATGGCTGAATTTAAAAAAGTTTGAGTGTGCAATGCAGGCAGACGTGCTGCAAATATCGTTCCAATAGTGTGAATAGACAAAAGTACAATAGCCACGTTATGGATGCCACTAGGTACACTGAGTGTTTGCTAGTATAATGGCTGAATTTAAAAAAGTTTGAGTGTGCAATGCAGGCAGACGTGCTGCAAATATCGTTCCAATAGTGTGAATAGACAAAAGTACAATAGCCACGTTTAGGATGCCACTAGGTACACTGAGTGTTTGCTAGTATAATGGCTGAATTTAAAAAAGTTTGAGTGTGCAATGCAGGCAGACGTGCTGCAAATATCGTTCCAATAGTGTGAATAGACAAAAGTACAATAGCCACGTTTAGGATGCCACTAGGTACACTGAGTGTTTGCTAGTATAATGGCTGAATTTAAAAAAGTTTGAGTGTGCAATGCAGGCAGACGTGCTGCAAATATCGTTCCAATAGTGTGAATAGACAAAAGTACAATAGCCACGTTTAGGATGCCACTAGGTACACTGAGTGTTTGCTAGTATAATGGCTGAATTTAAAAAAGTTTGAGTGTGCAATGCAGGCAGACGTGCTGCAAATATCGTTCCAATAGTGTGAATAGACAAAAGTACAATAGCCACGTTATGGATGCCAGTAGGTACACTGAGTGTTTGCTAGTATAATGGCTGAATTTAAAAAAGTTTGAGTGTGCAATGCAGGCAGACGTGCTGCAAATATCGTTCCAATAGTGTGAATAGACAAAAGTACAATAGCCACGTTTAGGATGCCACTAGGTACACTGAGTGTTTGCTAGTATAATGGCTGAATTTAAAAAAGTTTGAGTGTGCAATGCAGGCAGACGTGCTGCAAATATCGTTCCAATAGTGTGAATAGACAAAAGTACAATAGCCACGTTTAGGATGCCACTAGGTACACTGAGTGTTTGCTAGTATAATGGCTGAGTTTAAAAAAGTTTGAGTGTGCAATGCAGGCAGACGTGCTGCAAATATCGTTCCAATAGTGTGAATAGACAAAAGTACAATAGCCACGTTATGGATGCCACTAGGTACACTGAGTGTTTGCTAGTATAATGGCTGAATTTAAAAAAGTTTGAGTGTGCAATGCAGGCAGACGTGCTGCAAATATCGTTCCAATAGTGTGAATAGACAAAAGTACAATAGCCACGTTTAGGATGCCACTAGGTACACTGAGTGTTTGCTAGTATAATGGCTGAATTTAAAAAAGTTTGAGTGTGCAATGCAGGCAGACGTGCTGCAAATATCGTTCCAATAGTGTGAATAGACAAAAGTACAATAGCCACGTTATGGATGCCACTAGGTACACTGAGTGTTTGCTAGTATAATGGCTGAATTTAAAAAAGTTTGAGTGTGCAATGCAGGCAGACGTGCTGCAAATATCGTTCCAATAGTGTGAATAGACAAAAGTACAATAGCCACGTTTAGGATGCCACTAGGTACACTGAGTGTTTGCTAGTATAATGGCTGAATTTAAAAAAGTTTGAGTGTACAATGCAGGCAGACGTGCTGCAAATATCGTTCCAATAGTGTGAATAGACAAAAGTACAATAGCCACGTTTAGGATGCCACTAGGTACACTGAGTGTTTGCTAGTATAATGGCTGAATTTAAAAAAGTTTGAGTGTGCAATGCAGGCAGACGTGCTGCAAATATCGTTCCAATAGTGTGAATAGACAAAAGTACAATAGCCACGTTTAGGATGCCACTAGGTACACTGAGTGTTTGCTAGTATAATGGCTGAATTTAAAAAAGTTTGAGTGTGCAATGCAGGCAGACGTGCTGCAAATATCGTTCCAATAGTGTGAATAGACAAAAGTACAATAGCCACGTTATGGATGCCACTAGGTACACTGAGTGTTTGCTAGTATAATGGCTGAATTTAAAAAAGTTTGAGTGTGCAATGCAGGCAGACGTGCTGCAAATATCGTTCCAATAGTGTGAATAGACAAAAGTACAATAGCCACGTTTAGGATGCCACTAGGTACACTGAGTGTTTGCTAGTATAATGGCTGAATTTAAAAAAGTTTGAGTGTGCAATGCAGGCAGACGTGCTGCAAATATCGTTCCAATAGTGTGAATAGACAAAAGTACAATAGCCACGTTTAGGATGCCACTAGGTACACTGAGTGTTTGCTAGTATAATGGCTGAATTTAAAAAAGTTTGAGTGTGCAATGCAGGCAGACGTGCTGCAAATATCGTTCCAATAGTGTGAATAGACAAAAGTACAATAGCCACGTTTAGGATGCCACTAGGTACACTGAGTGTTTGCTAGTATAATGGCTGAATTTAAAAAAGTTTGAGTGTGCAATGCAGGCAGACGTGCTGCAAATATCGTTCCAATAGTGTGAATAGACAAAAGTACAATAGCCACGTTATGGATGCCACTAGGTACACTGAGTGTTTGCTAGTATAATGGCTGAATTTAAAAAAGTTTGAGTGTGCAATGCAGGCAGACGTGCTGCAAATATCGTTCCAATAGTGTGAATAGACAAAAGTACAATAGCCACGTTTAGGATGCCACTAGGTACACTGAGTGTTTGCTAGTATAATGGCTGAATTTAAAAAAGTTTGAGTGTGCAATGCAGGCAGACGTGCTGCAAATATCGTTCCAATAGTGTGAATAGACAAAAGTACAATAGCCACGTTTAGGATGCCACTAGGTACACTGAGTGTTTGCTAGTATAATGGCTGAATTTAAAAAAGTTTGAGTGTGCAATGCAGGCAGACGTGCTGCAAATATCGTTCCAATAGTGTGAATAGACAAAAGTACAATAGCCACGTTTAGGATGCCACTAGGTACACTGAGTGTTTGCTAGTATAATGGCTGAATTTAAAAAAGTTTGAGTGTGCAATGCAGGCAGACGTGCTGCAAATATCGTTCCAATAGTGTGAATAGACAAAAGTACAATAGCCACGTTTAGGATGCCACTAGGTACACTGAGTGTTTGCTAGTATAATGGCTGAATTTAAAAAAGTTTGAGTGTGCAATGCAGGCAGACGTGCTGCAAATATCGTTCCAATAGTGTGAATAGACAAAAGTACAATAGCCACGTTTAGGATGCCACTAGGTACACTGAGTGTTTGCTAGTATAATGGCTGAATTTAAAAAAGTTTGAGTGTGCAATGCAGGCAGACGTGCTGCAAATATCGTTCCAATAGTGTGAATAGACAAAAGTACAATAGCCACGTTATGGATGCCACTAGGTACACTGAGTGTTTGCTAGTATAATGGCTGAATTTAAAAAAGTTTGAGTGTGCAATGCAGGCAGACGTGCTGCAAATATCGTTCCAATAGTGTGAATAGACAAAAGTACAATAGCCACGTTTAGGATGCCACTAGGTACACTGAGTGTTTGCTAGTATAATGGCTGAATTTAAAAAAGTTTGAGTGTGCAATGCAGGCAGACGTGCTGCAAATATCGTTCCAATAGTGTGAATAGACAAAAGTACAATAGCCACGTTTAGGATGCCACTAGGTACACTGAGTGTTTGCTAGTATAATGGCTGAGTTTAAAAAAGTTTGAGTGTGCAATGCAGGCAGACGTGCTGCAAATATCGTTCCAATAGTGTGAATAGACAAAAGTACAATAGCCACGTTTAGGATGCCAGTAGGTACACTGAGTGTTTGCTAGTATAATGGATGAATTTAAAAAAGTTTGAGTGTGCAATGCAGGCAGACGTGCTGCAAATATCGTTCCAATAGTGTGAATAGACAAAAGTACAATAGCCACGTTTAGGATGCCACTAGGTACACTGAGTGTTTGCTAGTATAATGGCTGAGTTTAAAAAAGTTTGAGTGTGCAATGCAGGCAGACGTGCTGCAAATATGTTTACAATAGTGTGAATAGACAAAAGTCCAATAGCCACGTTTAGGATGCCACTAGGTACACAGAGTGTTTGCTAGTAAAATGGCTTAGTTTAAAAAAGTTGGAGTGTGCAATGCAGGCAGACGTGCTGCAAATATCGTTCCAATAGTGTGAATAGACAAAAGTACAATAGCCACGTTTAGGATGCCACTAGGTACACTGAGTGTTTGCTAGTATAATGGCTGAATTTAAAAAAGTTTGAGTGTGCAATGCAGGCAGACGTGCTGCAAATATCGTTCCAATAGTGTGAATAGACAAAAGTACAATAGCCACGTTTAGGATGCCACTAGGTACACTGAGTGTTTGCTAGTATAATGGCTGAATTTAAAAAAGTTTGAGTGTGCAATGCAGGCAGACGTGCTGCAAATATCGTTCCAATAGTGTGAATAGACAAAAGTACAATAGCCACGTTATGGATGCCACTAGGTACACTGAGTGTTTGCTAGTATAATGGCTGAATTTAAAAAAGTTTGAGTGTGCAATGCAGGCAGAAGTGCTGCAAATATCGTTCCAATAGTGTGAATAGACAAAAGTACAATAGCCACGTTTAGGATGCCACTAGGTACACTGAGTGTTTGCTAGTATAATGGCTGAATTTAAAAAAGTTTGAGTGTGCAATGCAGGCAGACGTGCTGCAAATATCGTTCCAATAGTGTGAATAGACAAAAGTACAATAGCCACGTTTAGGATGCCACTAGGTACACTGAGTGTTTGCTAGTATAATGGCTGAATTTAAAAAAGTTTGAGTGTGCAATGCAGGCAGACGTGCTGCAAATATCGTTCCAATAGTGTGAATAGACAAAAGTACAATAGCCACGTTTAGGATGCCACTAGGTACACTGAGTGTTTGCTAGGATAATGGCTGAATTTAAAAAAGTTTGAGTGTGCAATGCAGGCAGACGTGCTGCAAATATCGTTCCAATAGTGTGAATAGACAAAAGTACAATAGCCACGTTATGGATGCCACTAGGTACACTGAGTGTTTGCTAGTATAATGGCTGAATTTAAAAAATTTGAGTGTGCAATGCAGGCAGACGTGCTGCAAATATCGTTCCAATAGTGTGAATAGACAAAAGTACAATAGCCACGTTTAGGATGCCACTAGGTACACTGAGTGTTTGCTAGTATAATGGCTGAATTTAAAAAAGTTTGAGTGTGCAATGCAGGCAGACGTGCTGCAAATATCGTTCCAATAGTGTGAATAGACAAAAGTACAATAGCCACGTTTAGGATGCCACTAGGTACACTGAGTGTTTGCTAGTATAATGGCTGAGTTTAAAAAAGTTTGAGTGTGCAATGCAGGCAGACGTGCTGCAAATATCGTTCCAATAGTGTGAATAGACAAAAGTACAATAGCCACGTTTAGGATGCCAGTAGGTACACTGAGTGTTTGCTAGTATAATGGCTGAATTTAAAAAAGTTTGAGTGTGCAATGCAGGCAGACGTGCTGCAAATATCGTTCCAATAGTGTGAATAGACAAAAGTACAATAGCCACGTTTAGGATGCCACTAGGTACACTGAGTGTTTGCTAGTATAATGGCTGAGTTTAAAAAAGTTTGAGTGTGCAATGCAGGCAGACGTGCTGCAAATATGTTTACAATAGTGTGAATAGACAAAAGTCCAATAGCCACGTTTAGGATGCCACTAGGTACACAGAGTGTTTGCTAGTAAAATGGCTTAGTTTAAAAAAGTTGGAGTGTGCAATGCAGGCAGACGTGCTGCAAATATCGTTCCAATAGTGTGAATAGACAAAAGTACAATAGCCACGTTTAGGATGCCACTAGGTACACTGAGTGTTTGCTAGTATAATGGCTGAATTTAAAAAAGTTTGAGTGTGCAATGCAGGCAGACGTGCTGCAAATATCGTTCCAATAGTGTGAATAGACAAAAGTACAATAGCCACGTTTAGGATGCCACTAGGTACACTGAGTGTTTGCTAGTATAATGGCTGAATTTAAAAAAGTTTGAGTGTGCAATGCAGGCAGACGTGCTGCAAATATCGTTCCAATAGTGTGAATAGACAAAAGTACAATAGCCACGTTATGGATGCCACTAGGTACACTGAGTGTTTGCTAGTATAATGGCTGAATTTAAAAAAGTTTGAGTGTGCAATGCAGGCAGACGTGCTGCAAATATCGTTCCAATAGTGTGAATAGACAAAAGTACAATAGCCACGTTATGGATGCCACTAGGTACACTGAGTGTTTGCTAGTATAATGGCTGAATTTAAAAAAGTTTGAGTGTGCAATGCAGGCAGACGTGCTGCAAATATCGTTCCAATAGTGTGAATAGACAAAAGTACAATAGCCACGTTTAGGATGCCACTAGGTACACTGAGTGTTTGCTAGTATAATGGCTGAATTTAAAAAAGTTTGAGTGTGCAATGCAGGCAGACGTGCTGCAAATAACGTTCCAATACTGTGAATAGACAAAAGTACAATAGCCACGTTTAGGATGCCACTAGGTACACTGAGTGTTTGCTAGTATAATGGCTGAGTTTAAAAAAGTTTGAGTGTGCAATGCAGGCAGACGTGCTGCAAATATCGTTCCAATAGTGTGAATAGACAAAAGTACAATAGCCACGTTTAGGATGCCAGTAGGTACACTGAGTGTTTGCTAGTATAATGGCTGAATTTAAAAAAGTTTGAGTGTGCAATGCAGGCAGACGTGCTGCAAATATCGTTCCAATAGTGTGAATAGACAAAAGTACAATAGCCACGTTTAGGATGCCACTAGGTACACTGAGTGTTTGCTAGTATAATGGCTGAGTTTAAAAAAGTTTGAGTGTGCAATGCAGGCAGACGTGCTGCAAATATGTTTACAATAGTGTGAATAGACAAAAGTCCAATAGCCACGTTTAGGATGCCACTAGGTATGTTATGGACAAGATTATGAATTATTATGAGTATATAAGTATATAAGAATTATATGGAGATATCCATAAAGAACAGGATTTAAGATGGTGTTTGAACGGTACCACACATATCTCTTGGCATAAGATTCAGACAGACAGTCTGGGCTATTCTTGTGACAAGTGAATCATGCTGACATTGCTTAATATAAATGAGGAACCAAGCACATTACAGTAAATTGTATATCACAGAATAAGCTGTTCTACTTTATCCAATAGGAGACGTGTTACGTATTCTTGGCACCTAGCCAATAAGGTTATATATATTTGTAACACTTCCGGAAATAAATCAGTCTTACTTTCTATTCATATCTGAGCACGTCTCTCTGGTGTGAGTGAAAGAGAGGGTAATGCATGCTACCACGAGTGACTCATAATTTGGACTGCAGACAGTTTAAGAGGGATGCATGATTAGATTGCATCAACCTAAATTACGGCCATATCATTTGGCGCCCAACGAACCTTAGGACGGAGCTCTGGATGACGGACAGCCATGCTGACACCTTCAGTCGGAAGGCAACTACACGAGAGGTGGAGAATTGCGCAACTCCAGCTGCAGGTGAGAAAATTTGTATAATCTCACCTTGCAAACCTCATGCGTGTACTTGCATTTCGAAGGGGGGGTTGGGCTGTCCCAGTCTAGACACCTAATGACCGCCATCTCGCATGAGATAAGCCGTCCTAAGAGATCCCACACCAAGGTGGTCAGGTTCACCTTAAGCTGTCTGTAATTTATGTAATGTGGTTTTTGTCTGCTCTTTGAGAAAAGCAGAAGTTCTATAGTTTCGTTTTTCTCTGAGTTGAAAGTAGAGGAAAATGAGGAAGTTGTGATATACGCTGGATACATATATATGGTTATATCTGCAGGTGAGATCAGCCACCTGGATGGTGTATATAGTGTCCTTATTGTTATGTCATTGTATTGACCTGTGTCTACCTGTGTAAAATGTCTGTCTATTTGCAGCAGGTGGAATACTTGCTGGTATCGCTCTAATCACTGTGTTTGTTTGCAGCGAGGTGGGCTGCAAAAAGAGGAAGTTCTATGTGCTTTGTTCGTTCGTACTTGCAGGTTACGATAAAAGAGGAAGTTGTGTCACAGGAATATACTTTGATATATTGAAGTATATTGAAGCTGGTTTATTCTATGAGAAAAGGAAAAATGTACCTTTGAAGTATTCTGTTTGAGTATATAGAGTATACATGGGTGTCCGGTTGATAGTCAGTAATTGATAAATCTAAAGGGCAGGTACAGGTGTCATGGTAAGAGTCCTGACTGTATCCTGGTGGTCTTCCACAGAGAGGAGACGATAGGGGGATTGGTTTTGGCCGGTACAGCGTCATGGTGTGACCCTGACTGTATCTGGTGGAATTTGATGTTCTCTGCAATCCTAGGTAGGAGAACATTGGCAGAATCCCTTTTTGACTTTGGATTTAAACAGTATTATTGATGTTCTGGACGGACCGTTAGAATAAGGTGTATATAGTGTGAACAGAGGTTACTGGTACATGAAGTAAGAGATAGTGAGGGTGAATTTAGTAACTATCACCCACGTGACACATCTTCCTGGTAGGACAGCCCGTTTGTGTTGCGGTTTGTGGACTGAGGTAGAAATTTTGTGTATTCTGTGGATGTGTATAGTCTATGGTCCAGAAGAGGAAGTGGATTACGGCATAGCAGACATCCAGATTGACGTGTTAGTTTAGGTCGTGTACCCTTGAAGCATGGGGTCTAATCAGTCCACACCTGTCAAGTTAACGGCAGAAGAATTAGTAAGCGAACGAGAAGGAATGGAAAGATGTTTTGTTAAACAAGCGAGGGATCTTGAAAGATAAAGATCTCCTTATGGATGCTGAAGCATGGTATAGAACGTCAAAGGACGTTAAAAGATTGGCCTGGAAAGAGGAATGGGATAGAGATGGTAGATATTTCTATATTGCACCAGCTCAGAAAATGGCTCCTCAGGAAGTGGCCAAGCCCATTAGAAAGCAATGCCCACCACCCTATATGTCATCCTCAGAGGGTTGGACTTGTGTAGTTTGTCCCCCTGCCCACCAAACGCCCTCCCTAGCCTGCCCAGACGTCATTTCAGGTTGGGCCGCACCTAGTTCCCTTTTCCAGCCATCTTCAGTCCCAAGGCCACTGGCCTATTTGTTGCTGGAGCAACAGAAGCCACCGAGGGGGGGCAGGAAGATGACAATGATTTAACAATGATCCACCCCACCACCAGCACTGTCCCTAGTAGAGGTAAACCACAGGTGCTGTCCTTATTTGAGGACGTCAGGCCACACATGGCATCGCACCATTATTCCGATAGTCCCAGACAAGAACGCCCTAAATATGTGACATGGAAGCCCCAAGAGGCTGCAGTCCTTGTGAAGGAACACTGAGATATATACACCTATGAGTGACGTGTCATCAATAATTGATGTTTGATACCTTGGACCTGATGTACAGGTGCAGTGTTAAGGAAAAAGTGGGTGAAAGAGCCCTGACTGTTAGACTGTTACCTGGTACGGTTTTCCTGCTAAGCAGTGAGTTGAACGTTGTATGCGTACTCACTGGTCTTGTTTTAGTGGATGTCAATGTATTCTTACCTAGAATTGAATACATTGGGGAAGACCCCTAAACTTTGGTCTTAAATCGGAATTATTGAGTAGTCGATAGACCGTTCTCATGGAGGTGTATGTATATCGTGAATTCTCTCTCTGACATAATATCTCATATATAGTTTTCCCTGAAAGATGTTTTCACCCAGATTAAAGCTGGGGATTCTTTCTGGCCAGAAATGGAGCCAGGTTTACAGTGAGGGTGTATGTACCTTATCACCCAAGTGACACTGGAAGATGTTTTATGTATAATGTACGCAGTTTTTGGTGTATAACACCGTAGGGTTGAAAAAAGAAAAAAAAAAAAGGGAAGTGTTAGTTTCTATTTCAGTGTCCTGTGAATGTACGTATGTTGAAATGGAGAATTCTCCCAAAAGGGGGGGAGGTTAGCTGACACTGAATACGCTATGTGTATTTTACCTGTCTGTGGAGCACTGTGTCCACGTAAGCCCACCTCATTATTCCATTATTTTCTGTTCTGAATGTAGATTTCTTTCTGTCACTCAGTGTTTTACTCAAGCCCTGGGTGGGGTATAGTATGGGGATAGTTACAGGGTCTGACAGGAGATAGGGATACGCTGGAGGCTCGGCCCTGACCACCATCAGGTCTACCGTCGAGATGAGGGCGAGTACAGGGTCCCTAGTTACAGGGTCAGCCCAGGGGTCCCTATATAATCCATATTCCCGGTGACAGATTGAATACCTCCTGAATGTAGATGTCACAATACATGTCACTCCCTCCCAGGACTCTTCAGACGCCATTTTTGGCCAACACCTACTTTCTCTTTTAGCGGCTGTTTCTTATCGGTAATTATCTTTAGTGGACGTTTTAACTCAGACACTACATAGTTCATCTTTAGGTGCCATTTTTAGTCCAGCCGACACCCAGTTCCCCATTTTTGTTTTAGCAGCCAAAGTCACTGCTCTGTTTATTGCTGACATAGCAGGGACTGCAGAGGTGGGAGACAGGGACCTGGAACACACACACACACTTCATTTTTGGTCATATATGCAGTTTTTCCCACTAATGAACCTTAGCAGAGGTTATTGCTGATAGTCCTGTGGAAACCTTTTCCCTTCACTTTTGCATGTTTGTTTTTGCTGTATGTTATACAATTTAGTAGACCATATAGACTGCTCACTATTAGTCCTGGTGGACAGTGAATATTTTTCTGTCTATGGCAGTTGCTGCTTAGCCTGGTTTTGAGATATTTTCACTTGTATGTTATCCTGCCTGATATCTTGCACAAGAGTTCCCTGATAGAGAGGGTGGAGGTTCATGTGGTCCCAAGGGGACATTGATCATCAGGAGTTGGCATATATTAGGGTTTTCGTTGGCAGCACCCAGTAATCCTTTGTGTCTTAGTTTGCAGGGTCTGACAGGAGAGAGGGATACGCTGGAGGCTCGACCCTGACCACCATCAGGTCTACCGTCAGGATGAGGGAGAGTGCAGGGCCCCCAGTTACAGGGTCAGTACAGGAGAGGTAGAGTAGATACGCTCCACTGCTTTTTCCTAGTTGTGTATATGTAGTCAGGTGGTGCTGCTTGGTAGTTTCCAAACCCTCTTGTGCTCTTTTCTCTTTCCCCGGGGTTTTAGGGGATCTTAGTTTTTAGAATTTCAGTGTTCTCCTGACCCCAAGTTACACTCATTGCTCTTTCTTACAAACCTGGGTATAGTCCTTTGTATCAGGTCTCCGAGAGCCCACATGTAAACTACAGCTGGTAAAGACCAAGACACCCTCCTTCAAATGGCAAGACGTATGGAGATGAATCTAGCAGCTTACAAGATCACCCCACATACAGTCACAGTCACCTGAGTTACAGTCACAGTCACCTGAGTTACAGTCACAGTCACCTGAGTTACAGTCACAGTCACCTGAGTTACAGTCACAGTCACCTGAGTTACAGTCACAGTCACCTGAGTTACAGTCACAGTCACCTGAGTTACAGTCAAAGTCACCTGAAGAGTATCATCACATCATCTCCAGCCCAGAAGTCATTCTACCTGTTTGCCATGAAGGAAGACAGCAGCCCCGGACATCTAAGGGACAGCAGCCCTTCGAACACTACTCAGTCAGATTGCACACCTACCTAAAGCACCAGTTGAAGATCAGTGCCCGTATGACATCACTGCTCCCTGACAAAGTCACCATCTCCCGGTGTGGGGTCCTTAATCCTGCTGAACTTCTCCCTCTTCCAAGGGGGGAGTGTCCCACCTCTGACACCTTGGTGGAAGAGGCAGTCGACTCTGGCATAGCTGAAACTCTGGATTCGATACCGTGACGGATACACCTTTGGACCCTGACTTAACATCTTTGCGGATGGATCAAGATGTGCATCAAGAAGACGGTTCCACATGGGTATGGTGCTGGTAGCAGAAGACGCTGTGCTGATAGAGCAGTCGCTACCCGCATGCCTGTCTGTGAAGAAGCAGATGTATGTGCTCTCGCTGAAGCCTGCAAGATGGCAGCCAGCATCTACTCTGTGGAGGACAAGAGACTTGATCACTGCCAATGGAACTGTACGCCGCCATGAGGCCATAGAAGAACGGATGGAAGCTTTGCTATTGCCAGACAGAGTCGCGGTGAGCAGGGTTGAGGCCTACATTGGAGGAGTCAAGGGAAGCAGTAAGAAGTGCCCTCACTGACAGAACATCCAAAGAAGCCCCAAGACCACTTACGAGAGAAACAGTCAGTCAATCTGTGCTTTTCGAATGACCCAGATGTGAAGAAGAAAGGAAGGATGGAAAGTCTTGAGAAAACGTTGTCCTGACCCTACAAGAGCAAGTCCCAGAAGAAGAGGACTGAGATAGGGGGCAGCTGCGGGCTCCCGGAGACCATAGAAAGTGGCTAGTGACCTGCTTTCACTGCCAGCCAAAGAGATATGGCAGGCCTTAGACACAGAACTGACTCTACACACCCCATACCAGCCACAGAATAGAGGGAAGGTTGGGAGGATGGGGCAGTGTAGAAGGCAAGGGCATGAGAGTCTTCCCCTTGAATTGTTCAGTGTCAGATACACCACAGCAGGGACCACTAGGTTGAGACCCTATGAAATCCTGTTTAGAAGTAGCGTCAGATACTTCAACTAAGCTTGTTGTTTGTTTAAACATTTGCCTAATATACGTTTTTGAGTTTTCTCCTCCAGATCCAACCAGATCTAGATTTCTCTCTCTTTTCTTTTTCTCTCTCCTCTTTTCCTCTCTCTTTTCCTCTCTCTTTTTCTCTCTCTTTTCTCTTTTCCTCTCTTTCTCTCTCTTCCTCTCTTCTCAATCTTTCTCTCTCTCTTTCTCTCTCTCTTCTCTCACTCTTTTTCTTTCGGACGAAGATCCATGCATTCCACTACAAAGAGATGTCGGACCTGCCTGAGACCAGGAGATGGCTGTCTTCCCTCTTCTACCCGATACTTTGTGCCAGGACGATGATATCTAAGCATGTGGACTGGAAGACGACTCTACATCCCACCTTTGATGTCCCACCATTACCGCCTGAGGACTGAGGAGCATGAGACTCTGAGTGAAGCCAACCCTGATAAATATTAGCCAATTAAAGGACTACTGCCACGTTCCCCCTTCCTGAATAACGTGGGCCAGCGGAACATAGCCATGAGGACAGTCTAGAGAATACGATCAGGATCTGGCTTCCTATGCATAGTCTGTTGGGTGATGGGATGGGGTATCTCGTATGTGAGTGAGGTAACCATCGGCATTAGGACAGATCAATAGACTCGGGAAAAGTAAGGAAAGACTTTTTGGCTATCTCCAAAGGGGGGACTGTTATGGACAAGATTATGAATTATTATGAGTATATAAGTATATAAGAATTATATGGAGATATCCATAAAGAACAGGATTTAAGATGGTGTTTGAACGGTACCACACATATCTCTTGGCATAAGATTCAGACAGACAGTCTGGGCTATTCTTGTGACAAGTGAATCATGCTGACATTGCTTAATATAAATGAGGAACCAAGCACATTACAGTAAATTGTATATCACAGAATAAGCTGTTCTACTTTATCCAATAGGAGACGTGTTACGTATTCTTGGCACCTAGCCAATAAGGTTATATATATTTGTAACACTTCCGGAAATAAATCAGTCTTACTTTCTATTCATATCTGAGCACGTCTCTCTGGTGTGAGTGAAAGAGAGGGTAATGCATGCTACCACGAGTGACTCATAATTTGGACTGCAGACAGTTTAAGAGGGATGCATGATTAGATTGCATCAACCTAAATTACGGCCATATCAGGTACACAGAGTGTTTGCTAGTAAAATGGCTTAGTTTAAAAAAGTTTGAGTGTGCAATGCAGGCAGACGTGCTCTGCAAATGTCTTTGCACTAGTGGGACTATAGCAAAGTCCAATAGCCACGTTTAGGATGCCACTAGGTACACTGAGTGTTTGCTAGTATAATGGCTGAGTTTAAAAAAGTTTGAGTGTGCAATGCAGGCAGACGTGCTGCAAATATCGTTCCAATAGTGTGAATAGACAAAAGTACAATAGCCACGTTTAGGATGCCACTAGGTACACTGAGTGTTTGCTAGTATAATGGCTGAGTTTAAAAAAGTTTGAGTGTGCAATGCAGGCAGACGTGCTGCAAATATGTTTACAATAGTGTGAATAGACAAAAGTCCAATAGCCACGTTTAGGATGCCACTAGGTACACAGAGTGTTTGCTAGTAAAATGGCTTAGTTTAAAAAAGTTGGAGTGTGCAATGCAGGCAGACGTGCTATGCAAATGTCTTTGCACTAGTGGGACTATAGCAAAGTCCAATAGCCACGTTTAGGATGCCACTAGGTACACTGAGTGTTTGCTAGTATAATGGCTTAGTTTAAAAAAGTTTGAGTGTGCAATGCAGGCAGACGTGCTCTGCAAATGTCTTTGCACTAGTGGGACTATAGCAAAGTCCAATAGCCACGTTTAGGATGCCACTAGGTACACTGACTGTTTGCTAGTATAATGGCTTAGTTAAAAAGAGTTGGAGTCTGCAATGCAGGCAGACGTGCTCTGCAAATGTCTTTGCACTAGTGGGACTAAAGCAAAGTCCAATAGCCACGTTTAGGATGCCACTAGGTACACTGAGTGTTTGCTAGTATAATGGCTTAGTTTAAAAAAGTTGGAGTGTGCAATGCAGGCAGACGTGCTCTGCAAATGTCTTTGCACTAGTGGGACTATAGCAAAGTCCAATAGCCACGTTTAGGATGCCACTAGGTACACTGAGTGTTTGCTAGTATAATGGCTTAGTTTAAAAAAGTTGGAGTGTGCAATGCAGGCAGACGTGCTCTGCAAATGTCTTTGCACTAGTGGGACTATAGCAAAGTCCAATAGCCACGTATAGGATGCCACTAGGTACACTGAGTGTTTGCTAGTAAAATTGCTTAGTTTAAAAAAGTTGGAGTGTGCAATGCAGGCAGACGTGCTCTGCAAATGTCTTTGCACTAGTGGGACTATAGCAAAGTCCAATAGCCACGTTTAGGATGCCACTAGGTACACTGAGTGTTTGCTAGTATAATGGCTTAGTTATAATGAGTTGGAGTGTGCAGAGGACAAGAGGGTACAGTGGCAGGATTGTGGTGCTCTGAGTAGAGGAATGGAAGCCTGCCTTTCTATTCCCTCCTAATGGTGAAATGCAGGGAGGAAATCCCTGACCTTGGCTACACAGACGCTGGCGCTGTTTTCAGGACCTGTCACCTATGGCTCTCTGACCTTGCCGGTTTGAGCCCTTAAAAGGACTGCTATAAAGTGCTCTCCCTGAGCTGTCTAACGCTGTGTATGCAGCGCATACAGCTGTATCGGCGATAGGACTCAGGAGGACGGAGCTGCGACAGTGATGTCTGACACCAAAGACGCAGAAGGCAGATAATGGCGTCCTGGAAGAAAATGTCCGGTTTTATAATGCAGGGACATGTGACATGGACATCCTATCACACATGCCGTTGCTTCTCTGGCTCAAAGTCCACTTAGCTGCGTGTGTGTCTGGGATTGGCTGACATGCTGGCCCGCCCCACAAGACGCGCGCGCTTAGGGAAGGAAGACAAGAAAAAAAAAAAAAAAAATGGCGATCACCATTATAGAAACAGCAGTGATCTGAAGGCGCTGTTCACGCACACTATACACTGAAATGTCATAATAGTGTGATTCACAGAGTGACTTACACTATTACAGCAGAAACCAAGCTAGGATTTAGCTGTTTTTTTGCTGCTAGAACCGTTCTCGAACGTTTCTAGAACTATCGAGCTTTTGCAAAAAGCTCGAGTTCTAGTTCGATCTAGAACATGCCCCAAAATCACTCGAGCCTAGAACTGGAGAACCACGAACCGCGCTCAACTCTAGTAGTGATATGTCACCAAAATGATGAAATGATTAAAGGGGCTCTCCGGTCTAAATCCATAAGTCTGCAATCACTGTATGTGTCCTCGAAGTTGAGTGGTGATATGTAGTGCTGACCGAGGATGCCTGTCACTGCTCGGCTCTCGATTCAGCATCGGGGTGCTCAAGACACTCAGTACTTGATCGAGTATCCTGCTTTAGTCCCTGTTTTTCAACCACTAAACATGCACAGATTGTGTCGAGGGCGGGGGCCGACTTCCCTGTCGCGGGGGCTGCTCGGGGAAGTCGCGCCCGGATCCGGTGCCTTCTCCTCGGTGGCTCGAGCGGGCCGGACCCGGGGCTCAAGCAGCGCTCCTCGCCCACGAGTGAAAAGGGAGGGGAGCGGGATTGTTGGGATGGATAGAGTGTTCGTGACGCCACCCACGGGTTGTGGTGATGGTGGGCACCACCTTTGCTGGTGACGGGGTTCCCGGGAGTAATGGCGAGGAGCAGCTAGGTGTTGACCCCTCCGTGGGTAGGGGCTGTTGGTTCGGGGCCCGGTGGCTGATTGTTTTCTGGTAGGATGGGGCACGCAGGCTGCAGGGTCGCAGTGCAGCGCAGCGCGGTGCCGGATGGCACTGGTGTACTCACTCAGATGCAGATGGACAGAGTCTTTGGTAAACCAAACGGCTGGAAGGACGGGGCCCGCAGCCGGCTGCAGTGTTTCCCTGGATGGGTTGATGGTGGCTGTTGTTTCCCTGCACCTGTGTTTGAATGTTGACTCCAATGCCTGGGCACCGGTAGTCCGCTCCCCGACGTGTATGTGCTGGAGAAGCCCCTTTGCCCGCAGACGCTGGCCCTTTGGATCCCTGGCCCTTGGCGGTGGCGCTTATCCGTACTGGTTGGGCTGTTGCCTTCAATCGGAACTTGGTTGGGAATGAACCCCTGAGGTCCAGACTGCAATCAGAGAATTTGACTAGAGGTTGGCTTTAAGCCTAGTCGGGGTCTGAGTACCCTGCCTGGTGCTTGGCTCCAATCGGCTCCCCGGTTCGGTACTGGTGGGCCACCGCCCAACCCCGGTCCTACGGTTCCGCTGACCTTCGCCAACTCCTGCAACCAGCCACCACCGTCTGCCGACCTTGCTGAATGTGCCTGGGTTCCGACCCAGACACCAACAGTTTTCACTCCTCACTCACTACAGACCACAAATGGACTGACTGCTGTGTTTTTCCCGCCCCCAGGCTGTGAACTCCTCGGTGGGCGGGGCCAACCGCCTGGCTCCGCCCCACCTGGTGTGAACATCAGCCCTGGAGGGTGGCAACAAGGGTTTTGAGTTTGACTGTTGTGACCTGTCCAGGGAAGGGTGTGTGTGTGTGTAATGACCTGTGACCCCTGGGGTCCAGGGCGTCACATTCCCCCTTGGTTTAATGCAGACCGTCCACGGGCTGCTCGTCCACCACTGGTTTTATTTTTCTGAAAAATATAAGAAACACGGGAACAAAACATGTAAACATTAAGCATTTTTCATTTCTTCCCTTACGGGAGGCACATTCTTAAACCGTTACAAACGGAACATTTTTATTAATAACAGGGAACGGGTCCATGTCCTTCCGCTTTCCCACCCAAGCAACCTAGACCTTGATGCTGCCCCTAAGAAACGGGCAGCACCCCTTTTCCCCAGTCCGGAAACAGGAACCTGGCCCAGGCTACCCAAGCAGGAACGGGTACGGTGTCTCGCACCCGGCAGTCACTCAGGGGCCCCACGTCCAAGGGGACCCCCGACCCGGAGGATGGTCACCGGTCCTGGTGGTGACCGGACCCCAGCCTGCTCTGCTGCGGGTCCTTCCTCCAACCAGCCTCTCTGGAGTCTGGCAGTGGTGGGAAGGGCAAGTGGGGCAGGATATTTACAAACCCAATAGTTTTTGGGTGGCCTGCAAGTTCTCGGCCTTGTTCTTTGGGAGTGGGGGCAAAGGTGACAACATGAGTCCCAACGGGGACGGGCGCTTCAACAGCTCAGCACTGCCATAAAATAAACATAGGTGGTCCCAACAGGGACTTTAACATGGCAGCCGGGAACCGCTACCTTTCAACACTCTTTAAACAGCGATCTTGTGGCGCAGCTGCCGTAGCTGCCTCTCCCAGTATGGAGCATCTTCAGCCCACTCCGGGTCAGCTTGTGTGGGGGACGGGCCCAGCTGGAATCCCTCCATGCCAGCTACGACCGGCACCTTCGGTAACGAGGGACCCTGCTATGACGTGGCCTGTTCTGCCGCTTGGCAGCTATATCCCCACCGTGTCTCAGCCGAGGCCGGGTGTCTGGGAGCGGTCATCGGGACTTGCGGTGCTGGCTTCGGGTCGAAGATCACCTCCATTGTGGCCGGGTGGACTGACGGGACCGTCGTCATCTCCGTCGCAGCTGGGATGGAAGCCGGGACGGGTGCCAAGGCGGTGACAAAGGTAAGGCTCGGGGGGCCCAGGTCTGGGCCCTCTACCACAGACACTGCAGGCTCCGCTACCGGTGACAGGGGTAACAGGTCGGTCGGGGCGGTGGCTGCGGGCATGGGCAGTGAGGAAGGTGGCGTGGTGGATGGCAGCAGGCCGGGCCCCTCACCCGCAGCGGCCGTTCCCTCAGGGACATAGGGGCGTGGGTCGCTTACCCGCTCCTCAGAGACCACTTCCACTTCATATGCCCGCACGGTTGCAACCAGGCCCTTCATCTTCGACATCCACTCCGCCATCATGGAGTGGACTGTGGCCTGGAGTTCCTGGCACATCTTGCTGCTGGGTCCAGAAACGGGTTTTGGCAGAGTCCTGGCGTCCCTGCACTCGGCAGCGCTAGTTACATGCCGCCATTCTTCACCCACTCCCCCTTTGGTCTTTTCACAGCACTTCACCTTCTCGGGGACGTGGCTTCACTTTTCGCGCCTTCACTGCTCGGGAAGACGACTCGAGCGGGAAATTTTCGCGCCCAATATGGCGAATCTTCAGATTTTTTAGCGGGACGCCGCTGACAGGGATTACAAGGCACACTTCTACCGGTAAATAGACTGGTTCAATCCTGTTCGTGACGCCAAGTTATCGAGGGCGGGGGCTGGCTTCCCTGTCGCGGGGGCTGCTCGGGGAGGTCGTGCCCGGATCCAGTGCCTTCTCCTCGGTGGCTCGAGCGGACCGGACCCGGGTCTCGAGCAGCGCTCCTCACCCACGAGTGAAAAGGGAGGGGAGCGGGATTGTTGGGATGGATAGAATGTTCGTGACGCCACCCACGGGTTGTGGTGATGGTGGGCACCACCGCTGCTAGTGACGGGGTTCCCGGGAGCGATGGCGGGGAGCAGCTAGGTGTTGACCCCTCCATGGGTAGGGGCTGTTGGTCCCAGGGCCCGGTGGCCGATTGTTTTCCAGTAGGATGGGGCTCGCAGGGTGCAGGGTCGCGGTGCAACGCAGCGCGGTGCCAGATGGCACTGGTGTGGCGCTTATCCGTACTGGTTGGGCTGTTGCCTTCAATCGGAACTTGGTTGGGAATGAACCCCTGAGGTCCAGACCATATCAGAGAATTTGACTAGAGGTTGGCTTTAAGCCTAGTCGAGGTCTGAGTACCCTGCCTGGTGCTTGGCTCCAATCAGCTCCCCGATTCAGTACCAGTGGGCTACCGCCCGACCCCGGTCCTACGGTTCCACCGACCGTTCGCCAACTCCTGCAGACGGCCACCACCATCTGCCGACCTTGCTGAATGTGCCTGGGTTCCGACCCAGACACCAACAGTTTTCACTCCTCACTCACTACAGACCACAAATGGACTGACTGCTGTGTTTTTCCCGCCCCCAGGCTGTGAACTCCTCGGTGGGTGGGGCCAACCGCCTGGCTCCACCCCACCTGGTGTGGACATCAGCCCCTGGAGGGAGGCAACAAGGATTTTGTGTCTGGCTGATGTGCCTGTCTCGGGGTGGGGGTGTGTTTTGCAGTACCTGTGATGACCTGGCTAGTCCAGGGCGCCACATTCCCCCTTGGTTAAATGCAGACCATCCGCGGGCTGCCCGTCCATCACCGGTTTTATTTTTATTTTTAACTGTAAAAATATAAAACAAACATCAACAGTTTATGCAGTTTTAAATCTTCCCATACGGGAGGCAGGTCACTTGAACGTTGCAAAACACAGATATTTACATTTTTAATAACAATGGACGGCTTCCACTCTCCCACCCAAGCAACCTAGCCCTGATGCTGCCCCTAAGAAGTGGGCAGCACCCCTTGACCCCAGTCCAGATCCAGGCTGCCCGAGCGGGAACGGGTACGGTGCCTTGCACCCGGCTGTCACTTCATGGGACCCCACGTCCATGGGGGACCCCTGACCCCCGGAGGATCGCCACCGGTTGCGGTAGTGGCGGGCCTGGGCCATCACTTCCCTCCAGGCCCATCCTCCAAATCTGCCTCTCCGGAGGCGGCAACGGAAACATGCCCCAACATATTTACAATCCCACAAGTTCGTGGGTGCCCCCCTGCAAGTTCTCAGGCATGTCCATGAAGAGTTCCTCATGTCAACAGTATAAAGGGTCCCTACGGGAACAACTTGCCAGCAATGGCCTTGGCCAATCACGGTGTCAATCAGGTTACTTGCTCGGTTGATTCATTCATTTACTTAATAGGTTACGGTACTGATGGTCCCAACGGGGACAACGGTGCAACGGAGGGACCGCTGCCTTAATCAACAGTCCATTCTCAACCGTGGGGCTCGCTGCAGGTGATCTTTCTCCACATACATGCGGACATGCACATCCGCTTTACACCTTTTTCGGGCAGCGATCTCCCGGCCCAGATGGCGCTGCTGCCGCTCCCAGTATGAAGCGTCTGCCCGCTCCGTCTCGCTCTGTGCGGGGGTCGGGCCCAGCCGGAGCTCCCCCGTGCCGGCTACGACCGGCACCTTCTGCACTGGGGAACCCCGCTGTGTCGTGGCCTGCTCGGCTGCCTTGCAGCGGCAACCCCGCGACGCCTCAGCCGAGGCCTGGATTCTGGGAGTGGCCAGCTTTACCTGCTGGGCTGGCTTCCGGTCGACGGTCACCTCCATCTTGGCCGGGCGGACTGCCGGGGCCGTTGTCATCTGGAGCGTGGCTTCCTCTGGGATCGCTGGTGCGTCCAAGTCGGGATGGGGTACTTTCTGGACGCAGGCACGACGTGGGGCTGGTACGGGTGTCGGAGCGATGACAGGCTGACTGCTCGCGTCTTCTGCAGGCGGGTCTTTGCAGGCTGGTAGACTGGTCTACTGCCGGTGTTGGTGGCAGCAGACCGAGCAGGGGAGCAGTGGCAACCAGTACGGGCGGCGGGGGAGGCGATATAGAGGGAAGGGGCAGACTGGGTCCCTCAGCCGCAGCGGCCGGTCCCTGGGGGACATAGGGGTGTGGGTCGCTTACCCGCTCCTCCACGGTTGCTTCCACTTCGCGTGCTCGCACAGCCGCAGCCGGTTCCTCCACCTCGGCCATCCACCGCTCCATCAGGGAATCAGCCTGGGCCTGGATCTTCCGACACATCCTTCCACGTTGGCGTCCAGGAACGTGTTTCGGCAGAGTCCTGGCGTCCCTGCACTCCGCAGCGCTAGTTACATGCCGCCGCGGCTGCGACCGCCGCTCCTCCAACGGCTCCGTCGGGCGCAGACATCTTGTTACCGCCCCCCCTTGGTCTTTTCTCAGCACCTCCTCTTCAGAGGCGGGGCTTCGGCTTTCACGCCTCCACTGCTTGAGAAGACGCTCGAGCGGGAAAATCTTTGCGCCCAAGATGGCGGATTCTGAAATTTTTCGGCCGGACACCGCCGGCGGGGCACAAGGCGCACTTCTACCAGCCGGCAGAACGGTAAGATCCTGTTCATGATGCAAAGTTGTCGCGGGAGGGGAAGGATGCCGCTGCGCTGCGCTCGCTAAAGCTCGGGTCCAGCGCTGCTGCGGTGGCGGCTCGGTGGCTTGAGCGGTGGGCCGGATCCGGGGACTCGAGCGGCGCTCCTCGCCCGTGAGTGAAAGGGGGTAGTTTGGTTTGGGGATTTGGTCCGTGACGCCACCCACGGGTTGTGGTGAGGTTGGGCACCACTGCTGCTGGTGACGAGGATCCCGGGAGCGATGGCAGGGAGCAGCTGGGATGTTGTTTTCCCCCTCCGTGGGTAGGGGTTGGTGGTCCCGGGGCCCAGTGAGATGATGGGGAGGCAGGGTTGGATGAGTGCAGGGTCGCCTGGACTGTGCAGCGTGGTGCCGGATGGCACGGTTGTACTCACTCAGCCACAAAGGTACGCAAAGTCTCTGGTAAACCAAACGGCTTGATGGACGGGTCCTGCAGCCAGCTGCTGTAGTCTCTCCTGGACGGTTAGTGATGGCTGCCTTTCCCTGCACCTTTGTGTATGTTCGGTCCCGATGGATTCCCACTGGTAACCCGCTCCCCAGCGTATATATGTGCCGGAGGAGCCCTGTTGCCCGCAGGCTCTGGCCCTTGGAACTCTAGCTGTGGCGGTAGCTGTATTTCCTTTTGCTGGTCGGACGGGTGCCTTCAATCGGGTCTTGGCTGTTAGGAAACCCCTGGGGTTCCGGTCACTGACGGATTTGACCTCTAATGGCGACTCCAAGCCTGGTCGGGGTCCGCAGGCCCTGCCTGAGTGTGCTGGCTTCACTTCGCTCCCCGGTTCGGTACCGGCGGGCCACCGCCCGTCCCCGGTCCTACGGTTCTGCGTTGATCTGCCTCTCCTGCAGACGGACACTGTCATGTAGAACTGTTGAAGGGTCTTCATCCCCCTCCTCTTCTTCACCAGCCACAGGTCGTCATGGCGATTATCTGATCGGCCTGGAAGCTTAAGGTATTTATGACTTTGGGTGATGGTAGAACTAAAGCCAAAAAGCTGCAGAGAAAGACAATTCTTTGTAATATTGGTGGGAAAACTCCCAAAGCAGGTTTTTAAGTGCTGCTTTAATGCTAGAAAAATGGAAAACATATTGCCAGAATCCCTGCATCGTGCGGAACCCAGCGTACCGTCTCACCTGACGAGGAGATCGACGGAATCACGACAAATTAGTATTGGCCAGTAAAATTGTACTAGAGGTGTTGTGTTTGGTATCAATGTAACTGTAAAATCGTGATATAAAATATGACGCTAATATCTTTCACCTGTGTGACCCAGGAGCAAAGATATGAAAAACCCTAGAATTATGGAACTCTGTGAACATCAGAGCACAGCCCACTGATGTGAACATCCAGTAATCATTGTTGGCCAAGATGCATATAATGTGAGAGTTAGGGAAAGGCTGTGGAACATAAAGTCAGCCATGTGTGCCAGACTCCCAACAGGCAAGACTTTCCTCTTCACATCAGGAGGACAACTTTCCATCTCCTCCTCCTCAGGCTCCTCCTCCTCGTTCTATGCTAAGACGATGAGATGAGGCTAGGCTAGATAGTATCACTCAATATACGTTCTTCCTCCATCTCCAACTGATTCCCATGCAAATCTTCCTCTTTAATTATGAGAAGCAAGCATTGGAGTAGACACAGAAGTGGCATGCTTATAAGGTCCTTGTTGTGTCAGTTGTACCCTGAGAAGTGGCCCTGAATATGGGACTCTTTGTAGTTGGTCAGAGAAGTCCCACTCCTTCTAAATCTAGATGTTTTCTGAGGCTCTACTTTATGTTGTTCCAGGGTGTATTAGAGTGCCTCCTAATTTTTGACAGCCCTTGTATGCATTCCACTTTACTAGTCTACAAGTACCACTTTTTCGGAATGCATAGGCTTCACCAGTCTAGGAGTCACACTTTTTAGAAATGGGAAAAACTTCACAAATCTCACGATTCCTTTTTTTTACCTGACTGAAATGGAAAACTGCTGCATTTTTGAAAGAAGAAGTATTTCAATTTTTGCAGCATTTGTGCAGCATTGTTTCACTGTTGAAAGCAATGGGAAAGTGCAAAAACGCTATGTGTGATCATAGTCTAAAAGGTGGAGGAGTCAGTTTTTCTCTCTTTTTAAATATGACTTATATACAAGTCATTAAATGGGAAAAAAATGTTTCCTAACATTTTTTCCTATAAAATCCACGCTATCTTTGGTTTGGTATTTTGGCATTTTTGTCAGTCCGTAAAAGTTGTGTAATACTCTGACAACATTGTTACCAGCAGTGACCTGGGAGTCAGAGTTGCATCCTGGCATCTTCCCCGTGCTATTCCTATTCTATTTGAACACTCTTCCATCCATCTCAGCAATTTTACTGCCACCTATTGACTTCCATTACACTTTTTACTCGAGACTAGCACATGAGAAGTACGATTTGAGTACCAAGCCCCACAGTATTTTAGTGCTTGCTCATCACTAGTGATGTGACATCACAAAAATTGACAAGTGAAGAGCTCTTATCCTGTGCTGGGCCTAAAAATTGAGTGTCATCAAGGTTTGACATTTTACAAGAGCAAACCTTGACGAAGGTCTACACTCCATAGAGGATGATAATGCCAGAAATAACTCTAGGAACGTCAACAATGTGTATATGATATAACTGATATCTTATGATATAGTGTTTTAGAATTTTTGTCAAGTAAATGGGTTGGCAGGTCCCCTGTAAGGTATTGCTAGAGGCAGGGAGCATGCACTTATATTACATACTTACCATATTTGTCGGTTTATAAGACTCACCCCAAATTTGGAGGGAAAAAAAAGGTATAAAAACTGGGATCCATCTTACAATCTGCTGGTGTCATACCGGGAGCAGGCGGCATCGGTGGTGGAGTGGGGTCATAGGAGGCAGGGGAGGTGGTGGAATACGGCGATGCTGTGGGGGCTGTGCTGGGGCTGCGGGCAATGTGCCCCAGCAAAGCAAAGCGCCTCCAGCACAGCACAGTGCAACTCCAGGACAGTGCCCACGGTATTGATCTTGCGACCCCTCTCCAACATCCTTCGTAAGTAACACTCGGATGATAGGACACACCCCTAATTTCCCTCCCATATTTTTGAGAGGGAAAATGTGTTTTATAATCCGAAATATACGGTATATAGCACCATTAATTCCACAACGCTTTACAGACATCATCCTCCCTGTCTCCAGAGGGGCTCTAGATCTAATTTTATTATTCTTATTATTAATATTTATTTATAGAGCACCATTGATTCTATGGTGCTATACATGAGAAGGGGGTTACATATAGAATACATATACAAGTTCCAATAGACAGACTAGTACAAAGGGAAGAGGACCCTGTCCCTGCGGGCTTACATTCTACAGGATATTGGGGAGGAGACAGTAGGTGGGATGTAGGTTGGGCGGTGGCGCAGCAGCACGGTGATGAGGCAGCAGTTCCGCAAGATGATGAGGCTGCAGCTCCGCACGGTGGTGAGGCTCCACACGGGGCATGTCTTCAAGTCTCTATTCTGGATTGTAGACGCGAGGCCTAGACAGGATCTGTGATAGATCCTCCAACGCAGATGTCAATGGCCCATAAGATCAGGAAAGGGTAGCTTTTAAATAAAAACAAATTGCAACTATATCTACAGTTTTTCAATATTTTTTTCTTTTATTGTTTTGTAATTCTGATACATTGGGACATTGCTATATTTTTTTACGTTTGATTTTGTTTTTCTTCTCTTACTTATTATTATGAAGTGCTAAGCAATGAAAAGCACACTAGGACATGAATTAATAATTAACTTTTTAAATGTACAGCTAGAATTGTTTCGTGAGCAGGGATAAACTTTACTATTGTATGGTAAGTAGAAGCCTGTCAGTAAATAATAGGCATATTGTGTTAGAATCTAATTTTGAAGAAAGTTCTGTAAATGTGTATTTTTCGGGGAAAGCAATCACTGCATTGCGGTTTTCTCATTATTTTTGTTTCAGTGGGTGATCACAGCATGCTGAATTGTTTCTTCTCAAATGTTAAGAAAAAAAAAGAAATGAAAGAAAGGAAGTCTGTGGCAAGATCTCAGTCAAAAGATGAAGTCTGGCTCTAGTACAGTGAGCGGCTACAAATGACACAGAGTACATAGTGTGTTTGCCTTAGAAAGTTTCAGTAGCATTTAGAGTCCTGAAATACAAAAGCGGGGTTCTGCTCCGACATCCTGCTGCGATATTAAACTCTTATGGCCTAACAGCCAGGGATAAGTTTGGGAAATGAAATAGCTGGAGAACGGACTGTGAAATGTTTCTCAGATCCAAATCAAAACATTCCTTGCCGTCGGTGTAAGCGACCCGCTGAGATAACATAGGTGAAGAGATTTGTCTCGTTCTTCACGATGTTGGCAGAAATGTAATATTTTCAGGCTCTACGCTGATAAAAACCACAGAAGACACAGAAGGGAGGATTTATTCATCCAGTTGTTATGCTTAGAAGGAAAATATATATTATTTGTTTTCTTCTACATGGGAGGCTATGAACAAAAAATACATGAACATCTCCGAGCAACAGGAGAACAATCACAATGATAACATAAAGCCTCATAAAACTAAAAGGTCTCTTTGCCTTCCGATGACATTTTTGCCTCTTATGTTTCCATCACGAGGTTCATTGCAGCAGGGTTGGTTGGGGCAGTTGCCTGACAGGGCAGAAAGGCACTTTACACCTCTACCTAGAAGTATTCACATCTTGACATAATCAGAGCACCACAATGAAAGCTACTTGTTCTTAAAGCAACTAGTCATAAGCTACTATAAGCTACAGCCACCACCAGTGAGCTCTCTACATACAGCATTCTAAAATACTGTATATAAGAGCAAAGGCCGCTCTGTATAAGCAAAGGCCGCTCTGTATCAAGTAAAACACATCTTATATTATACTCACTTGCGGGGCTGTCGAGACAAATGGGTGTTGCTGGTCTTGGTCAGGCGCCTCCTCTCTCTTCCTTCCATTGCAGTCCTCCTTCTTGCTTTGTGTGGATGACACGTCCTATGTCATCCACACAGAGTCTGCCATTGTGCTCCTGTGCAAGTTCACTTCTCTCTGTCCTTATGAGGGCAATTCAAAGTATTGTAGTGCGCATGTGTGGCGCCCCTGACCTGGTCAGGCACCACTGAGTACTGCACCCATGCTGGGTCAGTACAAACAGGTAATTCAAAAGGCTGAATAGGGTGTGGACACACAGACACACTTTAACCAGGGCTTACACACATCTTAGAGGGGACCCCTGGGTAGACCCAGGAGGGGGCGTGGCCTCCACATCTCACTTAGTGGTGCGGTGGGAGAAGCTGGAAGGAGTTGAGCAGTGGTAGTGAGTCGGAGATGAAGCAGTGGAGGAAGACTCACAAGCCGAGTCTGAAGTGGAGAGCGGGCACGCAGACACGCTAGTCAGAACATGCAAGTGTAGTGACTGTTTGCGGGGGAGTTCGGTTGCCACACAGTCAGACTGAAAGAAACCTCAGGATGAAGTGGGGTGATTGAGTATGAGGACTCCTGGTAGACCAGGCACGCAGGGGAAACAGATTCCCGAAGTAGGCTCAAGTTTAACTACCTACTAAACCTGCCGGTGGGGTGGACAACAAGTCACAAACCAAACACACAGAGTCTGCAGCATCAGCAGCAACGAGGGGGCCCATAAGTGAGATAGGGCATGAAGCCATCTTTACTTGGTCCACACTGTCAGCAAACAGGCCAGAAAGGGGAGAAAAGGCAGATGTGACTTCCCTGGATGAATCCCATATACTTCAAGTCGGGGGTTATCTGAAACAAGAAGTGCTAGGAAGGCGAGCTTACAGTCATCCTTACTTCAGCTGATGTTTAACCCCTCTGTGGGTAAGGGGTTTGTGTCCATAGATGATGGATGGTGTTTGGGTGCCATTGGGGGATAGGTGGAGGGGTTTCCAATGTACTCACTCAGTTCCAGAATAACCACAATGACAGCTTGAAAACCAAAGTTCTGAGCACCATGGTAGTCTGCGGGGAGCACACCTGGATCCGTGCCCTTGGTGTTGTTGTTGGTCTGTGGCCGTATCCCTGGCACCTTAGTCTCGATTGGAGCGGTTGGTATGAACTCTCCGGGTCCCGCTCACCCATATGGCTAACGGAGTGAGCTTGCTCTCAGGGTTCACGCGTAGGATTCATTTGGACTGTAGTTGGAAAGTCCTATCCCATCGGTGCGCTAGTAAGCCAATTTTGGAGCGGGTTGGGGATGACACTTGAAGTCTTCACCCCGTCGGGTAAATTACCGGAACGCGTGAAGCTACTTTCTGGCCTGGGGTCCACGTACCCCGTCGTGCCCTGGCCCCTGTCTGGTGATGGCTCAAGGCCGCCGGCTGCCCTCCTCGGCAGTCCGTGCTTTTTGACACTGTCCCCTGCGACCGGGGTTCCAGCTCCTACCAGGCCCAGACCAACGTCTGCCACCTAGTATACAGGAGCTCTCCTCCGTGGCCTCTCCTCACGAGAGTCACTTCACCTTCTCTCTCCTTCACTCTCAAGTCTCAACTCCCAACTCTCAACTGTCACTGTCCTCACTTTCTCCTCAACAACCCCCAATGTGGGCGTCCCTATTCCCTTGAAGCCCCCCAATGGTGTGTCTGGTAGGTTCAAGTGGGAAGTGTTCCTAGGATTTTGATTGGACAAGCTGTTAACAACACCAAAGGACTGGGATCCGTTAACCAAGGAGGGTGGAGACTGTGCAGAAGGGCAGATTGCACAATACCCTCTGATGACCTGATAGGCCAGGGCGTCACATATTCATGAGATTTAATGAGTGGACAACTGCAAGTGTGACGCCCTAGACTAGCCAGGTAGTCACAGACACAACACCACACACACCCCTTCCCCGGATAGGTGACAACAGTCACACTAAAAACCCTTGTTGCCACCCTCCAGGGTCTGATGTCCACACCAGGTTGGGCGGAGCCAGGCGGTTGACTCCGCCCACCAAGGAGTTCACAGGCCTGGAGGCGGGAAAAACAGTTCAACAGTGAGTTCAGTGGAGAGGAGTTGACAGTGAAGGAGTGAGGAGAGAAGTCAAGGGCAGACCTGGGACCAGGCCTGCCACGAACTGTCTAGGTGTCTGGGTCAGAGCCCAGGCACCTCCAGCAAGGTCGGCAGATGGTGGTGGCCATCTGCAGGAGTTGGCGAACGGTCGGTGGAACCGTAGGACCAGGGTCGGGCGGTGGCTCGCCGGTACTGAACCGGGGAGCCAACTGGAGCCAAGCACCAGGCAGGGTACTCAGACCCCAACTAGACTAGAAGCCGCCCTGATAGTCGAATTTACTGATTGCGGTCTGGACCTCAGGGGTTCATTCCCACCCAAGTCCCGATTGACGGCAACAGCCCAACCATCCCGGATAAGTGCCACCACCAAAGGCAAGAGATCCAAAGGGCCAGCGCCTGCGGGCAAACGGGCTCCTACGACATTTACACGCCGGGGAGCGGACTACCAGTGTCCAGGCACAGGAGTCACTCACAACACAGGTGCAGGGAAACGACAGCCATCACCAACCTGTCCAGGGAGAACACCGCAGCCGGCTGTGGGCCCAGTCCATTCTACCGCTTGGTTTACCAGAGACTCCGTTATCTTGTGTCAGAGTGAGTACACCAATGCCGTGTGCCCTGCACCCCGGCCTTCATCCTCCCCGCGGGCCCCCGGGACCATCGCCCCTGCCCACGGAGGGGTTAACACCAAGCTGCATAACACCGTCACCAGGAAGCCTAGTCAACGGCAGCGGTGGTGTCCATCCTACGATCACCACAACCCGTGGGTGGCATCACGAACTTTACCAAACAACCACCCCAAACCCCTGCGTGCACCACCACTACATCCTTCCAGAGCGACGTGACCCCCGGGTCCGGAGGCGCTCGAGCCACCGACACACGAGCCCGAGGCCGCGGGGCGGTACACAAGGAAGCTGAGTAAGTATTATTGTCCTGCTTTACAAACCCCAAACTTTACAGTTCGGGTTTACCCATCACTACCTCTAAATACTATACATAAGCCCAAGCATAAGTCCAAGTTATCTTCTGAAGTATTCATGTATAGTAAACTGTTACTCGTCATATTTTCATTCTGAATATTAGTTATTTTTGCATCTGTTGTTTTTCAATGTTTATTCTTGAATAAAATGTCTATGTGTAAATACATCATTCTGATTTTAATTGGATTGGCCACAGGGAAATAGGGGAATCTACATCTGGGCCCCTCACCACCTTCATGAGCAGTAGTTGGCCCAATACGCTTGATTCACTATCTATAAAGGCAGCTCATTATTCCACAAACTACACAGCATATAATTATATAGGAGCATAGGTGAAGTTGTGAATGAGAGTAATATAATACTTGCACTTAACTGAATAGAGATTCCCCAGAGTCAATGTTACTGAAGGAATCTTGGCACCCCAGTCAAACACAGATTCTGCTTAACCTCATAACGACGGCCGTACGACTTAAAGCGGCGGCAAAACAGGGTACTTAATCTGTTCCGCCGCTTTAAAGCGGCGGCCCGAAAAAACCCTCTAGCGCCCCCCAGCGACCGAAAATCTCGGGGGTTTCAGCTTCCGGGGGTAGCTGAGACCCCCCAGATTATGAATCGGGGTGTTTTTTATGCACCCCGTTAATGCGATCGCCGGTATACACCGTATACCGGCGACAACATGAAAAAAAAATAAATGGCTGGTAAAATTGATTTATTTCTCATCTGACGTGATCAAACATGTCAGATGAGAAATAAATGTTAGCCCTTAGTGCCCCCAAGGCCCCCGGTACCGGAGAAAGCCATCCAACCCCCCCCCCCTCCGGAAAATCCAAGATGGCGCCGACGCGCGCTGAAAACTCCCGCCGCCGCCGGCTCTGCAGTCATTTCCCTCCGATCTGAAATGATCAAACATTTCAGATCGGAGGGAAATGTCCTCCCCCTGATCCCTCCTCCGGTCCACCGGAGCTGTCTGGTCACCGGAGCCCCCTCCGGTTCTCCAGACCTTGCAAGATGGCGCCGACGCGCGCTGAAAACTGCCGCCGCCGGTGCATTCATTTCCCTCCGATCTGAAATGATCAAACATTTCAGATCGGAGGGAAATGTCCCCCCCCCTGACCTCTCCTCCGCTATACCGGAGCTCTTTGGACCCTGGAGCCCCCTCCGGTTCTTCAGAGCCCCCCTCCGGAGCGTGCAAGATGGCGCCGGCGCGCGCTGAAAACTGCTGCCGCCGGCTCTGCATTCATTTCCCTCCGATCTGAAATGATCAAACATTTCAGATCGGAGGGAAATGTCCCCCCCCTGACCTCTCCTCCGGTACACCGGAGCTCTCTGGTCCCCCGGAGCCCCCTCCGGGGGACCAGAGAGAGGGATCTGGAGAACCGGAGTTCTCACCACCGTTCCCAGTCTCTCTCCCACCCGATCTGGGATCCCCCGTTCCCCCAATCCCCTCCCCTGTACCTCAATAAAAAAAATCACCGGTCCCCCGGTCCCCCGCGGCCCCCCTTCTTCTCTTCTCCGGGAAAATGGCGGGCGCATGCGCAGTGTGCTTGCCATAATCTGCCTCCTGCACCCGGCAACAAAAAAAAAAATTCTGATTGGCTGTTTAGATTTGAATACTGTGATAGATCCTATCACAGTAGTCAAAATGCCAATATTTGATAAATATGGCAGCATTTAGGTCTGCCTTTCTCCTCTCTCCCTTGTAGTTTATCTGGGAGAGAAGAGAGAGAGACTACGTGCTGCCATATAGAGAGAAAAAGTTATCAATTCACAAAGATCATCATAATCAATTTCCAATTTTTCTGATCACCCCCCTGTGATCATCCCCCCCTCCGTCATTCCGTCATCCCTCGCTGCGTCATTCCCCTAAATATTTTTTTTTTATAATCTTTATAAAAAAATTTAGGGTTTATATAAAAAAAAAAAAAAAAAAAAAATACTAGTGTTAGGTTTAGGTTTATTTTTTGTTAGCCAGGGATAAAAACAAAAACCATGGCCCGCAGGATGTTTACGGCAGAGCAAGCGTACTCGCTGCTTGCCTCCGGCAGTTCTGGGTCAGAGACCGAATCGGCCTCAGAAAGAGATTTTTCGGATAGCGGTGACGATTCGGCTTCCTCCACGGGGTCCCACACCCCGCCAGTCGCCACTGCTGAAGCGTCAGGGGCAGGACCTAGTTCTGCAGTCCCCCATGCTCTCTGGTACCCCGACCCGTCCTTTACCCCACAAATTCCCCCTTTCATAGGA
This sequence comes from Anomaloglossus baeobatrachus, assembly GCF_048569485.1. Lineage (NCBI taxonomy): Eukaryota > Metazoa > Chordata > Amphibia > Anura > Aromobatidae > Anomaloglossus > Anomaloglossus baeobatrachus. Next base: position 474,577,579 of record NC_134358.1, on the reverse strand, counting down.
GACCCTGGCATAAAAATAATTGTCACCAATTTTGCCCCACTGGATTTTTTCCAAATTTTTGTTAACCAACAAGTACTTGAGCTTATCACCCACCACACCAACTTGTACGCCCGCCAATATATTGCCCAAAAGCCAACATCTGTCCATTCCCGTTCCTGGATCCCCACAAGTGTCCCGGAAATCAAAAAATTTTTAGGCATTACCCTCAACATGGGTATAGTGAAAAAACCCAGTATCCGCTCCTACTGGGCAACCAAATCTGTCCACGCCACCCCTGTATTTGCAGCCATAATGCCCAGAACCCGATATGAGACCCTATTGCGATTCCTCCATTTTAGTGATAATTCCCAAGTCCCCCCAAGAACTGACCCCAATTATGACCGCCTTAATAAATTGAAACCCCTAATATCCCTCCTGAAAGAGTCCTTCCTAACTTCCTACAGCCCAGAGGAGAATGTTTCGGTTGACGAGTCCCTAATGAGCTATAAGGGCCGTCTCTCATTCCGTCAGTTTATCCCCTCCAAAAGAGCCAAGTATGGCATAAAATTATATAAAGTGTGCGAAAGCACCAGCGGGTACACATGTAACTTTATCATTTATGAGGGTAGGGACCGCCAAATAAGCCCACCCAACTGTCCCCAGACAATTGGCGTCCCAGGAAAAATTGTCTGGGAGCTAATGTCCCCATTTCTTGGTAAAGGTTACCATGTGTACACCGACAACTACTACACTAGTATCCCCCTATACCAATCCCTCCATGCTGCAAATACAGGGGCCTGTGGGACAATAAGGAAAAACCGTGTTGGTTTGCCGGCACAGTTAGTGTCCAGACGTGTAGAGAAGGGGGCGTCATTCGCACTGGCAAGTGACAAATTGCTTGCCGTAAAGTGGAATGACCGCAAGGACGTCTACATGCTCACCACCCTGCATGAGGACACCACTGTGTCGGTCAGAGAGAGGGGAGCCACCAGGGACAAACAGAAACCCTTCTGTGTGACCCAATACAACAGGTTTATGGGTGGCGTGGACCTGTCTGACCAGGTGCTCCAACCATACCTGGTAAAGCGGAAAACGAGGGCCTGGTACAAAAAGGTAGCAATCTACCTGATACAGATTGCTACCTACAACAGTTTTGTACTGTTTAAAAAATCACAAGGGGCCCTCACATTTCTGCAGTACCAGGAAAAAATTATTGAGTCCCTCATGTTTGACTCAGCGGCACCAGAGGCAGCCTTCGAGTCAGAGAATGCCCGGAGACTAACGGAACGGCATTTTATGCATCTCGTGCCTCCTACTTCCACTCAAAACCGTCCTAAAAAAAGGTGCCGGGTATGTCGCAAGCAGGGTAGGAGAAGCGACTCAAGATATTATTGTCCCATGTGCCCTTCCCAGCCAGGACTTTGTGTTACCCCCTGCTTCGAGATCTACCACACATCCCACAATTATTAGACGTCATACACTATTCCCAAATTGTGTGGTAGGGTTTTTCTTTTACGTTTATATTTCCTGTGTAGTGAGCCCCTGTGTTACTTGTCAAATAAAATTTACTATTTTCATCAGTAAAACACATTTTACCCCATTTCACAAATAATTCCAGGACTTGATCACTCACATACCGAAGTGTTATGCAGACAAATTCTCGTCATATGCCCACGTCTGCGTACTCCAGAATGTGGACCCCGCAAATGTTCTTGAAACATCTGATCATCTGACAAATAATTCCAAGATTTGATCACTCACAAAGTGTTAGCACCAGTCATCTTAGTCTGACTGCTATTACAACTACGTCTTGGTGATACGGGCATGATAATTTTATTGGAGGATCTGAAGCTGTTCTGTAATTTTACACCTTGGGCTTTACTGCATGGTTCTTGCCGAACCTCCTGCACTGGACAATACTTTTATAACCCTGTAGGGGACTGGTTGTTTTGTGCATATAGCGGTTCCGACCTTGGCAGGTAGGAGCCTGTTATGGTGTACCACGTCGGCTGGCACAATTGTCCCTCATATAGGGATTGATGGTGCTAAACAGACGTTGTACGACCAGTCTCTGAAAAATTAACGTGTCCTTCTAGCCCTCCTGGTGTTCCTTCATCTCTGGAACAAGCACAAGTCTGCCATATAGTTGGCGGTATTTTCCTCCATATTTTGCCCTTCACTCCAAGATAAAATGTACAAAAAAATCCATTTATGTGGGTTTTCAGTTGTTCTAAAAACACATAGGCTCTGCAAATCTAATAATCCAAAATTTGAAAAGTGCACCTTCCCTTCCAAGTCCTGCAGTTTGGCCAAACAGAAGTTTTTGACTACATGTTGGGTATCGCTGCACTCATAAGAAAGTGGGTAACAAACTGAGGGGTCCACTTTTTGATGTTACCTCTTGTAAAAGTGGAAAATCTGGTGCTAAAGCATCACTTTTGTGAAAAAGAAGAACATTTTCAATAGGACAACCTATTGTTATAAAATTCTGTGAAGTACTTGTGGGTTCAAAATGCACACTATACCCCTAGATAAAATCCTTGAGGGGTATAGATTCCAGAATGGGGTCAGTTGTGGGGGGCTCCACTGTTAAGCCACCTCAGGGGGTCTCCAAACGCAACATGGCGTTCGCTAAGGATTCCTGCCAATTTTGCAGTCAAATGGCGCTAGTTTCATTCTGAGCCCTGCTGTGCACCCAGACAGTTGATTTCCACCACATATGATGTATCAGCATACTCAGGAGAAATTGCACAATACATTTTATGCTGATTTTTGTCCTGTTACCCTTGTAAAAAAAAAGCTACCTGGTTGAAATAACAATTTTGTGGTAAAAATGTTTTTTTTTATTTTCACAGCTCAACATTATAAATTTCTGTGAAGCACCTGGGGGTTCAGGGTACTCACCAAACATCTAAATAAATTCCTTGAGGGGTCTAGTTTCCAAAATGGTGTTAGTTGTGAGGGGTTTCTGCTGTTTAGGTACCTTAGGGACCCTACAAATGCAACATGGTGCCCGCAATCTTTTTCAGCCAAATTTGCTTTCCAAAATTCAAATATTGCTCCTTCTGTTCCAAGCCCTCCCATTTGTCCAAACAGAGGTTTCTTACCACATGTGGGGTACCACCGCGCTCATAAGAAGTTAGGTAACAAACGTTGGGGTACAATTTTTGGAATTACCTCTTGAAAAAGTGAGAAAATTAATGCTAAAGCAACTTTTTTGAGAAAAAAATGAAAATTTTCAATATGACAACGTAACGTTATCAAAATCTGTGAAGTACCTGTGGGTCCAAAATGCTCACTATACCCCTAGATAGAAGCCTTGAGGGGTCTAGTTTCCAGAATGGCATCACTTGTGAGGGGTTTCTGCTGTTTAGGTACCTTATCGGACCTGTAAATGCAACATGGTGCCCGCAATCTTTTTCAGCCAAATTTGCTTTCCAAAATTCAAATATTGCTCCTTCTGTTCCAAGCCCTCCCATTTGTCCAAACAGAGGTTTCTTACCACATGTGGGGTACCACCGCGCTCATAAGAAGTTAGGTAACAAACGTTGGGGTACAATTTTTGGAATTACCTCTTGAAAAAGTGAGAAAATTAATGCTAAAGCAACTTTTTTGAGAAAAAAATGAAAATTTTCAATATGACAACGTAACGTTATCAAAATCTGTGAAGTACCTGTGGGTCCAAAATGCTCACTATACCCCTAGATAGAAGCCTTGAGGGGTCTAGTTTCCAGAATGGCATCACTTGTGAGGGGTTTCTGCTGTTTAGGTACCTTATCGGACCTGTAAATGCAACATGGTGCCCGCAATCTATTTCAGCCAAATTTGCTTTCCAAAATTCAAATATTGCTCCTTCTGTTCCGAGCCCTCCCATTTGTCCAAACAGAGGTTTCTGACCACATGTGGGGTATTGGCGCGTTCATAAGAAAGTGGGTAACAAGTTTTGGGGTCCATTTTGTTGTGTTATTTCTTCTAAAAGTGAATAAATTTGGGTTAGAGCAACATTTTTAGGTAAAATTTAATTTTTGCTTTTTTTCATTCCACATTGCTTTTGTTCATGTGAAGCACCTGAAGGGTTAATAAACTTCTTGAATGTGGTTTTGAGTACTTTGGGGGGTGCAGTTTTTAGAATGGTGTCACTTTTGGGTATTTTCTGTCATCTAGGCCTATTGAAGTCACTTCAAATGTGATGTGGTCCCTAAAAAACTGGTTTTGTAAATTTTGATGTAAAAATGAGAAATTGCTGATAAACTTTGAACCCCTCTAACTTCCTAACAAAAAAAAATTTTGTTTCCAAAATTGTGCTGATGTAAAGTAGACATGTGGGAAATGTTATTTATTAACTATTTTGTGTCACAGAAATCTCTGGTTTAACGGTATAAAAATTCAAAAGTTGAAAATTGCTAAATTTTCAAAATTTTTGCCAATATTCAATTTTTTTCATAAATAAACACAAAAAATATTGTCCTAAATTTGGTACTAACATGAAGTCCAATATGTGACGAAAAAACAATCTCAGAATCACCGGGATCCGTTGAAGCGTTCCAGAGTTATAACCTCATGAAGTGACACTGGTCAGAATTGCAAAATTTGGTCTGGTCATTAAGGTGAAAATTAGCTCCGTCACTAAAGGGTTAAAGAGGTATTCCCATCTTCAAGATCCTATTCCAATATGCAGTAAGTGTAATAATAATAATATTAGCTAATGCCTCCACTTAGAAATGTATTATAGTTCTCTTTACTAGAGATGAGTGAACCTTTCAAAGTTCCGTTCACCGATCTTTACCGAGCCTCCCGATGCTTGGTGAACATACCAATCCCATTGAATTCAATGGGAGGCCAAACTTATGTGTTGTAAAATGGTGTAGAGGGGCTGTAAAAGAAAGAAAATAAAGCACAACATACTTACCAAGTCTCCGGCGTGGCTGTAACTGCTCGTATGTTGTAAGTATGTTGTGCTTTAACTCTGTGCTTTAACTCTCTTGCTTCCTTTATTTTACAGTGATTTCCCTAGCCAATCACAGCCATGTCAATACTTGCCATGGCTGTGACGGGGTGGGAGTGGGTTTTCTGCAAACAAACACTTACTGAACATTGCTGACTTTTGAGCGAAAGGCTAGAACGCAAACTGAACAGGTTCGCTCCTCTCTACTCTTTATATAGCCATGTCTCTTACCTCATGTGCAGGGCATTTTAGCTTAGATATGGTTACGTCAACTCATATAGTGACAGTTAGTTGCTCATGATCGTAACCATGGAGATCTAAGCCGCAATGCCCTGCACATGAAAGCGACATAGCTATATCAAGAGACTATACTACAATTCTTATTGACACCTATATACAAAAAGTGCACTAGAGACCATAAATAATATTAAAATATAATTTATTGAAAAATTCATTAAAATTCTTTACCTATATTAAAATAATCGCAAATAGACACAAGGTGGCGCAGCATAATGTGATACAGAGAATAAATAAACCGAAGTATGCAAAACAAGTAAGTTCATATTAATTAGCAGCCAAATGGTATAATTATCATGCACTATGCCCAATAAATAACAAAATTACAAACAACAAAATTATTACACAATCATGCGCACTGAATAATGCATAATATAGATTGTGTAAAGCCACTGAAGTCCTTTGTACACAAGAGTTAAATAGATGATATATATATATAAATTGATTGCTCTGGTACTAAAAATGTTATAAATTTAATCATCAATTTAGCAACCAGAAAAAAATATGTATATAAATAATAAATTATCTTAATTATATTACTGATCAAAAAATATATATATACCTATCCATAAAAATTCACAGCCATGCAACAAGGAGACCAGAATAGATTATTCACAAAGTGCATATATCACAATGGTATTAACATGGGCATAGCCACAAACACCATGGATAAGGAGGGCAATTAATGTTCAAAGAATCATGACATAGAGTCATATAAGGTAAGTTCCTCCAAAATACCATGTAAACATAAAAATAGAAAGTGTACTACCTGTATCCACGTGGAGCCACTACCATTCCCTACTCGCGTTTCGGCGCTGTGCCATCTTCCAGGGAACAACTTCCTGAGTTATTTATATAATATATAGCTTTGCTGTGTATATACTGTGTATTATATATATATATATATATATATATATATATATATATATATATATATTTTATATAGTAAACATATCTACAATTCTTATTGGCGGTATCATTATTATTACACGTACAGTGGAACCGTGGTTTAAGAGTAACTTGGTTTGAGAACGTTTTGCAAGACAAGCAAAGCTTTCTAAAAATGTATAACTTGGTTTAAGAGCAATGCTTTGCAATAAGAGCAAATTCCCACCATGTACACTTCCGGTTCCATCCTTTCACCTCGCTCCGACCCACTGTGGAGGTAACTTTCTGTCCATATGTACTGTTTACTGTATAAAATATACCATTGCACAGTACAGTATATACTATATAGCATTTCCATCAGTTTGCATTTGTGGATACAGTATTGTACTCTTTTGGCTAATCAGTATAGCACATTGCTTTTACTGTTCCTCTCGCACACCAACAATTCTATTGTAAGCTAATGTGCAGTTTAATTTGTTTTACATGTTTTTTTACAGTACAGTATTTTGTATTAGTGTACTGTAATAATTTTATATGAATACAGTACATTATGTATTACTGTAATATGTTTGTATAAATACACTAAATTTTGGGTTGTGGAACGAATTATCTGCGTTTCAACTATTTCCTATGGGAAAATTCGCTTTGATATAAGAGTAACTTGGTTTAAGAGCTCACTCCCAGAACCAATTATGCTCGTAATCCAAGGTTCCACTGTACTACTACATATTGGGATATGATCTTGAAGCTGGGAATACCCCTTTAAATAGAAGCTAAGCTCTTCTGCCCCTCAGTTTGAGCGATTCCATATAGCAGGAGTACTGAATAGTTTTTTTCCACAGCAGAAATGATTTCATACTTTAGTTAACCTTCATGACATATGTAGTAGTTACTTATGAGTTTTTTTGGCATACTATTACATTATGGCCATAAAAGTGATGAAAAAGGGGCCCTAATACCAACTTAACAATATTGTTGATAAATGTACTATACTCTCAAGTGCTGAACGCTGTGGCTATCCACAAAAACAAAGGTAGGGGGCCTTAGATTAGTTCCAGAGAATGGCGCATGAGTGTAGGCTGATGGTGAGGGGCTGAACGCTGCAGACAGCTCACACATGAAGCCTTTTGGTTTTAAAATACTTGCTGTGAAGCATTCCTCCATGCGCTGGCCACACACCTCACACTTGATTGCAAAGCATAATGCCTTGCAGGCCTTGACACTCCATACCTCAGCGCTCTGCAGGATTGGCTGACATTTCTGCTCCACCACCTGGATTTGCTAGGCCTCTAAGTTGCTGCTGGGAATGTGCCCCAGCCAGACCCAACTGCTCTCCTCTATCACCTTTCTGACAGATTAAAACACAACAGAGTCTGTTGGATGACTGACACATTCCTCCCCTGTCTGAGTCTGAAAGGACTTCATTTAGCAACCCCGGGTTGGCGCTTTTGACTGACAGACTGAGGAGGCGAAAAAGTCATTGCGTTCCATTAAACTCAGTGACTGCCGGGGAACAAAACACCTTTACAAAAAGAGGAATGTGAAAAAAAGGCCGGGATAGACAAGGGGACTGGGCTTTTGGGGAAAAAGGAGGATTCTTTTCAGGTTCAAAGGCAGTTTTCTCTTTGCATTCTGTCAATCAATTAGGGCAGCATTCCCAGAGGGAGCACTGGTCAGCTCTCATTGGTGTCATTCATCTGCCAATCTCCGTGACATGAACACCAAAGGGCCTCATGTAGCTCTGCGGAAACTGTCTGTCAGGCAATCAGCAGCTGCTATGACTTCACCTTCTCTGTTTTTATAAGATGTTCATAAGAAAGAAAAACTGGCAGAGCAGTCCCAGAACTTTACTCATATTTACTCCTCTTTCGTTGCTATTTTTTCGTGACTGGGGGCTAAAAAAAACGCAATTTTATATGTGTATTCCAGGATATACTGTACAAATCTGTTTTATCTAAACGCCGCAAGATATCAATTTCTAATGGCTTCACAAAAAGTATTAACCCTCTAAATCGAAAAATAATTGATAAAGTAAGTCAATTGAAAGGATGGCTGGATGCCGTTCTTGAAAAATATAATATTACTGGTTAGGCTAGTTTCACACTTGCGTTGTTTTCCTTCAGTTGCAATCCGCCATTTTGGAAAACAGCAGAATCTGTTAACGGATTCCGCTGCTTCCCATAGACTTTTATGGACGACGGATTGCAAGTGATGGACCTGCGTTGCTTCCGCTGGCCGACGCTGCGTTGCTTCCGCCGGGCGGAATGAACGCAGCATGTAACATTTTTTGAGCAGCGGAATCCTTAGGATTTCACTGCGCATGCTCTCTCTGGCTCCCTGCACATGTAAGCAGGGTACACATCGGGCTACTAAACAAAGCGCTTTGCTTAGTAACCCGATATTTACCCTGGCTACGTGTGCAGGGAGCCAGCGCTAAGCGATGTACGCTGGTAACAAAGGTAAATATCGGGTAACCAAGCAAAGTGCTTTGCTTAGTTACTCGATATTTACCCTGGCTATGTGTGCAGGGAGCTCGACACTTCCCTGCTCGGCTCCGCCCCCTCCCAGACTCCGGATGTACACACAGACACACGCACCTATCCCCAGCCATGCAGTCCCCGCAGCACTGACATCTTCAGCGCCATGGCCATGCTCGGCTCCACCCCCCACACACTCCGCCCCCGCACACATTCTCGGTGGCCGAACGAACAGCTGATCAACTGGCGACCGGCTGCTGTGAGCGATCAGCTGATCACCCGGCGACCGGCTGCTGTGAGTGATCGGCTGATCACCCGGCGACTGGCTGCTGTGAGCGATCAGCTGATCACCCGGCGGCCGGCTGCTGTGAGCGATCGGCTGATTACCCGGTGGCCGGCTGCTGTGAGCAATCGGCTGATCACCCGGTGGCCGGCTGCTGTGAGCAATCGGCTGATCACCCGATGACCGGCTGCTGTGAGCGATCAGCGCTGATCACCCAGCAGCCGGCTGCTGTGAGCGATCGGCTGATCACCCAGTGGCAGGCTGCTGTGAGCGATCGGCTGATTACCCGGCAGCCGGCTGCTGTGAGCGATCGGCTGATCATTCACAATAGTCTGCCGCTGGTAAAACTGTAAAGAAAAAAAAAAGCAGATTCCGTTGTTTTGTACGATCCATTGCATCCGTTGTGCCACTATATGCAACGCATCCGTTGCATCCGTCACACAACGCAATGCAATGGATGCCGCTTATCGTAAGTGTGAAACTAGCCTTATGTGTACTAGATTGGGTGTTGGGTTGTTGATCCAGAGAACTAGTCTGATTGAGTCGGGAAAATTGTTTTTCCCCTAATGTGGCGCTTACTGTCTGCCCCATGGGATTTTTTTGCCTTCCCCTGAAAAAACATGTTAGGATAGGTCATGGGTTGAACTCGATGGATTTAAGTCTACCTCCAACCTTAAACACTATAAAACTATGGAACTCTCAGTTCCATTACACCACGTATTACTGGAACGCAAATCATTACATACAAAACTGGTATACAATTAAAACACAAAAACAATAAAATGCCAAATCTATAAATATAAATATTATTAAGGAAAACCATGAAAGGAATATTCTCTATAGGGTAAATTATCGCCTATATCCATAGGGTAGGGGATAACTAACTGATAGCTGCCACCTTCACTGACAACGCTGCTCTGGATCACAGAATGGTGCTCAGATCCCAATCTTGAGTGGATGCTTGACCTCGTCCTTCACCCCATATAACTGAATATGGTTCCAGAGCCCTTTTCTCAGAATTGCTGAGGTCCCAGCAGATGGACCCAACCCCAGCACCCAGTGAAATGTATACTCACTATATCCAATGCCTTCCTTTTTGTCCTCCATTCTGAGATTGGTGTCCAGTTCCTTCCTTCTCCAATATGGCTACTGCAGAGGTGCATGGGGGGTAACTAGAAAGTCGGAATCATGCACTTGGGCTTCAGAATTTCCAAAGATTTTTATTACAATATCAAAATCTAAATAATTTTACATTCATCATATTTTGGATTATCAAAGTAAACTTTAGAAAACAAAAAGTAAATTGAGATCAAACTTTAACAATACATTTCACAGCTCAGAAATCTGTTCTGAAGAGAGTGTTGAACTAATGAAATATATCACTGGATGTCCAGCATGGACGATATTACTGCATTACTGGACAGCTAGATAATAATATAATAATAATAATTTATTCATTTATATAGCGCTATTAATTCCATAGCACTTTACATACATACAGATCATACAGTATAGATACTTACCGTTAAACGAATAGGTCAATAAACAAGAAACACATTTTCTGAGTTAGTAAAGCCCGCTACACACGCTTCAATATATCTCACAATCCGTCGTTGGGGTCAAGTTGTAAGTGACGCACATCCGGCATCGTTTGTGAGGTATCTGCGTGTGACAGCTACATGCGATCAGGATTGAACGCAAAACCGTTGATCGCAAACACATCGTATCATTCTCTAGAATTGAGCGTTTTGTTGCACGAACCTAGTCAATTGTAACGTGTGACATCCCTCATACGATTTTGTTGTCTGATGCTATGTGCGCAGGTGTGCGCTCTGCACCGCAGCTTAAAAAAGGTCTGCTTCAGAGCGCAGCTGAAAAGCTGCGTTCTGAAGCGCCTCACAATGTCTGTCATGCACTAATCTCTGTCAGTCCGTCACTATCTCTGTCCCTCACTCTCAGTCCATGTCAGTCTATCCCCCTCTCTCATATACTCACCGATCCCCGATCCCTGGCGCTGCACGGCATTCACACTGCTCCGGCGGCTTTTACTGTTTTGAAAAAGCCGGCCGCCCATTAAACAATTTCGTATTCCCTGCTTTCCCCGCCCACCAGCGCCTATGATTGGTTACAGTGAGACACGCCCCCACTCTGAGTGACAGGTGTCACACTGCACCCAATCACAGCAGCCGGTGGGCGTGTCTATACTGTGTAGTGAAATAAATAATTAAATAATTAAAAAAAACGGCGTGCGGTTCCCCCCATTTTTAAAACCAGCCAGATAAAGCCATACGGCTGAAGGCTGGTATTCTCAGGATGGGGAGCTCCACGTTATGGGGAGCCCCCCACCCTAACAATATCAGCCAACAGCCGCCCAGAATTGCCGCATACATTATATGCGACAGTTCTGGGACTGTACCCGGCTCTTCCCGATTTACCCTGGTGCGTTGGCAAATCGGGGTAATAAGGAGTTATTGGCAGCCCATAGCTGCCAATAAGTCCTAGATTAATCATGTCAGGCGTCTATGAGACACCCTCCATGATTAATCTGTAAATTACAGTAAATAAACACACACACCAGAAAAAATCCTTTATTAGAAATAAAACACACACATATACCCTGGTTCACCACTTTAATCAGCCCCAAAAAGCCCTCCTTGTCCGGCGTAATCCAGGATGATCCAGCGTCGCTTCCACCGCAGCTGTATGGAGGTGACCGGAGCCGCAGCAGACACAGCCGCTCCGGTCACCTCCATGCAGCAAATGAACACAGCCGTGCGATCAGCTGCTGTCACTGAGGTTACCCGTGGCCACCGGTGGATGCAGCGTTGGCCGCGGGTAACCTCAGTGACAGCAGCTGATCGCGCGGCTGTGTTCATTTGCTGCGTGGAGGTGACCGGAGCGGCTGTGTCTGCTGCGGCTCCGGTCACCTCCATGCAGCTGCGGTGGAAGCGACGCTGGATCATCCTGGATTACGCCGGACAAGGAGGGCTTTTTGGGGCTGATTAAAGTGGTGAACCAGGGTATATGTGTGTGTTTTTATTTCTAATAAAGGATTTTTTCTGGTGTGTGTGTTTATTTACTGTAACTTACAGATTAATCATGGAGGGTGTCTCATAGACGCCTGACATGATTAATCTAGGACTTATTGGCAGCTATGGGCTGCCAATAACTCCTTATTACCCCGATTTGCCAACGCACCAGGGTAAATCGGGAAGAGCCGGGTACAGTCCCAGAACTGTCGCATATAATGTATGCGGCAATTCTGGGCGGCTGTTGGCTGATATTGTTAGGGTGGGGGGCTCCCCATAACGTGGAGCTCCCCATCCTGAGAATACCAGCCTTCAGCCGTATGGCTTTATCTGGCTGGTTTTAAAAATGGGGGGAACCGCACGCCGTTTTTTTTAATTATTTAATTATTTATTTCACTACACAGTATAGACACGCCCACCGGCTGCTGTGATTGGGTGCAGTGTGACACCTGTCACTCAGAGTGGGGGCGTGTCTCACTGTAACCAATCATAGGCGCTGGTGGGCGGGGAAAGCAGGGAATACGAAATTGTTTAATGGGCGGCCGGCTTTTTCAAAACAGTAAAAGCCGCCGGAGCAGTGAGAAAGCCGTGCAGCGCCGGGGATCGGGGATTGGTGAGTATATGAGAGAGGGCTGCTAACTTCAGTTACTCAGGAGATTAGCGGTCACCGGTGAGTCTTCACTGGTGACCGCTAATCAGGACGCGACACAGACAGAGCCGCAGCATCACAATGAAGTCGGGTGAAGTTCACCCGAGTTCATTCTGACAGTGCGGCTCTGTCTGTGTCTGCTGTCATCTGCCATTCAGCTCTGCTACATGGCTGTCTGTGTCTGCTGTTAGCGGCCATGTAGCAGAGCTGAATGGCAGATGACATAGTAAAAACGCATCCCTACACATTACACACGCTTGGCAAGTCAATAAATAAAAAAAAAAAAGGTGCTCAATGCATACGTCACAGAACACATGATCTAAAGGATCGCACACAAAATTGACCAATTTAACATAGACTACTAACGCTCGTGTGACAGCAAATGAACGACCAACGTGAAATCTCATAGATCCCGTATGCAACCTGGGCGTGTCACATCGCAAATGCGATTGTACAACTAATTGCAACGTGTAAAGTGGGCTTTAGACGACAAATTTATATACATCAAAGGTATAGACATGATTCACAGAGTTTTAACCCCTTGGTTACATTTTGATGTTTTAAAGGGGTTGAAATTGTCTCTTCAGGGAAGGAGACAAGCTCTATCGCCACCTATTGGAAGTAGCAATCCTAAAAGTCAAAAGTGACTCTCCAATGAGCCATTTCATATGACCTAGGATTTATGACAGATCAAAACCTCAATTTGCAGACATGGTGTTTCGGTATGGTTGTCCCTCGTCAGTGCAAAGTATGACATCTGATCTAGTTGAATAAGAAGCTCTACTGGAGTCTCAGGGGAAAACTTTTCTCCTTGCAGAGACTGACAAACCAATCTGGCTGTCAATGGTGAGGAGTCTTATAGCTGCAGTGCTCCTCTGGGTTGTAAATTTTTGTTGGAAACTACAGTACCTACATAACTACATAGTACATGGACTATGCATAGCTGAACTTACTACATGCCTTTCTTCTCATGTTTCTTGCCCCCTTTGCTCCATTCTTCATCACAATGTTGACTGAAGTCCTGCATCACCCAGCACCATCAGTTTGGACCAGGAAACTACATTTCCCAGAATCCCTTGGCTTGTCTTCCCTGCTCCTGAGTCCTCCTTTCCTCTTTTGTGCTATATTAATGTTAAACACATTACATTGGCACCAGTTGACTTCAAGAAACTTTACAAGGCGTCACCCCTCCTCCACTCCTCTAACTCAGTGCCTATTAGGCAGCATTCGCACATTACAGCTGCCGTTCATTTTACAGCATTTTTGTCTTAATCATGGCATAATTACTGTAATGTGTTAAGGAAGCCTTATATAATATGCTAAATGTATATGCTGAGCTCAGCTATTACCACGTCAGTCAATCTGCTCAGCTCCTCTCGCTGTACACCATGCTGCCCAGCTAACAGTTAACAATATGGGAGGAATCCAAAAAATTGATCATCAAAACAAAAGAATTCCTAAAACTTACAAATTTATTGAAAATACTTTAAAACACAATAAGTGAAGATATCATTGAAAAACTCCATTTAAAATGGTAACAGACAGGAAACCAGCAGATATATTGGATTAAAGGTAAGTGTATACGTAATCTACAGGGCCCTATGAATGTCCCTAAGCGATGACCCTACCTTCCCGCGGTTGTCGTCACCCTAAAAAGCGTAAATGGCGCCTCCCCCCTCACTGATGCCTCTCCCTGGGAATCCCTATAGGAATGACTAAATTAGATGCTGCCAGTACCAAAAGTTATCCACAAATCAAAGGTTTGACAGTAAGGGGTTAAATAGCCAAAATTGCCAGGGCAAAAACAACGAGTGTAACCACTGCAAATAGCCAAATAGGGTCACAATAATTACAATGGCTAACAAATCAAGGGTTTGACTATAAGGGGTTAAATAACCAAAATCGCCAGGGCAAACACAATAATGAGTGTAACCACTGCAAATAGCCAAATTGAGTCACAATAATTACAATAGCATAGGTCCATCAAATATTACTATTGTAATTATTGTGACCCTATTTGGCTATTTGCAGTGGTTATACTCATTGGTATATTTGCCCTGGCGATTTTAACCCCTTACTGTCAAACCTTTGATTTATGGATAACTTTTGGTATTGGCAGATTCTAGTTTAGGGATTCCTATAGGTTTTCCCAGGGAAGGCATTGGTGAGGGGGCGCCATTTGCGCTTTTTAGGGTGCCGACTTCCACGGCAATATAGGGTCATCTCTTAGGGACCTTCATAGGGCCCTGTAGATTAGGTATATCATATACACCTACTTTTACTCCCTACTGGTTTCCTGTCTGTTACCATTTTAAATGGAGTTTTTCAATGATATCTTCACTTATTGTGTTTTTCAAGTATTTTCAATAAATTTGTAAGCTTTAGGAATTGTTTTGTTAATGAACACCATGCTGCCCACCCACAGATCAGACACCGGGTTAAACATGACAGGTCCCTTTTTAAGAATCCTAAAGCCTGCTTTACACGTTGCAATTTCGCATACGATCTCGTATGCGATTTGAAACACCCCCATCGTATGTGCGGCACGTTCAATTTGTTGAATGTGACGCACATACGAGTAACCCCCCGTCACACATACTTGCCAGTCTATATGACCTCGATGTGGGCGGTGAATGTCCACTTCCTGGAGTGGGAGGGACGTTCGGCGTCACATCGATGTCACGCGGCAGCCGGCCAATAGAAGCGGAGGGGCGGACCTGAGCGGGATGTAAACATCCCGCCCACCTCCTTCCTTCCGCATTGTGGGCCGGGAGCTGCAGGACGTAGGTAAGATCTGTTCATCGTTCCTGGGGTGTCACGCACTACAATGTGTGCTACCCCTGGTACGATGAACAATCTGACGTTCAATTCTAGAGACAGGTACGATGTGCATGCCATGAACGTTTTACCATTCAATCGCAATCGCACGTACCTGTCACACACTGCAATGTACCTTACGATGCCGGATGTGCGTCACTTACGACCTGACCCCACCGACACATTGTAATATACATTGCAGCGTGTAAAGCGGGCTTTAGACATAGAATAAAAGAATCGACTACAAGTAATATTGTACACCGGGAACAGGAAACAATCCCATCAATAGCTATAGAATAAAGGTAAAAATCATGGCTAATTTGGGGTTTTAATGGGTTCCAATTCCCAATGTTCAGCCCCAGCTAATTGCCGTACTGTGACTATTCACCCAGCAGTAAGTCTAACTCTTGCGGCTGTGAACATGCCTCGAAGTCCTCGAAATATTTTCAAATATATCAACAAACTGTAAATCTCGTCTTATATTTACACAAAACTGACAAGAAACTAAGTCGATGACAAGTCCTCCAGCAATTGGTTTTCTATATGGATGTTTGTCATCACCATTGCTGCAATAACTTACTTTTGTAAACCGTAAATTTCCTAAGGATACGTGCAATGTGCCTTTTTTCCCCGCAGAGTGTAGTGAATAGAGGGTACAGTTTGGCACAAATTCCAGGCTGAGTGAGTGCCAGCTTTAATGTATTTTTTCTCTGTTAATCCTGCCAGTTTCTCTGCTTTCTAAACAGCTCAATGTTTAACAGCCAAGCGGCCTCCGATACAGTAACAGCGTTTGTTGTCTGAATTAGAGCATTATGTTCCAAGCTGGAAGAGTATCAGATAAATGAAAACATTCTCCGCGCAGGAAACAGACTACTTACATTGTTGGTTTGGGGAGGGCGAAGGAGGGGGAAGGGCGAAGGAGTTTCCATCTATATGCACCGCTTTATAAGGATCAGTTACTGAAAAACACGCAGCACAGAAAAGACTTGATGGTTCTATATACAATCTGCGTTACCTTACAGAAAATATTGCTCATTGTGCCCCACATCAAGTACTCGCACACAGCCGGCCATAACATGATGTATAACTGCACTATGAGCTGCATAACAAAGAATAGGAAGAAAACGGGAGATCTGTGTTATGTGCTGGGGTTCAATGAATTTGGTAAAGAATTATTATTATTTATTTTTATTATAGCGCCATTTATTCCATGGCTCTTTACATGTGAAAGGGGTATACGTAAAATCAAGTACAATAATCATAAACAATACAAGGCACAGACAGGTACATGACATAATTTACTTATATAGTGCGAGAGACAGCTTATATTGTAAAAACAAGGCATAAAGTATATGTAAATGCTATATTTCAGACACAATAATGTTTATTAAAGAAACAGTGTAGAAAGATAAATTAGATAGATAGATAGATAGATAGACAGACAGACAGACAGACAGACAGACAGACAGATAGATAGATAGATAGATAGATAGATAGATAGATAGATAGATAGATAGATAGAGATGTGGGTGGGTGGATAGATAGATAGATAGATAGAGGGATAGAAGGATAGATAGATAGATAGATAGATAGATAGATAGATAGATAGATAGATAGATAGATAGATAGATAGATATGGGACAGATAGATAGATAGATATGGGACAGACAGATAGATAGATAGATAGATAGATAGATAGATAGATAGATATGGGACAGACAGATAGATAGATAGATAGATAGATAGATAGATAGATAGATAGATAGATAAAAAGAAAGCTGCAGCATATTTTTGGTTTACAGACCCACACACACAATACATTGCCCCCACAGTACACTCCCCCCAGATGGAATGATGCCCCTACAGTATATTCGCCTGCATATTGCATGATGCCACCTCCCCTCCTCCCCCAATACACACATAGTATGATGCCACCACAGTCCATGAAATTCTGGATTGTCCAGATGGATCTAGGATTGTTGGGACGTATGATGGAGGGTTTACAAAGACATGGTAAAATTATATAAACTGTAGATTATACATTTATTGCATTACTGAATATCCTACTATACTGTTATTTTCTATAAAGTGCAACTAAACATAAATATATTTTTTATATATTACAGCCCATTAAAATGTTGTGGATTGGTAAATTGCTCAAACCATAGACAGAAGGGCTTAGTTCTTGCGTGGCCATACATGACCATTGAGGAAGGATTCTCCAGTCGTGCTGTATGTGTGTTACCCACCAATACCATCTGTAAATAATACACGGACTGCATGTGACTTGGTTTAAAATTGGCCACAGCAGCCTTTATTACCTATTATTTACATACTAACACAAGGGGGCGCCGTCCAACGGGCGACCCCAACAAATAACAATAGGTAACACAGTAACCAATACAGTAAATATACAACCCTGAGTAGGCCCAGTCCAGGAACCACTTCTCACCCCAGTATCCCTGGCCGCAACACACCGACCCAGAGATGAGGTATTAATCACCTACGGATTAATACCCCCCAACTTTGCAGAACCCCGTGCCTGCAACATCCCGGAACCTGGAGCCACCATACCAGGATGGTGTCTCTCTGTCCAGTTACCATTGCCTTCAACCGCCTCTGGACCAGACCTACCCCCCGCTGCTGTGACAAAGAAACAACCCAGACAAAATTCCCCTCGGTATTAAACACAAGGGAGGGTGGGCGGGGATCGTTCCATATCCGGAAGTCAAGAGAGAGGGGGTAATTCAAGGTCCTTTACTTATACCCCTCAACTATCCCACCTCTTCCTCCAGGGAACTCCTCCTACCCACCAATCCCTTTTATTCTGCCTTATAAACAAACCATTCCTGTTTCCATTAACCCCATCACTCCTTCCCTTCCCTCTAGTCATGTCGCCCCTCCACCCTATGGGTTCCATGGCTTTCTTGACCATTGAGGAAGGATTCTCCAGTCATGCTGTATGTGTGTTACCCACCAATACCATCTGTAAATAATACACGGACTGCATGTGACTTGGTTTAAAATTGGCCACAGCAGCCTTTATTACCTATTATTTACATACTAACACAAGGGGGCGCCGTCCAACGGGCGACCCCAACAAATAACCATAGGTAACACAGTAACCAATACAGTAAATATACAACCCTGAGTAGGCCCAGTCCAGGAACCACTTCTCACCCCAGTATCCCTGGCTGCAACACACCGACCCAGAGATGAGGTATTAATCACCTACGGATTAATACCCCCCAACTTTGCAGAACCCCGTCCCTGCAACATCTCGGAACCTGGAGCCACCATACCAAGATGGTGTCTCTCTGTCCAGTTACCATTGCCTTCAACCGCCTCTGGACCAGACCTACCCCCCGCCACAGGACAGGGCACGTGACTCCTTACGTGGCCTGGACCCGTCACACACCAAAAGCTTATACCACACCTCCACGCAATCCCAGCGTCCACAAAACCGCACCAAGAACGTTAAGATGCACCCCCATCGCATCTCCAAAACCACCAGTTCAGCGCCACCAACCTTTGGCGTCGCCCCCCAATAAGGCTCGATTGATACTGCCTACCGCACGAGCCCCACGCCATTCCAACCCGGTCACACTATCAAAACTACCCCACGATTAAGCCCAGGTATGTCTTCCACAATGCAACAAACCAAAAATTTTTTTTTTTTTTTTAAACATTCATAAATAACTTCTCGAGATACCATATCGCTGCCTCCCACTTACTGGACCAGTACCATTGACCCGTCCAGACCCAACTGGCAAAATTCGGGCGAGCCTCAGACCGCCGAGGCCCCGAGAACCAACGAATGCCCAAATATCCAAATGAGGCACACCCTCACCACAAAACCCAGAGGTTATAAACCCACAGATAACACCAACCTGTTACGCCAACCCATTCCACTCCCAAAAGACTCAAACGCCCCATTGGCCTTAACCCGATAACAACTGAGGCCAAACGTAATGCCGAAAAACAAGAGGACTCCCACCTCCCAATACTTCTCACAACCCCTTTTCTGAGACCACCGAGGGGCCTCCGTGGTAGCCCAATCCAGAAGGAATACGACCCGTAGTATTCCGGGCGCCCACCCCCGCCACTTGCAATCAAGTCTGCAGCACTACCACAAAATGGTACCTTAACAAACGTGACACAGTAATGAGCCTGGGCGTCCTCACAACATAATTCCGCACCCGGGACCGCGTATAACAACACCAACCTTCACCACCAGCCTAATCTGATTCGGTGAGCGACGAAGCCGGCGCTCAACCCACTGCACCACCGCGGACACATCCTCCAACATCCAACCTCCGCTCTTAACCGTAGATGGGCTGACCAACCCCACAATCTCAAAGCCCCCCAAAAAGCTAACACAAACCGTTTTGGACAAGAGGAAACAAAACCCGCTCGTGCTCAGATGAACATAGCAACCACAAACCACTCACCAAACGCTGCCACAAAAACAACGGAGACGGACCCTTGTGTCCCGCTCCCTCACACCCTTACGACAAAACCCTTCAAGGCCTGCCGCGCACTAAGATCCTGCGAAAACATCTCTCCACATCTAATCCTCAACAAGACAGCCACAGCCGCCACCCTCTGCTCCATTGCTGACGCCTGCCTAGCAACCTGAAAACCGTTACTCACCACTGCCAACGCCACCACCAAATACTCCACCGGGCCTTCCTCACACATGGCCCCAAACAACGTTATCCGCGCCACCCAAACTTCTGGATATCAGCACCAAATAACCTCAGTCACTGAGCTCCGAGCCGCTCCCCAACACAGCCACACCAGACTCCACAAGCCCTCCGGACACACCGTGCCCACCTCGTCTGCTACCCGGCCTCAACTCCCGAAACCTGCAGAACTGGAAGGAAACAAAGCAGCTGCTATTCCCTTGGCGAACCCCCAGTACTGGGCCACAAGTACGCCACCCTTGGCCCCAGGATTAGCAAACCAACTATTAATCGAATTCTCCACCAACTGATAGTCAGAATGACAGCACACCTTCCTCTCGGAAAAACTGCCAACCTCCACAACTCGACCACTACCACCGATTGGAAGCGCTACCCACAATGCCCAACCAGAAAACAACTGGACCCGCTGCATCCGAGTACCGCAGCTACGTTCCATCAGGTACCACCTTACCCAGCCACAATCCGCGGCCACTAAATCGCCGTAAGAAAAAACCTCCTACACCATCAGATCATCATTGATCTCCTTCGTGACCCCACACAAATGATCCGATGGCTGCACCCTTGGCGCAGCCATCGCCAGCCGTCCAGCAGACACGCGCCCCAGCGGCGTAACTCTGCACCCGTAGTTCGACCGCCCCAGCAAAGACTGCACCGCCTGAAACCGCACCGTCTTAGCTGACCTAACTGCCTCTATCGCAGCCCATAGGACCACACCATTACCCACGAAGCCTACCTCTCTGACCATAACATCAAACTTTATCCCCCACAAACTGTATCACCGGCGTTGGACCCTCAGTCTTCGCCTGCGCCAACAGGCCCAAAAGAGTATCCACCACCATCTGCAATGAAACAATAAACCCAAACGAATCATCAACCCGCCAACCCGATGTAAAGAGAACCAACCTATAATGAATGAGAGGTGTAAGCTTGGACACACCACGCACAAACCACTCCACAAAGAAATAACCGCCTCCAAAGGAACATAAAATGGGACAAAAACCCATTAGCACCCACCGATCAACATAATAATAACTCCCCTCCCCACCGCAGCACCAGAACTGCTAGCTAGCAGGGTGGACCAGTAACAACCTAAATGCCGCCTCCAAATCCGCCTTTGCCATCAATGCTCCACGGCTCACCGCCTTTACCAAATCCCACCCTCTGTCAAACGACACATAATAAACCGCCGCCAATTCTGGAGCCAAGCAGGCATACACCGATGACTCCTCCAGATAAGATACGTTTTGAACAAGCCGAAATATATATATATATATACGGCTCCTTTCCGGCACTACCCCCCAGAGAAACCCAATCATGACAAGGAGGGCCCCGAATGGCCCACCCATCCTGCCCAAAGCCACTTCCTGACCCCTCTTTCCAGTGACAACCACCAGGTGTCCCCAAGCCCAGCGCAAACTTCCAATAAGGAGGCGAAGATCCACCAATACAAATAGAAAGACGCAGAATTACTATGTTCCTTACCACAACCCAACACTTATGCTTAAGACAACCGTCCGCGCCAAATCTGCACCACCCATCATTCTATTCCCCCCAAAAAACCCTCATCGTCCGTGTCGCCGGGGTTCCAAGCCCCGAACAGCCAACTGCCCCCCAAAAGGGGCTGACTAGGATCCACCATCCACTGCAGTCCTAAGGATGTGCCCGTATGATTCTACCACATACTGGCACGCAACACCTTCTGTGTCGCCCTGGGCAAGCCAGGGGACACAGGTCATCACACCACCACACCCTACATCCCAGTTAGGAACACCAAAGTTGAAAATGAAAAATGATTGATCCAAGAAGAAGTTACCTGATTGTCTGTAGTGATTGAACCGGCTGGAGCCAGCACCGTTGTCCCCGTGGGGACCGTTTAAAAGTTGTTTAGCATGGGAACTATCCATGGACAAGCCCGTGAACTTGCAGGGCACCACAAACGTTAAGTGGCTTGTAAATATGTTGTTTACCGTTACCGTTTTCCGCATGCCGCCTCCGGAGAGGCAAGTTGGAGGGAGGGCCCTCAGCAGAGCAGGCTAGGGCCCAGCCACCAAAGGAACTGGTGGCTACCCTCTGGAGGGAAGGACAGATCCCGCTTGGGTACCGTGTGCTGGACTGTGGGTCAAGGGGTGCTGCCTGGGTTTTAGGGGCAGCATCAGGACCAGGTTGCTTGGGTGGGAGAGAGCGGAAACCGTAACCGTAAACCGTTTGTAACATTAAAAGAAATGTGCCTCCTGTCTTGGGAAGAGTTATGATTAGAAATGTAAATATGTTAATTCCAAATGTTATCTTTTTCAGAAAAATAAAACCGGTGTAGGACGGCAGCCCGCGGACGGTCTGCATTTTGCTAAGGGGGAATGTGACGCCCTGGGCAAGTCAGGGGTCACAGGTCACAACACCACCACACCCCAGGTAGGCACATCACAGCTAAACTACAAATCCTTGTTGCCTTCCTCCAGAGGCTGATGATTCACACCAGGGGGTGGGCCAGGCGGTTGGCTCCGCCCACCGAGGAGTTCACAGCTCTGGAGGCGGGAGAAACCAGGCAGATTAGCCCAGGCAGGGCTCGAGTGAAGTTCAGTTTAGGAGGAGGAAGTGAAAGGAGTAAACAAGTAGTGAAAGTAGAAAGAAGTAAAGTGGTAAAGGAGGAAAGCAAGAGTGGTGACAGAAAGAAAGCCTGAAGTAGTCCAGCTGTGTGCAGGACAGGTCAGCAAGGTCAGCAATGGCGGTTACTGTCTGGAGGGGGACCGTTTGGAAGTTCCTGGAAGGACCGCGGACGGGTAGTGGCCCGGCGGTCTGGAGCAGTGTACTGAAGGACAGTCAGCACCAGGGCAGGGGCCTCTCGGACCCTGGCAAGGCTAGGAGTCGCCATAATTTGCCAAATCCGTCAGTGAAGGGGACGTAGATCCCCCAACAACCAAGTCCCGATTGAAGGCAACAGCCCAACCAGAGTAGGAGAGACACCGCCACCGCCAAGGCACCAGTCTCTCAGGGCCAGCGCCTGCGGGCAAAGAGTAGAGCTCCTCCGGTCCAGCTTGAAGCCGGGGAGCGGGTTACCGGTGGGAATCCATCGCTACCAACACAGAAACAAAGGTGCAAGGAAAAGGGACATCACCGTCACCTACTGGGAGAGCAAGTGCAGCCGTCCGTGGGAACCGTCTTTCCAGCCGTGTGGTTTACCGTAAAACTGTGTCAACGTCTCAGGCTGAGTGAGTACCACAGTGCCGCAAGGCACAGCGCTGCCCCCGCGTCCCTGCTCCCACCGGGCCCTGCACCTCCCTCACCATCACCGGGCCCCGGGATCACCAACCCCTACCCACGGAGGGGCAACACAACACCTGGCTGCTCCGCATCACCATCCCCGGGATCCCCATATTGAGCAGCGGTGGTGAAATCACCACAACCGTGGGTGGCATCACGGACAATAAACTATTCCCACACCCAACAACCCCCTTTCACTCACGGGCGAGGAGTGCCGCTCGAGAACCCCCGGGATCCGGCCCACAGCTCGAGCCACCACTGAGCAGCAGCCGCCGGACCCGAGCAGAAGGGGTGTGCGTAGTGTGCTGACACCCTCCTCCCCGCCCGCGACACTTCCCTTGCTGAAATTACTCGGCGTACTGAAGCCAGACTAAACCGCCATATGACCTAACACGCCACCCCAAATGGATCCATATAACCAAACCATGCCGAACCAATTACCCAATTCCTTCCCCCGATACCCTTGCCAAAAAACGCAAATGCCCGCAGCCACGTTGCAAATGTACGAGGGGTGAGCCTCCACCGGCGCTCCCCTCCCTCTACTTATCCTTCCTGGAATCACTTGGCTTAACCTAATCCAGGTGAAACTGTTCCAGGGGGAGCAGCGAAATTATTTCTACACTTTCCCCATTCAAATCTTATCCCTCACATCCTCCAGCAGGTGAGCCCCCCCAGCGGGCCTTCGAAGCACCCCTACCTCTCACATTTGGCCACTGTCATCCAGACGCACCACCTCATCCCCCTCTTCTTTCCTCATCACTCACTCTGTCACAGCCCTTGCCGCCTCTGCCCGAAAATGCTCCCCTGCCGCCTCATGCGCCCTCACTCTGCCTGCCGCACCTGCGCCTACTAACCACCGATCCCGTCCATGCCGCCGGCGGTGCATGCGCACTCTCCACAACCGTATACACCACTGCAGTAAACCCCCATACCTGGTCAAAACACAAACCCACTCGGCGCTGCCGTGTCCGCAGCCGCCCCCCCCACCAACTGCGCCCCAACCCTGCCGAATCCACGGCCGTCTCATCCGACCGCGACCCGGCGTATCCTGGAATAAAAGTCACGCCATCCGGACATCTGATTCTTCCGTCGCTGCTTCCTCCTCCTCCTCGCTGGAGCCGACCGCCTCTGGCTCATGTAACGCAGACGCCGCCGAAGCGCTGCCACCACCACGGCCGTCCTCCTGGTACGCCGCGTGGGCACCATCCTCCAAGCTCCATCTTCTGTCCCGCGGCGACAACCCCGGAAACCGTCCCGTCCCACGGGCTGCCACCGCGGGCCTCATCTTCTGGCCCGACCCCCCCCCCCCCCGCTGCCTGCAAGGACGGGGGGTACCTGTGGCCCGACCCGCTGCCAGCAGACTCCCATCCAGAGCCGCCAGCCTCCTGCCCTCCTGGGCCCAGAAGGCATCCGTCCGCCGGGCCCTTCCCCCCCTGGGGGAGACCGCCGCTGCCGGGAGCTGCACGCCTGCTCTGGGTGACCAGGCAGGGACCGCAGGGCCCCCGCCATCATCCCCACGTACCGACGCCTCCCGGGCATCCGTCGCACCAGGCTCGCCTGCCCTGGTGCCGGACCCCCTGCTGGCTGCAGCCCCCCGGGCCCCCCCCCTCCACCCACGGGGGGGGTAACGCTGGCCTCCGTCCTCGCCGGGCGCTCTCCTGGCCAGGAGCCGCCGCATCCAGCCCTCCTGGGCCCATGAAAGCCTCTGTCCGCTGGGCCCTCCCCCTCCTGGGGGAGACCGCCGCGGCCGGGAGCTGCACCCTGATCTGGGTGACCAAGCAGAAACTGCAGGGCCCCTGCCGTCACCCCACTCACCGACGCCTCCTGGGCACCCGTCGACCCAGGCCCGCCTGCCCTGGTGCTGGACCCACCACTGGCTGCAGCTCCGCGGCCCCCCCCCGCCGTCCGCGAGGGGTAAAGCTGGCCTCTGTCACAGCCGGGCACTCTCCCCGTCCGGGAGCCGCCGCATCCAGCAATCCAGGCCGCGGCTCGGACCGGAAGTAGGCCGCAGACTAGCCACGCCCCCCTCCCAGCTGCCGCGGCCCGGACGGAGATTCCTCCCGCGGCCGGAGCAGCAGCTGAGTACTGCCCTGCCCACGTCACTACCGCGGAGGGTCCCCGAAGGGGCTCTCGCATCTCCTCCTCGCTCCCCCCGCACACGGCAAGTACCTGAGAGATGAGGGAGGGGGGACGCCGCTCGCAGCTGACAGGGGAGCGAGGGGAAAGTGCCAACGGGTTAACCCCCAGCAGCCAAGACGTGGGACCGCGCTGCCAGGGGCCCGTGCACTGCCATGATGAATCCGCTGGTCCCGGATAGCAGCCATCCTGTCGCACGTCCGGATCGTTCCATATCCGGAAGTCAAGAGAGAGGGGGTAAGTCAAGGTCCTTTACTTACACCCCTCAACTATCCCACCTCTTCCTCCAGGGAACTCCTCCTACCCACCAATCCCTTTTATTCTGCCTTATAAACAAACCATTCCTGTTTCCATTAACCCCATCACTCCTTCCCTTCCCTCTAGTCATGTCGCCCCTCCACCCTATGGGTTCCATGGCTTTTTCATAGGGGTGTACTAGCCCAATGGAAAGTCTACATGTGCTTGTGTCCATACACGGGATGTTTAGATATTAAATATATGTTTATGTGACCATCTTTTGTCTCATGGAAAATTATTGGTATATCACTATGTACTTTTGAATACTTGCTCTTTTTGCTATCCAAACATATCCTTCATGTAGCCTTTATATCACCTACAGTCAATAAATAAAGTGTGAATGGATAACATTAATAGTTTCCTACAATTTTTAGGTCACAGGTTTGCTGTATCTAGAAGTAACAAAACCAGTTTTACTTATCCCCTGCTGCTCCAGCACCACCCTGTTCTACAGGACATGACCACTGCAGCTGTGTCGCCCTGGGCAAGCCAGAAGACACGGGTCACAACACCACCACACCCCACACTCCAGGTAGGCACATCACAGCTAACCACAAATCCTTGTTGCCTTCCTCCAGGAGTCTGATGATGCACACCAGGGGGTGGGCCAGGCGGTTGGCTCCGCCCACCAAGGAGCTCACAGCTCTGGAGGCAGGAAGAAACCAGGCAGATGAGTCCAGGAGGAGGAAGTGGAAGGAGTAACAGCAGATTAGCCCAGGCAGGGCTTGAGTGCAGATAGCTCAGGGACGAGCTTGAGTAACAACAGAGTTCTGTCAGGGAGGAGGAAGTGGAAGGAGTGAAGTCGAGCCCAGGCAGGGCAAGAGTAAAGAGGAGAGTTCAGTTTAGGAGTTAAGTGAAAGTGAAAGTAGTAAAGGAGGAAAGCAAGAAAAGGGACAGAAGAAGAAGGACAGCCTGAAGGGTCCAGCTTTGTGAGGGCCAGAACAGCAAGGTCAGAAACGGCGGTGACTGTCTGGAGGGGGACCGTTTGGAAGTTCCTGGAAGGACCCCGTTGGCTGTGTGCCCGGTGGTCTGGAGCAGTGTTCCGAAGGACAGTCAGCATCAGGGCAGGGGCCTCTCGGACCCCGGCAAGGCTAGGAGTCGCCAGATTTGCCAAATCCGTCAGTGACGGGGACGCAGATCCCCCAACAACCAAGTCCCGATTGAAGGCAACAGCCCAACCCATATTGGAGAGACACCGCCACCGCCACGGCACAAGTTTCTCAGGGCCAGCGCCTGCGGGCAAAGTGTAGAGCTCCTCCGGCCCAGATTGCAGCCGGGGAGCGGGTAACCGGAGGGAATCCACCGCTACCATCAGTCAACACAGGTGCAAGGAAGAGGGACATCACCGTCAACTATCGGGAGCGCAGGTGCAGCCGTCTGTGGGACCGTCCTACCAGCCGTTGGTTTACCGTACAAACTGTGTCCGTGTGTCAGGCTGAGTGAGTACCATAGTGCCGCAAGGCACAGCGCTGCCCCCGCGTCCCTGCGCCCTCCAGGCCCTACACTTTACATCTCATCACCGGGCCCCGGGATCACCAACCCCTACCCACGGAGGGGCAACACAACACCTGGCTGCTCCGCATCACCATCCCCGGGACCACCACACTGAGCAGCGGTGGTGCAATCACCACAACCGTGGGTGGCGTCACGAACTATAACAATTCCCACACCCAACAAACACCCCCTTTCACTCACGGGCGAGGAGTGTCGCTCGAGAAACCCCGGGATCCGGCCCACAGCTCGAGCCACCAGGAGCAGCTGCCGGACCCGAGCAGAAGGGGTGAGCGCGGTGTGCTGACACCCTCCTCCCCGCCCGCGACAACTTGGCGTCACGAACAGGATCCTACCGCTCTGCCGTCAGGTAGAGGTGCGCCTTGTTACCGCCGGAGACATCCGGCAGAAAAATTTCAGAAGCCGCCATCTTTGGTGCGAAAAGTTCCCGCTCGAGCGTCTTCTCGAGCAGTAGAGGCGCGAAGGCCAAAACCCCGCCCCGAGAGAGGAGGGGCCGGAAAGAGCTAAGGGGGACGCGATGGCGGCTGGACGCATGTAGCTGCGGCTATAAAAGCAGGGACGCCAGGACTCTGCAAAGATACCCAGTTCCTGGAAGGCACGAGTGCCAAGATGTACCACCCAGCTCCCAATGAAGAAGCCCCTGCGCCCGGCACGGCGACGTGGTTGAGGGACCGGACCGTCCCGCTGAGTCTGCAGGCCCAGATGCAACTCCTCCTGGAGGAGTGGGAGACCGACATGGCGGACGTGGTGGCTGCTATGTGGAGACGCGAGGCGGAAGAGGATTTGGAGGAGCGGGTAAGCGACCCACGCCCCTGTATTCCTGAAGGATCGGCCGTTGGAGCGGAGGGGCCCGGCCGGCTTCCGCTCACCCTGCCTCTCTCCCCGCTACCCGTGATAGTTGCTGCCGCCCCGCCATTAGGCCCGCTACCTGCCCAATCGGTAGCGATACCCTGCCCAGCCGCTCCGGCGGATCAGCCGGCTGCAGACGTCCAGGACGGCCCTGAAGTGCCCCAAGGGGAACCGCTAGAACCGCGGCCCCTTAGCAGCGTGGTGCCAGACGTCCCAATAGAGACTGTGCCAGACCCTGAGCCCGGGACCGTGGCCTGGATGAAGGCCCGGGTGATACAATTCCACCAGCGTCAGCAGGATCAGATCTTCCGGATGCTGGAGCAGTGGACCAACGAGGTGGAGGAGCTGATTACAACTGCCCCGAGGTACGGAGGGGAAATGGATGTAGCAGAACCGACTGGTGACCCACGTCCCTATGTCCTACCTGGACCGGCCGCTGCGGCTGAGGGGCCCGGCCTAGTTTCGGCTTATACATCATCCTTACCGTTATTTATGGAGCGCCTCCGTGTAAGCTCGCCTAATCTGCTGCCCCGTGCTACCGTAGAAGGGTCTGAGGTGTTGGATACTGGAGGCCAGGAGGCTGCGGCAGCTGGCGGCAACCCGCCTGACGCAGGACTAAGAGATGACGACTCCTGTCCCAGCTCCAGGTCCGCTGTTGCGGCTGAAGGAGCAATTGAGCGCTCCCGCTATGTGGGGGACCCTGTGGTTTATCATACCCCGCGTACCGGTGGAAATGGGTACCGGGTACCCCTGTCACAGCAGGCATGTCAGTGCCTGTTTGGTGTGCTGGTGGCAGAGGATAGGTTCGCCTTAGCAGAGGAGCCGGAGTAGGGCAGCGGATGCCCGTGACACCGTCCCCGTTGGGACCATCACTGAAGTTGCTGTTTGTTTGAAAAAGTTTAAAAAGTTTGAAATGATAAGGAAAATGAAAATGATACCGAGTACTTCACCTGATTTGTGTGTTGATTTGCAACCGGCAGGAGCCGGCACCGTTGTCCCCGTGGGGACCGTTTAAGTTTATTGGCATGGGAACTATCCATGGACAAGCCCGTGAACTTGCAGGGCACCACAAACGTTAAGTGGCTTGTAAATATGTTGGGTACCGTTACCGTTTCCGCAATACCGCCTCCGGAGAGGCAGGTTGGAGGGAGGGCCCTGAGCAGAGCAGGCCAGGGCCCAGCCACCAAAGGAACCGGTGGCTACCCTCTGGAGGGGAAGGACAGATCCCGCTCGGGTAACTTGTGCTGGACTGTGGGTCAAGGGGTGCTGCCTGGGTTTTAGGGGCAGCATCAGGGCCAGGTTGCTTGGGTGGGAGAGAGCGGAAACCGTGACCGTATACCGTTGCAACGTTTAAGTAAATGTGCCTCCCGTCTTGGGAAGAGTTTTGATTAAAAATGTTATTTATGTTTTGCTTAACCTGTTATCCCCTTTTTACAGAAAAATAAAACCGGTGTAGGACGGCAGCCCGCGGACGGTCTGCATTTTGCTAAGGGGGAATGTGTCGCCCTGGGCAAGCCAGGGGACACGGGTCACAACACCACCACACCCCACACTCCAGGTAGGCACATCACAGCTAACCACAAATCCTTGTTGTCTTCCTCCAGGAGTCTGATGATGCACACCAGGGGGTGGGCCAGGCGGTTGGCTCCGCCCACCAAGGAGCTCACAGCTCTGGAGGCAGGAAGAAACCAGGCAGATGAGTCCAGGAGGAGGAAGTGGAAGGAGTAACAGCAGATTAGCCCAGGCAGGGCTTGAGTGCAGATAGCTCAGGGACGAGCTTGAGTAACAACAGAGTTCTGTCAGGGAGGAGGAAGTGGAAGGAGTGAAGTCGAGCCCAGGCAGGGCAAGAGTAAAGAGGAGAGTTCAGTTTAGGAGTTAAGTGAAAGTGAAAGTAGTAAAGGAGGAAAGCAAGAAAAGTGACAGAAGAAGAAGGACAGCCTGAAGGGTCCAGCTTTGTGAGGGCCAGAACAGCAAGGTCAGCAACGGCAGTGACTGTCTGGAGGGGGACCGTTTGGAAGTTCCTGGAAGGACCCCGTTGGCTGTGTGCCCGGTGGTCTGGAGCAGTGTTCCGAAGGACAGTCAGCATCAGGGCAGGGGCCTCTCGGACCCCGGCAAGGCTAGGAGTCGCCAGATTTGCCAAATCCGTCAGTGACGGGGATGCAGATCCCCCAACAACCAAGTCCCGATTGAAGGCAACAGCCCAACCCATATTGGAGAGACACCGCCACCGCCACGGCACAAGTTTCTCAGGGCCAGCGCCTGCGGGCAAAGTGTAGAGCTCCTCCGGCCCAGATTGCAGCCGGGGAGCGGGTAACCGGAGGGAATCCACCGCTACCATCAGTCAACACAGGTGCAAGGAAGAGGGACATCACCGTCACCTACCGGGAGTGTAGGTGCAGCCGTCTGTGGGACCGTCCTACCAGCCGTTGGTTTACCGTACAAACTGTGTCCGTGTGTCAGGCTGAGTGAGTACCATAGTGCCGCAAGGCACAGCGCTGCCCCCGCGTCCCTGCGCCCTCCAGGCCCTACACTTTACATCTCATCACCGGGCCCCGGGATCACCAACCCCTACCCACGGAGGGGCAACACAACACCTGGCTGCTCCGCATCACCATCCCCGGGACCCCCACACTGAGCAGCGGTGGTGCAATCACCACAACCGTGGGTGGCGTCACGAACTATAACAATTCCCACACCCAACAAACACCCCCTTTCACTCACGGGCGAGGAGTGTCGCTCGAGAAACCCCGGGATCCGGCCCACAGCTCGAGCCACCAGGAGCAGCTGCCGGACCCGAGCAGAAGGGGTGAGCGCGGTGTGCTGACACCCTCCTCCCCGCCCGCGACACAGCCAATCACTGACCCCAACAGTCTTATGCTGTCTACATCGGCATCACCGCTGGACCCAGTTATCAGCTGCAGCGGTCACATGCTGCAGTTGTGATGTCATCGTTGAATTCATGTCTACAAAGACCAGGAAATTGCTGGGATTTTTTGGGGTTTTTTAGGCAGAACAATAAATAAAACTGGAAAAATCCTTTTAGGTTAGTTTTTGTAAAATATACATGTGTAATACTTGCATGAATTTTAAATCGAAGAAGTCCATAACTTCAGCATTGTCTTTCAGAGAGATAATTTCACTTAGTATAATAACTCTGTACAGTATCCAATTAATTTTTTGCAAAATTTCCATGGATCAAACGAAAAATAAAAACCCTCTTTCTCCCTTGATATGAAATCAGAGCCATGCGGTGATACATGATGGCCCTGTACACTTCTATGTATTACGGTTCTGCACAGCTTGGAGATTGTATGGAGCTTAAATTGTCACAAAAGTAAAATAGATTCATTCTATTAGAAACTTTTCTAATATTCCTTTGTTCTGCAGTTGCTTATTGTGTAGCAAATGGCGGACAATGGTTTGTGAAATCCTTTGTCATCCAATTTTTAGCCCTTGCCATTCTGTATCTGCATATTGTTTTGTTTCGTTTTCATTTGTGTTTCTGCATGTTAAAATACCGAGCGGTCACTGTTGTTCCTTCCAATGCTGCCCACTCACTTCTCTTGCTGGAAAAAGTGAGTGGGAGTACGGGACAGATGGTTCCTGGGTACAGTCAGAGGTCACATCAATCAGGTTCCACTCTAATTTTGCACATGGGATGTGCAATTAAGAATAATCCATGTTCTCCGCTGTTGTAATAGTCCTTGGAAGAAAAATCTGTAGCCTCAGTATTGATTATGGCTTTAACACATGTGCTCCTATAAACTAACCAAAATACATATTGAACACTACTGTATTATCCTCTTATTAGGAGAAGAAATATGTTGAACTGTATACAATTCCAAACAAATTTGCATTAGTTTTATAATAATCGGCCTGTCTCTTAATATAAAATAAAACAAGCAATATGAAAAATGGCACACTTGTCAGCATGCCCATACATTTACCTTGCATTTGTGTGCCACATGCAGTTATACCATAAATTATCTCAACTTTTTTGTGCATTTTTTGGCCACACAATTTTCTAAGTTTGTGCCCAAATGAGGAGTGAGATAAATGTGTCAATACTGTGTACTGTATGTTGAGCTTGAGGTTGTCCACTACTTTTACATTCATGGCCTATTCTTAGGATACTGTAGGTCATCAATGTCAGAACAGCCCGCCGAGCAGCTGTTCTTTGTTTCGGCAGCGACAATAGGCAGCCATAAATGCCCAGTTCTGGAACTGCCCCGTTATTTATTTATATTTATTTAGCACATTGCCAAGCAAATTTGATGAAGTCACTTATTCATTGTGTAATTTTACCTTTCTTTGTTCATTTCTTCAAACAGTTCAGTCTCCAGCCAATCTAAGGCTGGGGTCACACGTAGCGACGCACCGACGATCCCACAAGTGATTCGACGTGGCAGGGATCGTTGGTGCATCGCTACATGTTTGCTGGTGAGCTGTCAATCAGGCAGATCTCCACAGCAATCAGAGATCAGCCACCAGCGGCCAGTGTAACGACGCTGTGCTTCGTAACCATGGTACACATCGGGTTACTAAGCAAAGCACTTTGCTTAGTTACCCGATGTGTACCTTGGCTACATGTGCAGGGATCAGGCAGCCAGTTTCTAGCAGCTGCAGACGCTGGTAACCAAGGTAAATATCGGGTAACCAAGCAAAGCCTTTGCTTGGTTACCCGATGTGTACCTTGGTTACCAGCGTCCGAATAAGCCAGCTCCCTGCTCCCTGCACATTCAGATCGTTGCTCTCTCGCTGTCAAACACAGCGATGTGTGCTTCACAGCAGGACAGCAACGAGTAAAAAATGAACCAAAGCAGTGTGTATCGAGCAGCGATTTCACAGCAGGGGCCAGATCGCTGCTCAGTGTCACAGTGTCACAGCGAGATCGCTGATGAGGTCACTGGTACGTCACAAAACCTGTGACTCAGCAGCGATCTCGCTAGCGATCTCGCTATGTGAGAAGTACCCCTTACTCGTCGCTGGGCCTTGGTGCTTCTCCTGAGACGCCGCAGTGGTATCTCCCAGGTGCCAATAAATTGGCTGGGGATGGGGATGATGGGAGTAGTGGTTGTTCGTGACGCCACCTGTGGTGTGCGGCCAATATGAGCTGCCGCTGCGGGACTTCTCTGCTGGGGTGAATGACTACGCAGCTCGGATGGTTCAGCTCTCCACAGGCAGAGCTGTGCCC
This sequence comes from Anomaloglossus baeobatrachus, assembly GCF_048569485.1. Taxonomy (NCBI): domain Eukaryota; kingdom Metazoa; phylum Chordata; class Amphibia; order Anura; family Aromobatidae; genus Anomaloglossus; species Anomaloglossus baeobatrachus. The sequence goes on along the minus strand of NC_134358.1, from coordinate 474,544,263 downwards.
CAGGGAGGATGATGGTGGTGGTAGTCTTTCAGATGCCGATAGCGCTGGTTTGGGCACCAGCAATAACGAATTAACACAAGAGGTGCAGTTCAAGGTCTCTTTACTCACTGCTCACACCTGCAGCCATGGGAAAGTGCCGATCCCCACTGTCATGGGCTCCAGCCGATCCCAGATATTTCGGAGATCCCTTCGGTTAGTCTCCTTTCTGTGGTCTCCCTCCACCCCAGCTCATGGGCTGTGGAATCGGTCACGGGTGTCTGCTACACTCCCCGCAAATCCTGGGATTCCCCTTCTTTTCCTAAGAACCCAGGTTGAGCCTCCAGCTCCAGACCACAGGCCCCAAACTGTTCGTTGTTTTCTGCTCCTCCCAAGTGTGACTTCCCACGGAGACTGTCTGGTGCTGACTCCTCATGTGTGTCGGATGGCTCCTAACTTCCCCTTGTGGAAGCCCCGCCTCTCAGGTTCCTGACTAGTGGGTATGAGGTTTCATACCTCGTGATGGCTACCCCAGTTCCTACCCTAGCCCGGTCCCAGTGACAGAACCCCCATGTTATGTGTTGGTTGTGGTTGTTACCAGCGATGACCTCCTCCATATCCAAAATGAATACTGCACCCTACGTGAGGTGCAGTACCCTGTGGCGACTGAAGCCTCAGGGATGCCACAGAGGCACTCCAGAACTGAGCATTTCCAGGTACCTGCTGCTACCACCGGCACCAAGAACAGCTGATCAGTGGGGGTGCTGGGTGTTGGACTCTTGCCAATCAGACATTGATGACTTATCCTAAGGATAGGTGAGATGCCCTGGCCAGCCAGGTAGTCACAGAAAGAGTTAAACCTCCTTGGTACCACCTGATCCCACACTGGTACAGTGAGGCAGCCGCACCCTCCCCCCAGTGTAACTAAAGGAGCAGGAGGGGAGGAGTTGAGTCTGTCAGTGGAAGGAGGGAGAGGAGTGCAGACAGGGGTTGTGGCTCCTGTGCTGCAGGGGAAGTGAATCAAAGCAAAAGCAGAAGTCTTGGAGCTGAAGTGGAGAGTAGGCTCAGGGAAACCTGTAGTGGACCAGGGCAGGGTAGTGGCCCGACGGTAGTGTGCACAGGACCCCGGACTTGTGCAAAGAGAGGACTTCCCCCGTCCGAAACAGAGAAGGTGACTCTTAGCTGGAGTGCAGGAGAGAGAGAGGGCCCTGCTTCTTGTACCAGGTGTGGAATCCGAACACCCCCATACAAAAGGCCTACGGACACCGTCAATTTCTGGTTAAGTACTGGACTCAGTGTTTCCTGACCCTCCACATCAATACAGCCTCATCCAACACCAGGACATCCGAGCTGTGAGTGTACTATTCCCTGCAATCCCTGCCACCACCACAACTCCCACTGGGCCCCGGGGCAACCATCCCTACCCACGGAGGGGTTAACATCCAGCTGCCATTACATCTCCCCCAGGTGCCCCATAACAGCAGCGGTGGTGTCCTACCTCACCACACACCGTGGGTGGCGGCACAAACTTAATACGGCCTAGCCCGTACATGTACGTCCCCCTTTTATTCGACGTGTCCGCGACACCCCCGGGTCCGGAGACCCTCAAGCCACCCCCCAGAAGTTCCAGGCCCGAGCAGCGCCAGCTGCTGGCACGGGGGCGACACATAGGCCATCAATGTAAAAGTGGTGGCCAACCTCTTTAAATAAAGAGTGCACATCTAGTAAGGCAAGTTATAGTAGAGACTTTGGTTTTACACAAATGGGTGCAAGCAATTGGAAATGTCCTTGGTCTGTATTCACATCAAATTGGTGATTATGTAATTCAGTGGAAACCTAGGGGTGAACATTACTTCATTTAATAAGTAATTTAAATGGTGATAAAGAGGTTGCCCTGTTTCACCTTTTCTTCTTCCACATATTTAGAGACTGATATAATAACAAATTAAGTTTTTACTCATCCTCCTGTGTCCATTGTTGCCTCTTTGCCTCTGCTCCAGTGTTCGTTGATTGGCTGCAGTGGTGAGATCACGTCTACAGTGTTGCAGCCAATCACTGGGATGAGTGGATCATGAATCAGTGAGCTCATTGTCACAATCTTTCCTCTGTTGCAGAGTTTTGTGACAGGGTCTGGGTCAGAATCTTACTTTATCTTGTGAAAATCTGCTGATTAAATGGATTCCCTTTCTTTTGGGGAGGAGAGGGTTACTGTCAGTTTACCTTCAAGCAGCTCCTGATCCCTGGACAGGTGTTTCCTGTTGGGTCCATGCACAGGTTCTATATATACCCTCTACTTCCACCAGAGAGTGCCGGTTCATGCATTTGGAATCTTGACCAGAAGGAGAAAAGAGCTGGATTAACCCTCCCTCTGAGACTCACTTTGTGGGCTGCAGCATTGGTGGTTGCTGCAGCATTTCTAGGTGTGCTGGCTGTACGGTATGGATATTACCCAGTAGTCCGTTGTCCGTCACCCCTTTTATGTTGTTTCCTCTTGTGCACTGCTAGTGGTTCCTTTCTGTGTAGTTGCCGTGTGTACGAGTTGTCGTTGTTACCCCTGTTTTGTCTTTATTTGTCGGTGGGGTTGTAGACTTCTGTTCTTGTCTCTCCCACCTGGGTGGTGGATTGTGGAGGGGGGTCTTATTATCAGAGCCAAGGACAGGAGATAGGGCTTAGGTTGGGGGCCCAGACCTCCCTACCTGCAAGTGTACCTCCGGGTGTTAGGGTGAGCGCAGAAGCCCCACCCTTAGGGCCAGTATGGGTTACTCAGTGTTCCCTTGTCACCCGTGACACTCAGAGATTGAAAAATTTAGAAGCACCATAGATGTGACTTCATTGCTGCAGGCAATCAGCAAAGACTGGAGCAATGTCAAAGAGACTTCCCTGGACCCAGGGGTAAGGGGGGGGTGACAAACGCTCAGTTTGTTATTTTAGCAGCCTATGAGCCTATGGAGTAAGAAAATTTTGAACAGGACTTTTTGCATCTTAAATCACCATTGTTATTCCTGATCATAAATCAAAAGCAATTCATCCTATAGCTTTATTAAGAGTGAATATTATCGCAATTATGTCTGACACTAGCCATAGTAAATTGTTCATGTTGTTGGAAGCATCTTTGCATCACCCCATTTATACTTTTATCACTCAACTCGTATGAAGAGTAACGGTTCTGAACATTGGAGCACAATAACCAACATGAAATCATTTAGATCATTTAACAGAATCTTTCCGTCTGTGACTAACTTTGGGAATTCACTCACACTCAATAATCAATCATTTCAGCAGGGCGCATCCGTCAGCTGCCAAACAACAGGCTCTGCCACCGGAGGATGACAGCGTTTAATCTGCATGCTCCAACATTGACATACCACTCGCATTATTATACGCCGGGCTTGGTATGGAAGAGTATAAATCTTAACTTTAACAAAGAAGTACTTGATGTATAACAAAATAGGCTTCATGTAAATGTTTAAAATTAGAGGCACAAAGAAATCATGGTTGCAAAAGCAATATCTGATTGCCTGAGCTATAATTGCAATTAAAATTATTTACCCTCAACTGCAAATTAGGTTCATTAGAAAAATGTACAAACTTTCTGCTGTTTGCAATAAACCAATGAAACAAAAATAGAAAATTTAAAGAACCACTCCAGTGTTGTTTTTTATTGCACCACTGGAGTAGTGCTTTAAATGTAAGGGGTACTTTGCACACTACGACATCGCAGGTGCGATGTCGGTGGGGTCAAATTGAAAGTGACGCACATCCGGCGTCACTGTCGATATCGGAGTGTGTAAATCGTTTTTGATACGATTAACGAGCGCAAAAGCGTCGAAATCGTATCATCGGTGTAGTGTCGGTCATTTCCATAATTTCTGAAGGACCGATGTTACGATGTTGTTCCTCGTTCCTGCGGCAGCACACATCGCTGTGTGTGAAGCCGCAGGAGCGAGGAACATCTCTTACCTGCGTCTTACGGCTCACGCCAGCTATGCGGAAAGAAGGAGGTGGGCGGGATGTTTACGTCCCGCTCATCTCCGCCCCTCCGCTTCTATTGGCCGCCTGCCGTGTGACGTCGCTATGACACTGCACGACCCGCCCCCTTAGGAAGGAGGCGGGTCGCCGGCCAGAGCGACGTCGCAGGGCAGGTAAGTTCATGTGAAGCTGTCATAGCGATAATGTTCGCTACGGCAGCTATCACAAGAGATCGCAGCTGCGACGGGGGTGGGGACTATCGTGCTCGGCATTGCAAGCATCAGCTTGCAATGTCGTAGTGTGCAAAGTACCCCTTAGTCCCCTGCTCCCTGTATTATACTCACCTTCTGGCATTTTCACCTTCCATCCCACTCCAGTTGGTCTCCGGCAATTTGAGACCTGCCGACAGCTCCAGTGTTGCATGGAGTACTCCGAAGGTGACAACCCAATACAACTCTATGAGAACCTCATTGTGGCCTTGTTCTGGCTCTCATAGAGATGTATTGGGAAATAGTGACATAATTTCTGGCTTCTGGCCAATCAAACATTGCAGTAAAAAAATGGCACATCGGATTCGAAGCAGCATCAGTAAAAGATGAAGACACCAGAAGATCTGACATGGGGCCTAGACTTATAGTGCCACTCCAGCTTTGAAAAAACAAACGCTGGAGTGCTTTAAGTAGCTCTACACAACTAGTATAATAAGTGGTTTCTCCAAATTCAACTCAAAATGACACTTTTAATCAAAACTAGAGTCTCAAATTATCTGCCCCCTTCATGACAAGCGCTTTTTGACCTAGCACAGTATCTTTGGCTGTTATGACCTGCTGCTTATAGGAAGAATAGTCAGTCACCGGCCTCTGGCAGCATTCATGAGGATTCTTACTCCATCCCAATGGGCAATGGCCTCCAGTTCTTGAACCTTAGGTTTGCATGCCTTTTTCAAAGCAACAAAAGATTTTGTATAGCGTTTAAGCAACTACAGACACTCCAGAATCTTCCAGGATTTCTTCTCTATGGTCTTTTAGGTATGCTTGGAATTATTGTCTTGTTGGGAGGTCTAGTGATGCCCGAGCTTCAGCTTCCTCACAGAAGGTATAATTTTTTTTTCTAGAAATTCTCAATACTTGATTGAATTCATCTTATCCTGTAGACTGTGCAAGTTTACAGTGCCAAAAAGAAACAAACAAGCCCTATAGTAGCAAAGAGTTATTGACCTGCTCTACTAGGTTCCTCTTGCTATTCCATTGATGTAAATTTCCAGTTTTTTTAACCATTCTACAGAGCAGAATGCCAAAACGTCTGTGAACTATTTATATAACTTTGAGGATATAGTAGCTTACATTACCTTTAATATTGGGTCAGAAGAGATATACGTCCAAGTTGAGCCATGGAGACCTTGTGCGTTTGTACCTTACTGTACAAGCTGAAAATGTAAAATGTTGTCATCGGCTCATCAGATCTGTTAATTACAACTTAAAGACATATATATTGGATCAAAGTCAGTTGAACTCACTGACCATCTAATCTGTACATGGCCCACCCAACACATTCACAACCAGTAATGCTGTGGGAGAGAAGGATCAGACGTGAACTTGTAGCGGCTTATTTCACTCTTTCCTTTGTGTGTAGGTACGGTAAATCGGGAGGGATAACTGTTGGTCATATGAACATTAACCTGATAACTATCTAAGCTTTATTTTATAAATCTTTGGTTCACAACTAAAAAATTACATTCTCTACAACAACATGGTGCTCTGTGTTCACAGTTGAAAGTATCCCTTCTTATTTATGTTTGAAGTTTTTCAAAGTAAAAATGCACAAATACGAGTATATTCTTAAAAATATACAGAAAGCTACACATGGTCTCCCTATTAAACAGAAATAAATCACTTATGATTTCTTATATCCCAGTCATTGGTTTTAAAATAGTTTAGTCAATACGGATTTGAAGGGTTGAGAGGACAGATGTGACCCGATGCAGTGGTTTGCATAAAGGAGCATATTACACTAAGGTTTAAGCCTCGAAACCATGTCTAAGTGAAAATGATCTCCCATCATTTACTGTCCAGATGTGAGGTGATCTCATGAACAAGTATTATTTTCAGGTGTCCGTGTTGTTGTGTAGTTCAGAGAATGTCAGGGAAAGGCAGGCTTCCAGAGCTTGTCATGCTGAGGAACTTAATCATATACAGATAGTTCATTATACGTTATCATTAGTCAATTAAATTGTACTGAAACCAATGTTGTAGTAATGCAATAGGCTGCGACATTGACGCCTTGATGGCTGATGAGGTCCAAATACTCTTCTGCACCATATGAGACAGTAACAACCATGTCTGTGCTCTCTCCTATTTCTGCTCTTGTCGCTGGGCGCTACCGCACCTTCATTGTGGGTGGCTCAGGACAACACTGGTGAAATTCTACTTAGCATTCTGGGACATGAAGAGCCATTCAGTCAGTAATCTTGAAGGTTAACCCCTCAACACTGTTGTCTCATTAGTTTCCTGTTCTGAGTGCCTTGGATGGGGCTATTCACCATTTATTACCCTAGCTGCCTGCTTCCAGTTGACAGTTATAGGTTAACCTTACTCTGGTTCACTCCTGATTCTCAGCTCTGACTCAGCCTGGTTATACCTATCCTTGACCAGTGTTTTTAACTACCACTGTCTCTTGATTTTGTACTGTCTTTGACCACTTGTGTATACTGAGAACAGTAAATTACCAGCATTCAGGGCCAGACTGGTTACTGTGCAAATTTGGCAAATTGGCCACATTGTCTGCTATAAAGGACCCTGATACTTTTAACAGTTGTGAGAGAGCATAGAGCCATCAGTCACTTCAGCTGGCCACAGGCTTCTTTTTGGCCTGTGGCCTCCTGGAGGTTGAGCAGTGTTATGAAGTCAATATGTCGCGCAGCCTGCGCCCACTGAGTGACAGGGTAGAAGAAGATACAGAGGTTGCGGAGGACATAAAGCCTGGATTTTATGAGTATAAGGTTTTATTTTATTCTGTGATTGCACTTTTGCTATGGAGCCCCATGATTTCTATGTATGTCCCTGCTGAGGGGCATTATTAGAATAAAAAACATTAATACCAGAAGGCATACTGAGGGATCATTTTCACTATAGGGAAAGCCAAGGAGGTATTATTATTATTATTATTATTAGGAAGCAGAGGGGACGTTTTTATTTTTACAAGGCAATACGTGGTCATTATTATAAGGGGTCAAAGGGTAGTATTATTAAAGGGGGTACTAGGAAATTATTGTTAGAGAGCACAGGGGAACGTTATTTCTGTATGGTACTGTATAGCTGTAAGGAGGCACAGGGGAGCATTATTACTACGAAAAAGTACAGAGGAAACATTATTGCCCTGTAGGGGTAGGGAGTGGACATTGTTATTTTGTGGGGCACAATAGGTTGGTACTTTTAATATATAGGCCCCATAAGGGGTGTTAATACTGTCAAAGGCACTGTTAATAATAGACCCTCCACTGGCTCCCAATCTTCTACCGTATCCAATTCAAACTACTAACCCTGACCTACAAAGCTATCCATAATCTGTCTCCTCCATATATCTCTGAACTAATCTCTCGCTACACTCCAAAACGTAACCTCCGGTCCTCCCAAGATCTCCTTCTCTCCTCCTCTCTCATTCGCTCCTCATGCAACTGACTCCAAGACTTCTCCCGAGCATCCCCAGTCTCCTGGAACTCACTGCCTCAACACATCAGACTATCTACTACACTTGCAAACTTCAAACGGACCCTGAAAACTCATCTGTTCAGAAATGCCTATAATCTACAATGACGCCACTGCCCCACCATCGTGCGGAGCTGCTGCCCCACCGTTGTGCGGAGCTGCCACCCCACCACCGTGCGAAGCTGCCGCCCCACCACCGTGCGGAGCTGCCGCCCCACCACCGTGCGGAGCTGCCGCCCCACCACCGTGCGGAGCTGCCGCCCCACCACCGTGCGGAGCTGCCGCCCCACCACCGTGCGGAGCTGCCGCCCCACCTACACCCCACCTACTGTCTCCTCCCCAAAATCCTTTAGGATGTAAGCCCGCAAGGGCAGGGCCCTCTTCCCTCTGTGCTAGTCTGTCTATTGTAACTTGTATATGTATTCTGTATGTAACCCCCTCATGTACAGCACCATGGAATCAATGGTGCTCTATAAATAAACAATAATAATAATAATAGCACTATATATGTTGCAAAGAGTTGGGGAATGTCAGAAGAGTGATGGAAAAGCAGTAAGCCAATGATGACTCTCTGTTACATTTTGTAGGGATTAGTTACGGCTGGAAAAAGTGGCCACAGTGGTCTCTGCTGAATGGAATATGTACGAAAAGGAAAATGAATTACTGTAATCAGTGAGAACATCACTGCTAAGAATCTGTACAGTATACATATATACTGTATGGTCTGCAGAGCACTGGTGTACAACTGATATTACCAATAGATGGTCACTGTATACTGGTTAAAGATCACTATGGTGCTATTACTACTACTATATGTGCTCGTATTTGGTTATAACAAAAAGACAAAATGAAAAAAGTTGAAGCCAGCTCACTGTAGAGGCACTGGATAGGCAGAGGTACCAACTCCATTCAGACCAAACATAAGTAATCAAAAAAAAATCAAAGAAAGTACTGTATTTCTAGCTCTTTATAAAATACTAGAAGGTGGCCCGATTCTACGCATCGGGTATTCTAGAATTTACGTATTGTGTAGTTCATGTATGATTTTTGTTATATATATATATATATATATAGATGTTGTTGTGTGTAGTTACCAAGTGTTTGTGTAGGGCGCTGTACATGTTCTGGGTGTTGTCTGGGTGTGATGGGGGGTGAGAGCGGTGTTGTTTGTGTGTTGCGTTGTTTGTGGAGCGCTGTGTGTCTGTAGCATTGTGTGTGTGTTGCGCAGTTTGTGTGTGTGGTGTGTTTTGGGGGGAGGTATGTTTTGTGCAATGTGCGTGTTGTGCGGTATGTGCGTATATTTGTGTGTGCAGCGTTGTCTGTGTGTGTGGGTGTCTGTGTAGGGCAGTTGTTTGTGGTTCCCAGTGTGTGTGTGTGGTGTGGTGTGTTGTGCAGTGCGCGCGTGTGTGTGTGTGTGTTGGGGGGAGGTGTGCACTTCCCATCGTGCTCCATCCCCCATGCAGCGCACTCCCCATCGTGCTCCATCCCGTATGCTGCGCACCCCCCATCGTGCTCCATCTCCCATCCTGCGCACTCCCAAACGTGCTCCATCCGCCATGCTGCGCACTCCCAAACGTGCACCATCCGCCATGCTGCGCACTCCCCATCGTGCTCCATCCCCCATGCTGCGCACTCCCAAACGTGCTCCATCCGCCATGCTGCGCACTCCCCATCGTGCTCCATCTCCCATGCTGCGCACTCCCAAACGTGCTCCATCCGCCATGCTGCGCACTCCCAAACGTGGTCCATCCGCCATGCTGCGCACTCTCAAACGTGCTCCATCCGCCATACTCCGCACTCCCCATCGTGCTGCATCCTCCATGCTGCGCACTCCCAAACGTGCTCCATCCGCCATACTCCGCACTCCCCATCGTGCTGCATCCCCCATGCTGCGCACTCCCAAACGTGCTCCATCCGCCATGCTGCGCATTTCCAAACGTGCTCCATCCGCCATGCTGCGCACTCCCAAACGTGCTCCATCCGCCATGCTGCGCACTCCCAAACGTGCTCCATCCGCCATGCTGTGCACTCCCAAACGTGCTCCATCCGCCATGCTGCGCACTCCCAAACGTGCTCCATCCGCCATGCTGCGCACTCCCAAAGGTGCTCCATCCGCCATGCTGCGCCAGCATCAGCCTCTCTACCTGCAGCATCAGCCTCTCTCCTCCCAGCATCAGCCTCTCTGTCCCCAGCATCAGCCTCTCTGTCTCCAGCATCAGCCTCTCTGTCCCCAGCATCAGCCTCTCTGTCGCCAGCATCAGCCTCTCTGTCCCCAGCATCAGCCTCTCTGTCCCCAGCATCAGCCTCTCTGTCCCCAGCATCAGCCTCTCTGTCCCTAGCATCAGCCTCTGTCCCCAGCATCAGCCTCTCTGTCCCCAGTATCAGCCTCTCTGTCCCCAGCATCAGCCTCTCTGTCCCCAGCATCAGCCTCTCTGTCCGCAGCATCAGCCTCTCTGTCCCCAGCATCAGCCTCTGTCCCCAGCATCAGCCTCTCTGTCCCCAGCATCAGCCTCTCTGTCCCCAGCATCAGCCTCTCTGTCTCCAGCATCAGCCTCTCTGTCCCCAGCATCAGCCTCTCTGTCCCCAGCATCAGCCTCTCTGTCCCCAGCATCAGCTTCTCTGTCCCCAGCATCAGCCTCTCTGTCTCCAGCATCAGCCTCTCTGTCCCCAGCATCAGCCTCCCGCAGCATCAGCCTCTCTGTCCCCAGCATCAGCTTCTCTGTCCCCAGCATCAGCCTCTCTGTCCTCAGCATCAGCTTCTCTGTCCCCAGCATCAGCCTCTCCGTGTCCAGCATCAGCCTCCCCATCCCAGCCTTCCCCAGGATCAGCCTCTGTCCTCTCAGCCTCCTCCAGCACGCCGTGCTCCTCTGCCGACACTCACAGATCCGATCGCATACACTCACACACACCCACACACACCCACCCGATCGCATACACTCACACACACCCGATCGCATACACTCACACACACCCGATCGCATACACTCACACACACCCGATCGCATACACTCACACACACCCACACACACCCACCCGATCGCATACACTCACACACACCCGATCGCATACACTCACACACAAAGACACACACACTGACGATATTGCACATACGCGCTGATACTCACAACATCCGGGGATATCACATGCTTCTGGCCATGTGATCCCCCGGCAGGTCCTGGAAGCTCACAACAGCACAGTATCGCCGCCGAGAAGCAAGCGATATCCCAGGATGTTGTGAGTATGTGGATGCGATGTGATGTGTGAGGTGTGTGTGAGTGTGATCTGATTTGTGTGTGTATGTGTGTGTGTGTGCTGTTATGTGTGTGTATGTTCCGCAGCTGCAGGACCTTGATGTGTGGATGCGATGTGATGTGTGTGTGAGGTGTGTGTGAGAGTGTGAGCCGGTGTACACTGGTAACTATGATACACATCGGGTAACTAAGGGACCTTAGTTACCCGATGTTTATAATGGTTACCAGCTTTCACGGCCTCCGTCAAGATCCCAGCATCGCAAGGTTATGTCTGGCGCTGCCGGGATCCTGACGGAGCCGGTGTAGAAGCAAGCGATATCCCAGCATGTTGTGATGTGTGAGGTGTGTGTGAGAGTGAGTGTGATCTGATGTGTGTGTGTACTCACCTGGGAATCGGAGCTCCGTGTCAGTTGGGCCAGAGCGAGCGTGCATTGCGTGAGGGGGGCGGGGCCTGCAGAGAGCCGGGGCGAGAGGCCAATCCGTGTGGGGGGGCGGGGCCATGGCGAGCCCAGCGGCCAATCAGCTTTGTGTCACCGTAAGGACACAATTTCGGAGCATGACAGACAGACAGACAGACAGATAGACAGACAGATAGACAGACAGACAGACAGACAGAATAAGGCAATTATATATATAGATAAACTTTATTTTAGCTAAGAAGCTAAGATTAAAAATAGACTCAATTTTATTCCAAATAGGAAAACTGCTGAATTACAGCATGTCCCATGCCATGATGCTTTTGAATCTAAATGGAACCAGTCAATATATACAGTAGTTATGAATCACATATATGCAAAGGAGAAAAAAGAATTGAAAAAGTCTGATAAAAACAAAGAAAAAAATATTAACAAAAGTATCAATAATCAATAATGAAACATAATTTCCCTACTTATATTGAGGCAGTCTAGGAATTGTGTTTCGACACTGTATTTCCAAAAAGCCTTAATTGTGAGAAGGCAGCTTCTCAAATCACCTCCCTTAATATATTTCTTAACTTTTTCAATGCCATACAAATTGAACAAAGATAACTGTAGATGGTGGTGAGTAACGAAGTGCTTAGATGCACAGGAAAGTGTTAGTCATAGTAATCTCTGAAGGCTTTTCACGATTGTCACCTTGTTTTTGGAGACTAGTGGCAGCTTGAGGTCTGGAGCCCCTTATCTCTAGGACTCTGCATTGAAATGTAATTTTTTTTTTATTTGGCACTGAAGTAGTTAATGCCAGTTTTTCAGTTTGCAGCTCTGCTGTAGTTGAGGTCAGCTGTACCTGTTTTGTAGTCACACTCCCCTATGCTTAAATAGCCAGGTATCCCAGCTAGCTTTGCTGACTATACAAATCATTTGTATGAAAACCGCCTTGGAGGAAGGAAGCTGCTGCAGATAGTCTTGAAGTCCTATCCTCTCCTCTTTTGGTTCTTTACTTCCTGTTTGTCTCCTTACCCTCTTATCTCTTTAGTGCAGTGGTGGGTCTAGTGAACCTCACCTGCCTTTCACTAATCAGGGCCTCTATAAGGTTTCTTAGGGACGCAGGGTGCTCCTCGGCGACAGTTGAGGAAACTGCATAGGGACTGGTTAGGAGAGCAAGGATAGCTCAGGTGAAGTTAGGAGGTGTCCATCTACTCTATCACTAGTGCCAGGGCCCACCATTGTTATTGTGTCCTCGGTGTTTCCCCCTTGTTTATGGTGTTGTTTAGGGGTACTTCTCACATAGCGAGATCGCTGCTGAGTCACAGGTTTTGTGACGTACCAGTGACCTCATCAGCGATCTCGCTGTGCGTGACACTAAGCAGCGACCTGCCCCTTGCTGTGACATCGCTGATCGTTACACACTGTTCTTGGTCATTTTTTGCTCGTTGGTCTCCCGCTGTGCAGCACACATCAGCGTGTTTGACAGCGGGAGACCAACGAGCACCGACTCTGTGTAAGCAGCCTACGCTGGTAACCAGGGTAAACATCGGGTAACTAAGCAAAGCACTTTGCTTGGTTACCCGATATTTACCCTGGTTACCAGCGTACGCCGCTTAGCGCTGGCTCCCTGCACACGTAGCCAGGGTAGATATTGGGTAACTAAGCAAAGCGCTTTGCTTATCAACCTGATGTGTACCCTGGCTACGTGTGCAGGGAGCCAGCGCTAAGCAGTGTACGCTGGTAGCCAGGATAAATATTGGGTAACCAAGCAAAGCGCTTTGCTTAGTTACCCGTTATTTACCCTGGTTACCAAGCGTAGAGTCGCTGGTGGCTGGTGGGTGGTCGCTGGTGAGATCTGCCTGATTGACAGCTCACCAGCGACCATCTAGTGACCATCTAGTGACGCACCAGTGATCCTGACCAGGTCATATTGTGGTCGGAATCATTGGTATGTCGTTTATATCACAAAGGTAGAAGAGAAGACCGGGTTTATGCCGCGCTAAAAACCACTGATGCGTGTAAATTAAAAGATTTCCTTTTTATTGGACAGTTCCTACGCGTTTCAGAGACATCCGTCTCCTTCCTCAGGAAAAGAAATCATCAGTTGATTTCTTTTCCTGTGGAAGGAGACGGATGTCTCTGAAACGCGTAGGAACTGTCCAATAAAAAGGAAATCTTTTAATTTACACGCATCAGTGGTTTTTAGCGCAGCATAAACCCGGTCTTCTCTTCTACCTGTGTGATACAAAATTCCTCTCCCGGGGCTGCAGCTAAATCACCGGGCACTCACAGGCTATCATAAGGGGTTGTGACTGGCACAACCTCACCAGGTGAGTGCTTCTTTGTCTTGTTTGTCCACCCTCATACCGGGTAAGACCCTATTGCGCTTTTTTCCCCTTTACAGTTTTACATGGTATGTCGTTTAGTGAGACGGTACCCTTAGGTGTTTTTTCATGGTGCGTCAGACCTCGGTTTGTCTGAACACACTTGGCAAATTTCTAAGTAAATATAAGATTATAGCTGTTGTTATTGAGATAATGAACAGACCCCGGTATGACAGATATATGACCCCTCCAAGTGAAGAGCAAGTTATCTATATATCTACCATACCAGATAAAAAGTATTTGAGGTGAAAAGGGATTAACTGTAGAGTATAAATACTTTTTTTGTCCTGGAATGATATGATCAAATTAGTTAGGAAAGGGGAATATGTCTCACCCATAGGGATCAATCTACACTGTAAAAAAAACTTGATCAAAAGTAAAGAAAAAAAATGGGTCATAAGAAAATAAGTGACTTAGATGATGTATGATTGAGGATCAGATAAATTACCACTATAGTTTGAAAAGCACAAATCCAAAGCTGTTATAGCAACATGGTTTAGGATTGACGTTTATAAAGAAATGACGTCACAACTTAACCAAATATTCTCTTTAGACCATGGTTTACATACAAAATGTTCTAAAATGTCCCAAGAATCTTTAAGAAAACTTGGAGTTCTCATGGTTGAAGCAAAGAATACAGATACTTGCTTAGATTTTCTGTCACAGAAATATGAAGGACATTACCATGTAAATGTCAGATAAAGGTGGTGTAGTGGCTGTTGTGGACTCCACGATGTACAGGACTCAGATTATGGCTATGCTTAGAGATGTTACCACTTACAAATAGCTGTCTATTAATCTAACCAATGTCTTTCAACAAGACACAAACCATACTGTTAAAGATAGGTTTACATTAGTAGCTCTTTATAAATGACATGCTGCATATTTGTAGTAACCACAAAGACGCAGCCAAAAAAAGCTGCAACGTGCGGACAGAAAAACTGAAATCTCCTAGACTTTGCTGGGAAAGGAAATGCCTGCAGTTTTGGGACCAAAACTGCACCTAAAAAACATGCAAAAATGCAGCGAAAAATACTGCATGTGCAAAAGGGCTATAACTCTCAGCTTACAGATGGTTGGCAACCCTGATTAGAAAGGAGCAGACTGAGCCTTGACAATTGGGCATGGGAACATTAAAGGGCTCAGACTGATGTAAAAGAAAATAAATAATGATACTCTCATTGATTTGCTCCCCACTGGTCTTTACTTCCTCATCCATTCTTTTTACCACTCTTCAAATGACAGCAAATACCTGTTCAGCCAGTCACTGGCATGGAGAATCAATGCTGCGGTAAAATTTGTTGAGCGGTCAATTCCAGCTATTTCCTGTGTGTCAAGATGGCATCAGGAAGTATAGACCACTGCAACCCATAAAATCCCTTGAAGGTGTTTTTCCTTCTCTGTTTTAATACGTACATTACTTGGTATTTTTTAAATTTCACTTATATTATAAAATATATGTTCTATGATTGTCCAGCTTTATTTTGCATTACTTTTGAGAAATCCGCCTGGCTTTACTCAGCAGACTCACAGCTATAACATCTTAGAGGCTGTTCCAAATATACAATATGCTTTACATTTAGATGTGATTATAAAGTGAAAGCCTTTAGGCATGTGCCCAGATGTTTACCACAAAGCACAGGATGCTAGTTACATATGTATAACACATGTATGACTTCCAGTTGTGCATGAGATGATTACGACTTTAATTTAGCTATCATGAGGCTCCAAAACTGATTAATGATTCATAATATGAGGTATTATATGACAGAAGAAATGGTGGAGAACACCAATATTATTTCTGAATACAGTTATTAAAGAGAATTTCTATCTGATATAAAAAAAACCAATTGGAGAAACTTCTTCAAAACTGAAGTAAAGAAAAAGTAGAACAACATAGATTTCAGCCTTTTTTATTATATAATTCGTGTTGCCTATATTGTACCAATGTATTCTATAAATGAACAAAGATTATTACCATTTGCATTTGTCCTTGCTCCCAATAAGGTTTGCAGTCTTAAGGTGGCTTTACACACTGCATCATCTCAAACGACATCGCTGTAACGTCACCGGTTTTGTGACGTAATAGCGATGTTGTTTGCGATGTTGCAGTGTGTGAAACCTATCAGCGACCCGGCCCCTGCTGTGAAGTTGTAATCGTTACAAATCGTTCAGGACCATTCCTAGGTCCTTTGTTTCCCGCTGTGCAGCATGAAGTTTCAGTGTGTGAAGACTTTGCAGCGACTTTGTAAGCAACTTCCCTTTCAAAAGGCTGCTTATCAACGTCCCCAACAACCAGCTAGGTCGCTCTGCAGGTCCGGATCGCTGTTGAGTTCTTGGCCAGGTTTGCCTGTTTGAACGCTCACCAGAGACTTAGCAGAGACTTAGGGAGGTCGCTATTGCGTCACAAAACCGGTGACATTACAGCGATGTCCTTTGCGATGTTGCAGTGTGTAAACCCAGCTTAAGATCCCTAATTCTATCACCACATACCAGGTTAGGTTTCATAGAAGTCAACTAACTTATCAGTAGAGATGAGCCAATCTTAGAAAATTGCAGATACAATCAAGTTGACCAGCAGAATCAATTCAGTCTTAAGCTGGTGTCACACACAGCGACAACGACGTCGCTGCTACGTCACCATTTTCTGTGACGTTGCAGTGACGTCCCGTCGCTGTCGCTGTGTGTGACATCCAGCAACGACCTGGCCCCTGCTGTGAGGTCGCTGGTCGTTGCTGAATGTCCAGCTTCATTTTTTGGTCGTCACTCTCCCGCTGTGACACACACATCGCTGTGTGTGACAGCGAGAGAGCGACGAAATGAAGCGAGCATGGAGCAGGAGCCGGCGTCTGGCAGCTGCGGTAAGCTGTAACCAGCGTAAACATCGGGTAACCAAGGGAAGACCTTTCCCTGGTTACCCGATATTTACCTTCGTTACCAGCCTCCGCCCTTGCTGCCAGTGCCGGCTCCTGCTCTGTGCACATGTGGCTGCAGTACACATCGGGTAATTAACCCGATGTATACTGTAGCAAGGAGAGCAAGGAGCCAGCGCTAAGCAGTGTGCGCGGCTCCCTGCTCTCTGCACTGTGACATGTAGCTGCAGTACACATCGGGTTAATTAACCCGATGTGTACTGTACCTAGGAGAGCAAGGAGCCAGCGCTAAGCGCGGCTCCCTGCTCTCTGCACATGTAGCGACGTTATGATTGCTGCTGCGTCGCTGTGTTTGACAGCTAAGCAGCGATCATAACAGCGACTTACAAGGTCGCTGTTACGTCACAGAAAATGGTGACGTAACAGCGACGTCGTTGTCGCTGTCGCTTAGTGTGACCCCAGCTTTAAAAAGGTTGTCCACTACTTTGACATTGATGGCCTATCCTTAGGATAGGTCATCAATGTCTGATTGGCTGGGGTCTATCACCCCGCACCCCTGCCGATCAGCTGTTTTTGGTCCCAGACGCGGCAGCAGGCAGCCAGAAATGTTCAGTTCCGGCGCTACTCCGTCTTCCGATAGCGGCCGTGGATGGGTAATGCACATCCACCTCCCATTATAATCCATAGGAGGCAGATGTGCAGTACCCAACCGCGGCCAGAAGTTGGAGCAGCTCTGGAACTGAGCATTTCTGGCTGCCTACTGCCGAAAAGAGCTGATCGGCAGGGGTGCAGGGTGTTGGACCCCAGCCAATCAGACATTGATGACCTATCCTAAGGATAGGCCATCAATGTCAAAGTAGTGGACAAGCCCTTTAATAAAATTAGAAATTAAATTGAAATTGAATCTGCCCCCCAAAAAATAGCTATTGTTTTATGCTCTCTAGAATTTGGAGCTTAATAGTGGAGTGCCGAGAAGGGGTTTAAAATCATAAAATATATTCATCTGTCCTAGGCCTGGCCCTTGCCTATCCTGTCACTACATCTCTGGTAACTTTGGATCAGTCTTCAGATTTGTCTTTGATCCAAGTCTTTCAGTAGTGACAAAGTCTCATGTGGTCATGTAGGACTTAGTCTGAGCCAGAACATTGAGTGTGAGTGAAATACACTCCTTCTATGCCTCTTGAACCCCAAATTAATAAGATTTGTTTTACAAGCGCTCAGAAAATCAATACAGTACAGCCTAGTATGGTGTACTTAAAGAATGCTACTTCATTAGCACATGTGACCAGTATACATAAGGTCACAAAGGACAAGTTCCCTTTGAACTATGCACCAATAAGAGCAGTAGGGACATGAATAGAATTGTGAATCTTCCCCACCCATCAGTGTTAGCTGATCACCACGACGTCAGAGTTATGTACAAGATGGAAACCAGAGACACAAAATGGATTCTGTTCTCTCACAAGAGCAAAGACAGATCTGAAGCTAACAAATGCCGTTGGCAGCAACAGGGGGCTAATAAGAGGCAGGATTAGGAAAGGTGACAATACTTTACTATCTCTAACCCCTTCCTGGCCTTATGAAGAACACAGAAAAAAGGCAATCAGTTGGCTGCCATTTTGCTAGATTTGTGCAAAAAGAATCCTGACAAAAAAAATCAATTTCTGTAAAATCTGAATTTTTATGGAAATTCGGAAATAATTTGATTTGTTTCAAATCGATTTATCTACTTCCACTCATCAGTATAATAATGGATTGTGGGAGCAGCCCTGAAAAAACTCATGGAAATACAGGAGGATACTCAAACATCATGAAGATTCTGCATCGGGTTCCATTTGAACCTAGGTACTCAGTGTTGCAATGTTGAGCCATCTTGATGACATCAGGAATTTCTTTGTTGCTATGGGCAATTGGTCTACTTTTCTTCTGCCCCAGTTTTTAAAAACGTCCATGCTGTGGGTTGTGGGTATGTCTACAACACCAATAACAAGGGGGGCTGTTAGACTCTAAAACTACCTAGGGCACTGGCTGTAGGGGTGGAGAAAAATATAATTAAATGTGGAGTTCTTTGGTTCCAAGAGATCCCAGGACACCAGGCAAAAACCCAGACAGCAGAGTGTTGTTTTTTGCCTGGTCCCAGGTGCCAGCAATGCGACTTTGTATAATGAATGAATATGTAGCATAGCTCATCTAAAAAGACTATTACAATCATCATTGTGTTCAATTAGAGACCTCCTAATTAACAGACATTACACATGTAGTTTCTATAACAACTATTGGCTCCCTATTGATTTTTTATATTTTATTTTCTAACAATGATTATTAAAAACAAAATTAATGCAAAACTATTCACTCCCCCCCTACATGCGGCACCTTAGGAGGCAATTAATGGAGTGTGTGTAAATCCTTTTTACACCTGTGGACACTGCGAATTTTTCCCTATTCTTTTTTTGTAAAACTGTCAAGTTGCATAGGGACAATGAGTGAAATGTGTATTTTAGTCCCAACAGAAATGCTTAATAAGGTCTGGACTTTGAAGTGTCCAATCTAGGACATTACCTTTATTGCTGTTATTACACCAGTGCTGCACATCTTTGGCTTTACATTTAACATTGCAGTTGTGGTAGAAAATAAATCGCCCTCTAAAGGGGGCTTTACACGCTACGATATCGTTAATGTTTTATCGTCGGGGTCACGTTGTTAGTGACGCACATCCGGCGTCATTAACGATATCGCAGCATGTGTCACTGACCAACGACCTTAAGCGACCTCAAAAATGGTGAAAATCGTTCACCATGGAGAGGTCGTCCCAAACTCAAAAATCGGTAAGGGTTGTTTATCCATGTTGTTCATCGCTCATGCGGCAGCACACATCGCTGTGTGTGACACCGAAGGAGCGAGGACCGTCTCCTTACCTGCCGCCGGCCGCAATGCGGAAGGAAGGAGGTGGGTGGGATGTTACGTCCTGCTCATCTCCGCCCCTCCGCTTTGATTGGCTGGCCGCTTAGTGACGTTGCGGTGACGTCGCTGTGATGCCGAACGTACCTCCCCCTTGAAGGAGGGATTGTTCGGCAGTCACAGCGACGACGACGACCAGGTAAGTACATGTGACGCTGCCGTAGCGATAATGTTCGCTACGGCAACGATCACAAACAATTGCATGCGTGACGGGGGGCGGGTACTTACACGCTCGATATCGCTAGAAATTGCTAGCGATATCGCTACTGTGTAAAGCCCCCTTAAGTTATAATTCACTTAGATTAAAGCAGGTAGTTCCTTTAGGAACTCACAGTATTTTAGACTGCACTGTCACAAGAGGTCCATGCAGGAGAACCATTCACACATCTTAATGCGGCCACCCTTTTTCTTTATAATGAGCAAACATATATATATATACATATGTGTGTGTGTGTGTATATTTATATATATATTTATTATAATTGTCAAAAAAGGCTCAATTTTGTCCTTTTAGTTTTAACAACGCTGTCATTTTATTTCAATGAGTACTTTTATCTTACATAGTGTACAGCTTGTTTACATGGATCTGGCCACCACAGCTGCTAAAAACTTCATGGATGTTCTGTGTCATGCTACATCCTCCAACTGTGATACCTAATTAAATTATTTTTTTTGTTTTACTACTTTTGCTCAAAATAATCACTTTAACAAAAATGATTTTGTTTTATATCACACTTTGAGACTAATAACATTTTTTTTTTTTTGTTTACAGAGCTCTATAAGGGTTTAGTTACTCTTTAATAATATTGTTTTTTACTTGATATAACAGAAAGCAGCTCTCCATGCACTGATTTCCTGGTAAACTGTGACAGATTCTAAACCACATCCAATCTGAGGAGGCACAGCTGTAAGGAGGAGGGAGAAAACAGTGGCCAGAACAGCAGTGTAGCTAAACTGTAGTCACAGATCCCAGCACCACCCTAATGGAAATTAGCAAAAAAATTCAGTCAGGCAGCAAGAAAATAAACAAGTATTCATCACCTGTAGGTGCTGACATCCAGTGCCTTGCGAAAGTATTCACTCCCTTGGCTTTTTACCTATTTTGTTACATTAAACCTGTGTTTTTGTATTTTTGTAATCAGATTTGTGTGCTCCAAACAGTCTAAATTGGGGAAGTGAACTAAGAAAAATATATAGGCAAAAATTAAATTTATGGGATAAAATAAATATATATTGCCATGTGCATATGTATTTGGCCCTTTTGCTATGAAGCCCCTAAAAATTTCATGTGTAAGCAATTACCTTCAAAAGTCACATGCTTAGCGAAAAAGGTCCACCTGTGTGCAATCTAAATGTCCCATGGTCTGTCGGTATGTACACACCTGTTCTGAAAGGCCACAAAGGCTTCAAAACCATTATGCAAGAGGCACCACTAACCAAACAACACCATGAAGACGAAGGAGATTTCCAAACAAGTCAGAGACAAAGTTATTGAGAAGTACAAGTCAGGGTTGGGTTCTAAAAAAAATTCCAATGTTTGAAGATCCTCCGGAGCACCAACAAATCCATTATCATCAAATAAAAAGATCATGGTACCACAACAAACCTGCCAAGAGAAGGCTGACCACTAAAATGGTGGCATGGTGGCTCAGTGGTTAGCACTGCAACCTTGCAGCGCTGGGGTCCTGGGTTCAAATCCCACCAAGAACAACTTCTGCAAGGAGTTTGTATGTTCTCCCTGTGTTTGCATGGGTTTCCTCTGTGCATTACGGTTTCCTCCCACACTCCAAAGACATATACTGATAGGGACCTTAGATTGTGAGCCCCAATGGGGACAGTGTTCCTGATGTATGTAAAGTGCTGAGAAATTAATAGCACTATATAAATGAATAAATATTATTATTATTATAAAACTCTCAGCTCGGGCAAGGAGAGCATTTATCAGGCAGCACAGAGACTAAAAGTAACCATGGAGGAGCTGCAGAGTTCCTAAGCAGAGACTGAAGTATCTGTCCATACGACCACAATAAGCCATACAATCTATAGCGCTGGCCTTTCTAGAAGAGTGGTCAGAAAAAAGCCTTTGCTTACAGCCAAAAATTGGAAGGCTCGTTTTGAGTTTGCCAAAAGACATTTGGGAGACTCCCCAAATGTATGAAGGAAGGTGCTGTGGTCAGATGAGACCAAAATTGAACTATTTGGCCACCAAAGTAAACGCTATGTCTGGGCCAAGCCAACACAACCCTTCAGCCCAAGAACATCATCCCCACAGTGAGACATGGTGGTGGCAGCATCCTGCTGTGGGGATGTTTTTCGGCAGCAGATACAGGAAAAATGGTCCAAGTCGAGGGGAAGATGGATGGTGCAAAGTACTGGAATATTCTTTAGAAAATCTTGTATCAGTCTGTCAGTGATTTGAAGTCAATGATATTTGGCACTGAAATAGAGTGAAGATAAAATAAAAATGTTTTATTTGCAATCCAAGATTATAGACATTTTGGTCAAAATTTAGACCTTCGTCAGTACAAATTGCCAGGATCCATCTATTTGAAAAGCGCTGGAGTGCGGTATCCGCCACTTAATAATCCTTTGAGAGTTGTACTTTAATAGTAAATATGCAATTCTGGACTTAATTCATAAATATTTAACCCTGTATGGCAAGAGAGCACTGGACTTATTTCCTGCTAAATAAAAGTCTACCATCAATTTTTCACAACTTAGTGGAAGTTGAGGAATTTCTTAGGACAGGTTTGTCAAGTTCTTTATGAATTTAAGTTTATGGTTTAGTTTGAGTTTTAATTTTTAATACTTGAATTTTTTTTATTAGGAACAAATAAACATTCTCCGTTCTATTTTTTATGTTGGGTGCTAATTTTAAATAGGGAGTTCCTAGTTAACCATTTGTGGGAGTCCCAGTGAGTGAAGGCGTTAACATCTTTGGTGTTATTTAATGGATTGATGAGTGTTCCTTTTTGGGTAGAGAGTTGAGCTAATACAGATGTGTTCACTATCCAGTTGGAGGGAGGTCTATTAGCAAGTCTAGTAGCAGTTCATTTTGAAAGGGTTAACATCAGCACACGGTCAGACCAGGTGACCTTGGCTATATCTACATTGTAAAATTAATTTGTTAGTTATAAATAAATCTAATGTGTAATATGTCTTATGTATATTTCAATGGAATATAATTTTATTTCATTTGAGTTTACACTCCGCCAGGCATCAAATTATTGGACTCAAGCCAAGAACATAGTTATGGAGGAGGACTCCTGTCCTGACATGTCTAATCTACAGTGGTGTTATAGACCACATTGAAGTCTCCATATAAACTTAATGACTCTTCTTAAAGTTTTCTAAAGTTAATGGTTTTGCTGAGAAATGAAACTTGTGATTTATTAGGGCTGTGTATTGCATAAAGTGTGCATTACATTGGTAACAGAACAAATAAGGATACGAAACCCGTGCTACAACATCAATCAGTAAATTATGCGATTGAAAGGAGACTGTGTTTGATCACTATTGGAACCACTGAATATTTTCTCTCAAAGTTAGCAAATAATATGTATTGAGAAATTACTTTTTGAACTATTCGGGTGATTTACAAATTGCAAAATGGAGCTCTTGGGGAAATAGAACATCATCAGCTCTTGAGAATAGAGTCTGTTAAAAAAAAAGATTTTTTTTAAAAGGTGAATAAGTCCCTTAGCATTAAGTGAAAAAAATATAATTGTTAAACACATTATGAAAATAATCTACATGGTATAGGTTGAATCTGTTATTGTCACGAGTGTCTCCTGTCTTTGGGAGACATTTGACCAGACTGGGATCTGAGGTTCACATTGCCTTGTGAATCTCTGGGTTTTAAATGTATTTCCTTTCTTTTGGTGTTGCTAGGGTTAATGACTCTTTTCTTGCTGGTAGTCCCTTGTCAGTTCAGTTTCAAGTGTCGGTTTGTGACCACTCCCTTTCCCTTTAAATAGTCACATGTTCCTTCATCTGATACCGGTTATTTAATTTCATCATTCTGAACTGACCATGGGGGAAGAAGCAAGTCTCTTGAATTCTTGAATTTGCTGAAGTTGAGTTTCTTGCACCTCTGGTGTTTGGCTGCAATTAATTGGTGTATATCCTTTTTGTCTATATCTCCCTGTCTGTCTTCCTTTCCCTATGTCTTATTACTGTAGTAGTGAAGTCTACTGCACTCACAGGCCTTGACACTGAGGGACAGGTAGGGGCTAGGCATGTGACGACGATGATGGGAAAGACTCATATAGGAAAGTTTAGGGAGCTCAGGATTCAGATACAGGTTACTGTTAGGAGGTAACCTTTTTCCTGCTTCCTATCATTAGGGTCTTCTTAGCCTTTTCCATCCCCGTTGTAACCTCTGTAAGTTTGTGTGAAAGGTTATCAAGGCCATCTTCCTATTCCAGATTGGTGGTCTAAGGGGGAACATTTCTCCTTGTGGACAGTGCAAAGTCAGCATTTATAGATCCTGCAATGCTCCTCTGGGTATTAAATAGCCTATTCAGAGAAAAAGAGGACATGAACGCTAGCAACATCCATTGGATGTAGCAATTCTAAAAGTAAAAACTGACCCTTTAATGACCCAGCCACATGACTTAGATTAAGAAGCCAAACTAGACATCACATTTGCAGACAGGTGTTTTTGTGTGTTTGCCCCTCATTAGTGCCAAGCAGGAGATTTTATTTAGTTAGGTGAGAGGACAGTGACAGGGGACCTAAGGATGAATGTTTCTCCTGGTAGAGAGTAGTATGCAAGCATAAGAAGAACTATGGGCTATGCAATGCTCCTCTGGGAATTTAAAATTGCATATAGCCTTAAGAGAGGAAGAGGATTTGAACGGTAGCCCTACCTATTGGATGTCGGAATCCTAAAAGTAAGTATCGACCACTGATTATTCTATATTCAGTTCACATTGTTTATTTGACTATTGTAAGGATTCTTAAGTAGTGTTAGAGGTCAACATGAGAGTGTCTATGGCATGTAGACCCATAGCTTGAAGCATTGCTGGACCTTCTTCTGCAGACACCAACACACAGAACTTGTCTCTATGACGGATTCATAACTTTGTTGGGAATCTTCATTTATATTACACCAAGACCAGGCAGTCTATGCACTTTGTCAATGATGATTTATTAGGTTTAAGAGTTTTGATCAGTTGTAGGAGATGCACTTAAAAAAACATACTTTGGAATACTGCAAAAATGTACATGATTTCTGCATGGTCTACTTTCAATATCTATTTATTTGTAACAATGTGAAATCTCCTTTAAATGACCCGACTTCTCATAAGTTGGGTCTCATAAAGAACTATTGCAGCAAGGGTACAGTTCCACTTGCATATAGCTTGGGATGCGTGAGCATCAGAAGCAATATGCTAATGACCCTCTGCTGCGAACATCAGCCGAGGGTCATGCGACTGTGATGTGATCTTGTGATCGCATCACAGGTGCGGAGAAGAGGAAGCACTTTCTCCCCATCTTCTCTGCTGCCTGTCTCTTTGTATATTGCACTGCACTCGGATTACATGTGAGTCCAGTGTGATGTTTCACACGCTCCCATACATTTGTATGGGCGTGCGTGAGCCGAGACTTGCTGCCAAGCGCATGCTGTGATTCATTCCGCATGCCGCTATGGCATGAGAAATCAATCGCAGATGGACACTACCCCATAGTTTTGCAGTAGAGTGAGAGCAATCCAATATTTTATCGGATTGCACTCGTCCGTGCAAAACGCAAGTGGAACCGATGCCATAAGGCTGGTAGTATTACGTTTACACAATGTGTAGATTTTTACCTGACTGGCAAATTAATGTTTACCAAAATTTATTAAACTAATATTACTTGACCTAATTTAATCAGAACTTTTTAATTTATTTAAATAGCATTAATAAATTAATAGCACTAGGTAATTTAATACTGAAAATTAGTTTTTAATATGCGAATTGTAAAGTTTTTTTACTCAAGAAGTAGGACTTTCCCAAATGGTAATATAAACCTCTAAAAGCTTATGAGAACCTGCCTGCACAATTTTTGGCTGTGCTGCTTCAATGTTGATTGGAGAAAGATTCCTAACTACAGGAATCTGAAGTGATATGTCTGTTTGTTTGGCTGGAATCACATTCTGTCATCATCCCAGTATCAATTTAGTTTTCATGTCTCAGTTTAAAATGAGCAAAAACAACTTAAAGGATTCTGCTGACAGCAAAAAATGTGTGAAAAAATGCCTGTCGATACGCTCACTGTTCCTTGTTCCTTGCTGAAAGCTGCTTTCCTAGGTTTCCCCACACATGCTTTTAGAGAGCACAGAACCACTTCCATGCTCAAAGGATTAGATAGACAATAGCTGGGAAGCAAAGGCCTGGAAGATGTTTTCCTAGGGATTGAACAGACATTTTAGTATTTCTACTAAAATAATAGAGAAGAAAGCAATACTGCAAACATCTGAAGCTGAGAATGAAGAGCAACAGTTCCTGTCAACATTATCTATCATTTTAACAGATATTTTTTTTAATGAATGTGATTTAATATAATTTCTATAGCCCTCAAGTCTAAAGATACAACTTTGGTCAAAATAAGCTGCAAAATTCCTGAATCCTTGTTTAGATCTAAAGTTATACGGTATGTACCTATTTCTAGAAGGTATCTTAATATTAGTATGTGGAAATGGAAATGAAAATGAAAGACCGGGCATGATTTCATGACCACTGAGGAAGGATTCTCCGGTCGTGATGGTTAGTATACCCCACTTAACCTAATAAATAACACACCGACTGCATGTGACTTGGTTAAACAAATTGGCCACAGCAGCCTTTATTACCTATTATTAACATACTAACACAAGGGGGCGCCGTCCAACTGGCGACCCCAAACAAATAATAGGTAACACATAAATAATAACTGTACATGTAACCCCATGTAGGCCCGGTCCAGAAACCACTTCCTCCACCAATATCCCTGGCCGCAACACTCCGACCCAGAGATGAGGTATTAATCACCCCGTGGATTAATACCCCCCAAACCTTGCAGAACCCCGTGCCTGCAATTTACCGGAACCCGGAGACACCATACCAAGACAGTGCCTCTCAGTCCAGCCACCAATCCCTTACAACCGCCTCTGGACCAGACCTACCCCCGCTGCTGCGACAGAACATACGACTCTTAACCTGTATTCCCCTTTTTTTTTTTTTTTTTTTTTTTTAAAACCGCATCATTCCATTTTCTCATTTTGTTTTCTTCTTTTTTTTTTTTTTTTTTTTTAAAAAACAAACATAGCCAAAACGAACTCGCAAAACACAAGGGCGGGTGGGCGGGAATCCTTTACTGTCCGGAGTCACAAGGAAGGTAAGACCCCTCCCCTATAGTTTATATACTAGCCCCCTCCCCACCCTACAGTGACCCTATTCCACCAATCCCCTATAAGGGCCCATAATGCCCTTTAATTCACTTTATTAACCCCTCACTCCCTCCCTTCCCTCTGGTCATGTCGCACCTCCCCCCTATGGGGTCCATGGCTTTCTTGACCACTGAGGAAGGATTCTCCGGTCGTGATGGTTAGTATACCCCACTTAACCTAATAAATAACACACCGACTGCATGTGACTTGGTTAAACAAATTGGCCACAGCAGCCTTTATTACCTATTATTAACATACTAACACAAGGGGGCGCCGTCCAACGGGCGACCCCAAACAAATAATAGGTAACACATAAATAATAACTGTACATGTAACCCCATGTAGGCCCGGTCCAGAAACCACTTCCTCCACCAATATCCCTGGCCGCAACACTCCGACCCAGAGATGAGGTATTAATCACCCCGTGGATTAATACCCCCCAAACCTTGCAGAACCCCGTGCCTGCAATTTACCGGAACCCGGAGACACCATACCAAGACAGTGCCTCTCAGTCCAGCCACCAATCCCTTACAACCGCCTCTGGACCAGACCTACCCCCGCCACAGGACAGGACACGTGACACCTTATGTGGCCTGGACCCGCCACACACCCAAGGCTTGCTCCACCATCACGCAAACCCAAGGCCCAGAGATCAGAACCAATCTCAGTAAGGTGAACCCCATCACCCCTTCGAAACTGCCACTTTGGCGACTCCAGATCCGCACATCACACTACACTACCGCCGTTTCTCCGCACGAAACGCGCAACCACCCTGTTCACATGATCCCGGGCGCGATTCAGCTTCTCAACTGACCGTGCCCCCCTCCACACCAATGTGGCCACAATCCGACCATACCACTATCAAACCCGGATACCTGGTCCATAAACGCAATAGATCCATCTTGATGTCCCAGATCAAATCACGTGATGCCCGCACTCCCAAGTCACTCCCCCCCCCACGTGCAAAAACCAACACGTTCGGAGGTCTATCCACCCTGCAATAGTATTCAAACTCCGTCACGACCCCGCTCCATTCCATGCCCCGCACACCGAACCACTTGACCAACGCAAGCGATCTGTCCACCCAACTGCCGACCATTCAGGCGAGCATCGGCCCGACGGGCCCCCCAGAACACGAAGGAGAGCCCCAGAATCCATATCAGGCAGATTCCTACACCCACAAAAACGTTACCAAAACAAACCCCACCAACACCAATTTTTTAGCATGAAACCCCGACAAAGTCACAACCAACTACTCCATAAAGCCCTCACTGGGACAACAACTGTGGGCGCACATAACCCCGAAAAATGATAAGACTCCCACCAACCGATTCGTCCCACCATGTCATCACCCAGGCCACAACGCGAAGCCTCCGCAGCCGCCCCGATCCTGAAGGAATGAGGCCCATAATCTCCCGAGCATTCCCCCGCACAGCGCAAACAACTCCTCAGTACGGCCACAAACTGGTAACGAGACAAACCAAGACCCATCCACGTGCCATAACAGCAGGCCCGGAGGACCGCCCCCAAGCCGCAAAACTTCCTCACCAACTGCCCCGGGCACAACGCATCCATCACAACCAACCTGCCTCGACCCATCAGGTCTGTTTTTGGACCGCCTAAGCTGACACTCTACTCTCCGTCCCACCAATGCCACAACCTCGGACATCAGACCACCCCCCCTGAACCTGGAAGGGCTCACCAACGCCCCAAAAAGGCTAACACAAAAGCCATTTCAAAAGCACCCTCTCATAAACTGAGACACAAATTTCCCGCAAACCGTCCACCAATTGCCGTAACAAAACCAAAGAAATGGGCCACCTAGTGTCCCGCTCCTTCGCCCTTTTTTCGAAAAAACCCTTCAAGGCCTGCCGCCCCAAAATTCCGCGACACGCCCCACTCACCCCTGACCTTCAACCAAAAAAGGCCACAGCCGCCACCCTAAGTATCACTGCTGATGCTGACTTCCCAGCCCTGAAATCCTCGCTCACTAGTGCCAGTAGCGCCAACAAGTAATTTGCTCGCCCGTCACCAAACATAACTCCCAGCATCTCCTGCCACTCACCGAATTCCTAATGAAACCCGCAATCAATGCCTCACCAGGCTCCACAAGTCCTCTGGACACTGCTCCGATCTCGTCTGCCCCCCGGCATGAACTCCCACAACCTGTGGACTGAAAAATGAGATAAAGCGTCCGCCACCCCGTTATCAACCCCCACCACGTGTTTCGCAACCACATGAACGTTCCACAGTAAACACTTGAGCACCAAATGCCGCAGATAAGCCACTACCGGTCCGGACTCTGCTGACAAGCTGTTTATCGCATGCACCACCGCCTGATTAACGCAGTGATCGCACACTTACATCCCGAAAATTGCGACCCCCCACAATTCCACCGTCACCACGATCGAAAATAACCACAGCAAGGCCAGATTCCTAACCAGACCAACCTGCCGCCATTCCTCAGGCCACCTCCCAACGTACCAATGTCCCTGAAAAAGTGGTGACGAAACCTGCCGACCCGGCCGCGTCCCTGTACAGTTCTAGCACACCATTGGGCACCACCTTCTTCAACCACAAGGCTCGGCCGTTAAAACATTGCAAGAAAAACATCCCAAACCAGAAAATCCTCCTTGATCTCCCGCGTGACCCGCACAAAATGCGCCGGGGACCGTACGACTACCCTATCTGCCACCAAAATCTTGGCGAACACCCGCCCCATTGGCATAATCCTGCACGCAAAGTTCAAACTTCCCGAGCAAAGACTGCACCACCTTCAGCCGCCCTTTCCGTGCTGCCAGCATTGCTGCTACCACTCACCACAAGGCCACCATCTTCCCCTCCGGCAGCCTGCATTCCATAGCCAAAGAGTCAATCTCAGTCCCCAAAGAAAACAAAAAATTACCGCATAACCGTCGCCGGCCCCTCCGACTCATCCTGTGCTAAAGGGAACCCAAAGCTATCCGCCACTCTCTGTAAGGCGAACAACGAGCCAGCGCAAACCATGGATCCCGCCGGACCGACACCAAGAAAATCATCTAGATAGAGGATAATGGAGGGCACCCAGACACGTCCCGCACCACCCACTCAGCAAAGGAACTAAACGCCTCAAAATACAAACCAGAAATTGAAACAGCCCATAGGCAAACAATGATCAACATAAACTCATCACCCCACCAGCAACCCAGAAGGTGCTGGCTCTCCGGATGCACCGGTAGCAAACGAAACGCCGATTCTACATCCACCTTTGCCATCAATGCACCGCATCCCGCCGCCCACACCAAGTCCAGCGCTTTGTCAAACGAGACGTAGTACACTGCCGACAATTCTAGCGCGATGCCATCATTCACTGACGACCCCCCCGGAAAGGAAAGATGCTGGATGAGCCGAAATTTATCCGGCTCCTTCTTTGGCACCACCCCCAACCGGGACACCACCAGATTACTGCACGGCGGGCTCTCAAATGGACCCCCCCATCCTGCCCAACTCAACCTCTGTCCCCAACTTCCCACCCACAACCATAGGGTGGTCCCTTGCCGACCGTAAAGTACGACAAACCGGAGGCCATGCCTCGACCGCCGACGAAATCTGAAAACCGTATAAAAAACCAAACCGCAAAATTGACGCCGCTGCCCCGCCCGGATACCTATTTAAAAGATGGCGCCATTGCCCCTATTTTCACTGGCGTCCTCCCTTTTACCAAAACCCGTCCCCCCTCAGCCGGAGCACTCATGCTCGAACCTGCATGCTGTCCCAAATTTGCACCGGCCGTCGCCAACTTGCCAGCACAATCCCTTTTTCTGGGTACCCGAGGGCCTGGCTCCCGTTCCCCCGGCGCCGCCATGAAAGGGGGGGGGGGAGGGGTTGGCTCGGGGCCGCCATTCAACGCATCCCTAAGGAAATGTCCTCACGGTCCCACCGCATGCCGGGCCGCAATGCCTTCCGCCGCCTAAACTGCACATCATACCGCAGCCATGGCAAGCCCCTGTCCGTGCGATACGCCTCCCCCATTGCATCCCGATAGTCAAACAGAGCCGAGCAGTGCTCCGGCTCCTTTTCCCCTATGACACTTGCCAAATTGCAAACGCCTGCAGCCAATTGGAAAAAAGGGGGGCGAGGAATGAGCATATAACAGCGTTTTTCTTCCTCTTCCCCTTCCTTCTTGGGAGTCGTTCGGCTTCACCTTGTCCAGATTAAATTTTTTTTTTTTTTTTTTTTTTTTTTTTTAACAGGGGTAGCAGGGAAAATATCTTCACATACTCCCCCTTCCCAATCTTGTCCCTCACCTCCCTCTGGAGGTGAGCCCCTAACGGTCCCTCAAAGCACACGTAAACTTAGCCCTATCCGCCAAACGCACCACCTCATCGGGTTTAAACCCGCGGGCTCCACTACTCCACCAACCGCACCCGTCCCTACCGGCGCCGCCTCGCTGCTGACCGACGCTGCGCCCTCCACCGTCGACCCGTCCAGGCCGCTGCTGCCGCCGGCGCGCGCGTTAAACCCTGCAACAAGCCCAGCAACTGACTAAGCAATGCTGACCCCCCTTGGCGCTGCCGTGCCCGCAGCCACCTCCCCAAAACTAGCACCCCGCGCCGCAAGCAATGCCGAATCCACGGCTAGCTCACCCGACCGTGGCGCAGAAATGGAAAATGGAACCGCGACGTCCTCTGCCATCTGCTCGTCAGATTCGTCCCCCCGACCTGAGGGCTCCCTCTTCTTCCTCGCTGTAGTCGTCCTCCACCATTCCAGCTCCAGGGGACGCAGCCGATGCCTCCCCTCCACCACGGCCGCCCTCCTGGGCCGCCGCGTGGGCACTGGCGGTGGGCATCCGTCTCTTCCTGTGCGGCGACAGCCCGCGAGACCGTCCTGTCCCCCGGGCCGCCGCTGACCGAATCCTCTTCTTGGAGGAGCCTCTCCCTGAGCTCAGGGGGCTCCCCACCGTCGCCTCCAGCCCTCCAGGGGCCCCAACCGTGGCATCCCGCCGGGTCCTCCCCGGGAGGGGGAGACCGCTGCCGCCAGGCGCAGTACTGATGACCTGAGGGACCTGGCGGGAACCGCAGGGCTCCTGCCGTCCCCCCTGCTCCCCGCAGCCTCACGGGTATCCGGGTGCCGCCTGCACACACCGGTCCCCCCGCTGGCTGCCTGCGCCCAGCCCCCCCGCCACCCACGGGGGGTACTGCTGGCCTCATTCAATTGCAGGGCCCGCTCCCATTTGGAAGCTGCCGCAGGGCCGTGTCACTCCGCAGGGTGCCCGTCACCAGGAGCAGGCCCCCCAGGCTGGGCACGCCCCCTCTCAAACCTCCGATCACCGCTGGGCACGCCCCCCGGTCCCGGGCTGCCGCTGGCCTGGTAATTGAGCCCGAGGCCTGGGACCGGAAGTAGGCCCCAGGCCGGGCCCGCCTCCGTCCAGGCCGCCGCTGGCCTCAGATCGTCGCCGGGCTCGCTCCCGGCCGGGAGACGCCGCTGGGCTCCTCACTCCAGCCCGAGGCCCGACATCAGGAGAAGGCCCCGGGCTGGCCACGCCCCCTTTGCGGCCGCCGCGGCCTCGCCGGAGATTCCTCCCTGCGGCCGGGGCAGACGCTGGAAGTAGCCGCTGCCCGCCCCGCCGCGGAGGGTCCCGAGGGGGGCTCTCACTGGGCCTCCTTGCCCCCCCTGCGGCCGGACAATACCTGATGGGGGGGGCGGCCTGGAACGCCGCCCGCGGCCGAGGGGGAGACAAGGGGCAGGTGCCGACGGGGAAACCCAGGCAGCCCTGAAGTGGGACTGCACTGCCTGGGCCCCGTGCACCGCCATCGCTGATCGGATCGTCCTGTCCCGTTCCTGGAGGTCCGCCATGCCGTTGGACAGGTCGGAATCCTTTACTGTCCGGAGTCACAAGGAAGGTAAGACCCCTCCCCTATAGTTTATATACTAGCCCCCTCCCCACCCTACAGTGACCCTATTCCACCAATCCCCTATAAGGGCCCATAATGCCCTTTAATTCACTTTATTAACCCCTCACTCCCTCCCTTCCCTCTGGTCATGTCGCCCCTCCCCCCTATGGGGTCCATGGCTTTCTTTAAAATAGCCTTAAGGTTTCCTGGTTAAGAAAACTTAAAATACCCTATAGGACTCTCGAGAACTCTTATCTATTAACGAAAGCAGAGAATGGCTATTAGATAAGTCTCTTGTATTGAAGAACCAGGATGTCTATGCATTATATGGTTAGCCCATTGATTTCTGATGGAACTGTGTTATCTTTCTCTGTTTAATACCAGCATTCCTCCACTGCCCCGCTTCTCCCTCCTGGCAGGGACACTGATGGAATCACCGCCGTGGCCGCACAAGTGACTCATCCCCTGCTCCAGTACCCGTTGCAGCTCCCTAGGCCTGAGCATGTCATGCAGGTCTCCTGGCCACGCACTTATGCGGGCTTAACACATTACAATATATCTAACGATGTGTCGGCGGGGTCACGTCGTAAGTGACGCACATCCGGCATCGTTAGTGATATTGTAGCATGTAAAACCTACGTGCGATTGCGCTTGAACGAAAATCCGTTGATCACATACACATCGTTCAGTTCATTTACTAAAAATTGAACGTACGGTTGTTCAATGTTCTCAAGGCAGCACACATCGCTGTGTGTGACACCCCGGGAACGATGAACACATCTTACCTGCGTCCCGCCGGCAATGCTGAAGGAAGGAGGTGGGCGGGATGTTTATGTCCCGCTCATCTCCGCCCCTCCGCTTCTATTGGCCGGCTGCTGTGTGACGTCGCTGTGACGCCGAACGTCCCTCCCCCTTCAGGAAGTGGATGTTCGCCGCCCACATCGAGGTCGTATGTTAGGTAAATACGTGTGACGGGATTTAATCGTTTGTGCGACACGGTCAACAAATTGAACGTGCCGCACATACAATGGGGGCATGTCACATCGCATATAAGATCGCATGCGCAATTGTAAGGTGTAAAGCAGCCTTTAGTGCTGGAGATGTGGGGAGTTCCTCCATTGGGGGTAGTATAGTACCATGAGGGGTGTCTGGTCAATGTCCATCCATCTTGATCTTTTAAGGTACCACCCTGTCTTCTAACCTTCCATCCTGCCAGTGGGTCTGACACTGATGCCTTCGATAGAAAGTAAGTAAAACCCCAACATGTTGTTGAGTCTACTGAGATGGTTGCTCTGGCTCTTGTGGATTTGTCCCAAGTTCCCTCAGGAAGGACTTTCATGTCTGAGACTGAGGAAAATCTTGCTGTGGGGTTACCCTTCCAAATTAGCAAGCCATGCTGGGAAGAGAAAAAACATTCCACTCATCACTGGTGGTCCTCCATATGAGGGATATTATGTATTCTGTCTCCGCCAGTCCTTCATGTTCTCGGTACAAGGCTCCCAAGAAAACACCATTCGGTTTTCTCCTTCCACTGCTCGTTCCTATGCCAGTCAGCTGTGAGAATGTTTTTTGAGGTAGAGAATATACTGGTCATGATGAAGATGATAGGAAAGACACTTGGTTTGGTAGAAAGGACTTGGTCCTGAAGTGAGGTCATTGGAGCCCAAGGAGAACATTCATGCTCCACTATTCTTGAAGAAATTCCTTTCTGGTCTGGAGAAGAGGGACATAAGGAGGAAGAG
This sequence comes from Anomaloglossus baeobatrachus, assembly GCF_048569485.1. Taxonomy (NCBI): domain Eukaryota; kingdom Metazoa; phylum Chordata; class Amphibia; order Anura; family Aromobatidae; genus Anomaloglossus; species Anomaloglossus baeobatrachus. The sequence continues at coordinate 474,509,712 of NC_134358.1, read as the reverse complement.
TACTGTAACACCTGCATCCCTGCACTTCCCCACTTCTCCCTGCTAGGAGGAGTGCTTATGCACTCACTGCCATGGCTGCACACTTGTTCCCTCCCCTGCTCCAGTACTCACTGCGGCTCCCAGCTCCCTGGGCCTGTGCACATTATGCAGGTCTTCTGGCTATGCACTTAGGGTATGCACATGCACGCTCCCCTCTTATGAAAGGGCCAGTGCGTGCACTTTAGAAGTGTGCTCAGCCTATGGCTGGGAGGCACTGGGTATTTAGGGCATTCTCCCCTGTAAGGAGGTGCCTGAGCAATGTTAGTTCCTGCTCTATCCTGTGCATACTAATAACTTTGTCAGGTCCCTATTCTAGTGTCTCAGTACTTGTGACCCATCTGTACCATAACCTGAACCCGTCCTGCAAACCTGTACCTGTCCTGCCTGTTCCTGAACCTATATACATCCTGTCACCTGTGACTCCGATTCTGTCTTGCCTGTTGCCAGTTCAGACTCCAGCCTGTGGATTCAATTATATCTTGCCTGTTGCCAGTCCAGGCTTCAGCGTGTAGTTCTGACTTGCTATAGCAACTCCAGACTCTGGCCTGTGGTTCCAATTCCGTCTTGCCTGTTGCCAGTCCAGACTCCAGCCTGTGGCACCAACTATGTCTTATCTATTGCCACTCCAGTCTCTGGCCTATTGGTTCAACTCCATATTGCCTGTTGCCAGTCCAGACTCCAGCCTGTGGTTCCAACTCCATCTTATCTATTTGCCAATCCAGACTCTGGCCTGTGGCTCCAACTCTATCTTGCCTGTTGCCAGTCCAGACTCCAGCCTGTGGTTCCAACTCCATCTTACCTGTTGCAGGTCTAGACTGCAGATTGTGGCTCCACCTGAATCTTGCCTCTTTCCAGTCCAGACTCCAGCCTGTGGCTCCACCTACATCTTGCCTGTTGCCAGTCCAGACTGCCTGTTGCCAGTCCAGACTCCAGCCTATGGTTCCAACTCCATCTTACCTGTTGCAGGTGCAGACTGCAGATTGTGGCTCCACCTGAATCTTGCCTCTTTCCAGTCCAGATTCCATCCTGTGGCGACAACTCCATCTCGCCTGTTGCCAGTGCTGTCTGTAGCTCATAGTGGACTCAGCCCTGTCTACCATCGGGGCCAACTACTGCAGACTTTGGGACTGCCTTGGAGTGTTTCCTGGTGGCTACCTGCGACACAAGCTTTACCTCACCATCAGAGGCTCTAGAGAAGACCAAGTAGCCACTTAGTTATGCGCCTCTAAGGTAAGTTTGGGCTCCATGGTCCAGTGGGTCTACTCTTGCATTCCGTTACATGCCCACCCTGCAACCGTAATACTCTGTAGTCATCAAGACATTTCTATATATGGTATTATTATCATTTCTAATATTGATGTTAACAATCTCTTTCAAATTTAAAACTGTCTTTTTTAATATAGAATCACCACCTTCTCCAATTCTGGAACAGTTTTCATTTTTCTTCTGTGTCCTTCCATTCCAGATTTATGCCCTCTGATAATACTAAATGCTTATTTTCCTTTCAACCAACTGGGCGTATAGAACAGAACTTCTCTGTAGACATGGCTGTGTTTTGGTTGGCCAGCATCAGAGAAAAAAGCAAATGCCAAAGATCTGTGATATACAACCTGTTGTTGATAGAAAAAGTTGAACCAGAGGGGCGCAAAGAGAAGAGTTGAAACGGAGGGGCGCAAAAACAAAAAGAAACTCTAGATTAGTGGAGCAGCACCTACTTGTAGTTTAAATTAATAAATTCAGTGGAAGTTCTTCATTACGGCGCTGTGTAGGGATCAAAATAATTTTTCAATGGGCTAGTTTAAAAAAAAAATAAAATAAGGGTTATCCAACCTCCCCAGTAGCTCCTATTTTCATGCTTACCGAGTCTTTAGTGATTTCTACTTGATGATCCTATCTCAATATACTGGAAATGGCAGTAAATGCCTGCTCAGCCAATCACTGACTGAGGTTAGTCATCCATTTGCCCAGTAATAACCAGAACACTTGTTTCTCAGGGAAGTGTAAAAAAAAGGTGCCGGAGATCAGTGAGGATAAGTATAACTTTTTTATTTATTTTTTAAACCAGGCTGCCCTTTAAAAATATTTTTATTCATTGGATGCCCCATTGGAAGGCAACCTGTCAGCATAATTTTAGAGAGAAAATGAGACATAGTGGAATTTATGGACGGAAACAATTTAATTTTTTTTTATCTGATTGAGAAATTGGGACATTAAACACAAATTAGCCTGCAAGTGCACTTGTTTCAATGCACTTGCAGCCCATGACTTGCGTTTTTTTCTACTCAAGAGATCCTTTATTTTATCTCCCCATTTTCTTTCCTATGAAATACATTTCAAATATATATTTTTCAAAGTAGGATACTTTTCATACGTATACAATAATGTAAAATGATTATTTCTATCTAATTAATCAGAAGTTTTCTTTATCAAAATTGAACTGCCACAAAACTAAGGATATAAATTCTATGAATTGACTCAATTGCTTCATGTTTGTTAACACTGATCAGCATTATTCTTGCAATTGGACGTAGTCACCTCCATTAACAAATCAAATAAACCACTTAACTTAAGTGCTTTTCATTTTTGTCAGCATCACTTGCAGTAATACTGTTGTCTATACAAAAACAAATACAAAAAAGGCAGTGGGTTGATGCATTGCAAAAATGCAAACCTAGGAATGCATCTGATTTTCATTCTCCTGGAAACACTGGACCAGTAGGCAATGAAAGATATTTCACTTGGGACCAAGTTGCAAGAGCTTACAGAACATGACCATGTCCAATTTTCTTTTTCATCTGTACCTTTGTTACGTTGTTACTATTGACATAGTGAGTAAAGGTACCGTCACACTAAGCGACGCTCCAGCGATCCCACCAGCAACCTGACTTGGCAGGGATCGCTGGAACGTCGCTACACGGGTTGCTGGTGAGCTGTCACACAGGCAGATCTCACCAGAAACCAGTGACCAGCCCCCAGCCAGCAGCGACGAGTGGAAGCGATGCTGCGCTTGGTAACTAAGGTAAATATCGGGTAACCAACCCGATATTTACCTTGGTTACCAGCGCACACCGCTTAGCACTGGCTCCCTGCACTCCTAGCCAGAGTACACATCGGGTTAATTACCTGATGTGTAGTCTGGCTATGTGTGCAGGGAGCCGGCACTCGGCGCGTGAGAGCGGCGGACGCTGGTAACGAAGGTAAATATCGGGTAACCAAGGAAAGGGCTTCTTGGTTACCCGATATTTACATTGGTTACCAGCGTCCGCAGAAGCCGGCTCCCTGCTCACTGCACATTTAGTTGTTGCTCTCTCGCCATCACACACAGCGATGTGTGCTTCACAGCGGGAGAGCAACAGCTAAAAAATGGTCCAGGACATTCAGCAACAACCAGCGACCTCACAGCAGGGGCCAGGTTGTTGCTCGATGTCACACACAGCAACATCGCTAGCAACATTGCTGTTACGCCACAAAAGTCGTGCCTCAACAGCGAAGTTGCTAGCGATGTTGCTTAGTGAGACGTGTCCTTAACATTGCTGAATTTGTTGGCACTGTGTCTGATCCACCCGTGGCTGTTAGAGGCACATGACAGCTGATTAAATCAAAGGAATGGACTAAATCAAAGGATGGGAAACACGATATGGCATAAATTTACGTCATATGTCGTGAACGGGTTAAAGGGAACCTGAGAAGGGAAAAACGCTATTAACCTGCAGATATGGGCTTAATCTACAATTACTGTACAATAAAGCCCCACAGCCAGGACATTATAATAAAGCCCCACTGCCAGGAGGAAATTAATTTTAATCCTCCCTCCATCTCTTGGCTTCCAGTAATAGGGTTGGAGTGGCACACATTCGGTCACCGCTCTGTATATCAAGAGCAGTGGCTGTAGCTGAGGTCCCCTTTAGAGGTTCGGTTCACCAGGGACATTCGAACCTTAGATAAGCTTTGGTTTGTGACCCAGACTTGAACTGAACCTCAATGGAAGTCAGTAATTGGACAGTTTGTGTCTCCACCCACATGCTGCCAGCCATAAGCAGAACACTTCTGGGGAGGAGGTCAGGTGGGCGGATTTTTCACATTTTTTTTGTTTGTGTGCACACTACATCTTATCATGCCGATTGTACCCCAAATGTGAGCTGTTCAAACACTGCAGGTTTCTAGCACAGGGATGAGCAGCATCACTCATACCCAGCACAGCGCTGCTCACTTGAATGGTTTGCACTTGTAACTCACTCAAACTTCAAACTCAAACCTTGTTTTTGTGGAAGTCGGTTTCCAAAGCCAAACTTCGAACCTTAGGTTCACTCATGTCTAGTCCCCGCACTGACTGACACCCGGCTCATCCAGCTGTTGGATAGTGCCGGGGGCACAGTTACAGATGTCACTCACTATACACTGAGTGGTGACTGAGCCCGCTCTGGCATTAGCCCAATGACTAGAAGCTGAATGTTGCTTGGGGATTTAAGTTCTTTTACGCCCTGGAGTGAGGCTCTAAGTGCCGCCACTAGGCAGGTTCAGGACGCTATTAACCTGCAGATTAACTCTATTTCTGCAGATTAATAGTGTTTTTTTCACATGACACGCTCCCTTGAAATCCCATTTAAACGTGTTATTTTCCCACTCGGTCTTGGTTGTTCACAGGGAGGGGGGGTAGTTATTGGTTGTTCCTGGGAATAAGGCATGAAACAACATTGCTTCGCTGAACACGATGTTAGTAAGCATGCATGTATTTTGAAAATCAATAAAAGATATAGACTAGGAGCAAGTGATTGTCTCCAAAGCCAGCTTAAAATGTGGGTTACTTCTGATGGATTTTTGATGACCTGATTTATTGATCTAATTTAAGTCTGGATTTACTAGAGTATCTTATGGTCCTCAGTTTGGCTACTCAGACTATGACTTCACCTATAACCAAAACTTTAGAGAGATACTAAGATATATAAGTTCACAACAAATTTCCAATGAGTAAAACTCTTGAAATGTGTGCTGTTATAACACCCATGCCGGCGCTCTCACACTCTCCTGCTCCCCTCCCCCAAAGAGGATGTCAGTTTCCTCACTTGTCCAGGTGTCCTGCAGCAGTGATCCTATCCCATCCCGTGCTGCTGCCTTCTGGAGTGTCTGTACACCTTGCAGGCTTATGGCCTCTGCCTGTAGGGTGCACCTACGATCATGCCCCCTTTCTTAAAAGGCCAGCGTCTTTCTAACCCAGAAGTACCTCCCAGCTCAGCTGAGAGGCTGCAGGTACTTAAGGCACCTCTGCCTTACCAGTGGTGCCTAGGCAACGTGTCCCCTAGCACTCTTCTGCTGCTGTTACATTGGGCTATTTCGGTTGCTTGTATCTGTTTGCATTACAGAGGCTGCTGCCGTTACCTCTACCTTCCACTGCTGCTGCGAGCCACTACTCCAGCCGCCTACCATGATACCCACTGCTGCAAAGTATCGTTCACTGCTGCCGCTAGCATCCATCTGTCCATCCATCCAGATGGAGTCTCGATACCTACTGCTGCTGTAACCTACTGCCAGAGACTGTCACTCCCGTACCCCTGGGGCCAGCTCATGCAGCACGAGTCTTCCCAAGTGGCACCCTGATTCATACCTTCAGCGTAACACCCTCACCATTAGGGGCTCTGGAGAAGACCATACTCAGGTCTGTAGTCAAGACCCTCTGGGTTTTCTGGGTGCTGTGTCGCAGTGGAGTCGCTAAACATCTCTGCTCGCTCAGCAAGCATAACAGATGTCAGTAGACATTATTTTTTTGTAGGCTTATGGGTTTTCATGTTGTGAGAATACAGCAACTCCAAAACTGTTCATTGACAAATTGTGATTTTCACTGTAAGCTGTCCTATAGACGGTCTCAGCCCATACACAAAGCACTACCTGATTTCACTGTCAAACACGGAGCTATTGAAACAATGGGGTTTTCCTCCTACAGCTCAATTGCCTGCCCATTCATACTCCTTCACTGAATATACTGAAAACCTTTTTCATCAATTACAACACATAGTGTGCTGAAAAATGTATTCCAAAATGGAGTTAATACTAATACAGCAGTGATGTCCACAAAAATGATTCCGACTCCATAAATGCACTTAAGGAGTTAAAACATACAGAAATATGACCAAAATAATCAGTGTCCCCTTGAGCTGTTACATGCTGTAAAATAAGCATTTATGGCACTCGGCGCAGTACATGTATATCTGTTGTGAGTTATAGAAAACCGCCTGCCAAGAGTCAGTGGGCAGAGAAGCCAAAGTTGTAATTTTCACATTTGTATTAAATATCTGTGTTTATGTGAGCCACTCGGCATCTCCAACTTATGTGTGGTTCAGCTACGGACCACAAATATAAACATAATTATTAACGGGAAGCCGCTTCTTAAACAAGCCGGTTGACAGCTTGAAGTAGTGCATTTTAATACACTTGGATACATGTTCATTGGGACATTAAACTGTGATCATAAATCTGGTCCTCATTTTTTTTAATATAGCCGTGGGAAAAATGGTTTAAATATAACTCCTTAACCAGACTAAATATGTCTTAACACTAGAAATGAGAAGATCTGCCGAGATCCGAATTCAGAAAACCAGGAGGAATTTACAGGGAAATTCCAGTCGCAACTCGATCCAAATTGAATATTCCTTATAATGTTCTGGGGTCTCTCTAGACCACAGAGCATAATAAACATAGCAAACAGATGAACACTGACACTGCATTACACACAATGAATTCTACAAAAGAGTCAACCAGTGAACAAATGTATTAGGAGTCTATGCTCAGATCTGGGGGTGCTCAGCTTGTATGCAAACTTAGATCTTGTAAAGTTGAGGTAAAGAGAAATAGAAAGTGGCACTCACTACTGATTGTAAACAGTGGAGCTTACTTCACTCCAGGCCCTGGCTTCCAGTAAAGGTACCGTCACACTAAGCAACATCGCTAGCAACATCGCTGCTGAGGCACAACTTGCTAGCGATGTTGCTGTGTGTGACATCCAGCAACAACCTGGCCCCTGCTGTGAGGTCGCTGGTTGTTGCTGAATGTCCTGGACCATTTTTTAGTTGTTGCTCTCCCGCTGTGAAGCACAGATCGCTGTGTGTGACAGCGACAGAGCAACAACTAAATGTGCAGTGAGCAGGGAGCCGACTTCTGCGGACGCTGGTAACCAATGTAAATATCGGGTAACCAAGAAGCCCTTTCCTTGGTTACCCGATATTTAACTTCGTTACCAGTGTCCTCCACTCTCAGCTGTCAGTGCCGGCTCCCTGCACCCTGCACACGTAGGTGGAGTACACATCGGGTAATTAACCCGATGTGTACTGTGGCTAGGAGTGCAGGGAACAGGGAGCCAGCACTGGCAGTGTGAAAGCGGCAGATGCTGGTAACGAAGGTAAATATCGGGTAACCAAGGGAAGGGCTTCTTGGTTACCCGATGTTTACTGTGGTTACCAGCGTCCGCAGAAGCCGGCTCCCTGCTGCCTGCACACGTAGCAGAGTACACATCGGGTAATTAACCCGATGTGTACTGTGGCTAGGTGTGCAGGGAGCCAGCGCTAAGCGGTGTGCTCTGGTAACCAAGGTAAATATCGGGTTGGTTACCCGATATTTACCTTAGTTACCAAGCGCAGCATGCTTCCATGTGTAGTGACGCTCCAGCGATCCCTGCCAGGTCAGGTTGCTGGTGGGATCGCTGGAGCGTCGCTTAGTGTGACATCTCACCAGTGACCTCCTAGCAACTTACCAGCGATCCCTATCAGGTTGTATCGTTGTTGGGATCGCTGGTAAGTTGTTTAGTGTGACTGGGCCTTAAGTCTAGGCCTCTCAGAGATCACAGTGTGCTATGTCATCAGTAAAGATGAGCGAACCTTTGGAGGTTTGGTTCGTTTACAGCAAATGAACTGAATCTTTATGTGACTGAACCTTGCATGATGAGGTTTCAGAAACACTGATTGGTAGTTTGAGTCTCCACTCCCATACAGCCAGCCATAAGAAGATCACATTTTGAGATTTTTTTGGGGGGTGATGTACACTACATCCAATCACGCTGTTGTTACCCCCAGTGCGAGCCGTTCTAACACTGCAAGCGGTTCGCACACGGTTGAGCACCAAGGTTACCTGAGCACAGCGCTGCTCATGTGAGTTAAGTTCGCACGTAAAGCATCTGAATTCCAAACCCGAAACCTGTGTTTTTTAGTTGGTGTTCGATTTGAAAACCGAACTTCAGGTTTGCTCCTCTATAGTCATCACGGGTCAAAAGATCATGACATCAGAATTTGCACCATGACGTCATGTATGTGCCAAGGAAAAGAGATACAGAGGAACTGATTGCGGGTGGTACGGGTGGGTGAGAGCCATGAGCTGAGGTGATTATTATTATTTTTAACCATTTGCTTAGTTCCCTATGGTTCAGCAAAATTGTGGCTACAGTTGGCCACCATTTTGCTGAATTCATGAGGAGTGAATTACAAAAATGCATGGGAATTTAAAATTTTTGTTCAAGTTTTAATAAATTCAGAATTTTTACTTAACACCGTGGTGAAAATATCACCTGAAATCTACTTCTTAGATTCTTATAATCTGTTGAAAGTGGACAAAAAGTAGGGAATTTTTTATAAAATAAAGAAATAAACATTAATTATATTTTGAATTCTCTGCTGCTTCATCACAGCTGCCAGTGCGGTCCCTGCCAGTGCCAAAAGTGATAATATCCTGACCATCAGACACATGATCATTGCAGCAATGGGCCTCAGTAGCCATGTTCAGTACATCCAAACCTCTTCACTGAGTTTTTGTGAATAATAGTAGGGGTGTTATCAATTCCAATATTCACAGGGACCACCATAGTACACTCTTGTGATAATTCATCCCCTTGGGCGGAAAGTCATTCTATCACATGGGAAAATAGGTGTGGGTTGTGAGATCCTGAAATAGGTGTTGGAAAAATTAGAAAGTCATGAAAGTCATAAGGTCAAGTTTATAATGTACTGGATAGTACAGTTTGCATTAGATAAATAAGAATTTCAGTTGAGATAGACAGATGATAGATAGATAGATAGATAGATAGATAGATAGATAGATAGATAGATAGATAGCAGACAGACACATGGACAGCTTGGGACCCCTTTCGCTTTTTCGCTTTACGGCAACAAAGCTAGACAGACAAGTGCTCCTATCAGCATGGCTGATGCTAAAACAGATTATAATGAGGGCAATTTGGGTCATGGGCCCTGGACGCTAGGCAAGATTGACTTTCATTATAATTTACTCCTGCACTGGCCATTTTGCAGATGAACTGGCTAAACCAGTGATACATTTGCCCTACATAGATAGACAGGCATTCAGACAGACAATAGATAGATAGATAGATAGACAGATAAATAGATAGCAGGGTTAGACATAAACAGCTTGAGGCCCCTTTCGCTTTATGGCAACAAAGCTAGACATTAAATATACTGTATGTCATGAATGTGACTGTAGGAGGGACAGGGGCTCCTATCAGCACTGCTGATGCTGAAACAGATTTTAATAAAGGCAATCTGGGTCATGATACCACGTAAGCCTCTGGACCCTGGATGTTAAGAAAGATTGCTCTCATAATCCACTTCTGCACTGGACATTTTGCACATGAACTGGTTGAACCAGTGGTACAACCGCATTACGTAGATAGATATATAGATAGATAGACAAATAGACAGACAAACAGATAGATAGATAGATAGATAGATAGATAGATAGATAGATAGATAGATAGATAGATGTTCAGTGCTACGTAAAAGTCCCCCCCTATTTACTATATACTTTAGGTCACTAGCATTAGTGATCATCATGAACTGTTTCCGATACACAGGAAAGTGATCAGAAAAAGAATGAAGAAGGTATGGTTCCATGGTCATTATTGCCTAACATATTCTCCAGAAAAGAAAACTAGGTCATTATTTTAATAAATAGCCAAAAACTGGCTAAAATAATGAATTCCTTTGGAAATCCAGTTTTCCTGAGATTAGCTCTCCCGTTGTTATGTTAAAGCCACCCTGGCATCCATACCGTTCGGATAGAGTTACAGTAATTCTGCCTCTGCAGAAAACAGTGAATACATTAATGCTCTCCTACTAATAGCTGCATTACCTTTCCCCGGCCCTGCACTAGTCAATACATACATCCAATTTGTAATGAAAAATGAAAACAAGTTATAAAGTACCTAAATAATTTGAGACATATGTCATGATTTCATTGGCAGTGATCTGGGCGCACTCTGACCCCGCTCTATTGCCTCACAGAGCTACATTCCCATAAGAGCTGGGAACTGCAGGTCACCGCTAACAAAGCTAGGAATCAAATCAAGATGTAACGTTTGATTTATTTGTGGCTGTTTGCAGTCATTATGAAGTACACTGGCTAGGAGCGCATATAATCACAGACTTCAGTTAAACCGGAAAATGCCAAACAAAACTGCTCTAGTGCTATGCAAAGTGCTCCTTTAAAACTAAACCAGAAGGGCTGAACATTCCTCAGTCAGCAGTAATAACAGCCAGCCCATTGTCAGAGAGCAGAGAGCCCCCTGCAATGTGCTGACACATGGTTTAGACTGAAGCTGTGAGAGTGGCTTGCAAGATCTAAGAATACAACTTGTCGAAAACCAAATGTGACATTCATAAAAAAAGATGTTGGCAGCATCTTTCATCTGTCACAGGCTGGAGTCATGCCTGATTTACAGCACAGGGATTTAAACCTTCCACCTTTCTAAAGAACACACAGAAACTTTCTCCACTCGGCCTACACCAGAGTGTCACTCATGATATGGGCTTAATTCACTTTGGGACCTGAACAAAGTTCAGCGTATTCATATTCACTCCATGCCACTTAGTGACTGCCAGCCATTGAGATGATTTTTTGGATAAGCGCGGACAAGATTTGTCCCGTGCATCCCCCATACTCTGGAACGCTCTACCACAGCACATCAGAATCTCACCTACCGTAGAAAGCTTCAAAAGAAACCTCAAGACCCATCTCTTCCAACAAGCCTACAATAGCCCTCAGTCCAGTAGACCACTGCGCAACCAGCTCTGTCCTCACCTATTGTACCATCACCCATTCCTTGTAGACTGTGAGCCCTCGCGGGCAGGGTCCTCTCTCCTCCTATACCAGTCTGTTTTGTACTGTTAATGATTGTTCTACGTATACCCTCTTTCACTTGTAAAGCTCCATGGAATAAATGGTGCTATAATAATAAATAATAAAAATAATATTAATAATATGTGACAGACAATATTGTACATTGGCACGCAACTAATCTTCACTACTTGAAATTATGTGAACCTATACACTAAACCATGCAGGTAGGATATCATATAAATATGCTGATGTGTAAATTAGGCTAGGGACTACAATAACTGTGATCTCAAGCCTCAAGACGTACTTCTCAACAACTTTGTCTATGACTTGTTTGGCGATCTCATTGGTCTTCATGGTGTTGTTTGGCTAGTAGTGCCTCATGAATTGTCTGGATGGTGGACAAGCAGCTCTAATCATGTTCCAAAGAAATATTGTGACCCAAACAAGCTCCACACACTCTAGGATGGTGATACTAGTGCGTGAATCTGTAAGTCAGTGGCCACTTCCAAACAACTCATTAGAGAGGCATGGGAGAAAGAACACAATGGGATCGGGTCCACTCTGGTGGCACTGCGATGACAGTCTTAGTAGACAGTCTAAATAAGAGTAAGTGGTAATCCAGCACCCATAGTCCAGTCTTCAGTGAAAATTAAGACATTCTTTATTCACAAAACATGTTAAAAACATACATGTTTAAAATCAGAACTGCCTTACTCATGTCAGGTCATAGAGACCCTTACCCCTTACTCATAGTAGACGCCTGACACTCTCAAATGATACACAGGTGAGTGGACAGTGGCAGCTGATGATAGACATACTGAAAGGAGTGCAGTGTAATCGTGTCCGCTCTGTTTATGCTGAGGCAACTTGCTTGTCAGGTAACCTGACCTCAGGTGGCCTCATAACTGAGTTACTTCAGGTGAGGTTAACTGCGATCGCAGGTGGAGGACCATATAGAACCTCCAGCTTTGACCACAAATAACCTGAGTGACGTCACCATTCATCATGCAGCTCATTCTCTGCCTGAAGCTCACACTGTAAAAATAATGGTAGACAAAAGAAAAACGGGTATATGCCGCGCTTAAAAACCACTGAGTTGGAAGTGATATAATATTTCTCTTTTATTTACAGCATTCCTACGCGTTTCAGAGACAACAGACCGTCTCCTTCTTCAGGGAAAAAAGAAATGATGATTGATGATTTCTTTTTTCCCTGAAGAAGGAGACGGTCTGTTGTCTCTGAAACGCGTAGGAATGCTGTAAATAAAAGAGAAATATTATATCACTTCCAACTCAGTGGTTTTTAAGCGCGGCATATACCCGTTTTTCTTTTGTCTACCATTATTTTTATATCGTGCCTACGGGGCCGCTGCTTGAACCACGCGGACACTCACATGTCTTTGAAGGAGTTGTGACTGGCACAACCCCACCAGGTGAGTGTTACTGTACCTTCCCTAACATCATATGTTATATCGGGTAAGACCCTATTGCGCCCTTTTGTCTCCCCATTTTAGTTCATCTGAAGCTCACACTGGGCGGTCATTTAAATTGCGCTGTCAGTATTTGATGCAATGTATTGGTGTCAGTATTTGGTGCTTTATGTCCTTTGTTGTAAAGGGGTTAAATAATTTTAAAAAAAAGCCACATATGACACGGGACTGCTGGTGGGCGCGGGAAGCAATGAATATGTATGAGCAATAATGAGCAGTCACCGAAAGCAGTGTAATAGTCAGGCGGAAAATCGTAAGTATAAAACGCCCGCTCCAATCCCCCTATACCTCCTACCACCATTTTAAAGCACCAGATTCTAGTCCCCATAGAGTTATATGGGAAGCGGCATCCGGCCAGCTATCCAGGATCAATTCCGGGCTGGAAGCTGTTTGTTTTTTTTAACCTGGTTGGGCCCGCCAATCCTGGGTATCTGCGAGTCTGCCCATCACTAGCCAGAACCCATGCTGAAAAATATGAAAACTGCTAGGACTCTAGCACTCTTAGTGATGAGACCAACATAAATGTTTTTGGAACTGATGGCTTTAAAACTGTATGGTGTCACAAAGGTGAGCTGTGCAAAGAAAACTGCATGGTGCCTACAGTGAAATATGGTTATGGCAGTGTCCTTATGTGTGGATATATGAGTGCTGCTAGTGTTGGGAAACAATATTTCATTGATCTTATCATGAATTTACAGATGCACTGCTCTGCATTGAAAGAAAAATGCTACGTGCCCTTGGAAAACGTGCAGTTTTCCAACATGATAATTGTAACGGGAGCAGAGCACTGTCTGTGGTCACTTGGCAGCTCTAAAGAGGACTATCAAGAACAGGCTTTGCACAAGCTACTCCGCATTCCAGATCCCAGGGGTTGCCCTAGCCTTCACCCTTTAATCCATATACAGGAATCTGGACTTCGCAATGACCTCTAGGGTGAAGTCATAGATATACAGTAGCTGTTGTTCAGTGGTGTAAGCTGGTAAAAAGAATGGTCAGGTAGTAGAGTCAGAACCAATAGGTAGATACAGGAGCAAAATCAGAAGCCAGAGGATTAGTCCAAAAACAAGCCATGGTTAAAATCAGGAATCTCTACAGAGAGCCAAAAGCAAGATACTAAGCACTTCTCAAGGAGCAAGTAAAACTAAAACTGGCAGCAGACAGCAGGATTTCAGGATCTTAAATAGTCTGCAGCCCCACCCAAACCAAATAGCAGTTAACTGTATATCTCCCTGTATGGATGGACTAGGAGTCCCAGAGGGGACAAAGCTACAACTGTAGCCTCCACAACACCCACGATGAAAGAGCTGGCGACCGATGCAGGAACTGATACCGATGTCACAATAATGATCTAAAACACACATCTAAGGTCAATATTGCAATTTCTAAAGAATAACAGGTTGAAAGTGATTTGCTGGCCATGTATGTTTACTAATTAGAACCAAATTGAAACATCTATGGGGAATTCTGAAGAGACAAGTTGAGCATCACTCTCAAACCAGCATCCAGGCTCTAAAAGAATGGTAAAAGATGTTGCAATATGTCATCAACATCTTCATTTCATGCCTCAAAGACTTGGTGTTCTCCTTAAAACTCATGGAAGTCACACAAAATACTAGATGTAGTAGTTTTTGATGTGGACTATATTCATTTCTGCATCAACTAATTCAAGTATAGCAGAAGATTTTGTACTGAAAGTTACAAGTCCATCTCAATAAATTAGAATGCCATCAAAAAGTAAATTTATTTCAGTAATTCAATACAAAAAGGGAAACGCATACATTATATAGAGTCATTACACACAGAGTGATCTATTACAAGTGTTTATTACTGTTAATGTTGATGATTATGGCTTACATCCAATAAAAACCCAAAAGTCATTATCTCAGAAAATTAGAATATTATATAAAACCAACTGAAAAAATTATTTTAAACTCATAAATGTTGGCGCCTACTGAAAAGTCTGTACAGTAAATGCCTCAATACTTGGTTGGGGCTCCTTTTGCATGAATTACTTCATCAATGCAGCGTGGCATGGAGGCGATCAGCCTGTGGCACTGCTGAGGTGTTATGGAAGCCCAGGTTGCTTTGATAGTAGCCTTTAGCTCATTTGCATTGTTGGGTCTGGTCTCTCACATCTTCCTTTTGACAATACCCCATAGATTCTTTATGGGGTTTAGGTCAGGCGAGTTTGCTGGCCAATCAAGCACAGTGATACTGTGGTTATTAAACCAGGTATTGGTACTTTTGGCAGTGTAAACAGGTGGCAGGTTCTGCTGGAAAATGAAATTTTCATCTCCAAAAAGCTTGTCGGCAGAGGGAAGCATGAAGTGCTGTAACATTTCCTGGTAGACGGCTTTGCTGACTTTGATCTTGATAAAAAACAGTAGTCCTACACCAGCTGATGACATGGCTCCCCAAACCATCATGGATTATTCAAACTTCACACTAGACCTCAAGCAGCTTGGATTGTGGCCTCTCCACTCTTCCTCCAGACTCTGAGACCTTGACTTCCAAATGAAATGAAAAATTTACTTTCATCTGAAAACACCTTGGGCCACTGAGCAACAGTCCAGTTCTTTTTCTCCTTGGCCCAGGTAAGATGCTTCTGGCGTAGTCTATTGGTCATGAGTGGCTGGAAACAAGGAATGTGACAGTTGTAGCCCATGTCCTGGATACGTCTTTGTGTGGTGCCTCTTGAAGCACTGACTCCAGCAGCAGTCCACTCCTTGTGAATCCCCCCAATTTTTTGAATGGCCTTTTCTTATCAATCCTATCAAGGCTGTGGTTATCCTGGTTGCTTGTGCACCCTTTTCTACCACACTTTTTCCATCCACTCAACTTTCCATTAATATGCTTGGATACAGCACTCTTTGAACAGCCAGCTTCTTTAGCAATGACCTTTTATTGCTTACCGACTTTGTGGAGTGTGACAATGACTGCCTTCTGGACATCAGTCAAGTCAGCAGTCTTCCCCATGATTGTGTAGCCTACTGAATCAGACTACGGGACCATTTTAAATGCTTACGAAGCCTTTGCAGGTGTATTGTGGTAATTATTCAAATTTTCTGAGATAGTGACTTTTGGGTTTTCATTGACTGTAAGCCATAATCATCAACATTACCAGAACTAAGGCTATGTGCGCACAGTGTGTTTTTCGCGGCGTTTTTGCGCGTTTTTCTGGTGCGTTTTTGGCCTTAAAACTGCAGGACTTTGCTTCCCCAGTAAAGTCTTTGAGTTTTCATTTTTGCTGTCCGCACACATCTGTTTTTTTTACCTGCGTTTTTGAGTTAAAAAAAAAAAACTGGACATGTCAGTTCTTTCCTGCGTTTTTCTGCGTTTTCCCCTCATGCAATGCATTGGAAAAACGCAGCAAAACGCAGAGATCAAAATGCAGCAAAACGCAGCCAAAAACGCACCAAATCGCGGTAAAAACACATGCGTTTTTTTATGTGTTTTTTCGACGCAGGTGCGTTTTTGTGCGTTTTTAGCGGCCAAAAACGCACAAAAACGCAGCGTCAAAAAGACGCAGTGTGCGAACCTAGCCTAAATATACTATTCAGAGGCGGTTTCTACACCAAACCGTGCAACACCTTATAACCGGGTTTATAATAATAATAATAATCTTTATTTCTATAGCGCCAACATATTCCGCAGAGCTTTACAATACAGGAGGATCATATACAAACAAGTAACAGTTATAGAAAATACAATATTTAGAGGGAAAAAAAGACAACCCTGCTCGTGAGAGCTTACAATCTACAAATAGGTCAGCTTTAGTCCTCCTTATGGAAACAATGGTCATGGGTGCACGTAGGCAGGGAAAAGAAAATCCAAACCAATGTCCAGGAAGCAGAAATCCACGGCAGACACCATCCAATTTTCCAAAGTGCTTTATTCCATCATCATGTGCAGTTAAAAGTAGCGGGGAGAGAGCAGAGTGCAGGCCCCCTAATGGACGACGGCCGTTTCGCATGTCCTTGTGTTGTGTCCCATGAATGGGAACAACCTGTTGTATGTAATTTTTGCATTGCATATTTTTCCTCCTATCAGGAAATTCCTTTATTGTTACTAGGTAGATTAGACTGTATGAAGTTTGTCCCTATGTACCTCCCTTAGTTGGCTTCTGTATAGAATGCTCCTCCCTTCTCCTTCAGTTTAGTCTAGAGAAACCATTGCTGAAGAGACATGTCTGCAACCCTGTACAGATTATTCCTTTTCACCTGCCTTTACTTTGTACTTAATACAAGATTCTAGAAGAAAACTACAGCGTTTCTCCTTGTCTTCCTACAAGTCATCGTTGGGCTGAGTTAACACTATCTGTGGAAGCCGGTAGAGTGAGTAAACCATACAGTTATCTAAGGGACTGATAATTAGAGCGGTTGGATTCATTGCTACAGGGAAGAGACAGAATAGTGAAAAGGATTAGCTGTGACCGGGATTAGTATACATATATCAGTAAATAACCTGTTTCCAGGAGTGCTATACTGCATACAATCCGGAGAAAGGATTACCCCAAGGGGTTGATAACAAGCCACAGCATAAAACTTTATAGCAGCTTCAGACAAAGTACCCTGTAAAGTATTAACCTGTTATCAGAACTGTGTGCAGCTATAAACCTAGAATCCCCCATAAGCTAATTGTAAATTGCAGCCAGAGACTCTGCAAATACTTCCTGCAAAACAGACTGCAGAGATTACAACATTGTATTGATCTCCATGACAACCAGTGCAGAGCAGTATTCACCCTTCCTGATGGAGTCAAAGAGAACAATTTCCCTACCGGCTTTAAAGCAACAAGAGGAAGACATGGTCTCACACTCAAATTACAGTGAAAGATCTAAGCGGTTGACCAAACCAACATGGAAGGTTAAAGAGAACCTAGAAACAGCCAGAAGTAAACTATTTACCCAGACAGCATTATTGTGGCAAAGAGTGCAAAAACAAGTGACTGTTTTATCTGCGCCCGGTGCTCATGAGCTACCATCAGAGGGAGCCCTGGAACAACTGTACTCAGCATACCAGTCCTACAAAGAGATTTGTAAAAAATATCCTCTACCCTGCTGAGAGCAAATACGTCTGAGTCTGAAAAAGAACTACAGGACTTTCAACAGCTTAATGCTGAACGAGACCGCACTGTGCGCGACATTGTGAGCGAGACTGAAGCAAAAATTGCGCAAATGTCAGGAGCGGCATCTTACAAATCCAGGTCCATTAAGAGCTCAAGGCACTCACTCAAATCAGGCTCATCAAGGTACTCAACCCTCAGCGAGCAGCTCATAAAGGCGCGCGCTGAAGCAGAAACAACAAAAGTACACGCCATCTTCGCCCAGAGAGAAGCAGAGATGAAAACAGAATCTGCACGCAAGGAAGCGGAGATGAAAGCAGAATCTGCACGCAAGGAAGCAGAAATTGAAGCCCTTCAGAAGGAATATGAACATGTGGTGGCCATGGCAAGGCTAAAAGTCTTTGAGCAAGCTCTGGGTGGGAGCCAAGAAGGCAGCGCCAGTTTGTGTGATCTCGACACAGAAGACTCACTTAAGCGTACAAGAGATTATGTGCTGAGCCAAGCCGACGAACCGCCAACTACCATCAACATTCCCGTCAGTGCTAACACTTCTCCAGAGCCTCAAGACACTGATCCACCTACAGCTTCCAGCCTTCCAGGTCAGTCCAATGCACCTCAGACTTTCATGCCTGAACCAGCTTCATATTCCAATGCACAGCCACACCCTGCGCATCAGCAACCTCCGTATGCCCATGTCTACATGCAACCTAACATGCCGGCAAGGCGCTACACTCCCAACAACTATGTAGTTCCGGCCCCGTATACAACGGAGATTGTACACACCAAACCGATCACTGGTCTAAACGCTCACGCCACTCCGTACTTTCCCATGTTCCCGAACCAAGAAGCTACGAATCACGCAACCAGCACCACGCAGTCAGCAAATGTGCCCCCAATGTCGGAAAGATCAGACATGTCCGACTTTGCGAGGTACATGATCCGCCGAGAACTTACCAACACCGGTATCACAAAGTTTGACGACCAGCCCGAAAACTACAGAGGGTGGAAGTGTGCCTTCAAAACCGCAACGCGTGACCTCGGCATTACAGCTGCTGAAGAGCTGGACTTGCTAATCAGGTGGCTAGGGCCACGGTCTACTGAGAGAATCAAGAGACTCAGATCCGTCTACATCAGCGACCCAACAACTGGTCTCGCAACCGCATGGGACAGGCTAGAGAAAGGCTTCGGCAGTCCTGAAGCAATTGAAGATGCATTGCTGAAACAACTATACGACCTTCCCAAAATATCTAGCAAGGATGCTTCAAAGTACCAGGAACTCAGCGACCTGCTGTCCGAGCTCCAGCTGGCCAAAACAGACACACACCTACCTGGCCTCAGCTACCTGGACACCGCTCGTGGGGTGAAACCCATAGTCGCCAAGTTACCTTACAACGTGCAGGAAAGGTGGACTACGGTAGGAACAAACTATAAAAAAGAGCACCAAGTCTCCTTCCCTCCATTCTCCTACTTCTGCGAGTTCATCAACGGCATCGCGGAACGTAAGGCAGACCCCAGCTTCACCTGTGGAGAACCCACCGACTCCACTTCACCAGCTCCCAGGTATGAGAGCACTCATCAAAATGACAGAAAATGTAGGGGCCCAGTATCAGTCAAAAAGACCGATGTTCTACCACCTACACCAACGTCAGCACCAGACAATGGCAATGAAGGCGGGAAGGCGGAAAATCCAAACCGCCAGTGTCCAATTCACAATCTGCCACACCCCCTGAAGAAGTGCATTGGCTTCAGGAAGAAACCCCTTCAAGAACGAAAGGAACTCTTGAAAAGGTTTGGGGTATGTTTCAAGTGTTGTGCCTCTACAGAACACCTTGCCAAGGACTGTAATGTTACAATTAAGTGTATGGAGTGTGACAGCACAGATCACGTACAAGCGCTGCACCCATCTCAGCCTGATCCTGCACCTACAACTTCTCCTACCACAAGTCATGACGGGGAGAGTACAGGCCAAGCTGCAAACCACCTCACAGTATCCTCCTCTTGCACCGCAGTCTGCGGAGAAGATCTCTGGGACAAGTCTTGCGCGAAAATATGCCTAGTAAGGGTATATCCCAAAGGTCACCCAGAAAGGGCCGTGAAGGTGTACAGCATCCTGGACGACCAGAGTAACAGGTCACTTGCCAGGTCTGAACTCTTCGACTTGTTCGGCTTAAAAGGAAATGCCTACCCTTATACACTAGGTACTTGCAGCGGCATCTCAGAAGCTTGCGGAAGAAGAGCCAGTGGTCTCGTGGTAACATCTCTTGAAAATACCGTAGAGATACCTCTACCGACACTCGTTGAGTGCAACCAGATACCGGCTAACCGGGAAGAGATTCCAACACCAGAGGCAGCTCTTCACCACCCTCACCTGAGAACTATTGCCAGCAAGATCCCACCTCTTGATCATAGTGCAAAAATCCTGATTCTGATTGGAAGGGACATCCTCCGGCTACACAAAGTACGCCAACACATCAACGGGCCACACGATGCGCCATTCGCTCAGCGCTACGACTTAGGCTGGGTGATCATAGGAAACGTCTGCGTAGGCAAAGTGAAGAGTCCCGACGTGATCTCCTCCTACAAGACGAACATCCTCCCAAATGGTCGCGGCACTCACTTTCAATCATGTCCGCATCACTACGGGGTGAAAGAGAGGCTGAGCGACACCAGGTGGCGACAGCAGCCTCCCGACTGCGCGAACGCATATCATCTCTGGGATGACGACTTCGGGTCAACAGCGTTCGAGTCTACAAATGAAGACAACAAATTGGCTTCGATGAGAGAAGACAAAGAATTCATAAAGATTATGGATAAAGAGTTCTCTTAAAACGACTCTAACAGTTGGGTAGCCCCATTACCCTTTCGGTCTCCAAGGCCAAGGTTGCCAAACAACTCCCAGCAAGCAACCGCAAGGTCCTCCTCTCTAAAACGCACTTTGGAAAGACAACCAGAGATGGAAAAATGCTTTGTCGAGATTACGCAAAATATCCTCGACAGAGATCATGCTGAACAGTGGCACCACATTCCCACCGAACAAAACCCAGCTGACCGAGGAACGAGACTCACTGCTGCATCCAAACTCGGCGACAACATGTGGCTGACACCTCCAAGTATCTTATACGAGGAGACCTGCGATAACTACGCCGGCAACATGTACGAGCTGGTGGAACCAGAATCTGACAAGGAAATGAGACCGGTCGTCTCCGCTCACTACACTTCAGTACCCTCAAAACAGAAGTTGAGACCTCATCGCTTCAAGCGCTTCACAAGTTGGTCATCTGCGATACGAGCCGTAGCTCATCTTATTCACGTCGCTCACTGTTTCACCAACTACAAGTCTTCAATGTGCCACGGCTGGCGCATGTGTGTGATTCGTCCAGTCACCGAACTCGTGCTACTTTTACCAAAGGAGGACGTTACATGAACTAACTTTGTCGTTGGGCACTGCCACGGCGGGGAGCATACCTTTCCTTACCCCTGCTGTACGGAGACACAACTGTCCGTGTCCAATTGAACCTTGAACTTTTCCTTTGGATTAAAACTTTTCCGTTGGATTATTGGGTTGGAGGAAGAGTTGGCATGTTTGCGGCTTCCCCAATCTGAAGATGGGTTTGTTGAACTTGAATTCATGTTTAACATTTTTCTACTTTTTCATTTTTTACGCAAGGACAATGCATCATCAACAAAGCATGGACTTGAATTCAGTGCATTACGTTGCATTTTTTGTGTTGTCTCTTATCTCGTTACAGGTTTCGTGACATCGAGGGACAGGATCTACTCCTTACTAGAGTTGAGCGCGGTTCGCGGTTCGAGGTTCTCCAGTTCTAGGCTCGAGTGATTTTGGGGCCTGTTCTAGATCGAACTAGAACTCGAGCTTTTTGCAAAAGCTCGATAGTTCTAGAAACGTTCGAGAACGGTTCTAGCAGCAAGAAAACAGCTAATTCCTAGCTGGCTTTCCGCTGTAATAGTGTAAGTGACTCTGTGACTCACACTATTATGACATTTCAGTGTATAGTGTGCGTGAACAGCGCCTTCAGATCACTGCTGTTTGTATAATGGCGATCGCCATTTTTTTTTTTTTTCCCTTGTCTTCCTTCCCTAAGCGCGCGCGTCTTGTGGGGCGGGCCAGCATGTCAGCCAATCCCAGACACACACACAGCTAAGTGGACTTTTAGCCAGAGAAGCAACGGCATGTGTGATAGGATGTCCATGTCACATGTCCCTGCATTATAAAACCGGACATTTTCCTCCAGCACGCCATTATCTCTTCTGCGTCCTTGGTGTCAGACATCACTGGCGCAGCTCCGTCCTATCGCCGATACTGCTGTATACACAGCGCTGGACAGCTTAGGGAGAGCACTTTCTATAAGTCCTTTTAAGGGCTCGTACCGGCAGGGTCAGAGCCATAGGTGACAGGTCCTGAAAACAGAGTAGGTCAGGGATTTCGTCGCTGCATTTCCCCATTAGGAGGGAATAGAAAGGCAGGCTTCCATTCCTCTACCCAGAGCCCCACAATCCTGGCACTGTACCCTCCTGTCCTCTGCACACTCCAACTCATTATAACTAAGCCATTATACTAGCAAACACTCAGTGTACCTAGTGGCATCCTAAACGTGGCTATTGGACTTTGCTATAGTCCCACTAGTGCAAAGCCATTTGCAGCACCTCTGCCTGCATTGCACACTCCAACTCATTATAACTAAGCCATTATACTAGCAAACACTCAGTGTACCTAGTGGCATCCTAAACGTGGCTATTGGACTTTGCTATAGTCCCACTAGTGCAAAGACATTTGCAGCACCTCTGCCTGCATTGCACACTCCAACTCATTATAACTAAGCCATTATACTAGCAAACACTCAGTGTACCTAGTGGCATCCTAAACGTGGCTATTGGACTTTTGTCTAGTCCCACTAGTGCAAAGATATTTGCAGCACGTCTGCCTGCATTGCACACTCCAACTCATAACTAATCCATTATACTAGCAAACACTGAGTGTACCTAGTGGCATCCTAAATGTGGCTATTGGACTTTTGTCTAGTCACACTAGTGCAAAGACATTTGCAGAGCGCGTCTGCCTGCATTGCACACTCCAACTCATAACTAAGCCATTATACTAGCAAACACTGAGTGTACCTAGTGGCATCCTAAACGTGGCTATTGGACTTTTGTCTAGTCCCACTAGTGCAAAGACATTTGCAGCACGTCTGCCTGCATTGCACACTCAAACTCTTTTTAACTAAGCCATTATACTAGCAAACAGTCAGTGTACCTAGTGGCATCCTAAACGTGGCTATTGTACTTTTGTCTAGTCACACTAGTGGAAAGATATTTGCAGCACGTCTGCCTGCATTGCACACTCAAACTCTTTTTAACTAAGCCATTATACTAGCAAACAGTCAGTGTACCTAGTGGCATCATGAACGTGGCTATTGGACTTTTGTCTAGTCACACTAGTGCAAAGATATTTGCAGCACGTCTGCCTGCATTGCACACTCAAACTCTTTTTAACTAAGCCATTATACTAGCAAACAGTCAGTGTACCTAGTGGCATCCTGAACGTGGCTATTGTCCTTTTGTGTAGTCACACTAGTGGAAAGATATTTGCAGCACGTCTGCCTGCATTGCACACTCAAACTCTTTTTAACTAAGCCATTATACTAGCAAACAGTCAGTGTACCTAGTGGCATCCTAAACGTGGCTATTGGACTTTTGTCTAGTCACACTAGTGGAAAGATATTTGGAGCACGTCTGCCTGCATTGCACACTCAAACTCTTTTTAACTAAGCCATTATACTAGCAAACAGTCAGTGTACCTAGTGGCATCCTAAACGTGGCTATTGGACTTTTGTCTAGTCACACTAGTGCAAAGATATTTGCAGCACGTCTGCCTGCATTGCACACTCAAACTCATTGTTACTAATACATTATAATACCAAAAATTGAGTAAACTTAGTGGCATACAAGAAGTGGCTGTTGTACTCCATTAATGCCCCACTGGTGCAAATCTATGTGCAGCACCTCTGCATGACACCCTCCTGCTCTGTTTTTAATAAGCTATAATGATAGCACAAAATACTGCCATTTAGTGGCATCATAGAACTGGCTGTTGTATTCCATTAGTGCCCCACTGGTGCCAAGCTATTTCTAGCACCTCTGCATGACACCCTCCTGCTCTGTTTTTAATAAGCTATAATTATAGCAAAAAATACTGCCACTTAGTGGTATACAAAAAATGCCTGTAGGACTCCTTTATTGTGCCACTGGTGCCAAGGAATCTCAAGCACCTCTGCATTCTACACTCATGCCCATTTTGCTATGCTAATTTTATAGCAAACTCAGGGAATTCCTTGCTGCATTTGATCATTACGAGGGATAGAAAGTGAAGCTTCTTTTACTGTCCTGGTACCCACAGAACACGGCCACTGTACCCATCTGTCCACTTTTGCCACGCTATTTAATTTGCACAAAGAGCTGACTCTTTTTCTGCCTTCCTAAAATTATCTGGAATACTAAGTTAGTGTTCCTTTGCTGCCAAGCAAGGTACAACACATGTGCATTCTACACTCCTTTCCATTTCTGGAATGCAATTATTAACTGCAGGTAGTCCAGGCAATCTGTGACGAAGGTGCAGGCGTGGATATAATGTAGCCTGCATCCAATGATGGTTCTCTCGATGTCTGACAGCTCAACAATACCTTCTGTTTCCACTTCCAAAACAAGTGATGACCTGCCAATCACACTCCCTGTTGCGGGTTAAGGAGTGGAAGTTCAGTGTGAAAAACCATGTGTGACTGCTGTCCCCACAGTCACAGAGGATGAAGAGCACGCAGATGCACTTGATGGGGCAGGCGGTGGTTGCACAGGCACGCTAGTCCGCATTGTAGCACAGTGAAATTCACATTGCGACTTATGCTTCATTTTAAGTCGTGTACAGGGTGGGCTCCCCAGTATGCAGCAAAACCAGGCAAAAGGAAAAGGACTCTAGCCAGTTGGGTTGATAAATGATTGTTTAACTTTACCAAAACAAACAATAAGAACCATGCATACAATTAAAATAATTGAACAATCTATTCTGTTGCCTACTACCTGCTAATCCCTCTGTGTAGCAGTAATTGTGTGTTTGTGCGTGTGTGTGTGTGTGTGTGTGTGTGCGAACACGACTTACCAGTGGCGCATCACAAGAGCTTCCAAGTTATCTACCTAAACATAGACAAAACACATGACCCCCCCTGAATACCCTTGTTAGTTGAAGGCTCACAGATATTGCAGATGATAACAGTGTGAATGCAAACCACACAGCTCTGCAACACAGTCATGGAAATCTTGAAAAGCAACAGTCAATGCAAACATGTGTTGCTGTCCCTCTATGATTTAAACTGTACGTGACAATTTGACAGTGCAGAGGCAGCAAGTCTTATTGTCTATATAGTCGGCCTACCCAGAACAGATATGTGTTTTGCTAATAAAACAAAGTGTTTTGTGCCCGCATTATTGTCTGGGCACAGCCTACCGTACCCGCGTACTGTGATGTCCAGTTGCCAGAAATACAGACTTTACGCTCCTCTCACGGTAAACAGTATAGACAGCACTGTAAGAATGTTGGTCTGTGGCACAGGATGCTGCTCACTGACGTTACAGTGCTCATCATCAAAGTACAACACAACTCCCCTCACAATTGAACAAAGTGTTTCCGCGGTGGCTCCTTGCTGTAACACACACCTTTAGCTTTTCATTCTGTTCATAGACAGCATCTCCAAGTCCACCCCCGAAGAGCAATTTTCTATTGCTATAGTGACCAAAGGCAGATCCAAAAAAACAGCAGCCCCTTGTGTGTAGTCTGCAACAATGCATGCAATGAACGGCAAATAAGCATATTGCGTTGACAGTTGCTAAAGCTGAGCAATACACCTTCACGCTGTCAATTCATATCCATGTGATACTTCATGGAGGAAGTACTCAAAAGTGTGAGTTTTTGCCTTCTACTTACAGATTGTTGACAAATCTTACAGATTCCATGACTTGGGTGATCCTTTGCGATGTCCAAAAATTCACAGGCTAGGAAAGGCTTACAGCCCATGCGACCTGCATAGCCAACACGACATCTGCTCAGAGTCAAAGTTGTGGTCCAGGATTCAGTTGTTGACGTGCTTCCAGTACTTTGTCTCTGGCCAGGAAGACGCAACGTAACCTCGTCGTCAGTAGCATCCTCCTCCACCTCCTCTGCTGACCTCATCGACTGGCTGACCTTGGTTTGACAGTAAGTGTTGTCTCCAACCTTATCAATAACCCTGTGTGTTTTCATTCCCCTCGTCCTGAGTCCTCCGAGTCAACCTCTTCCTGCCCTGACCGAATAGTAAAGTTGTCCTTCCAATCAGGTATCTGTGCTCCTCATCATGTTCCCCATTGTCTCCACCAGGAGGATTTACTATTTGGAAATGAGGGTGTAGATTAGGCTCAGCACCTTCTTCATCGGGGCCTGGATCCCAGTCACAAAAGGTCCAGTCACACTAAGCAACTTACCAGCGATCCCAACAACAATAGGGATCGCTGGTAAGTTGCTAGGAGGTTGCTGGTGAGCTGTCACACTGCGACGCTCCAGCGATCCCACCAGCAACCTGACCTGGCAGGGATCGCTGGAGCGTGGCTACACGAGTTGCTGGTGAGCTCACCAGCAACCAGTGACCAGCCCCCAGTCTCCTAGTTACAGCACACATCAGGTTAATTAACCCGATGTGTGCTGCAGCTAAATGTGCACAGAGCAGGGAGCAGCGCACACTGCTTAGTGCTGGCTCCTTGCTCTCCTAGTTACAGCACACATCGGGTTAATTACCTGATGTGTGCTGCAGCTACACGTGCACAGAGCAGGAGCCGGCACTGACAGTGAGAGCGGAGGAGGCTGGTATCAAAGGTAAATATCGGGTAACCAAGGACAGGGCTTCTTGGTTACCCGATGTTTACATTGGTTACCAGCCTCCGCAGAAGCCGGCTCCTGCTGCTGCACATTTAGTTGTTGCTGTCTCGCTGTCACACACAGCGATCTGTGCTTCACAGCAGGACAGCAACAACTAAAAAATGGCCCAGGACATTCAGCAACAACCAACGACCTCACAGCAGGGGCCAGGTTGTTGCTGGATGTCACACACAGCAACATCGCTAGCAACTTCACAAAAGTTGTTCGTTACCAGCGATGTTGCTAGCGATGTTGCTTAGTGTGACGGGGCCTAAAGCTTCAGGCTATCTGCGCAGATCATTTCCCCTGTCTCATGGAACTCGCTACCTCAACACGTTAGATTATCAGCTACACACGCAAGCTTCAAACTGAATCTGAAAACTCATCTGTTCAGAAATGACTATAACCTTCAATGACACCACCACCATACGTACTTGACGCTCAACCTAAACAACTCCTACTGTCTCCTCCCAAAAATCCTTTAGAATGTAATCCCGCAAGGGCAGGGCCCTCTTCCCTCTGTACCAGTCTGTCTATAGTTAGTTACTTGTATATGTATTCGGTATGTAACTCCCTTCTCATGTACAGCACCATGGAATCAATGGTGCTCTATAAATCAATAATGATAAAAATAATAATAACTTCCTTGTCTGTACTCATTGCAGCTTTGGAGCAGACCTCTGATTCCCAGGCTATAGTGCGACTGAACAGCTATGCAAACTCAACCATCTCTGTCACCCCATACTCAGCAGGGCTGGTGGAAACTTGAGAGCTGTTAGGAAGCAAGTGCGATTGGATTGACACCACAGAGGAATGGAGTATTTGGGATCTTGAAATTGGGGTGGAGGAGAGGCCACTTTATGGAGCAATTCAGATCCATTGAAGCAGCTGCTGATTTGGCCTCATCTACATTTGTTAGCGATGGTCGTGTCCATGAAAAAAGGGATCATATCAGATTATCCATGGGAAGAAGTACACCTGTTCTTTTGGATGTTATTTGTTGATACAAAACGGTGACGCCTTAAACGCAAGCAGCCTGCTGCGGTTTCAGTTGCGCCCAGGCATCAGCTGCCATTTAGGCCTGTGCCTCGGGTTGTCCAGCTGGCTGCTTTCTCCTCCACGTGTAAGTGTGGAGAGGCAGCTAGTGCGCATGCGTGTGACGAATTACCCCAGCCGCAGCCTAACTCCAGTGTTTCGCCTAGTGAGTATGCTCAGCCTGACTGTGCCATTCCTGAGGCTAAGTCTTCATTTCGGGCTACAGCGCATGCTCCCACACTTAGTGCGAAAAGCCTCTTTGCACAGATACTTGCACTCCGTGACGGGTCTAAGTCCTGTGTTGTGCATAGACACCATGCTAAAGCTGATAGTCTTTTTTCAGAGACTGTATTTCATGCAACTGACTATGGTCAGGCACTTACTGCATCAGAAACTAGGTCCGGTAATGAACTCTTTGGCCCTGCCCGTGATGTGGGGGGCCCATTTAGACCACAGGGCATCAGGTGTCCTGACGATGTGGCCAGGCCACTCCCAAATGGCTTGCAGAGGCCCGCCCCTATGACTTGTCACCTCATTATTGATGGTCAGACGATGACTGGTGAGGTGTTTGGGTCATGACAGCCATGAGGTCATCATTGAAGTTGCGGTTCCAAATAGGACGCTAGTTATGCCACTCATGACGTGTCACTCTGCTTTTGTCTCCAGGAGGTGCATTGTGGTTCACCCTGGTTTGGGGCGGACCCAGGTTATAAAAGGGGCTGGAGCCAACAAGGAGGTGCGTAGTCTTCTATTATGCTCCGAAAGAGCACAACACCATGTGTTGAACCCATTGCGGCTTTAGGCCAGAGGTAGGCAGGGATAGGGTGTCGATGCAGGCCACCACCACAGTTGGTAACGCAGAACGGTTAAGACCAGCTCCTGTCCTACAAGTCCTGCTTGTGCAGCCCAGTGGCATTAACAGGCCTGCTGCTGCTGATGCGCCTGCTGTTCACAGGTGTGGCCCCAATGCACACGGTCAGCGTACTGAATGGCCCCTGTGATGTTAACAGGGAGTTCCTGGGCTGGGTGGGCGTGTGGACCCTGTGACGCTAACAGGGCTCCCAGTCTCAAGATCCGAGTGGCGTTTAACTTGGTTCAGGCTACTATTAGTTTCATAGCCACACAGCTCAGTATCCTCCACCGAACCTTCCAGTTGCCAACCTCTCCTTTTCCATCTGGGAGCACGGTGGACACTGACTGCTGATGGGGATATATACCTCTCTCTTTCTTTTATTATTAATTTTCGTTATATAGCGGTAACATAGTATATACCACCTTATCCAAATCTGCCAGTCCCACCGTAACAGATGGTGTTTCTTCATCAAATGTTACTTTTGCTTAACCACCAAACCCACGGACCAAAACTTTTTTCCCCTTTCCAACACACCTGTTCCCCTTTTCACCCGCATCTGTCCTTTTTCACCTCATTTTGTATATGACCAAAAGTGCAACTCTGCAGGGACACCGTACTCAATGGCATCTCAGCACAACAGCCACCCCTCGGTCCCTCAGATGTGGACAAGTAAAAGACCATTTCCTCCTATCCATGACAAACCGTTGAGATTCACTCTGTGCAGCACTGGTGTTTAGTGGAAAAGCAGATCGAAGATTGCGTAACACCTTCTGAAGATACTCCTGTACACGTGCGTCCCTTTATATGGCAGGAATTATTTCGCCAAATTTTGTCTTGTACCGGGGATCTAACAGTGTGGCAACCCAGTAGTTAGCATTACTTCGAATTCGTACAATCCGAGGGTCATGTTGTAGGTAGTGCAGCAAGAGGACGCTCATGTGTCTTGTGCATCCAGGAGGACCAAGTCCTTGGTGTGTTGGTGGCAGAGAGGTGAGAATCGTGCCTCCTTCCTCTGCCCTCTCCCCCCAACCTCGCATAACCGAAATGTGAGCAAGCTCTCACTCATCTGCTGAGTCTTCCATGCCCATCGCAAGTTCGTCCTCCATTTCTTCATGGCTCCTGCACCTTCCTCAACAATTTTTGCTGATACTATGCGCCCTTGTTAATCCCTATCCCCCACCATAACTGCTGCATAGGTGCCGCTTACCGTATGGACCTTGTAGATCTTATTATCCCTTCTGCATATGACTCCTCATGTACTTCCTCACCTTCCTCTTGGATCAATACCTGACTCCGAATAATGCTTACAGTGTGCTCCATCATGTAGGTGACCAGAATTGTCACGCTGAGAATGGCATTGCCAGTGCTAAACATCTTCGTCGACATTTGTAAACTGTGTAGAAGGGTGCATAGGTCCTTGATCTGACACCACTCCAGCAGCGTGATCTGCACCACCTCTGGATCAAGTTAGCCCACGGTATACGTCATCCGTATTTCAGCAGGGCTCTGCGGTGCTGCCACACACGCTGCAACATGTGCAGATTCCAATTCCTGCGTGTCGGAACATCGCATTTCCGGCGTTTAACTGCCAGACCCTAAGACTTCCGGAGCGATGAAAGTTGTTGAGCTGCTGGGTGCGAAGGATGAAAGTGACCACATAGCAGCGTGCCCGCTGCACAAGGCCATGTAGGCCGGGATGGTATTTTAATAATTGCTGGAGAATCAGATTCAACACGTGAGCCATACAAGGCCCGTGTGTCACATTGCCCTGACAAAGGGCCGCAGACAGGTTTGCATCATTGCCGCACACGGCTTTTAAGTCACCAACGTAGTCCACTCAATCAATTTGTACTCTGGTCCCAATGGGAAGACACCACACCCTTTTTTAGGCCCCTCCTGTCTGCAGACCACTGCCAGACAAAGCTATGAACCTCTTGTTACTGTTACCCCCAGTTCAGTTTTATGAGTTTGTGTGCTTGTTACCTGACTACGTTTCCTGCTTGCTGTTTATGTACCTCGTTGGCCGATCCGCATTTCACCTCTGCTTGTTTTCTGATTAAGTCCTGGCCATCCCATTCTGTTCCTCTTCCTCAATTAATGTTTTTGAACCTGCATGACTACTATTCTCTGGAACTGCAGCCTTCCACAGGTATTGATCAACGTGGGCCCTGTGTAATTCCAAATCACTGTATAGGGGTTAAAGGGTTTCAGGGTTCTGGGTGTCCAGCTTGGTGAGTGGCTTGCCTCTAGCCTATCCTTTACAGCCCATCTGAGTGTGTCGATCCAGGCAGGCGTTACACCGTGCCCTCTGCAGAAGGCCATGTTGGCAGGGATAGTGTTTTAAAAATTGCTGGACAACCAGGTTCAACACGTGAGCCATACAAGGCACGTGTGTCACATTGCCCTGAAGAAGGGTCGCAGACTGGTTTGCATCATTGTCGCACCCGACCTTCCCTGACTGCTGGTTGACTGTAGACAACCATTGATGAAACTCGGTCTCACTCTCCAGAGCTAACCGTCCACAATTCCTCAGCGGTGTCTCACATTTCCCCTACATTTCAAAGTAAACATTTGACCACATGATGGCCTTGAGCTCTGCTGCCAGCATAGTAAGGAGGTGTGTGGGATTCCTTGGGCGCAGTTACAAGGAAGGGTGGCCTGACCACACAGGGTTTGGGCCGAGGTGGAGGACCCACACGAGGTTGAGGAGGCAGAAGCAGTGGAGGAACTTGTACATACAGAGGAAGGATTGACACACAAGTCGTGGGGACGGCAAGACTTGTACAGCAAACCCTTCTCCATCTCTCACCATAGTTACCCAGTGCCCAGTCAGCAACATGTAACTCCCCTGTCCATGCTTACTGGTCCAAGTATCTGTGTTGAAATGCACCCTGTCACACACAGAGTTTCTCAAGGAATCGGTGAGGTTGTGTGGGACCTACTGTGGTAGCACGGGCACGCCTTTCTTGGAGAAGGAGTGACGACTGGCCATCGGCTCTTGGGGCACTGCAATGGGCATAAGGTCTCGAAAATCCTCGGTCTCAAAAGGGTGTAAAGGCAGCCTTTCTGTTGGCAACAAGTTGCAGATGATGGAACTCAACCTCTTAGGCATGTCATGCCCTTCGAAAATCATGTAAAACATAGCGAGGGGACTCCAACCACAGTCTCCCTCGTTTCCACTAATTGGGCCACACACACCCCACTTGACTGGCATCAGTTGACCCCCATTTTCAAGATGAAAAAGATGCTTTGCATGAAGCACTCTCAAAAATACGCGTGCCTTTGCCGTCCCCTGGCTGAGCCAGGGGAAGAAAAGTCCTCTGAGAGCCATGACTTGTTCATCTTGGTTCTTTTAGAAACACAGCGAGGGGACTCCAACCACAGTCTCCCTCGTTGCCACTAATTGGGCCACACACACCCCACTTGACTGGCATCAGTTGACCCAATTTTCAAGATGAAAAAGATGCTTTGCATGAAGCACTCTCAAAAATACGCGTGCCTTTCCCGTCCCCTGGCTGACCAAGGGGAAGAAAAGTCCTCTGAGAGCCATGACTTGTTCATCTTGGTTCTTTTAGAAACACAGCGAGGGGACTCCAACCACAGTCTCCCTCGTTGCCACTAATTGGGCCACACACACCCCACTTGACTGGCATCAGTTGACCCAATTTTCAAGATGAAAAAGATGCTTTGCATGAAGCACTCTCAAAAATACGCGTGCCTTTGCCGTCCCCTGGCTGAGCCAGGGGAAGACAAGTCCTCTGAGAGCCATGCCTTGTTCATCTTGGTTCTTTTAGAAACACAGCGAGGGGACTCCAACCACAGTCTCCCTCGTTGCCACTAATTGGGCCACACACACCCCACTTGACTGGCATCAGTTGACCCAATTTTCAAGATGAAAAAGATGCTTTGCATGAAGCACTCTTAAAAATACGCGTGCCTTTCCCGTCCCCTGGCTGACCCAGGGGAAGAAAAGTCCTCTGAGAGCCATGATTTGTTCATTTTGGTTCTTTTAGAAACACAGCGAGGGGACTCCAACCACAGTCTCCCTCGTTGCCACTAATTGGGCCACACACACCCCACTTGACTGGCATCGGTTGAGCCCCCTTTTGAAAAAGAAAAAGATGCTTTGCATGAAGCACTCTCAAAAATACGCGTGCCTTTCCCGTCCCCTGGCTGACCCAGGGGAAGAAAAGTCCTCTGAGAGCCATGATTTGTTCATTTTGGTTCTTTTAGAAACACAGCGAGGGGACTCCAACCACAGTCTCCCTCGTTGCCACTAATTGGGCCACACACACCCCACTTGACTGGCATCGGTTGAGCCCCCTTTTGAAAAAGAAAAAGATGCTTTGCATGAAGCACTCTCAAAAATACGCGTGCCTTTCCCGTCCCCTGGCTGACCGAGGGGAAGAAAAGTCCTCTGAGAGCCATGATTTGTTCATTTTGGTTCTTTTAGAAACACAGCGAGGGGACTCCAACCACAGTCTCCATCGTTTCCACTAATTGGGCCACACACACCCCACTTGACTGGCATCAGTTGACCCAATTTTCAAGATGAAAAAGATGCTTTGCATGAAGCACTCTCAAAAATACGCGTGCCTTTACCGTCCCCTGGCTGACCCAGGGGAAGAAAAGTCCTCTGAGAGCCATGACTTGTTCATCTTGGTTCTTTTAGAAACACAGCGAGGGGACTCCAACCACAGTCTCCCTCGTTGTCACTAATTGGGCCACACACACCCCACTTGACTGGCATCGGTTGAGCCCCCTTTTGAAAAAGAAAAAGATGCTTTGCATGAAGCACTCTCAAAAATACGCGTGCCTTTCCCGTCCCCTGGCTGACCGAGGGGAAGAAAAGTCCTCTGAGAGCCATGATTTGTTCATTTTGGTTCTTTTAGAAACACAGCGAGGGGACTCCA
Source organism: Anomaloglossus baeobatrachus (assembly GCF_048569485.1). Lineage (NCBI taxonomy): Eukaryota > Metazoa > Chordata > Amphibia > Anura > Aromobatidae > Anomaloglossus > Anomaloglossus baeobatrachus. The sequence goes on along the minus strand of NC_134358.1, from coordinate 474,476,254 downwards.
ACCCCAGTCTCCCTCGTTGCCACTAATTGGGCCACACACACCCCACTTGACTGGCATCGGTTGAGCCCCCTTTTGAAAAAGAAAAAGATGCTTTGCATGAGGCACTCTCAAAAATACGCGTACCTTTCCCGTCCCCTGGCTGACCCAGGGGAAGAAAAGTCCTCTGAGAGCCATGATTTGTTCATTTTGGTTCTTTTAGAAACACAGCGAGGGGACTCCAACCACAGTCTCCCTCGTTGCCACTAATTGGGCCACACACACCCCACTTGACTGGCATCGGTTGAGCCCCCTTTTGAAAAAGAAAAAGATGCTTTGCATGAAGCACTCTCAAAAATACGCGTGCCTTTCCCGTCCCCTGGCTGACCCAGGGGAAGACAAGTCCTCTGAGAGCCATGTCCACATTGTCAGTGGACAGACGCGTGTGCTTATCTGCCAGCAGACCCCCAGCAGCACTGAAGACAGGTTCCGAGAGAACGCTGGCTGCAGGACACGACAAGATCCCCAAGGCGTACGTGGCGAGCTCAGGCAATTTCTCCAGATTGGAAGCCTAAAATGAGCAGGGCTCAAGTTGCACAATAATGGAATCGATGTTTCCTTGCATATACTCATATATCTGTGTGTCCTCCTCTTTTTCCTTGTCCAGCTGTTTTGTTTTCGCATGAGTATATGTCCTTGTCACTTTCCCATGTGTTTGTGTTGTGTTGTGAGTTGTTTGTCACCTTTTGGACACCTTTGAGGGTGTTTTCTAGGTGTTTTTATGTGTTTGTGATTGCCTGCCATTGTTTCCTATGCAGTTCGAGTTCGTTTCGTCGAACGTTCGACGAGCCGAACTCGAACGGGACCTCCGTTCGGCGAGCCGACCTCGAGCCGAACCGGGACCGGTTCGCTCATCTCTACTCCTTACATCGTAGAAGGACTTGTGAAATCATATGATTTCAGACGGGGAGTGTTGTGTCCCATGAATGGGAACAACCTGTTGTATGTAATTTTTGCATTGCATATTTTTCCTCCTATCAGGAAATTCCTTTATTGTTACTAGGTAGATTAGACTGTATGAAGTTTGTCCCTATGAACCTCCCATAGTTGGCTTCTGTATAGAATGCTCCTCCCTTCTCCTTCAGTTTAGTCTAGAGAAACCATTGCTGAAGAGACATGTCTGCAACCCTGTACAGATTATTCCTTTTCACCTGCCTTTACTTTGTACTTAATACAAGATTCTAGAAGAAAACTACAGCATTTCTCCTTGTCTTCCTACAAGTCATCGTTGGGCTGAGTTAACACTATCTGTGGAAGCCGGTAGAGTGAGTAAACCATACAGTTATCTAAAGGACTGATAATTAGAGCGGTTGGATTCATTGCTACAGGGAAGAGACAGAATACCTTGTGCTTCTACGGGTCCAGAACTAAACACTTGAAATAGATCACTATTTTTGTAATGACTCTATATAATATATGCGTTTCACTTTTTATATTGAATTAGTGAAATAAATTAACTGTTTGATGATATTCTAATTTATTGATATGCACTTGTAGCTTTAATAATGTCAAAGTGACCTCACTTCAAAAATAGATGGCAATCTGGTAGTAACCAACATTCAATTTAATAACTAAGCGCAGTCTTTTCTTATCTTTTAAAATTAAAATATTGTCCAAAAATTAGCCCTCTTAATTGATTGTTGATAAGGTACACTGTTCTACTGACTCAAGTTGACGATGTTGTAGTCAGAGTTAACATCATCCCATCGCAGCTGAGATGAATGATGTTCCTTTTATTGCATAACGCCCTCTGCTTCCTCGGCATTAATGCACTTGGCACAGGCAGGGGATGCCAATTGTTGCCTTTGTTTCATGGTACTACTATTGGATGGTTGGTGTCAATGGTGAAGCTTCTGCGCTGCTAGTGGCACCCCCATTCTTAGATGGGGTATTTTTCTTTTTTCTTTTACACTACCCTGTTCATTGCCATTACTACTTTTACTTTCACCATACATTTTGTACAACACTTTAACTTTTGTCATTGTCAATTATTACTCTATTATTATTAGAAATTATTTTATTTACCCTTGCTAAGAAAGGACATAAAAAAGTAGGTAGGTACACACAGGGCCAGGACAAGGTATTTTGGTGCCATAAGAAGATGAAGCCGATGGCGCCCGACCTCCCCACCCTAATCAATCCTCAGCCCCCAAGTAAAGGAACGTGTAAAATACTAGGGTAATGGGGTCCCTAATTCCCCTTCCCCCTCCGATGTTTACCTTTTTCACCAAAAATAGCAGCAAAAGTTAAAAAAGTGGTGTACTTCAGGGGTGAAGCTCAACAGAAAGAGCATTTTCAAGGTTATAGACTCCCTTATAGGTTGAGGACCATTTACAGAATACGAGGGACAAATAGTGACAAATGGTCTTTTGCAGGACAAGTTACCTATTTAAATGACTCCATTCATTTTACCTCATAGAAAAATTGTAGATTTGTAAAAACTAATTTTTGGCATTGTCAACATTTTCTGAGACCCGCAAAGTTTTAATTTTTAGATCGATGGAGCATGGTTATGTCATATTTTTTGTGGGATGAAACGAAATGTTTATTGATACCATTTAGGGATAGATATGACATTTTGATCACTTTTATTCTATTTTTTTGCAGGTGTGCAGGGACAAAAATAACACAATTATAGTGTTTTGAATTTGTTTCTTTTTACCGATCTGCTTAGTAATTGTCAAGTTTTTTATAGATTTGACTTTTATGGACGCGGTGATACCACATGTGTGTATTTGTTGATATTTTTATTTTTAATAGGGCAAAACGAGTGTGGGGGTTTTTTCATATTTTTTTACTTTGTACTGTATTTATTAGTATTTAAGGGGGGTTCAACAAGTGGTTGTCTGATCGCTTGTACTATATACAGCAATACCACACTATTGGTTTTGTATAGCAAAAATCATCATCATCATCTCTTTTGAAGACAGGACACAGGGTGGGTTTCAACAAAGCTGAATGATGACAAGTACGGAGGTCTTCACCAGACCCATGACAGCACATGACAGATTCTTAATTTCACAGCGTGCATATTACATGCTGTAAGGATTCTCTGGTGTTGACAGTGAGAGTGGACGCTCAGGTGACCACAAGTATGTGATTTCCATAATTCCAGCTACATTCTGAATTATGGAAATCTCATACTTGTGATTACATGTCCGCTCTCATCGCCAACACCGGAGAATCCTCACAGTATGTGATGTGCACGTCGTGAGGATTCAGAAGTCTGCAGTGACATAGAGTAGTTATATGCTAGGAGGTATAGTGTGCCCTCAGCCTGTGAGCTAACTACATACACCCACTCCTGAATTGCACTGTGAAATGTACAGCAGTTGTCAGGAAGGGGTTAATGACCGTGTTATTCTACTTTACATGTGATTCCCTGGCCTATCAGGTCGTCACAGGACATTGTGCAATCTGCCCTTCTGCATGATGTCCATCTGCTCCTTGGTTACGGGTCCCTGGCTTTGGTGTTGCTAAGAACGAGCCAGTCAAAAATCCTAGATACACTCTGCACCACACCCACCAAACACACCAATGGGTAGCCTGAAGGAATAGGGTCGCCCACTTGGGGGGTTGGTTAGGGAGGGTCAGGAGTGTCGGGAGTAGTCAGTCGAGTGGTGACTCTCGTGAGGAGAGGTCACAAGGAGGAGGTTAGGAGCTGGGCTCCTCAGTTACTAGGTGGCAGACATTAGTCTCGACCTGGTAGGAGCTGGCACCCCGGTCGCAGGGGATCGTGTCAAGGGGCACGGAACTGCCGAACAGGGCAGCCAGCGGCATTGAGCCATTTGCGGGCAGGGGCCAGGGCACGGCGGGGTACGTGGACCCTAGGCCAGGAAGTAGCTTCAAGCATCTTGGTAATTTACCCGACAAGGTGGAAGACTTCGTGATTCGTTCTCCACCCTCTCCAAAATCGGGGTACTAGCGCAACGAGGGGGATAGGACTTTCCCAATACACAGTCCAGAAAATCCCAAGCGTGAACCCTGAGAGCAAGCTCACTCCATTAGCCATACTGGTGAGCGGGACCCGACTAGTTTCACACTACAGGGGCCAACCAGTAAAGACAGTGCCAAGGAAAAGGTCACAGGCTAACAAGCAACACCATCGGGCACGGGATCCCAGCGTGCTCCCTCCCTGCTACAGAGATGCTAAGAATTCCGGTTTACAAGTTGTCGGTGTCAGCGTTATTGGACTACGCAGTGACCTTTTCCTCCCCAACGGAGCTCCCCTTTCACCGTCACCAAGCCCCGGGGCACTCTCCCCCTACCCACAGAGGGGTTAAACACCTAGCTGCCATACCATCGCCACCGGGCGCTCTCTACAGCAGCAGTGGTACTACACCTTACCACACACCGTGGGTGGCATCATGAACTCTAACAACAAAACCCCTTGTAAATACCCCCCCTTTTATTTTGGGTGTCTGCGCGGCCCATCCTGGGTCCGGAGACCCCTCGAGCCACCGCGGATCCGGATCCGAGCAGCAGCTGGCGCTGGGGCGGTACATACACATATTACATGTTCTTTTGCCCATTACATACTACCATAAATCCACAAAAACAAATACACATATACACATGGTAAAAAGCACACACTGATACACATGTAGCACCCAGGGATATGGGGTACTCGGTTCCGGGTAGTGTCTTTATTGGCAATGTCACGATGGTGGCTGTTAACCGGTTCTGTGTCCTGGGCCCTCTTTGTAATGGGGATATTTACAGGGGAATGGTGAATGAAGATTATTCGTGACGCCACTTGTGGTGTTGCGGCTCATTGTAGGGAGCCGCCTCTGCAAAATGTCTTCATTGGGGCTGATGGTATTAGCAGCTAGTATGGTAATCCCTCCGCAAGTAGGGTATTGCCCCAGCGGATGAATGGTGCAGTTGTCGTCGAAAAGGGGAGTCCAGACAGGTATTCAGTGCAACTGGTTTACTCATTTTAGATATTATACCAAAAAAGAAAAAGCCAAACTAAAAGGTCACTAAATTATATCTTTATTAATACATGATTAAAAAATGCACACATAATAAAATACACAGCTATTGACTGGAAAAGAGGCGTCAAAAACCTGCATAGCATGTATGAATCATATACAATATAACAATATATAATGAGGCAAGGGGTTCAGTGTAAACAGGATTCAATAAGGATGGATAAATAAATAGTAGATAAATAAGTAAACACAATACACAACTAAAGTGTCAAGTGCTGAGCAGTTGTGGCCAGAGGTCATGCCACAAAAATTAGAATAGAGTCAGCTGATGATTCAGCTGATAGTAAACAGCAGGGTAACCATCATGATGGAATTCCACAAAACACTGAACCAGAAGCCCCAAAAGCAGGAAAAATTCAGTGAGGAGACGGCTCAAGACAGTATCAACCAGTAGGAAAAAACATGTAATTGAAAAAGTGTCAGAATCGGCACAAAGTAACACTAAATAGTGGTATAATAATATATTCACCTAATAGGTAACAGAGCACGGCCTCCTCCAGGTAACGTGACGCCTACCCCGATGTGTGTTTACTTATTTATCTACTATTTATTTATCCATCCTTATTGAATCCTGTTTACACTGAACCCCTTGCCTCATTATATATTGTTATATTGTATATGATTCATACAGTCATATGAAAAAGTTTGGGCACCCCTATTAATGTTAACCTTTTTTCTTTATAACAATTTGGGTTTTTGCAACAGCTATTTCAGTTTCATATATCTAATAACTGATGGACTCAGTAATATTTCTGGATTGAAATGAGGCTTACTGTACTAATAGGAAATGTGCAATCCGCATTTAAACAAAATTTGACCGGTGCAAAAGTATAAGCACCTCAACATAAAAGTGACATTAATATTTTGTAGATCCTCCTTTTGCAAAAATAACAGTCTCTAGTCGCTTCCTGTAGCCTTTAATGAGTTCCTGGATCCTGGATGAAGGTATATTTGACCATTCCTGTTTACAAAACAATTCCAGTTCAGTTAAGTTTGATGGTCGCCGAGCATGGACAGCCCGCTTCAAATCATCCCACAGATTTTCAATGATATTCAGGTCTGGGGACTGGGATGGCCATTCCAGAACATTGTAATTGTTCCTCTGCATGAATGCCTGAGTAGATTTGGAGCGGTGTTTTGGATCATTGTCTTGCTGAAATATCCATCCCCTGCGTAACTTCAACTTTGTCACTGATTCTTGCACATTATTGTCAAGCATCTGCTGATACTGAGTTGAATCCATGTGACCCTCAACTTTAACAAGATTCCCGGTGCCGGCATTGGCCACACAGCCCCAAAGCATGATGGAACCTCCACCAAATTTTACTGTGGGTAGCAAGTGCTTTTCTTGGAATGCCGTATTTTTTTGCCTCTGTGCATAACGCCTTTTTATATGACCAAACAACTCAATCTTTGTTTCATCAGTCCACAGGACCTTCTTCCAAAGTGTAACTTGTCCAAATGTGCTTTTGCATACCTCAGGCGACTCTGTTTGTGGCGAGCTTGCAGAAACGGCTTCTTTTGCATCACTCTCCATTACAGCTTCTCCTTGTGCAACGTGCGCTGTATTGTTGACCGATACACATTGACACCATCTGCAGCAAGATGATGCTGCAGGTCTTTGGAGGTGGTCTGTGGATTGTCCTTGACTGTTCTCACCATTCTTCTTCTCTACCTTTCTGATATTTTTCCTGGCCTGCCACTTCTGGGCTTAACAAGAACTGTACCTGTGTTCTTCCATTTCCTTACTATGTTCCTTACAGTGGAAACTGACAGTTTAAATCTCTGAGACAACTTCTTGTATCCTTCCCCTGAATAACTATGTTGAATAATCTTTGTTTTCAGATTTGAGAGTTGTTTTGAGGAGCCCATGATGCCACTCTTCATAGGAGATTAAATAGGAGAACAACTTGTAAGTGGCCACCTTAAATACCTTTTCTCATGATTGGATACACCTGCCTATGAAGTTCAAAGCTCAAGGAGGTTACGAAACCAATTTAGTGCTTTAGTAAGTCAGTAAAAAGTAGTTACGAGTGTTCAAATCAAGAGATTGATAAGGGTGCCCATACTTTTGCACTGGTCAAATTTTGTTTAAATGCGTATTGCACATTTTCTGTTAGTACAATAAACCTCATTTCAATCCAGAAATATTACTCAGTCCATCAGTTATTAGATATATGAAACTGAAATAGCTGTTGCAAAAACCCAAATTGCTATAAAGAAAAAAGGTTAACATTAATAGGGGTGCCCAAACTTTTTCATATGACTGTACATGCTATGCAGGTTTTTGACGCCTCTTTTCCAGTCAATAGCTGTGTGTTTTATTATGTGTGCATTTTTTAATCATGTATTAATAAAGATATAATTTAGTGACCTTCTAGTTCGGCTTTTTCTTTTTTGGTATAGTACAATTAATTCCGAATGGTCCTATTGATCCTATATCCCCACACTCTGAGATTATATTTATTGATTTTCATATTTAATATCTAATATTTATTAGTGGTCTTAGTGTGGTATGTATTTTATCCTCTAACTATTGGTGTTTCATTTTAGATATTAACTGGTTGCCCGTGGCCGCCTGGTTTCACCTCCAGGTCCCCTTCGTCCCAGTGCCAGTCTGGTTCTATGGTACCTTCTTCCCCTGTACCTGTCTCTGGTAAGTGGGTCCTCGTGGTATGGAACACTGGGGGTCCCCGGTCTGTGGTTTGTCCACTTCTGTCCACCTGACAGTAGTGTGAACACTGTGGGGATGGAGTCTTTGGTCCTGTCCCCGGTTCTCCCTTTGTTACTGAGTCTTCGGATTCTTTAGGGTCAGCAAGGTCCTTAATGTTCCCCTTTGCTGTGCAGGTGCTAACAGGTCAGCCTGGAGCTCTTTCCTGTCCTAGGGTCCTGTACCCCGTCGGTGCGTAGTTCCGGGAGTACTCCACCGTACTCCACCGGCAACTACCTCTCCTGGGTACCAGGTCACTGTCAACCGGAGTCAGGGAGTCACTTCACTTCCACCTTTACACCTCGACAGTCACTGCAGTTCAGACTTAGACTGACTACTGATTTCCTGTGTTCCCAACTACTCCCCACAGTCTGCCCCTCCCACCTGGTCAACTAGTGGACTGGAGTGGCTCCACCTCTAGGCAGACATCCATGGTCCCACCCAGCTAAGTACCATTGTATGGGGGATTGTTGGGGAAAACTGGGATTACCTGGGTTTTTGGTGTTACCGGCACTGGGGTTCTGGGTCCCTAAGAGGGTAGGCCTTGCATTCTTGTGGGGATGCAGAACCTTGTAGCACCCTGAGGGGTTCAGGGGCGCTACACACACATACACATAGAACAACACACACTCATGTACACACACACCCTCGAACACACACAGTCATACACACAGTTATAGACACACAGTGATACACACACAGTCATAGACACACAGTCATACACACACGCAATCATACACACAGACATATACACACACGCAATCATACACACAGACATATACACACACAGTCATAACACACACACACTCATACACAGAAAAACACACATACACACACTCACACACACACACACTCACCTCCCATATTATATCTGTCATGAAGGATAGATCACAGCTTTAGGCTATGTGCGCACAGTGCGTTTTTCGCGGCGTTTTTGCGCGTTTTTCGGGTGCATTTTTGGCCTCAAAACTGCAGGACTTTGCTTCCCCAGCAAAGTCTATGAGTTTTAATTTTTGCTGTCCGCACACATCTGTTTTTTTTCAGCTGCATTTTTGTGGTGCCACAAAAACGCAGCATGTCAATTATTCCCGAGTTTTTCACTGCGCTTTTCATCCATTGAGTGCAATGGGATGTTGAAAGACGCAATGAGAAATGCAAATAGCTGCGTTTTGGTGCGTTTTGAAGACCAAAAACGCAGCTATAAACGCAGGAGGTGGGTAGTAAAGTGACGTGTACAGGAAGAGGATTCCTTCTGTCAGTATATACAGAAGCGTGAATCCTCCCGGTACCGTCACCGCCGCTTACACGTCCCGTCCTGTGCATGTATGCTGCCGTGCGGCGCCATGTACAGGCAGGAGGTGGAAGCGGCTGCGAAAACAAAAGTTAACAGTAGAAAAAAAAAAGTTATACTCACCTGTCTGCAGACTCCCGGTGCCATGCCCGCTCCCAGCTCCTCTCACGGTATCGCCGCTCCGGCTGTGTGCAGACAGCCGGGAAACCTCCGATGGATGCAGGACCTGGCGATGGATCACCTGATGCAGTCACCTGACGCATCAGGTGATCGTAAGTATCGCGGTGACGCGGGCGCCCGGCCGGTATCAGCGGATGCGTCAGGAGACTTCATCCCTGATTACCGGCAGCTGCTGCAGCGATCGGACGGGATCAGACTCCCGCCCCATCGCTGCAGGAGCTGCCGGTAATCAGCACATAAGTGAGTATTATTTTTTTTTGCACCGATGCATCAGCTGATTGTATAATCGGCTTTTATACAATCAGCTGATGTGTGATGGGATTCAGGCACTTGATCCTGACACATCATCTGATCGCTTTGCCTTCCAGCAAACCGATCAGATTATATTGGATCCGGATTGGACGGCGCGGGACCCTGACCCAGGATTACTGCGGAGGGGGGTTCTTTATTTCAATAAAGATGGAGTCACTAATTGTGTTGTGTTTTATTTCTAATAAAAATATTTTTCTGTGTGTTGTGTTTTTTTTTTATCTTTACTAGAAATTCATGGTGGCCATGTCTAATATTGGCGTGACACCATGAATTTCGGGCTTAGGGCCAGCTATACAGCTATCCCTAACCCCATTATTACCCAGCGAGCCACCTGGCATCAGGGCAGCTGGAAGAGTTGGATACAGCGCCAGAAGATGGCGCTTCTATGAAAGCGCCATTTTCTGGGGTGGCTGCGGGACTGCAATTCACAGCGGGGGTGCCCAGAAAGCATGGGCACCCTGCACTGTGGATTCCAATCTCCAGCTGCCTAGTTGTACCCGACTGGACTCAAAAATTGGGCGAAGCTCACGTCATTTTTTTTTAAAATTATTTCATGAAATTCATGAAATAATTTAAAAAAAAAGGGCTTCCCTATATTTTTTGGTTCCCAGCCGGGTACAAATAGGCAGCTGGGGGTTGGGGGCAGCCCGTACCTGCCTGCTGTACCCGGCTAGCATACAAAAATATGGCGAAGCCCACGTCATTTTTTTTGTTTGGGGGGGCAAAGAAATCCTGCATACAGTCCTGGATGGAGCATGCTGAGCCTTGTAGTTCTGCATCTGCTGTCTGCTCTCCTGCATACACTATTGGATGGAGTATGCTGAGCCTTGTAGTTCTGCAGCTGTCTGCTCTTCTGCATACACTAGTGAAGAATGAAGAACACATTGAAGAAGGAAATGACATCAGACCTTTTTTTTGTTGTTCACTGATAAAAAACGCATAAAGACGCAGTGAGCAAAAACGCAGCAAAACGCAGCAAAAAAACGCACCAAATCTTTTTTCGACGCAGGTGCGTTTTTGTGCGTTTTTAGCGGCCAAAAACGCACAAAAACGCAGCATCAAAAAGACGCAGTGTGCGCACATAGCCTTATTGTCTTATCCTGCTGTGTTTGCTTTGCCGCTCTTTGATTTCCTGTATCTTCTGCCCCTCCTCCCTGAACAGACACTGGAGTCAGCTCTGCACATTGAGAAAGGAGGATTTTGAGTGAGCAGTAACATGTCCTCCTTGCTGCAGGGGTTTTGAGCTTCTCTCCCCACAAATCAGGTACAATAAATCATGTCTTAGAGAGACATGGATCACATAAGTGACGCAGCAGTGATCAGTGTACAGAGAAGATTTCACCTGTTTGTTGCCCAATTGCAGTCTGGCAGCTCGTGCTTTATGCGACCGCACAGGTCACACATAGCTAATTCCGGCCATGAGTGCAGGGAGGAAGTAACAATCAGACTCACTGACACCTCTCCCCTGTGTGATTGCTCCCCAGCTATCAATATACTGAATTTCAGGGGCCGGAGGAGTTGTCGGGCAGCCACAGACATTCATCAATGACAGGGGGTTTTTGGTACTTAAAGTCTTCCCTCCCCTCGGAGGCAGGAGGTAGCGCCCTACGCGGGTACCTACCCTGCCTACCCCTTGTCCTGGCCTTGAGTATGTAGCGCCCCTGACTATATTAGTGTGCTACAGGCAACTGCATCCTGTACTCCAGGGTACAGGGCCTACCCTCCCATGGTTCCAGGTTCCCATCAACAGTGTCACTGACATCCGCACTACAAATCCCAACCACACCTCATACCAGGGCTGGACAGACACACCAGTGAGTTTGTCAAGTTGGAGCATGGCCGCCAACCTAGGGTCAGGCAGACTGGTGGGAGGGAGGAAGTCGGTTTAGAGTCAGTTGAAGTGTTAGCCCTCAAAGAGTGAGGAGCAGGGGAGTTGGCGCTCCCAGGGAGGCGACAAGTTGGGTCACAAAAGGTGGTCCGGGACCACAGGAGTCGGGGACCAGTATTAGGAACACTGGACAGGAGTGTAACAGACGCAGTCTTGGAGGACTGTTGGCACTAGAAAGCCCAGCCACCTTACCGGTACCGAGCACGGCGGGGTACAGGACCCTAGATCGGGGAGTTTCTTCAAGCAACCTGATAATTAACCTGTGGAGGATAGTCTCTTTATGAACTTTCCCCAAGAGGTTAGAGATTGGAGGAATCAGCACAACGCAGGGGATAGGGTTCTCTAAAATACACAACCCACTGAAATGCCAAGTGATAGCCACTAAGAGCACAGCTGCCATACACACGGGTAGTAGGGCCACAAAAGCTTCAAGCCAAGGGGCCACAACTGTAAAACAATTTGTGCACGGAGGCAGGGATCCAGACTTACCAAGTGACACTGGTGGGAGCGGGACCTGGACGGGCTCCCCTCGTAGAGATTGTGGTGCCTAGAGACTTTGGTTTACCATCTGAGTGAGTGTCTGCTTGATCCACCTGATCCAACACCACGACTACTGCAGTGAGTAATCTGACCCCTGCACCCTGCTTCCCAAGGCCAAGCAAGCTACCCGTTCACCAAATCCCCACTATCCGGGGCCTTCCCTACCTGCGGAGGGACTGACACCTGGCTGCCCCAAACCATCTGCCCCGGTACTCCCATTGGCAGTGGCGGTACTCCCCTTTACCGCAACCCACAGGTGGCATCACGAACATTCATCCCCTGTAAATATTCCCTTACATTTGAAGTGGCTGCAAGCCCCCGGGTCTGGAGACCCTCGAGCCGCAACAACCCCGGATCTGAGCAGTTCGACTGCTGCTGGGGTGGCACAAGTAGATGTATAGGAAGTCAAATGTGGCTGCAAGCAGCAGTATAGGTATGACATGTGTCGCGGGCGGGGAGGACGCCGCCGCTGCTGCGCTCTCGCTAACGCTAGGGTCCGGCGCTACTGCGGCTGCTGCTCGGTGGCTCGAGCGGTGGGCCAGATCCGAGGACTCGAGCGGCGCTGCTCGCCCGTGAGTGAAATGGGTGGTTGGTTTGGGGGATTTAGTCCGTGACGCCACCCACGGGTCGTGGTGAAGATGGGCACCACCGCTGCTGATGACGGGGATCCCGGGAGCGATGGTAGGGAGCAGCTGGGATGTTGTTTTCCCCCTCCGTGGGTAGGTGTCGGTGGTCCCGGGGCCCGATGATGTGTCGGAGAGGCTGGGTTGGTGAGGTGCAGGGTTGCAGGAACAGCGCGGCGCGGTGCCGGATGGCACGGGTGTACTCACTCAGTAAGGAATGTACAAAGTCCTCGGTAAACCAAACACCTGGATGGACGGGTCCCGCAGCCGGCTACAGTGTCTCTCCCCGGACAGGTGATGGCGGCTGTCTTTCCCTGCACCTTGATGTTCTCGTTTGACTACTATGTATCCCCAACGGTAGTCCGCTCCCCGGTGTATGGGTACCGGAGGAGCCCGATTGCCCGCAGGCGTGGGGCCTTGGGTCTCTAGACTTAGGCGGTAGCTGTATACCCTCACGGTGTTGGCGGTTGCCTTCAATCGGGACTTTTGCTGTTAGGAAACCCCTGGGTTTCCGGTCACATTCGGATCTGACTATTGTCGGCGGCTCCAAGCCTGGTCGGGGTCCGGTGGCCCTGCCTGTGTGTGCTGGCTTCACTTCGCACCCCGGTCGGTACCGGCGGGCCAACGCCCGACCCCGGTCCTATGGTTCCGCGTTGCTTCACCACTCCTGCAGACAGCCACCACCGTCTGCCAACCTTGCTGTCAGTGCCTGGGCCACAAACCCAGACACCCAAGTGTTTACTCCTCACTCCTCAAACTCCAAACTCTATCTCTCCACTCCTCACTTCTAACTGACACTTTTCCCACCTCCAGGCCTGTGAACTCCTCGGTGGGTGGGGCCAACTGCTTGGCTCCGCCCAACCTGGTGTGGACATCAGACCCTGGAGGGAGGCAACAAGGGTTTTGTGTTTGGCTGGTGTCCCTGTCTACTGGGGGTGGGGTGTTTGTGTGTTATCTATGACGACCTGGCTAGGCCAGGGCGCCACACATGTATCATTGTCAAATTGGACTAGCAAAACAGGCTTGCTAAAATACCTATGTATAGATAAATGTCTACATTTTTAAACTTTTTTTTTCTATTTTTTTAAGAAAATTCAACCACCTTTCCAAAAATAATGTGATAAGAAATGTTAGGTATATACGGGACACATCCAAAAAGATGTATTGTTTGGCATGTACAGTTGTAAAATTTGACTAGTAAAACAGATTTGCAAAAAATAAAAAGCTTTGAATATGCATATTCTGTGAGATTTCATCCATAAACCGCCTGAAAAAGCAACACAAAACTTCCACAAAAAATGGACATAATGCACAGCAATGTCACAACGACAGCAATGTGCACATGTTCTTTCTTATATCACTTCTTTTAACCAGTTGAGGGTTTGGAGACCCTGGAGCTCTTAAAAGAAGTAACATGTTCTTTATTCGGGTGGCTTCATTTGGGAGCCAACGATTCTCTATTACAGAAGACAAACGAAAAAGCGGAGCTGCCATGAAAACAACTGCATGACCATGGGTGGAGTTTCTCCAGGAAAAATGCCGACAACTATTTCCCGAAGTGGTTTTATAATTGAGAACTCAAGCGGCTCTTTCGTCGGACTAAAATCGTTGCATGCACATACCCTAAAATGTCTGGATTTCCCCTTCACAAAAAAGATTGACAAAGAAATTCATAAACTCTAGTAAAGTTGCTTGTGACGAGCAAGGACACTGTCCCTGACACTGACACTGATTTCAGATTTTCCTTTTGGTAAAAAAAATATTGTGCTTTCCACCTCCTGCTTTCCAGTAATTTAAATGCAACAGGGCAGTGGCCAGTTATACCATCACTGATCATTAGCACCGAGCCTGGCACTGTTGCTGCTAGCTCCTCCTCATCCCTTTCACCCCCGATCTATTAAATCTCTGTATTGTTCACAGACTACTACTATACTTTTCTTGTTCAATGCTTCAGTTGTACAACACATTACTGTCTGGAGTATTTCTCCACTGTTTTAGGGATTTCGAATCTCTACCTATCTCCATTGCTAGGCTATGAACTCTGACATTCTTTCACTATCTGAAACCACCCTAAAATTGGCTGCTGCATTCCATACTGTGGATTTTATACAGGCTATGATACCCTCATCTGATTCAATGCACCATACCATGTAATATGATAGCTGAAAGGTATTATGGGGAGCCTGCACAATTCTGCCTGGAGGTCATGTCAGCCTTCTGAGATTGATGTGAATTTCTGCAATGTGTAAAAAGATGGTGGTCATTTTTTTGGACAGCTTACCTGAATCAAATCACACATTCTTTCATATCGCCAAGATCTGAAAATTTCACAGAATTTACATTAATTTAATTTCCATTAAATCAATTTGCTCAAGTCTACTGTCTATGATAGAAATGTGTCATAACATAATACAGCCTCTTGCTTGTTTTGGTGCTGTGTAACCGCAGCGTACCCGTATACACTGTAGAAATCACCTACAGTAGATTAGGCACATGGACATCAGAACCATATCATGAAGCAATATAACACAGTGGTCTGGTCTGGATCATGTTGTGACACCCTGGCAAAACCAGGTAGTCACACAATAGACCCTCGCATAACACCTTCCCTCACCTAGGTCACATACAACCGACCTGAAACCCTAGTCACCCCCCTCAGGGCAAGACAGGCATACCAGTGGGCGGGACCAGGCGGTTAGGGAACGCCCACCTAGGGGTCTAGACAGCCTGGGGCGGGAAAACAGTCAGATAATTCTGTAGTTCAAGTTGAGAGGAGTGTGGGCTGGAGCTAGGTGTAGCTCCAGCAGAGGAGAAGTTCAAGTTGAATGGTGCCAGGGTTAGAGTCCTGGTGCCTTAGCTAGGTGGCAGACGGTGGTCTCCATCAGCAGGAGACGGGAAGACGGCTCGGCAGATCCAAGGAGGACCAGAGCAGGGTTGGAGCCCACCGGTACCAACACCGGATACCAGACCGGAAACCGTGCACAGAGGGGGTACTCGGACCCTGAAGCCAGGACCGGAACCGACGGCCTAGCTAATCAACCGATTGAGGGCAGGATTACAGGTCCTGTCCCAACCAAAGTCCCAAAAGCAGACAACCACCCACAGATAGGGATAGGGCCCATAGATCCCACAGGTCAGCGTCAGCAGGCACGGCTCCTAAGGCACACAGCAAGCCGGGAGCGAACTTCCGTGTTCCACACCGGGAAGTCCGAACACACAACCACAACCAGTGCAGAGGAAGAGACGGCAACCACCAGCCCGGGTGGGGGACCAGAGAACAACCGGCCGCGGTCACCAGCACCTTGGTTTACCAAAAGACTCGTGTGATTAATTTACTTGTGAGTAACCAAACATCCCCTGCTACGTCCGGGCGCGCAGGCCCCTGCCATCCCCATCCCCTGCACAGAGACACTGGGCCCCGGGGCAACCATCCCTACCCACGGAGGGGTTAACATCCAGCTGCCATTACATCTCCCCCGGGTATCCCACAACAGCAGCGGTGGTGTCCCACTTCACCACACACCGTGGGTGGGGTCACGAACCAAATACGGTCCAGGCCGTACAACTACGTCCCCCCTTTTCATTCGGCATGTTCACGTGACCCCCGGGTCCGGAGGACCCCTCGAGCCACGCAGTGGGTCCGGATCCGAGCAGCGCTGGCTGCTGGCATGGGGGCGGCACAATATCATGTTGTCTTTTCCATCATGTGGATGACCTGATGTGTACGCATTGCTCACCTGGGGAAGAGATAGCACTAGCTAAGTATAAGACAGTAGTGTGGTACGCTGGACAATGTTGTGCATAGAAAAATCCTGGGTCTTGACATTTATGTAGATGTAGCATTGACACTTACTAATGTTTATGCTAATCTCTAATAGAACTTGCCTCATTCAGTAGGATAAGGGTCCCAGCTCCACTGCAAAGATTTTTCAGAAATGACTTAGGGAACATGACAAAAAAGTTAAAGCTATTAACTTAGCCTCCAGATTCCCAACATTTTAGTCCAATTAAGCATCTGTGGGTTATGTTGGGAAAAAAAGTGCAATCCATGGCGACCCCACCAAACAATTTATAGGACTGTAAGGATCTACTGCTGACTCCTTGATCCCAGATAACACAGTAGACCTTCAGAGACCTTGTGCAGTCAATCCCTGGATAGCTAAAAGTAGTTTGTGTTGGGCGAGGAGGAACTTACACAAAAAGGGAGGGAGCTGATTGGTGTGCATTTCATGTATAGGGCCTGATCATACTACAAAAGGGTTCTATACTCATGGCTAACACACATCTGTAACAAAAAAAGAGACAGTTGCACTCTGAAATGCTAAAACATGAAAACCATGAATGTAAAAACATAGACATGCATTACTGCTAAAGAAAATTTAAGAAAAAATGTAGATATTTAGCATACAAAAATGGCCATTTTTATATCTGCCCAGTAGCCACATCAAGGCATACCTCCTATACCGGGTACCTACTCTGAACTGAAGCCTTTCTCTGGGTTTAAAAACCTCCTGTGTAAGGGCAAATAGGAACCTGCTATAGAGAATAAAGTCAGCTGTGGCTAGTGGGGGAGCGGTGCATGGACAGACGGTATGATCCTCATTAATCTAGACAAAAAGACTGGTGGCACTCTCAAAAATGCAATGTCAACAGGTGCATAACTGAATATGACATAAAATGACAAAAAAAGAGACAGTTGCACTCTGAGATGTTAAAACATGAAAACCATGAATGTAAGGATATAGTTATGCATTACTGCTAAAGGTAATCTAAGAAAAAAACTTAGATATTTAGCATACAAAAACGGCCATTTTTATATTTGCCCAGTAGCCACGTCAAGGCATACTTTGTATACTGGATACCTACTCTGAACTGAAGTCTTTCTCTGGATTTAAACCTCCTGTGTATGGGCAAGTAGGAACCTGCTACTAGAGAATAAAATCACCTGTGGCTTCTGCAGGCACTGATTCTGGTTTGTTAGTGGACAAGTGTGGCACCCGTGAGGCTTCAATCGCCACAGGGTACTGCACCTCCCTTAAAGGGAACCAATCACCAGGATTTTCGTATATAAGCTAAAGCCAGTGCTATACTGGCACTATCAGGCTGATTCTATACATACCTACAGTGGTCAGCTCGAATGTTTAGGTTTTGAAATCCAAGAAAGTGAAGTTTGTCAAATGATCAGCTTCTTGAGTGACAGTTGCACTGGAGCAGATCATATATTCATAGTTGTCTCCTCCCCCTGTTAGAATTAGCATAAACATTATACAAACAACCCACTTTATTTAGCAGGACCTGTGGTGAGGTCCTGCTTGATAAATTGGTACGGTACTCATCTTGGATCCAGAGGAGGTCGATGCCGGTTCCACAACACACAAACTCACTCACAACAATAGGATGCCCTTTCCAATGGGGACCGGGCTAGGGCTGGGTCTTAAGGCAGTCACCAAACATAGGGGCTGCCACCCACTATTGACAGGGAACTGGGGGAGGAGTAGCCGCCAGGGGGAGTTAAGAGCCAACACAACAGGTAGAGAGTTCTCCAGCAAGAGAGGAAGAGAGCAGATGGGTTTACCGGTGGTTCTGGTGGGACGCAGGAGTTAAAAACGGTTGCTGAGGGGAGAGCTTCATTGCTCCCTCGTGACCGGCGCAGTGCAGGGTGCAGAATCCTAGGGTGGAACAAACTTAAAGTTGTATCACCAAAATCTACAGGACAGGGGGATTGTACGTCCCTCTGGTCACCACAGTTCCTGGAGCATTGTGCTACATAGGGTCTGGAGTCATGATTTAAGTCAGGCCCCACCACGGACCCGTGGCACCTGCATACGGGACAGAAGTTCGCTTCTCAAGAACCAGGGTCCCCAAGTAGCTTCAGGCCACGGGGATCCATCTCTAAAAGCGCAAGGAGGAAGGGACCACCATCTACCATACCAGTTCTGACCTCCAACGGATCCGGGATCGACTGGGGCCCATCACGGCAGTGAGCGGTACTCCGGGAGTGTCAACCGAGAATGTGAGTAAAGAAACCATGAACCCGCAGAGACTGTGTCTGCATGTCCTCGCCAGCGCCGTCGCCCCGTGCTTTGGCGCCAGCCATCAACACAACACTCATCATCCTCTCCGGGGCCTGCTCCACCTGTGGGGAGCAGAAATATCTTAGCTGCTACAACCATCAACCCCGGAGGACAGCGACAGCAGCGGCGGCTAATCCCTGGCCACGTACCGCAGACACACACATGAAGACAAACCTCCATCAACCATCATACCTCCCCCTCTTTATTGTATGCCTCAGAGCCATAAAGCCGGGCAGGGCCACGTGTGACATCCCCAGACCCGACATCACCAGGCCGGGCGATGAGTAACAAGTTTAACCTGTTGCCCCGTGGGTGCTACACAAACAAAGTAAAGGAGATAGTACAGAGCGCTTACATTTATTCTCACTTCTGTACAGCTTGATACGTAGCATGAATGACATTGGGGTAAATGGGCTGAAATTTGCAAACTCTAGCTAATATTATATACAAAATGTACTTTGGAGAGATAAGAAATGATATGTGTCCTGCTCATAGCCATGTGCTGAGTGATGTAATGTAATATAGAATTTCAGAGTTTCATCTCAGTTGGTAAAAAGTTTTAAATACTTGAAGCTGTTTGGCTTATCTCAGTTTTCAGCTTCACGTTGTACAGTCATTATGTTGTTCCCTGTGTGCAGCCAATTCATCATTTAAAACTATCTGGACAAATTAGACTTGAGAAAAGAGTCTGTGAGCACGTCCTTAGTGACACTTTATTTTAGGGAAAACAACAAATTAAGGAAAAGGTCATTGATTCTAGAAACCATGAGCACATAATGGGACAGGTACACAATTATTATGACTGTCTAACAGCCAAGAAAATAGTGAGGTCTGGAATATGTACAATAAAGTTACTAATTAGACCTGAGGTACTGTTAGCTATCAATATGTGAATATATGAAAGGAACATCAACTGAATCCAGTCAAAAATCCCAATGCAAAAGATTAGCATCAAACACAAAGTAAACCATGCATTAGTTTACATTTGTGGGAAATTTGTTGGATGGGGTGGGTTAGATTTTACTCCTAAAAGGTTTTCCAAAGTCTCTTATTTTAGCTTAGTCTGGGACTATTTTGTTACATATTAATTTGTATGTTCCTTTATACTTGGATATACTCAGCTTTAGCTCAGATTGGCCATAAACATAAGATAACTGCTAGCTGAAATGTGTTTGGCCAGCAGTTATCACTCTCAATCCCTACCATTAACATTTATGTTCAGTTATACATTTTCTCAGGCAGACCTCTGTGTCTGGCTAACAGCTCCAGAATTGCTCATATCATGGAAAAATACATATTTTTTTAGAATAATTTTCACATATTCTAACATGTAAAATAAATGTCAAAGGTCCTCCTCAGCTGTTTTTATTATGTGAGCCATGCTCAGATCTGGGTGAGCGTTGCTGCTGCCACCATTAGGGCTAGAACACACGGCGAGTAAAACAGTCCGAGTGAAATGCGATAAAAAATTCTCTGGGGCTGTTCCCATCTGCGATTATTTTCTCAGCCCTAATCGGACCGAGAAAACAATCATAGCATGCTGCGGGTGGAATCTGATCCGTTTTCACTTGCACCCAAACAAGTCTATGGGTGCGAGTGAAACATTGCATTTCTGATGACACCGGAGTGCAGTGAGATAATCGCATCAGCTGGTAATGGAGGAGATAGGGAGAGTAATCCCTTCCACTTCTCCGCAGCGCCTGCCTTCTCATCTGCATCTGTGATCCGATCACAGCATCACAGTGATATGACACTCGGCTTACATTCGCAGCACAGCAGGTGCCGAGAGTCACATCTGATACATTCACATCAGATGCCATACGCTCTTGTGGACCCAACTTTATTATTGCATTAAAATGCAGTCCAAGGATTTATTCCGCATGACAAAAAATATTGTTTTCCTCCCATCCAGCAGATTGGAGACATACTGCATTCTTCACCATGCAAGGCCTCAAGTGCTAAATGACAGCGACAAGCCAAACTTGAAACACATCTGAGTGGGCCCTCAACACAAGTTATGCAGGTTAAAGGCTGCCAAAGCATAGACCTACTGAAGACTCATGTCTTTCTCTGGTAGTATTTTGACAGAAGTCCTCAAGGAGTTACCAAGTGCTGATATTGGTGGTATAAATGACAATAGTCTTAGTTATGTTCATGCTGTCGCCTTCAAAGTTGAGCTGTGAGTAGTGTTTTACAGCCTCTATGTGATGGTATCAGTTTTGGATCTGAAATCAAATGAGGTTCATTATCCAGGTCCAAGAGAATTCTACATTTAGGTTATTATGTTCTCCTAACCTTTACACTTGACCTGATTCATTATGTATCTCCATTACAACATCACCTTGTGCCACTAAATGCCATCATGATATCCCTCCTTTCTTACTAGTCCAGAGTGGATGAACTGATAGCTCCTCAAGTAAATCCTCCCATTCTTTTGCCATCAGTCTTTAGTATCATGCCCATCCTGACCCACGATACCATTAGCATCCTGCCTTTGTACAATAACTGGTAGCTCGGTGGTATCCACAGAATCAATCTTTAGATGAGTGACAGCTGTGGCAGGTGGTGTGGATTGCAGATTGTAGCTGAAGCCTCCCATGAACTGTACCAATGCCATGTCGCTCTTCCATGTTTTGTGCTGAGCAGAAGATAATGGGGCCTCTGAGAGCAGAGACAGTGGCCATTTTGCTCTATGGAATGGATGCCAGTGGGATAATCATATAGATTGCTGGCAGCTGTGCTGCATGCTCTACCCATCATGACAAAGCCCATAGTGGAGACACCATGGCCCTACTGGAAGGCCCAAACCTTTGAGTCTATGGGCACCATAGAAATCATACACTATATCACAGGTCACTAATCAGGTCACACTTAGAATACTGTGTACAATTTGGGACTTCAGAAGTAGAGTGCCAATGTAATTAAGAGAATGGGTGTACTGCAGCACCAAAATGGGTTATTAAGCTTGGGTTATTTAGTTTGGAAAGATGAAGGTTTAAGGGGAGATATTATTACAATGTTCAAATATATGAAGAGACAGTACATCTTTCTAGTGATCTTTTTACACCTAGGCCTACAACGATGACAAAAGGGATCGTCTACATCTAGAGGAAAGAAGCTTGAATCGTTGGAAACGGTGATTCTTTACAGTAAGAGTAATGAGATTAGGCAACTCTCTGCTGCACAAAAGTAAAATGGTTGATTCACTAAAAAGAGTTCAAGGAGGTCCTAGTCTAGATGCCTTTCTTGGAAAATGTATTAAATGTGAAGGGTACTTGTGAGGTAAATCCGGAGATATGACGATAAATCATGACATTCAAGTCATGTCAGGAAGCCCTCTCCTGGTGTCACTACCCCCTTCCCTTCACACAACTGGTTTAGCAACAAATCCATGGCCATGTCCTGTGATATGGAAATTAGGTGGCTTTGGGACAATGGACACAGGATGACTCCCTGCCGTCACCCTGTAGTGGGGGCTGCTAGCTAGTTAGCAAGGCTATGGAAATAGCCAGACAGAACGACTCCAGTAAAAAATGGTTCATATCTCGCAAGCCATATTTCCGATAAATATGGCAACCATAAAAATGGTGTTTGCGCAGGCGGACGATGCTGGCACACCTTTTTTATGGAAGGGGGAGCTTGGGAAATGCCCCAGGCGTGATATCAGCCAATGGGGAACTGGCAGACAGGTCATGAGTCCCCTCGTTCTGTAGCTAAATTCATAACTGTCACAATGAGAGCATTGGCGTCCGTCTACGACGCTCCCAGGCAAAGTTATGGCCAAAATCCCCTTTTCTGGATAATTCTGATCCATGCAGGGGGAGTGGCAGTGCTTCCCCGTGAGGTCACTAAGGTAGGAGGGGACCTGGATCTGCCCAGGTTGATAACCCTACTTCGGCCATTTTCCAGTGTTCTTCTGCTCGGGGGCCTGGTTGGGAAAGACCTGTGAGGGGGTTCCTGGAAACCTGGTCTACAGCGCCCCCCTGTGGCCAGACGCAACAAGGTAACTGCTGGAACTGTGTATGCCTGTTTGTAACCCATGCTTTGATTGTAACTGTACTCTGACATATGTATATTCTGTAGATTCCCTATTGTATATATTGTAGTTTCTAGTGTGCTTTAGGCGATTAAATTATATAATTAATCTTGGGCTGTTCTGTTATCTCGATCTTGAATCCCACGTCTGTGTGTTCGGCTAATAGTTACCGTGAAGCGGTTGGTGGCAGCGAGTTGTGCCAAGGATTATTGTGGGGAGGCCAGTGAGATTCGGGAAGATATTATATATTCCGCCCGCGGAGGTCGGGGGAATATATACCTTACTCTCACCGGGGACCCTTCAATAATCGGCATAAGTAGTATAGCGGCCTCCTTGCTTATTGTCGGGCAATTCCATAATTGGCCTGACTATAAGAGGGGCGCTAGAGAGCGCGTCACGTGCTCTGTCTGTCGGTCGGGAGGTATAAAGTAGGGGTGACCCCCCACTTGTTACCCCCCGATTGTGACGTACTGGTAGCCAGCGCGGGGGATTTCTGAGTGACCCCCCCGGTGGTTTGTGACATATTGGTGGCAAGCGGTGGGATCGAGATAATAGTGTGTGTGAGTGTGAGACCCATACTCCCAGACACTAAAGACTGCCTGCAGCAGCTGTGGCTGCTGGGGTCTTCAGACCAGCTCAACACTAGAGTGTCAGAGTGCAGATACTGTAAGGTGTGTGGAGGCATCAGGTGTCAGTTCTGTGTCAGTGACCAAAAGTCTGCAAGAATGGCTGATGGCACCAGGAGCAGAGCTATGCAACTGGCCAATGCTAAAGCAGGAGCCGAAGAGAGGGAGGACGGTGCTGTGGACAGCAATGAGGAGGTTGCCCACGAGTCCTCCAGGAGCTCGACGCCAGAAAAAAGCTCTGCAGAGGACATTGCACAACCGGGCACTGCTGGACAAGATGAGGAGCAGCTCGCCCAAGGGTCCTCAACGAGCCAGATGCCAGCCCTCCGCTCTGCAATGGACAGTGAATCACCAGGCTCCGCAGCGGGCCGCAGATCACCACGTGCCATTCCACCGAGCCTGGGAGGCTCGGATAGCCTTCTTCAAATGGCTATGGCCCTACGCCAGGCTGGAGACCGGGAGGGCTACAAGGAACTCATGGCCGAGCGTGAGCGGCAAGCAGCGCGTGAAGAGCGCCAGGCAGAGCGTAACTACCAGCTGCAGCTAGCTCAGCTCCGGCCCTCATCAGCCACCCGTGACCTTCCAGACACCAAACTTCCAAAGGTCCGTGTTGAGGACTTCCCAGTGCTGGAGAAGGATGGAGACTTGGACTCTTTCTTGACTGCTTTTGAACGGA
The DNA here is from genome assembly GCF_048569485.1 of Anomaloglossus baeobatrachus. Taxonomy (NCBI): domain Eukaryota; kingdom Metazoa; phylum Chordata; class Amphibia; order Anura; family Aromobatidae; genus Anomaloglossus; species Anomaloglossus baeobatrachus. The sequence goes on along the minus strand of NC_134358.1, from coordinate 474,452,268 downwards.
CTTGCTTGCAGCATCATCTGAACAAGGACCAGTGGGCCAAATACCTGACCCCCCGTTTAAGGGGTAAGGCCCTGGATATCCTTGGGGACTTGCCTGCTGAGGCGGATCAGGGCTACGACACCATCAAGCGGGCCCTGATCCAACAGTACAACCTCACCCCGGAGTCCTACCGCAAGAAGTTCCGGACGCTACAGAAGGGACCAAAGGACTCCTGGGCTGACCACCGGCGGGCACTTGCCCGAGCTGCCGACCACTGGACCCAAGGCCTGCAGCTTTCCACCGGACCGGAGATCCTGGACTTGTTCATCACGGAGCAACTCTTGTGGAACTGCCCTGAGGATCTCCGCCAGTTCATCCGAGACCAGAAGCCAAAGGGGTCCACGGCTACAGCTGCCCTGGCCGATGACTACACCAACAATCGGGCTCCTGAAGCCAGGAGAGCAGCCACCAGCAGCACCTGGAGAGGGGGTAAGATGAACTCTGCGACTGCCCCACCTGCCCCTAGACTGCAGGGGGTGTCCCCCTCAACTCCCCTCTCCAGGCCCGTGGCAGAGCCAAGACGGTGCCACCAGTGCAACCTACCTGGACACTTCAAGGCCATGTGCCCTCAGCGTCCCAAGGCCCCGGCTCCGTCCCCGTCCCAAGGGCCGCCCAAGGTGTATTGTGTGGGTGGGGGTGGTGGTAGGTCCCTGGACAGCTTCCAACCTGTCACCGTCGGCCAGTCTGTGACCATAGGACTGCGAGACAGCGCCTCGGAGGTGACTCTGGTGCGGCCTGAGATGGTGTCCCCCCAAGACTTGATCCCTGGAAAAACCCTCGCTGTCTCCGGGATTGGAGGCATTGACCCGGCGCTGCCTGTTGCTGACATTTATGTGGACTGGGGCGCAGGGCGAGGGGTGAGGGAGGTGGGGGTAACTGATCGGATCCCTGCAAACGTGCTACTTGGGACAGATTTGGGGCAAATAACCTCCCAGTTTGGCCCCGCCCCAAAGGCTGAACCTTCAGCCAGTGCTGACGTGCCTCCGGACAATGTTAATGTGTTATCTATGAATGATGTAAGGGAGGAGGGAGTGAACTCTGATATTTCTGCTTGCACAGACACCATAGACACACACACAGCTGCAGCTGTGACAGGGGAGGGGGTCAGAGAAAGGTGTGACAATGCCTCTACAAGTAACCAGCCTGTGAGCTGGGATCTGCTGCCCTCTGCAGGGATAAGCAGAGAGCAGGGTGCTGCAGGGGGAGGACCAGTGTGTGGGGTGGGGGCTACCACAGCAAATGTGGGGTCCCCAGAGATTTCACAGCGGGGTTCTGTTGCTGCAGGGGGGGAACAGGCAGGTGAGATTGGGGCCGGTCCAGGAGCGGAAGTGCTCCCAGGTAAGATCTCGGTGCAGGGTTCCCCCACAACCGGGGTGTCAGGAAGCCAGGTAGGTCTGCCTGAACCGGCGACTTGGTCAGGAACGGAGGAGGAGCAGGCACGACCCACGGTCGCAGCGGCTGTGGCCGCTGTCACCCGCAGTGGGAGTGCTGGAAGCCAAGGGGCCTCCCGGAGGTCCGATAGCTCTTCCCCTTCTGACCAAGTGGCAGCCGAGTCAGGTGGAGGCCAGGACACAGGTCCCGGGGTACTGACCGAAGATGTGACAGTCTCGTCGATTCTGGCCACATCTAGTCAGGGGTTTCAGGCAGCGTTAGAAGCTGACGACAGCCTGAAAGCTCTAAAGGAGCAGGCGGCACAGCCTCCCTCGGACTCGGACCCGGAGCGAGTGGTCTGGGACCAAGGACGGCTGTACCGGGCCACGGTCCAGCAGGGTTCACCGGAGGCGTGGCCCAGGGACCGACAGTTGGTGGTACCCTATCCGTTCCGGACGGAGTTGTTGCGGATCGCACATGAGATTCCGATGGCCGGACACCTAGGGATCGCTAAGACCAAGGCCAGGTTAAACCAGCATTTCTACTGGCCAAAAATGGGGGCCGATGTGGCTGCCTACTGCCGTTCGTGTGAAACCTGTCAGAGAGTGGGGAAGGCGGGGCCACGCCCCAAAGCCCCACTGGTATCTCTGCCAATCATCGATGAGCCTTTCAGGAGGGTGGCTGTGGATCTGGTCGGCCCGCTGGCCATCCCCAGCAGCTCCGGGAAACGCTTCATACTGACGGTAGTGGACTATGCCACCCGGTACCCAGAAGCAGTGGCCTTGTCGTCCATTCGGGCTGACAAGGTGGCCACCGCATTGCTGGAGATTTTCTCCCGAGTGGGTTTTCCCCAGGAAATGCTCACTGACCGGGGGACCCAATTCATGTCCCAGCTGATGGAGGCCCTCTGTAAGCAAGTCCAGGTGCGACATCTGGTGGCCAGCCCGTACCATCCACAGACTAATGGCCTGTGCGAGCGGTTCAATGGCACCTTAAAGCAGATGCTTAAGATGTTGGTCGACTCCCATGGGCGTGACTGGGAGCGGTATCTCCCACACCTGTTATTTGCTTGCCGGGAGGTTCCACAGGCCTCAACAGGATTCTCACCGTTTGAGCTCCTGTACGGGCGACGTGTGCGGGGCCCCCTGGCTCTGGTGAAAGAGGCTTGGGAAGGGGATTTGGCCACCCCTGGAGTGTCGGTTATCGAGTATGTCATGCGCTTCCGGGACAAAATGCAGGCCTTGACGCAACTGGTACACGACAATATGGCTCAAGCCCAGGCCGATCAGAAGCGTTGGTACGACCAGAACGCTTGTGAGAGGACCTACCAAGTGGGTCAAGAGGTGTGGGTACTGGTCCCCGTACCACAGGACAAGCTTCAGGCAGCCTGGGAAGGCCCATACCTCGTGTACCAGCAGCTCAACCCTGTGACGTACCTGGTCACCCTGGACCCTGCCCGTGGAAGGCGGAAGCCCTTCCATGTGAACATGATGAAGGCACATCATGAGCGGGAGGCATGTGCACTCCCTGTGTGCAACCTGCCCGAGGAGGGAGAAGCGGAAACCCTCTTGGATATGCTAGCCCAGGTTAGGGCAGGCGGATCCATTGAGGATGTAGAGGTTGGCCACCAGCTCTTGGAGGACCAACGGTCCCAGCTGTGGGCCACCCTACACCCCTTCCGGGGGTTGTTTACCAACCAGCCCGGAAGGACTGACTTGGCTGTCCATCACGTGGACACTGGGGATCATCCCCCGATCCGGCGTTCAGCATATCGGGTCTCCCTGGAGGTGCAGCAACACATGCGCCAGGAGATTGACGAGATGCTGAACCTGGGGGTGATCCAGGCATCCAACAGCGCTTGGGCCTCGCCTGTAGTCCTCGTCCCTAAGAAGGACCGAACCACTCGGTTCTGCGTGGACTACAGGGGGCTCAATGCGGTCACGGTCGCCGATGCGTACCCAATGCCACGCATCGATGACCTGCTCGATCAGTTGGCCGGGGCTCAGTACCTGACCATCATGGATCTGAGCCGGGGATATTGGCAGATCCCCCTGACTCGCAAGGCCAGGGAACGCTCTGCCTTTATTACCCCATTTGGACTGTACGAGTCCACGGTGATGCCATTCGGGATGAGGAATGCCCCTGCCACTTTCCAGCGGATGGTCAACACCCTGCTCAAGGGACTTGAAGGGTACGCGGCCGCGTACCTGGATGACATTGCCGTCTTCAGTCCCACCTGGGAGGACCACCTAGAGCATCTAGCACAGGTGCTCAGGCGGATCCACCGGGCAGGTTTGACCATCAAGCCGGGAAAGTGTCAGCTGGCCATGAGCGAGGTCCAGTACCTCGGTCACCGGGTAGGTGGGGGAACGCTGAAGCCCGAGCCTGAGAAAGTGGAGGCCATCGCATCCTGGCCCACCCCCAGGACCAAGAAGCAGGTGATGTCCTTCTTGGGGACCGCTGGGTACTATAGGAGGTTTGTTCCGTGCTATAGTAGCCTAGCAAAGCCCTTGACGGACCTCACCAAGAAGAAGCTGCCCTCTGCAGTCGATTGGACAGTGGACTGCGAGACAGCCTTCCGGGCCCTAAAGGACGCCCTGTCCAGCCCGCCCGTGCTACAGGCAGCCGACTTCACGCGGCCGTTTGTAGTACAGACCGACGCCAGTGACTTCGGCCTCGGTGCGGTGCTCAGCCAGGTGGACTCTGCGAGCCAAGAGCACCCAGTCTTGTACCTGAGCAGGAAGCTGTTACCAAGGGAAGTGGCCTATTCTACAATGGAGAAGGAGTGCCTGGCCATAGTGTGGGCCCTGCAGCGCCTGCAACCCTATCTATACGGGCGCCACTTCATCGTGGAGACGGACCACAATCCCCTCAGCTGGTTGCACACCGTCTCTGGGACGAATGGGCGATTGTTGCGATGGAGCCTTGCGCTCCAGCAATACAACTTCACCATTCGCCACAAAAGGGGCCGTGACCACGGTAACGCAGACGGGCTGTCCCGACAAGGAGAGGTCGCGGACGGGCGCACGGGGGAACACCGGAGTGTGCTGCCCCCTAGCGCCCTCAAAAGGGGGGAGGTGTGAGGTAAATCCGGAGATATGACGATAAATCATGACATTCAAGTCATGTCAGGAAGCCCTCTCCTGGTGTCACTACCCCCTTCCCTTCACACAACTGGTTTAGCAACAAATCCATGGCCATGTCCTGTGATATGGAAATTAGGTGGCTTTGGGACAATGGACACAGGATGACTCCCTGCCGTCACCCTGTAGTGGGGGCTGCTAGCTAGTTAGCAAGGCTATGGAAATAGCCAGACAGAACGACTCCAGTAAAAAATGGTTCATATCTCGCAAGCCATATTTCCGATAAATATGGCAACCATAAAAATGGTGTTTGCGCAGGCGGACGATGCTGGCACACCTTTTTTATGGAAGGGGGAGCTTGGGAAATGCCCCAGGCGTGATATCAGCCAATGGGGAACTGGCAGACAGGTCATGAGTCCCCTCGTTCTGTAGCTAAATTCATAACTGTCACAATGAGAGCATTGGCGTCCGTCTACGACGCTCCCAGGCAAAGTTATGGCCAAAATCCCCTTTTCTGGATAATTCTGATCCATGCAGGGGGAGTGGCAGTGCTTCCCCGTGAGGTCACTAAGGTAGGAGGGGACCTGGATCTGCCCAGGTTGATAACCCTACTTCGGCCATTTTCCAGTGTTCTTCTGCTCGGGGGCCTGGTTGGGAAAGACCTGTGAGGGGGTTCCTGGAAACCTGGTCTACAGCGCCCCCCTGTGGCCAGACGCAACAAGGTAACTGCTGGAACTGTGTATGCCTGTTTGTAACCCATGCTTTGATTGTAACTGTACTCTGACATATGTATATTCTGTAGATTCCCTATTGTATATATTGTAGTTTCTAGTGTGCTTTAGGCGATTAAATTATATAATTAATCTTGGGCTGTTCTGTTATCTCGATCTTGAATCCCACGTCTGTGTGTTCGGCTAATAGTTACCGTGAAGCGGTTGGTGGCAGCGAGTTGTGCCAAGGATTATTGTGGGGAGGCCAGTGAGATTCGGGAAGATATTATATATTCCGCCCGCGGAGGTCGGGGGAATATATACCTTACTCTCACCGGGGACCCTTCAATAATCGGCATAAGTAGTATAGCGGCCTCCTTGCTTATTGTCGGGCAATTCCATAATTGGCCTGACTATAAGAGGGGCGCTAGAGAGCGCGTCACGTGCTCTGTCTGTCGGTCGGGAGGTATAAAGTAGGGGTGACCCCCCACTTGTTACCCCCCGATTGTGACGTACTGGTAGCCAGCGCGGGGGATTTCTGAGTGACCCCCCCGGTGGTTTGTGACAGTACTAAATTCTGCAATGAGACATGGTTCTAGGGATCTAATCTGATTTTTTACCCTATTATGTGGCAATTGGCAACTACCACAAGGGGTTTTTGCCTTACACAGGATCAACATGTTAGGGTTTAAGCTAAACTTGATACGCCTATATTTTCTTTTAAACATGTCACCAGTTTTTTCATGTTTGAACTAAGACTACCACCTTCAGTAGCACCTGTGTTGCATTCCATAAATGTGTATATTATCCTCTGATGTCCCCTGAATACCCCCCAAAAACCTTTTGAACTCTCTTGCGCTCCATGTAAATCTGTATGTTCCGATCCATCAAACCTGCGGTATCTATCCCTTGTCTCCATTGCTGATCCCTGCCCTCTTGCTTTGATTGATGTGACGCCTTCTAGGTCATCCTAGTAAAATCTCATGCCTGCGCAGAGACATCACCGGCTCGAGCAAGCCAACATATGTTTTAGGCTCTGTCTATAGTAGGGCAGAGCAAAGTACGCATAAGTGAACTGGCAAAACCTTGGGCCTGCACATAGGCATCATTGGCTTGCACATGAGCCCAGGTCCATAGTGGGTCTGATCAAAGTGCGCATGAGCAAGCGGGTGATGTCTCTGTGTAGGCGTGAAATTTCAACTGGCTATGTGGATGAAGACAGAAGGCTTCAATCAAAGCAAGAAGACGGCAATTAACAGTGGAGAGGAAGAATAGAAGTCACAGCAAGGATGCTCAATGTACCAGACCATCTGGATATACATAGTACTTGGGAGAGTTACAAAAGAATTTTGGTGGTATACAGGGGGAGTCAGGATATAATATACACCTGGAATGTAGCACAAGCACTGCTAAAGGTGGCAATTTTTGTTCAGACATGAAAACCCAGTAATATGTTCCCTTTAATGCCATGAAACTATAAGTTTGAAAGTAAAGATGTGGATAGAGGAGAGGCTTCCAGGAAGAGGCACAGACCACCATAGTGCAATAACTGCATTTTCTGGTCTCAAAACTCCATTGTCATGGAAGTAATCAGTAACCTATCCTGTCCAGAGATTTGCACCAAATCTTGTTACGTGGTGTTCAGGTCCACACTCGCGGACAGGAGCCAGTGTCACGCTGGGGGCTCAGACCTTGCTACCATCAAGCCTACCTCTGAGATAAGTGACAGCGCTGGGACCCCAGTCTCAGGGCCAGTATAGGTGTCCCTGTTTAGTCATTTTATACCGTGTGATAAATGAATGCCGTTGTCACAAATTTGGAGGAATTTCTACCTGTTAGGTATGAAGTTTAGATATTATTAATAAATCTACTAGATTGCTTTATAATACAAATATATTTTAAAATTACACTTGAAAAAAAGACAGTGATAAAATAAAAAGAAACAGCCCAGAACAAAATATATTATCTTCATAAAAAGACATTACTTCTGGTCACGCCACAGATTTCATTTCTATTATTGCAGATATTTTGAAGAAAAAGCCAATATAATTAATGTTCTATAATCCTTAGCTCCATCAATTTCATAGGTCAAAAGAAGGATAACAGAAGAAAGATTCACATCAAAATAATGTTAGTGCTGCTCAGCAATGCATATGATGAAGACCAACCATCACTTATACGATTAGAAAGTAACTGCCAATTCATAAAAATATGTAAAATCACCTGTAATATTACTGAGCAAAGTAATAGTTAATTGAATGTCGTTCCTTACGGTCAGCAACACGGAAGCAATGGCTAAAATAGCTTTAAATGGAGATATTTTTGTGTGAACCACCAGCATACATTGCCTGGAGATCCCAATACTTTATTGAGGTGGATCTCCACCCAAAACTGGAAAAGCAAACATAGTAAAAGTATAGTAATAAGTCTTTGAGACAATCACCAAAAATTACAATTAAAAATGGTATTTTAGAGGTATGGGCTTCTCACAGACGATAAACTATATATAGTGTAAAAAAAGTGATAGTTAAGGGTTGGTAATTATTGTTGTTTTGCTTACAGAAAACAAACGCTTTTTTTAATGCACTTAAATTAGATAATTTTACAAACGTGACAGGAATAGAGATGGGCAAACCAGCAGATATTCAGGAATGGTGGGTCCAGCCGGATTGTTTTTTAAGCCGTGCGCTTATCTTGGCTGTGTATCAAAATAAGAGTGAGCCCATGCGGCTTTTTTAGAGAATATTTAAATAAAGAATTTTAAAAAGTGGCGTGCGGTCCCTCTTTTCCGCTCCCAATTTTGATACCCAGCCATGATAAAGCTAACAGCTTGTAGCTGGTATTCTCAGGCTAGGGAGACCCATGTTATTGGGCCCCCCTCAGCCTAAAAATAGTAGCCTGTAGCCACCCAGAAGAATGCTTTTTTTTGCCAGAAAATGCAGATTTGGTGCAGGAATATGGTGTATACATGTAAATTTCAGCACCAAATCTGCAAAAAAACTGCGGTTTTCTGCCAGGAGATGCAGGTCTGTGAACTCAGTTCACCTGAGGTGATATGACTGAGTTCAATGTGGTCATCTGAGGTCAGTTTACTTGCAGTCATAGGTGGGGTACCGTGGAAACCTCCAGCTGTGACTGCACATAAACTGTGTGACGTCACCACTCACAGCTGCAGATCAGTCAGTCTCTGCCTGAAGCCACAGCGTGCGGACATGTTCTGTGTCCACAAGCTGTGACTTCAGTATGTAGCAGAGCTCGGATTGTTGGACCTCATGTAGATTACGTCAAACTGGCTGTTTGGGGTTAACAAATTGGAGAAAGAGGGTGTTTTTTTGTATTTTTTTCAAATAAAGGATTTTTTGGCGTTTGTGTTTATTTATTTTCACTTACAGATTAGTAATGAGGGGTCTCATAGACGGCTCTCATTACTAATCTAGGGCTTACTGCCAGCTCTGGGCTGACATTAACCACTTATATTACCCCAATTGCCACCACACCAAGGCAATTGGGATGAGCCCAATAACCATGGGTCTCCCCAGCCTGAGAATACCAGCCCCCAGCTGTCGGCTTTATCATGGCTGGTTATCAAAATTGAGGGGGACCGCACACCGCTTTTTAAAATTATTTATTTAAATCATTAAAAAAAACTGCATGGGGTACTTCTTATTTTAATACACAGCCAAGATAAGCACATTTGTCAGCAACAACCGCTACTCAGTGAATATAACCTTGCTGAGCCCACTCCATTCATTGTGTACATCCAGCCGTTGTGGGAGAAGAAAATATCCAATTATTGGGGGTGCTGAACCCCTACTGATCTGATATTGAACCAATCTAAACAATAGATTAGCAATATCATTAGCAGAGACAATATCTTTAACAGGTAAGTGTTTGGTCTTGTATTATTTTATTACATTTGCCCCTTTATTTGGAGCAAACTTTGACTGATTTTGGAAAACTTGTTTAAGGCCCAGGGTCTGTAAAAAATTCCAAAAACTTCTGTCCCGTCAATGCATTCTTTTAAAAAGTGTATTTTGGCTGTATTATAACATTAAGGGGCACTTTGCACACTACGACATCGCAGGTGCGATGTCGGTGGGGTCAAATTGAAAGTGACGCACATCCGGCGTCGCAGGCGATATCGGAGTGTGTAAAGCATTTTTGATACGATTAACGAGCGCAAAAGCGTCGTAATCGTATCATCGGTGTAGCCTCGGTCATTTCCATGAATTGGGAATGACCGATGTTACGATGTTGTTCCTCGTTCCTGCAGCAGCACACATCGCTGTGTGTGGAGCCGCAGGAGCGAGGAACATCTCCTACCTGCGTCCTGCGGCTCACGCCGGCTATGCGGAAGGACGGAGGTGGGCGGGATGTTTACGTCCCGCTCATCTCCGCCCCTCTGCTTCTATTGGCCGCCTGCCGTGTGACGTCGCTATAACGCCGCACGACCCGCCCCCTTAATAAGGAGGCGGGTCGCCGGCCAGAGCGACGTCACAGGGCAGGTGAGTGCATGTGAAGCTGGCGTAGCGATAATGTTCACTACACCAGCAATCACAAGATATCGCAGCTGCTACGGGGGCGGGGACTATCGCGCTCGGCATCGCAAGCATCGGCTTGCGATGTCGTAGTGTGCAAAGTGCCCCTAAGAGTTCCATGACTACTGCCCGGATCATTTTCAGTCCAAACCTGTGATAAAATATCACTTTTTACTAATGAATCCTGTTTACAAATTCTAACTCATCAGTTTCGAAAAAAAAAATGTTTACAGTTTTATTGTGCATTTATTTACTTTTTATTACTTGATTTCATATAACTCTTTGTTTTACTACTGGATATTCTATAAATGTCACCTATGATCTACACATTGCTTGCTTTCCTCATCATTGAGCACAAGGCTCAGGGGAAGATTTTCTTCTGATCCAGGCAGTGATATAGAATTGATTATTTCACCATGACAGCGTGGTTTCCGGAGCAGTGAGTTTACAGAATTTTCAGAATTTGCAATCTCAGCAATTTATGTACCGGTAAGTCTTTCCACTAACATGTATGCTCTGGCCCAACATAAATACGCCATGGGACTACTGAGAATCATTAAAAAATGGTTTGTATATGGTTGAAGTAACCAATAGTAACTACTAATATCTATGCTTAATCTGCATCCAGACCCAAACTGATGAGAATTGATTGTCGGCATGTTGAGTATAATAATTTAGGTCATTTTGGTTGTGTTTGAATTCAACATCTAAAACTGTCTAAATAACTACATGTTCATCAATTCTTCCAAGAAGGTAAAATTAGTCTCCTGACAGGATTTTAAATGGTCATAAGATGAAAACAGTTAGAGGACTTAGTACCCATGGTAGCAATTATCCCAGGGCTATGATCAATGAAGGTCTTCTGTGAGCCAGGTCTCTGTTGACTCAGGAAGTCAGAGTTATATTGGGTCAGGTTAAAGCTGAAATGGGCAGGCTGACTTGCCCTGAGCAGCTCACTACCGACCAGACTTCACTTGTCCCATTAATTATTCCTGTCCACATGGCACCGATTGATATGGCTCACAATTAGTCGAGGTATGAAAGGTCACAGAAAAACAGTGCTTCTATTTACGAAAATTAGAATAGACATCTATTTAGTCTAGAGACCGTGATTCCTGTATTCTGCAATGAATGTGTCCCACTTAAGCAGGCAAACAGATCATGGATTAAAAAACACGACTCAACTTAGAATTAAGCAAACCAATTATCTTCTGATGTGGTCTGCCAATTTCCTAACAAGTAAAACAGGTGTGTTTAGTCAAATTATTCATGGCATAAACTAACTAATACCATTGGTATAGTTATTATCAGTATAGCTGATTGCTGAGTGGCCGCAGTGATATGGAGATAGCTTGACAGCATTTAGTTTAGGTTATCACCATGTTGTAGCAACCTTTCATCTTTCAGAATGACAAGGTGGACTACAGTGTAAGCAGCCTCTTCTTCCCTCAACATACTGGTGTCTCCAGGATTAAATGAAACAGACGGGGTGGATAGCAGTGTGAATGGCATTATTTCAACATATTGTTATCTACTGTATTAGATCAGATACATAGAATGGACAGCAGTCCTCAGCACTCCTGGTACCACCAATATTGAATGAGAAAGACAAAGGGAACAGCAGTGTAAGTGACCTCTTCTTTGCTCAGCACCTCTGGTATCTCCAGTATTAGATGAGAAGGTCATGGTATGCAGCAGTGTGAGCAACCTCTGCTTGCTTTAGCACCCCTGCTATTTCCAGCAGTAGATCAAAAAGACAGGGTAGACAGCAGTGTATTTAGTCTCTTCTTCGCTCACCACCTCTAGTATCATCAGAATTAGATCAGATAGATAGGGTGGACAGCACTGTGAACAGCTTCTCTTACCACAACAGTCCTGGAATCTCCAGTATAAAATCAGAAAAACAAGGTGTACAGCTGTATGAGCAGCCTCTTATCACCTCAGTATCCCAAATATCCCTAGTATTGGATCACAAAGACAGGATGGACAGCAGTGTGAGCAGCCAATTTTTCACTCAGCACCCTTTGTATCTCCAGTATTTTATCAGAAGGACATAGTGGACAGCAGTGTGAGCAACATCTTGCTTCCTCAGCACCCCTGTTATTTTCAGCATTAGATCAGACAAACAGGGTGGACAGAAGTGTGAGCAACCTATTCTTCGCTCAACACCCTTGGTATCTTTAGTATTAGAGAAGAAAGACCTGGTGAACAGCAGTGTGAGCAGCATCTTCTTATCTTATAATATAACCTCTTGTATCCCCAGTGTTAAATCAGGGTGAACAGCAGTGTTAGCAGCCTCTTTTTATGTGAGCACCTATAGAGCTGAGCGGAAAAGAAGCTGCTGTTCTGTTGACGTAATGTCAGCAGAAGGTGCTGAATTGCCGGCAGGAATGGTCTGTGATTGCTTTGTGCCAGCAGAGATCGGTGCCAAGCACAACAGGTAGGTAGTTAGCATTTAACTACTTGTTAGTGCAAAGGACCATTGCAAAAAAAACTAAAGTCCTGAATAACCCCATACAGAAGACAAAACAAGTTGCTTCTTGAATTATGAAATGGGAAAGCTCTGTATAACATAAAAAACACTTTTATAATACTCCCCTAGCGGGGCTCTCTGGTCCGGCACCTCCTCTGCTGCGATTGCTGTCTTCCTTCTATCCAGCCCAGTGTGGATGACGTGTCCTACGTCATGCACACAGGCCAGAACTGCGCTCCTGCGCAGGCGCATGTTGATCTGCCCTACTGAGGGCAGATCAAAGTACTGTAATGTGCAGGCATAAGCAAAGGTTAAAGACCACCTGCCCATGCGCACTACAATACTTTGATCTACCCTGAGTAGGGCAGATTAAAATGGCTTGCGCAGGAGCCAGTGTGGATCACTCGGAAACACTGTAAATGTGGAACGATTACTAGAGATTAGTGATGAGCGAGCATGCTTGTAACTACTCGGTACTCGCACGAGTATCGCTGTACTCGGGCTGCTCGGCGGGGACCGAGTAATCTCGCGATACTCGTGCTGTACTCGTGGTCTTCATTTCTGCATGTTGGCGCTCTTTTGAGAGCCAGCCCTCATGCAGGGATTGGCTGGCAGACCACTGCAATGCCACAGCCCTGTTAGTTGTGGAATTGCAGTGATTGCCCGGCCTGCACAGCGTGACCGAGCCTTTATACCGGCCGGCGCGCTGTGCTCTGCTCACAGCTATCCAGACAGTCAGTGCAGGGAGAGTGTCGCTGATTCAGGGAAAGCTTTGCGGCCCTTTATAGCTTTTTCAGTTGCAGGGCTGCAAACAGTGTGACCAAAAGTCCTTCTCAGGACTATTCTAGTTGTATACAGGCAGGCAGGGTATAGCCAGGTCGGAGTACAGTAGCAGAGTCCTTCTCAGGACTATTGTTGCTATATACAGGCAGGGTATAGCCAGGTCGGAATACAGGCTAGTGACCAGAAGAGTCCTTGTCAGGACTATTGTAGCAGTATACAGGCAGGCAGGCAGGCAGGCAGGGTATATAGCCATTCCTAGTGGTGACCGTATACCAGCCTTCATCATATCTGGGGCTGGTGTACACAGTCTAAAACAGTCCAGATAGTGTCAGACTTCTCAGTAATTGTCGCTCCTAAAAACCAGTTAGGTTCTTATTGCGTCCGTGCTTGCATTTAAAAACAGCACGTGTGTGGCAGTCGGTGGCAGGGTACAGGTGCGCGTTTTGCACAAACTATTATATAACGCACAAGTCTAGTGTATAATACACGTCAGTCAGCAGTGTCTGATAGTGTCAGACTTCTCAGTAATTGTCGCTCCTAAAAACCAGTTAGGTTCTTATTGCGTCCGTGCTTGCATTTAAAAACAGCACGTGTGTGGCAGTCGGTGGCAGTGTACAGGTGCGCGTTTTGCACAAACTATTATATAACGCACAAGTCTAGTGTATAATACACGTCAGTCAGCAGTGTCTGATAGAGTCAGACTTCTCAGTAATTGTCGCTCCTAAAAACCAGTTAGGTTCTTATTGCGTCCGTGCTTGCATTTAAAAACAGCACGTGTGTGTCTGTCGGTGGAAGCGTACAGGTGCGCGTTTTGCACAAACTATTATATAACGCACAAGTCTAGTGTATAATACACGTCAGTCAGCAGTGTCTGATAGTGTCAGACTTCTCAGTAATTGTCGCTCCTAAAAACCAGTTAGGTTCTTATTGCGTCCGTGCTTGCATTTAAAAACAGCACGTGTGTGTCTGTCGGTGGCAGCGTACAGGTGCGCGTTTTGCACAAACTATTATATAACGCACAAGTCTAGTGTATAATACACGTCAGTCAGCAGTGTCTGATAGTGTCAGACTTCTCAGTAATTGTCGCTCCTAAAAACCAGTTAGGTTCTTATTGCGTCCGTGCTTGCATTTAAAAACAGCATGTGTGTGGCAGTCGGTGGCAGCGTCAGGCTCCATATTGTCCCTGGATAGAGACGTGCATGATGGCCTGTAAACATGAAGTGCCCATTGTAAGGAAGTGGGTCTATTGTAGTATAGCCCTTAGGCAGGGCAGCCAAAAATTTGGAGGCTCCACATTGTCCCTGGATAGAGATGTGCATGAGGGCCTCAAAACATTGTTCCCATTGCAAAGGAGCGGGTCTCCTGTCGTTGTAATGCCCATTCAGAAAGAATGGGCGAAAAAATTTACCACTGGGGGTATACCTGAAACAACGGCTTAACTATTGTAACGGTCACCATGATGGCGCATGAGGAGAAGGAGGAGCAGTCCAGCGATTAGCCAAAGTCCAGAAGTGTGTTACCATGGGTGAGTGGAGGTACATGGCAAATTCCCGTTACAAACTTTAAATTCCGCTGTCATTTGCTGTTGGTGTGTGGTGAAGTCTGGCCAAATCCAACCCTTGTTCATCTTGATCAGAGTCAGCCTGTCAGCATTTACAGTTGACAGGCGGGTGCGTTTATCTGTAATGATTCCACCTGCGGCACTAAAAACACGCTCTGACAAAACGCTAGCGGCAGGGCAGGCCAGGACTTCCAAGGCGTAGAGAGCCAATTCATGCCACGTGTCCAGCTTGGATACACATTAATTGTAAGGCACAGAGGAATGTCGGAGTACAGTTGTTTGATCTGCAAGGTACTCCTTGAGCATCTGGCCAAACTTAGGATTTCTTGTGGCACTACCCCTCACCTCAGGGGCTGTGGTATGTGAGGGGCTGAGCAAACTGTCCCACATCTTAAAGACTGTTCCCCTACCTCTGGCGGATTGGACTTGTGCCCCTCTCGGCTGTACGCCTTGGTTGTCCACTGATTCCTGACCTATGCCGCTAGCGTTTTGTGAGGGGAATGCTTTGCCTACTTCCGTGACTATGGCCTTCTGGAACTGCTGCATTTTGCCTGACCTCTCCGCCTCGGGAATAAGAGACATAAAGTTCTCCTTTTAGCGTGGGTCTAACAGTGTTACCAACCAGTAATGATTGTCGGCCAAGATGTTCTTAACGCGAGGGTCACGAGACAGGCAGCTTACCATAAAGTCAGCCATGTGTGCCAGACTCTTAACAGCCATCACTTCAGTATCCTGACCAACACGATGACTGAACATGCTGTCCTCCTCCTCCTCCTCATCATCATCTACCCTGTCCTCTGGCCAGCCACGCTGAACCGAGGATATGACTGCATGTCATATCCTCAATTTGGCCAGAGAGTTGCTCCATGTCTTCATCCTCCTCCTCGTCATAGTCCTCCACTGCACGTTGTGATGAGACGAGGCTGGGCTGTGTGTTATCATCACCCACACCCACTACTGTTTCTTGCTCAAACTCATCGCGCTCCGCCTGCAATGCATCATGGTTGTTTTTTGAGCAGAGACCATTTTAGAAGGCAGAGAAGCGGTATGGTGACGCTAATAATGTCGTCATCGCCGCTCACCATCTTGGTGGAGTCCTCAAAGTTTTGGCGGATGGTGCATAGGTCGGACATCCATCTCCACTCCTCAGGTGTTATGTGTGGAGTTTGACCCATTTCCCGACGGCTTAGGTGATGCAGGTACTCAACAACTGCCCTCTTCTGCTCACATATCCTGACCAACTTGTGCAGAGTTGAATTCCAACGCGTGGGGACATCACACACCAGTCTGTGTGCCGGAAGATGCAAACGGCGTCTTAAGCCGGCAAGGCCGGCTGAAGCAGTAGGTGACTTTCGAAAATGTGCAGACAGGCGGCGAACTTTTACCAGCAGATCAGACAGCTCTGAGTATGACTTTAGAAACCGCTGAACCACGAGGTTGAGCACATGGGCCACGCATGGAACATGTGTCAGCTGGCCTCGCCTCAAAGCCGCCACCATGTTCCGGCCATTGTCACACACGACCTTTCCTGGCTTTAGGTTCAGAGTTGTGAGCCAGTGATCTGCCTGCTGTTTCAGAGCTGTCCACACCTCTTCTGCATTGTGGGGTTTGTCACCTATGCAGATTAGCTTCAGCACTGCCTGTTGCCGCTTCGCCGAGGCAGTGCTGCAGTGCTTCCGTGTCGCCCTGGACAAGCCAGGGGCCACAGAGCACAACACTTAAACACCCCACACTCCCTGCAGGCTTATCATAGTCAAAACACAAAATCCTTGTTGCCTTCCCCAGGGGCTGTTGTCCACACCAGGGTGTGGAGCCAGGCGGTTGGTCTCCACCCACCGAGGAGGGAAAACACAGGCAGTGAGAGTTAAGCTAAGGAAGTGGAAGGAGGAAAGTAGTAGAGAGGAGAAAAGTGACAGCAAAGAGCCTGAAGTTGGTCCGGGTGTGTGGCCCGGACAGGACAGCAAGGTTGGCAGGATGTGGTGACCGTCTGCAGTGGAGGCCGATTGGAGTCTGCCGTAAGGACCGTGGACGGGTGGTGACCCGGCCGTACCGGACCGGTATACAAAGAGAAGCCAGCACCATTGGCAGAGGACTTTCGGATCCCGGCAAGGCTTGGTGTCGCCGTGAATTTGCCAAATCCGTTAGTGAAGGGAACCTCAGGGTTTCCAAACAGCCAAGTCCAGATAGAAGGCAACCGTACAACCGTGAAGGGGAGACACCGCCACCGCCAAGGGCAACCGTCTCCCAGGGCCAGCGCCTGTGGGCAAAAGGGGCTCCTCCGGCCCATATCCAGGTCGGGGAGCGGGTTACCGTTGGGAAACCATCACTACCAACACTTAACTTAGGTGCAGGGAGAGACAGTCATCACTAACCTGCAGGGAGGAACAACCGCAGCCGTCCGAGTGACCCGTCCATCCAGCCACTTGTTTTACCGTGAACTGTGTCATCATCATTGGGCTGAGTGAGTACCTCCGTGCCGTGCGGCACAGCGCTGCCCCTGCGACCCTGCACCTCATCAGGCCCCGCAACCCGCCTGTCATCCATCTCTACCCCATCACCAGGCCCCGGGACAACCAACCCCCCTACCCACGGAGGGGAGAAATAACAACAAAGCTGCTCCCTGTCACAGGCTCCCGGGATCCCCGTCCAGAGCAGCGGTGGTGTCCACACAATCACCACAACCGTGGGTGGCGTCACGGACAATATCCCCAAAACCCAAACCACCCCTTTTCACTCACGGGCGAGTAGCGCCGCTCGAGTCCCCGGGATCCGGCCATCGCTCGAGCCAACGAGCAGCAGCAGCCGTAGAGCAGCGTCAGCCGGACCCGAGCAGTGGGAGAGCGCACCGTCCCCTCCTCCGCCCGCGACACTTCCAGCTTGGGACTGGTGTGGAGGGTAAAGTGGATCAGGATGCGCAGGAGGAGGAGGAGGCTGAGGAGCATGACATTCCGGAGCTGTAGAGTGTGTGTGAAACCCTGACTGAGGTAGGGCCTGCAAAACTTGGTGTGTGAAGGACGTGTTCCGTCCCTCGCTCAGACTGGGTCCCAGCTTGCACAATATTAACCCAGTGTGACGTCAACGAGATGTAGCGGCCTTGCCCACATGCACTTGTCCACGTGTCTGTGGTTAGGTGGACTTTGGCTGAAACAGCGTTGTTCAGGGCACGTGTGATGTTTTGTGACACGTGGTTATGCAATGCGGGGACGGCACACCGGGAGAAATAGTGGCGGCTGTGGACCGAGTAACGTGGGACAGCTGCCACCATCAGGTCGCGGAATGCTTCTGTCTCAACCAGCCTAAAAGGCAACATTTCCAGCGCAAGCAGTCGCGAAATGTTAGCATTTAGAACTGTGGCATGTGGGGTGTTGGCAGTGTATTTGCGCCTGCGTTCAAAGGTTTGCTGAATGGATAACTGAACGCTGCGCTGGGACAAGGACGTGCTTGATGATGGTGTTCTTTCTGCGTAGGCAACTGCAGGTGCAGGAGTGGAGGAGGCTTGTTCGCAGGCAGCATGGACAGGGGATTGGCTCGCATGCACAACCAGCGAAGACGTAGCAGTGACATCAGCAAGCACTGCTCCTCGACTCTGTTGTACTTCCCACAAAGTCGGGTGCTTGGCTGACATGTGCCTGATCATGCTGGTGGTGGTCAGGCTGCTAGTTTTGGTACCCCTGCTGATGCTGGCATGGCAGGTGTTGCAAATGGCCTTTTTAGAATCATCTGGAGCCAACTTAAAAAACTGCCAGTGTCAGAGTTCCGGGTTTTCCAGTTTTCTTTTGAAAGAGCTTGCCCTTTGTTAACATGGAGTTTTCTGTTCTGTTGCCCTACTTCCTGTCCATCTGTTTAAAAGCCGCCCCTAAAGCTTAGTCCAGTGCCTGAGTATACTGCTTCCTGTGTGCTCCTGCCCTGCTGCTTTTGGTTCCTGATTGTTATTCGGATCCTCTTGGAAAACAACCGACACCGACTCTGGACTTCATCTGGTATCATCTAGCTGTGCCCGGACTCCGTTTGCCGTCTTTGGTCGGCACTTCTGCCCGGTTCCTTCCGTTTAATACCACTCTGGACTCACATCACGTACGGACATTTTTGGACTTACCTATTGCCCTTTTGTGTCCCGGCTGCTGCGCATTTAGGGCTTCTGGGGTGATTGCCAGACAGTCCCTGTATAGGGGTTCGCTCTTGGTGGTCTCCCTGGGGGAGTCCGGTGCGCGGTCCCGGGAATTCCCTTTCGCTCCGTCCCTGGAAGGTATTTCCTGTATTTATGTTCTACTGTGTTTTTGTTCCGTTTATGTACATATTTGCTGGTTGCATATTATAAACGTCTTGCACCAAGAACTCGTCTCTGGTTGTCATTGCCCTAACGCAATCGAAATCCTCAATACATACAATAGTATTACAGCCAGACTCGGGAAGACCTAACATTTGTACAGGCACCTTGTGTCGTGTTGTTCCGGGGAACAGTTGCCTGACGTCTGCCTGGGGCCACCACTCTGCTTCTTACTGCCTGTTGGGATGCTACGCCTCCCTCCCCCTGTGCACTGCTGTCCTCGCTCTGCATATCCTCCTGCCAGGTTGGGTCAGTTACTGGATCATCCACCACGTCGTCTTCCTCTTCCGCACCCTGCTCCTCCTCCTGACTTCCTGACAATTGTGTCTCATCATCGTCCACCCCTTGTTGAGACACGTTGCCAACTTCGTGAGAACGTGGCTGCTCAAATATTTGGGCATCTGTACATACAATCTCGTCATGGCCCACTTCAACAGGAGCTGGCGAGAGGCCAGAATTTGTGAATGGAAACGTGAACGAACAGCTCTTCCGAGTGTCCAAGTGTGGGATCAGTAATGTCCGTGGACGTGTACTCGGCCTGGTGGTAGGAAGGAGGATCAGGTTCTGAAATGTGCGGTGCAGTATCACGGCTACTGACACTTGACCGTGTGGAAGACAGAGTGTTTGTGGTGGTGCCAATCTGACTGGAAGCATTATCCGCTATCCAACTAACAACCTGTTGACACTGGTCTTGGTTCAAGAGCGGTGTACTGCTGCGGTCCCCAAGAATTTGGGACAGGACGTGCGAGCGACTAGATGTGGCCCTTTGTTGTGGCAAAATTAGAGCTTGCACACAACCTTGGTCTCTGCCTGCACCACCATCACGTCCACTTCCTTGTTCGTTGACAACGCCCTTGCGCATTTTGCAATGCTGTGCTGATGTGTATTCACTAGACTTGTGCGTTATATCCAAGTTTTTGCAAAACTCACACAAATGCAGCGGAAAGCTGCCACCAACAGGCACACACGTGCGGTTTTTAAATGCAAGCACGGAGGCACTAAGAACCTAACAGGTCTCTATCCAGGGACAACGTGGAGCCTCCCAATTTTTGGCTGCCCTGCCTAAGGGCTATACTACAATAGACCCACTTCCTTCCAATGGGCACTTCAGGTTTACAGGCCATCATGCACGTCTCTATCCAGGGACAATGTGGAGCCTCCCAATTTTTGGCTGCCCTGCCTAAGGGCTATACTACAATAGACCCACTTCCTGACAATGGGCACTTCAGGTTTACAGGCCATCATGCACGTCTCTATCCAGGGACAATGTGGAGCCTCCCAATTTTTGGCTGCCCTGCCTAAGGGCTATACTACAATAGACCCACTTCCTTACAATGGGCACTTCAGGTTTACAGGCCCTCATGCACGTCTGTATGCAGGGGCATTGGTGAACCTCACAATTTTGGACTGCCCTGGCAAAGGAAAATACTACAAAGACTCACTTCCTCAAAATGGGCACATTAGACTCAAGAGGCCTTCATGTACGTCTCTTCTCAGGGACATCGGAGTGCCACACAATGTTTTCACGTAAAATCTTTCATGTATTAATCTCAAAAAGTAACATACACCAGCTCTATCTCACTATTGGGTATGTGCCCTTAACATTTCTGCCATGAAAAATCATTTTGGGGTCATGTTGGAAGGTTTTCTGGTGAGTCCGTAAAAATGGCGTGAAACGCGGACAAAATTGTTCACAGCTGTGACTTTTGAGTGATAAATGCTTCATGCTGTTGCCATGTCATTTGAGCACTCTTCTGAGACTTTTGTGACATTTTTAGGGTTTCTACATGCTGCCGGGGGGTCATTTCACAAAAATACTCGGGTCTCCCATAGGATAACATTGGGCTCGTTGCTCGGGCCGAGTACACGAGTATCTTGGGAGGCTCGGCCCGAGCTTCGAGCACCCGAGCTTTTTAGTACTCGCTCATCACTACTAGAGATATAATGCAAGGTGTTAAATTCAATGCGTTTCGAAGTGTAACCCCACTTCTTCATTAGGAAATCCATCAGTATGACCTGGTATTTGGTATTTGGTCATACCAGTGGAATTCCTGATGAAGAAATGGGGTTACACTTTGAAACACGTTGAATTAAACCACCTTGCATTATACCTCTCCTTGATGTGTGTTATATCTCCAGCAGCAAAGTAACAGTTCTACATTTACAGTGTTCCCGAGTAATCTTTGGCTTCTTCAGCACGTGGACTCTACAGCAGCTGGTTACAGGTTTTACGTCTGGTTGTGTGATACACAACCCAATAAGGTGAGCACATTCCCTTATTACTTTTATTCCTTGTTACTGGGTAAGACCCTATTGCGCTCTTTTTCCTCCAGCTTTTGGCCAGTGTGGATGCCGTACGACGCGTCATGCACATGGACCTCAGACGAAGGAGTACAGTGATCACCTCAGAGAGCTGTATATAAGAGCCCACTGGTGGTGGCCGCGGCTTATAGTTGCTAAATCTGGTGACAGATTCCCTTTAAAAGAGGTTGTCCATTTAGGGCTTGATGAAAATCAATTGATCATAGTGTTTTCTGCTTCTTGGACTCCAAGCAATAGTTTTTTCCGCAGCACCACCACAATGGATTGTCCATATGACACCCAGACTGTGCCAGGTTTCTCATAGATGGCCTCTCTTGGTAGATGCTTACTTCTCCAAATAATGAAAGGCTTAATGGTACAATTGATAGTGGACTATCTACACTAGGCTACCTCTTTTACTGGGACACCTAGGACTGCTCATAAATTTTTGAAATGGTAAGTAGATAGGTATTTTTTTTCACATCGCTATCTGGTCATGTGCTCTGACCATCAATGTTCAACACCGTGAAGCCCCAAAAAACGTATCTCTTCTTTTCGACTACTACCAACCAAAATGTGTTGACTATAAATCATTATGGCCAAATGGTGCTAGTATTTTTTCTAAGTAGTCATATAAAATAATAAACAAAAGGTATTGTAAAAACATATCACATTACTGTAAAAACCATCAATTTGGATAATTCATAACTGTTAACAACATATCATTAGGGTAAGAACATAAAGTATCCCGAAACCCATTCCAGAAAGGAATATAAGTAAACAACAAAAAAAAATGATTCAGTCCTAACTCATCATAGAAATACCGTAATTCAGTTAGTGTAAATACAATACTCCAATTAACCCTTAACAACCAGATGGTGACGATCGTTTGCATTGGTGAAATTTAGGATGATACCAGATGTCACAGTGATCAGATGACTTATTAACATCCGAGTGTTGAAGATCTGTTTAACACATTTCTTGTGAAACAGATATGACGACCTGTCACATTTTATTGTATTACTGTCCATCAAGATAACCCAATAAAGTTACTTTTAGTTGCTTTTAACACTGTAATGTTAATGTTTGTTTACACTATAAAACTATCCAATAGTTAATGCGAGTGCCGTACAATGTTTTATCGGATTGCACTCGTCTGTGCAAAACGCAAGTGGAACCGAACCCTTTCCTGCATTGTGGAGTTTAAATGCAATGTACATGCATCTTAAGTCCTCCTGAAAAGGAGTGAAATATTAAAATAGTTCAATGAAGATGTCATTTATGCCTTTCTAGGTATTTATCTACATTAAAAAACTATTCTCTTTTAGATTTTCAGTTCTGAAATTCATGAATTGTGCCCAACTCTTGTTGAGTTGTAATACCTGACACACAGTATCCAAGAAGAGGGGTGCTGATTGTGAAACAGAAAAAAGTAATCTCTTCCTCTATTCTTATACAGCCATTAACCCTTCCAAATTTATTTTTAAAAATGTTAAACATAAAGTCACATTTAAAGCATAACCAGCATTTTAATTTTTATTTCATAAATCAATATTACACATGAAAATAAGCAACTTTGTAATAATCTTATCAGACAAATCTGCTTCTTGCTCTGCCAGAATTGATCACTCATGAGCAAAATTCCCAATTTTGAGGCAAAATCTGTATTCAATGAAGCCTTTCCCATTACTGAGATAGGAGGTGGCTGCTCTTACTGAAAAGATTCCATGCTGATGGGAGCAGCTAGAGGCAGAGGGAGGAGTAAGATGCAGAGGGAGGGGTTAGAGAGAGGGGAGGGGCTAGAGGCAGAGACAGGAGCTAGAGACAGAGAGAGGAGCTGGCTGCTAAGCGAGGAGTTAGAGGCAGAGGCAGTAGCTAGAGACAGAGAGAGGAGCTGGTGGCAGAGGGAGGAGCTAGAGGCAGGGGAGGGACTTGAGGCAGAGGCAGCAGCTAGAGGCAGAGAAAGAAGCTGCTGGTAGTCAGAGGAGCCAGAGGGAGAAGCTAGAGGTAGTGGGAGAAGCAATATAAAGAGCTCCGCCCCTTCCTTCCTCTGCCTCTAGCTCCTCCCTCTGTATATAGCTTCTCCCTCTAGCTCCCACCTCTTCATCTAGCTCCTCCCTCTTCTATCTACATAGAATCTCATCAGTAACAGCTGCCATCTCCTATCTCAGTAATGGGAAAGTCTTCACTGAAAACAGATTTTACCTCAGAATTGAGAAATTTTGATAATGACTGATCAATTCTGGCAGAGAAAGATTTGAAGGTTTGATAAGATATATTACAAAGTTGTGTATTTTCATGTGTACTATTGATTTATGAAATAAAAATTAAAAAAAATGGTTACATTTTAACATTAGACAATAGATTGAGGAAAAATGTTTCCTGGACGCTGATCTAGAAACAATGAGGGTAGTCCATGTCTACCTATGGGCTCCTCATAGCTGTCCCATCCCTGGTGCCTTCTGATTAGTAGGCTTGGAATGCATTGGGCAGAAACAATCCTTGTGCCTACTAAACAATAGAGACACCAGGGCAACCGACAGGTAGAAGAAGCTTTGCAGGTCAATGATACGATGGCCACAGACTTCCAAAATTGTCATTGGACTAGGGTTCTGCAGATCTTTTTTGCCCAACTCTATGAAACAGTATTGTGAATCACAGGCATTATATATTCATATTTTACTACATCTTGTATCTTTTTTAGATCTGCAAATTCTTAACTTCATCAAGCTTAAGATAAAAGTAGGGATGGTTTTGGCCTTCTACACTTTGAACTTCCTAATCGGTGCTTGTTCTTATAGATAATTCCTTTCAAGAACTTTGTTTCTGCTTATTATTCCTGATTCGCAGAACTGTGTTGTCCCGAGGGAACCTCTAATCATTCACCCTCGCCTTATAGGGACCCACGCCACGCAATTTGGCCAATTATTCCGAAAGTAACACCTACGCTCTTGAGAAATCTGCTATGAAAATTCTCCATTTGAATCCGCAGCGGCAAATACAGCGGGAGAGCAACATAGAATATAAAGGCAATATAAATATATTGTTTTGCATATAGAAAATATTTCAGCCATGACGATATAAAATGTCATTACTGTGCATTTATGAATAGTTTTGTTTTATTTTCCTTTGGTGAATATTTTTGTAATACTTGGTTATTACAAAGTGATCCGCTATGGGTTTATATGGATTTGTTGCAGTTGAGTGAACTTCTTTTTATAGTATTCTGTCTGGAGAATAGGAAAGAATCGTTTATTTACAGAAAGAACATGACCTTGTGCTCATAATGATCTTCACTTAGCTTGTGTTCATTCAACAGGATAATAATAATGAGTCCAACATACAGAATAGCGTTGCTTTGATTCCAGGGCTGAAAATGCCACTCAGGAGGCGCATCAGCCAAACAATGACGGAAAAAAGCTAAAAGAACTACATGAAGATCCTCATCCACACTGATTAGTAGAAGAGGATGTCATTTTAGAGGTTTACTATCCCAGCTTCTGTATATTATGATCTATGCAGGGTCACTGCACAGAAGATCAACATCACATTAATCTTCTGGAAATGGAGATGGCAATCCCAGACTAAGAAACATTTTAATCAGCTCCACTGGGTATTAGTTTGCTTTAGAAATGATGCATTGACATGCACAAGGTTCTGCTAGGTTGGTTTGTCTGAGATAGGTAGAGTCTTCTGTCCCCTGCTGTAATTTGAGGAAATCAGAAGGGGTGCAGACTAGGGAGGTTTGCAAACTGAAGGAAGCCACAACACATGTGCGAACCATTTACCATTTATTTATATATTTGACTTGAGCACATATAGAAATTTTTGGCAGCTCTGTCTAAAGGAGATGCTGTTTTCATCTCAGTTTCTGGCACAGAATGTACGTTTGGTGGAAAAAAATGGAGAAAAATTCAACAATGATGGAGCTACCGCACACATGCAAACCATTTGCCATTTATATATACATTCAGATTGTGGAATCCCAAAAAAAAAAGATTTACGTGACAGAATCTTCACATCTCTGCGTGCTATATCTAAATGGAAAAATGAAGGCAAGGTCATAGAATGAACTTTAGAAACTGTTGGATCACTTCAAATATATTTTAAATAGAATTTACACAAAATCTATCATTGGTCCTGGTCCATTTTATGGTCAAAACGTCACAACCGGTTTGTCTTGAAATTGTGAATGAAGTCAGATATATTTTAACCAGAGAGTAGAAATGAGCGAATCTTTAGAAGTTTTGTTCGCAACATACATTCGAACTTAAAAAAGTTTGTGTGATGCTCAATCACAAGGTGTCCCTAGATGCAACTAGTAGAGGAGTTGTAGTCAAACAAGCCAGGGGTCAAGAGCCAGGAAGTCACGTATGGAACTCAGGGAGAAAGCGAAGCCGAGGTCAGGGTATGAGCCGAAGGTCAGGAGCTAGGAGGTCACATATGGAACACAGGGAGAAAATGGAGCTGAAGACAGGGTATGAGCCAGAGGTCAGGAGCCAAGAAGTCACATATGGAACACAGCAAGAAAGCAAAGCTGAGGTCAGGGTACGAGCCAGAGGTCAGGAGCCAGTGGGTAACATTAGAGTTAGGGGCATCGGTGGAGAAGGGTAACTAAGGTCCTGGGTCGTGAGACAAGATCAGAACAGTACACTTACGGGAGCCAGAAGCACTTGCTGCAGAACAGGAACTATGATTAGCTGCATTCCAGATGAAGTTACTCCCTAATGAAGCAGAGCAAGCAACAGGAATTAGGCTCCTGTGAACAGACCCCTCCCAGCACCAACACCGGACCCGAGGCCGGAAAACAGTTCATCTACCGGTGTACAATACAACAGCAGAGCATCTGCTCTGCAGTAGAGCACCGCAAATCAGAACCATGACAGTTCAGTTTTTGACCCCGACTTGATCTAAACCTCAACGAAAGTCAGTAAGTGTCAGTTTGTGGCTCCACCCACATGCTGCCAACCATAGGTAGAACACTTCCAAAGGAGAATGGGCGTGGTTTTTCAAATTTTTTTGATTGTTTGTGTGTGCACACTGTATCTGATCAAACACTGCTGGCTTCAGTGGTTTGCACACAAAACTCACTCAAACTTTGAAGCTGAACTTTTTTTTTTTGGAAGCCGGTTTCTGAACCCGAACTCAGAACATCGAACCTCAGGTTCACTCATCTCTACCTGAGAGCTATAGATATATTTTATCCTGCAAGCAATGGGTGCTACTTTTACATCACCCACCTTCACCTGCAAAAAGTGAAGTGCTCTTGTGGGGCCCCGAGGTTCGGTGTCGGTGCAGCGGTGCATTACCTTCAGGGACTCCACTCGGCTGGATCTTGTCACAGGTAGGAAATCCTCTATTTTGATTGTCGTGACGCCACTCTCAGAATTGCGGTCAGTGGGGACCGCCACTGCAGGTTAGGGGTGCCTGGGGCTGATAGTAAGTGCAGTCAGTTGGAATAGCCTCCTGAGAGTGAGGCATGCCCCAGGGTCCCGTGTAGGTGTGTGGAACTACAAGTCGCAGAATGACTCACACGCACAAGCAGGATGTCTTTCAGGGATTTTACTCACTGTTGGTGGCAGGGTGAGTAACCCGGGCGTAGCTGGGATGAACCAGGCTGGAACCAGGTGTCCTTCAGGCTGACTTATGAGGGTGGCTACCAACTCGCCTTCCTTAGCCCGTTGTGTTTTGGGGTAACCCCTGCTTGAAGCCCTGCTGGGGTCGCCCAGGGAAGTTGCTGGTGCCTCTCTCCCCTTCTTTTTGCCCGTTTGCTTGTAGCCTGGACCAGGTCACTCCGGCTGCTTGCCTCCTGTGAGCTATGGGCCCTCACTTTGCTACGTGGCTGCGGACTCTGTGGTGTTGTCTTGGGGGTGTAAAGTGCCCCCTCATGCAGGTTTGGCAAAGGACAGGTGGATCTATCCCTGCACTGGGACCTGTTACCCGTTTGGGCCTGGTATCTCCCTGACAGTCTCCTTACTTTCCACTCCGTTGCTCTCTCTTTAGCCGTGTGTGGATTTCGGGCAGCACTACCAGGTGACCGTTCTCCCCCGTCGGTAGTCACTGCGCGTACGTTGTCAGAATTGTGTAGAGCTACAGGGTCTGCTTCTGCCCTCCCTGAACTTCACCACTCAACTGTCTTCGGCTCACTCTTCCCTCCTCTCCTGTTCTTGCCTACGTCACCTAGCAACCAGGCTCTCTACCACACCCCTTGAGTGGAGATGGAGGCTTCGCCCCCTCCACCCCTCGAGTGGAGATGGAGGCTTCGCCCCCTCCTGGGAT
This sequence comes from Anomaloglossus baeobatrachus, assembly GCF_048569485.1. Lineage (NCBI taxonomy): Eukaryota > Metazoa > Chordata > Amphibia > Anura > Aromobatidae > Anomaloglossus > Anomaloglossus baeobatrachus. The sequence goes on along the minus strand of NC_134358.1, from coordinate 474,424,803 downwards.
CCCCAGGGGTCCTCTCAAAGGTACATGTGTGAGACCTGATCACTATGCGCCTGTGTAGTCACACCTCGGTCAGCCTTCTGGATTACCTGTTTTGTACAATCCCCAGCATGGGTGCAGTACTCAGTGGTGCCTGACCAGGTCAGGGGCGCCACATTCCCCCTTAGTTATCACCAGCACGTCCTCGGGCTGCAAGACAACATTTTAAAATGCGTAAAACAGTAAAACATGGTAAAACGTTTTAAAACCATCAGGTACCAGACATCACCACCCTCCACCCACAAGTCCGTTAACCCACCCTAAACCCTCTCAGGCGGCAGGTCACCGGTTTCTTTTGGTAACCAGGTCTGGGCCATCAGCTTCCCCAGACCTTTCTTCCCATCTGTCTCTCCCGTTGGCCGCGCCTTCAGCCACTTCTGGCAGGATGTAGAGGCGGCTTTCATGGTCTGGTGGTTTCAGGGTATACCTGGCCTGGTGGAGCCGCGCCTTCAGCCTCTTCTGGCAGGATGTAGAGGCGGCCTCCACAGTTGGTGCTGACCAGGTACCCTCTTTGTGGTGGAGAGCCAGGCCCCATAAACAGGCGTGCTCCCTGGTAGTGGTTGTACCTCTGGGGTAACTATAAACACTGCGAGAGTTTGTGGCTATAGCCAGTTCATAGCCTTAAGGTTCATTTTTCAAAGTGCAAAAAGAGGTTTCTCACATTAGTTCATGTGGGCACATTTCTTGAACATGTAAACGTTGCGAAACTTGTCAAAACTTGTAACTGCTGTACTTTACTTTACTTTACATGAACTTTGCTCCTTCTTCCTCCTTACCAGGGCTTGGGCCTGTAGGGCTGCGGCACCTGTTGCTTTCTCCATCTCTGTCATCATCTGTAGTGGTCTCATCAATGGGTTCTTTGTCTTTTCTTTCCTCTTCTTCTGTGTCTGTTTCTTTTTCTCTTTCTTTATCTTGTGGTGCTAAGACAGCAGGGTTACTGCAGGGATTTCTGGGGCATGGTGTAACATCTAGTGCGTACCATCCTCTTTCTCCTTGATGTTTCGTAAATTCTACTGAGTCTCCTATCTGTAGGTTTCTTCCTGGATGTCCTCTAGGTAAATGTGCTCTAACATCCCTTCTGTTCACAAAGATGCCTTCTTTCATTCCAGGTACAACTATAAAGCCATATCCTGATTTTAAACTAAAGTCTTCCACTACTCCACGACAAAGGGGGCCTCTGACCTGCGATTTGGCTCTTCTCAAGGACCGCTTTTCCTCTAAGTCTCTGGCCGTTACTTCGTCTTTTCTATCTGGAGATTGCTGTGCAGGGGAAAACTTTGTTCTGCTGCGGCGCCGTGTCTTGCGGGCTGGGTCCTGCCTGGCTGCTACTTCACTGCTTGCAGGTTCCCAGGTGAGGTATCTGGGCAACTCTTCCTCAGCGGAGGATGTCGGGCCCTCTTCATCCCAGCGGGAGTACGGCAGCATCTCGGGCTCTTGGACTGGTGCTGCATCCACTGCTGATGGCTCTGGGGTCAACTTCTCAGCTTCCTGGCCTCCCCTCCCCCTTAGTTCTTCTGGGCACTCCTCTTGTGGCAGCGCTAGGGATGGACTTTCATCAGCAGGCCAGGGCGGGGGACCCTTTGGCATGAATGTTGCAGGAGTCTTCCTGTGAGTATGCGGAGGGAGCAGATACCGGTCCACCATCTCCTTTGGGAAGTGGGCCTCTAGATCAGCCTTCAGCTTCCAGTATTCGGGGTCCTCCCCCAGCAGGGACTTCCTAGCAGGGACTTCCCTGGGCTGGGGAGCGGTGCCTGCTCTGACCTGGCAGGCCGGGGTAAATAATTGTACAGTCTTGTCTTGGCGGGCCGAGCCTGGCGTGGTAGCGGCCTGGTCTTGGCGGGCCGAGCAGGGCATCGCTGCGGCGGCCTGGATTGGCGTCGCAGCTGCGATGGAATCTGTGCGGGCCAGGCTGGGCGCTTCTGCGGCCTGGATTGGCGTCGCAGCTGCGATGGGATCTGTGCGGGCCGGGCTGGGCGCTTCTGCGGCCTGGATTGGCGTCGCAACTGCGATGGGATCTGTGCGGGCCGGGCTGGGCGCTTCTGCGGCCTGGATTGGCGTCGCAGCTGCAGCCGGTCCTTGGCGGGCCGCACCTGCGGCGTGGAGGAGGGACGCGGTGGCAGCCGGATCTTTGCGGGCCAGGCTGGGCATCGTTGCGGCGGCCTGGGCTCGGCGGGCCGCACCTGGCGTGGCTGCGGCCTGATTCAGCGTCGCCGCGCCGGGCATCTCTCCAGGGACCGCGGGCATGGCAGCAGGGGTCGGGGCACTCGCGCTGACAGGGGCAACACAGGACTCACCCATCGGTAACATCATCGGGGTCTGAGTCGTCGCCGCTCGGTCTGGCACTCGTCGTGCGGTTCCCCTCTCATAGGCCTGAACCGCTGCAGCCATCTCCAGAAGCTCCGTACGTCCCTCGCTGATCTGCCATACGACCCTGGCCTCCAGTTGGTCGCAAAACTGGGCAAGTTCCCGATACCACCAGGCAGCGGAGCCTGGTTCTGGGTCTCTGCGTTCAGACGCCATTTCCTCTGCGTCTCCTTCTTCTAGTAGCAGGCTTCTGGCTCCCTTTCTTTCCCGACGTCTCTGAACGCCTCCGCTCTCTTCACTTGCGAGGCCAGGACCCTTCAGGGGATCTCTGGGTAGCCACACCTCTTCGTGGGCGGTAACTTCTCCCAGCGCGGGCTGCTGTTGTTTTTCAGCGCGCTTTTCATGGTGGCAATATGGCGGCGCTTCCAATTTTCCAAGCGGACTGCCCAGGCACATGGTCACCTGTCTGAACAGGTCTAGTCCTTATCCTGTTCGTGACGCCACATGTGTGGGGCCCCGAGGTTCGGTGTCGGTGCAGCGGTGCATTACCTTCAGGGACTCCACTCGGCTGGATCTTGTCACAGGTAGGAAATCCTCTATTTTGATTGTCGTGACGCCACTCTCAGAATTGCGGTCAGTGGGGACCGCCACTGCAGGTCAGGGGTGCCTGGGGCTGATAGTAAGTGCAGTCAGTTGGAATAGCCTCCTGAGAGTGAGGCATGCCCCAGGGTCCCGTGTAGGTGTGTGGAACTACAAGTCGCAGAATGACTCACACGCACAAGCAGGATGTCTTTCAGGGATTTTACTCACTGTTGGTGGCAGGGTGAGTAACCCGGGCGTAGCTGGGATGAACCAGGCTGGAACCAGGTGTCCTTCAGGCTGACTTATGAGGGTGGCTACCAACTCGCCTTCCTTAGCCCGTTGTGTTTTGGGGTAACCCCTGCTTGAAGCCCTGCTGGGGTCGCCCAGGGAAGTTGCTGGTGCCTCTCTCCCCTTCTTTTTGCCCGTTTGCTTGTAGCCTGGACCAGGTCACTCCGGCTGCTTGCCTCCTGTGAGCTATGGGCCCTCACTTTGCTACGTGGCTGCGGACTCTGTGGTGTTGTCTTGGGGGTGTAAAGTGCCCCCTCATGCAGGTTTGGCAAAGGACAGGTGGATCTATCCCTGCACTGGGACCTGTTACCCGTTTGGGCCTGGTATCTCCCTGACAGTCTCCTTACTTTCCACTCCGTTGCTCTCTCTTTAGCCGTGTGTGGATTTCGGGCAGCACTACCAGGTGACCGTTCTCCCCCGTCGGTAGTCACTGCGCGTACGTTGTCAGAATTGTGTAGAGCTACAGGGTCTGCTTCTGCCCTCCCTGAACTTCACCACTCAACTGTCTTCGGCTCACTCTTCCCTCCTCTCCTGTTCTTGCCTACGTCACCTAGCAACCAGGCTCTCTACCACACCCCTTGAGTGGAGATGGAGGCTTCGCCCCCTCCACCCCTCGAGTGGAGATGGAGGCTTCGCCCCCTCCTGGGATCCCCAGGGGTCCTCTCAAAGGTACATGTGTGAGACCTGATCACTATGCGCCTGTGTAGTCACACCTCGGTCAGCCTTCTGGATTACCTGTTTTGTACTGTCCCCAGCATGGGTGCAGTACTCAGTGGTGCCTGACCAGGTCAGGGGCGCCACACTCTATGCAATCAAAGTCATATAATAGATTGAATAGATTGTAAGTCCATTTTACCATGAGGTTATTTCAATCAATATTTTGTATCACTATGTATAGGCCAAATCCATCAGTGGATTATGCATAGATAAAAAGTGAAATATTTGTGACCCTTATACTGCTGTGTGAATGTGGTCTTAGGATGAATAACAGATTAAGATCCATTGTGCCCAAAAAATGCTGTAAAGTGATGTTTACTGTAAAGTTATATGAAAATATTGCTTTTCTTTTCTAAGTGCAAAAAGTTCTGGGCTTGCTGTTTTGAATTTGTCATTTTAATCAAATAAACAAAGAAATATGGTAAAACCTTATTATTATTTCTAATTAATTAAAGGGAGTCGGTGAGCAGGTTTTTGCTATGTAGTCTGCAGACAGTATGAGGTAGGAGTTAAAAGACTGAATTCAGGGATGTGTCACTTATTAGGCTGTTTGCTGTTGTTTCCAAACAATGAAGGTTTGATGACCAAGTGATTATCACTGCCCAGATTACAGGCTCGTCCAACCAAACTCCCTCCTCTGATTAGCAGCTCACTATCCATAGACAATGTACACAGAAAGCTGTGGTGTGGGCAGGGTTAGCTTTCTGAGCCATGCTACATGTAAGAACTCTTATTGTATCAGAACTGCTGCACCCAGTAAACTAAGTGATACATCATTGGATTCAGGATCTCTTTCACTAGGTTATGCTGCTCTCAGATGAGGCAGCAAAAGCCTGGTGACAGATTCCCTTTAAGAGATGATCATAAATTAAATGTTATAGCAAATTAACTGCTCTAAAACAAAAAATGTTGTTAGCTTGTGAAACTTGATGCACATAATTGAAATAATGGCCCAGTAGGCTATGTGTTAGCCAGTAGAGATAAAAAATTGTGTAAAAGAACTGAAATCCTCAGTGGTTGATACCTTTTAATGGCTAATTTAATTGAGCCTGAAGAAGAGACCTGAGAAGTCCAGTAGTCTAGTAACACATTTGCAGAGCAGAGCTGCTCCTTTCCGTATCCACCTATGAATAGCTTAGTTTTAGTGACTGCCTTTAATACAGTCTTAATGCTAGCACAATCTGACTCTTAAGGCCGCTTTACACGCTGCGACATCGGAATTTGTGACGTACATCCGGTCGCTTTAGCGATGCCGTTCCCTGTGACACCTAAGAGCGATTTTGCATAGTTGCAAAAACGTGCAAAATCGCTCATCGGTGACATGGGGGTCCATTCTCTAATATCGTTGCTGCAGCAGTAACGAAGTTGTTCCTCGTTCCTGCAGCAGCAGACATCGCTCCGTGTGACACCGCAGGAACGAGGAACCTCTCCTTACCTGCCTCCCGCCCACAATGCGGAAGGAAGGAGGTGGGCGGGATGTTCGTCCCGCTCATCTCCACCCCTCCGCTTCTATTGGGCGGCGGTTCAGTGACGCAGCTGTGACGTCGCTGTGACGCTGAACGAACCGCCCCCTTAGAAAGGAGGCGTTTCGCCGGCCACAGCGATGTCGCAGGGCAGGTAAGTAGTATGACGGGTCTGGGAAATGTTGTGCGCCACGGGCAGCGATTTGCCCATGTCGCACAACCGATGGAGGCGGGTACCCATGCTAGCGATATCGGTACCGATATCGCAGCGTGTAAAGTGGCCATTACTGTTGTGATGCTGTCATAGTTCGACAACTTTTTTACCTCCAAGTTCAGTCACTTCCAGAGAATAGTGTTCACATCGGAGAAATATGTGGAGACCACCTCCCATAGAGCAAGAACCTGGGTCAAACCTGGTGGTAAAACTTGGTGCCCCCATGGGCAAAAAACACAATATACCTTTGTGCTTGTAGGGATCAGGTGAATTGATTCAGAGTGTTATGATCTCTAGCTAACCCCTTCACGCCCTGGCGATTTTCCATTTTTCGTTTTTTTCCTCCCATTTTCCAAGAGTCATAACTTTTTTATTTTTCCATCAATATAGCCATGTGAGGGCTTGATTTTTAAGAGATAAGTTGTACTTTTGAATTAAACCATTAGTTTTACCATATATTGTACTGAAAAATGGGAAATAAATTCCAAGTGTGGTGAAATTGCAAAGAAAGTGCAATTGCACAATAGTTTTTTTTTATTATTATTATTACTATTATTATTATTATTATTATTATTATTATTTACTATGTTCATTATATGGTAAAACTAATTTTGCATTATCATTCCTCAGGTTGGTATGAGTTCGTAGATACCAAACATTGAGAAGTTTGTAAAAAAAAAATATAGCGTTTTTGTCACCATTTTCCAACACCCATAGCGTTCTCATTTTTCAGGATCTATGGATCAGTGAGGGCTTATTTTTTGCATCTTGAGCTGACATATTTAATTATACCATTTTTGTGTAGATGCAATGTTTTGATCGCCTATTATTGCATTTTAATGCAATGTTTTGGCGTTTGGATTTTTTTTTCTGCTACGCCATTTACCGATCAGATTAATTGATTTTATATTTTAATAGATCCGGCATTTCTGAATGTGGCAATACCAAATACGTATTTTTTTTTCATTGTTTTATTCTCAATGGAGCAAAAGGGAGGGGAGGTCAGGTGATATCAACCTATAGTTTTTTTTATTTTTTTAATATTTTTTATTCTAACTCTTTTTATTTTATTTATTACACTGATTTTACCAGTCCCCCTAGGGGACTTATGATTGCATGGTCCGATCATATCTCCTGATCAGAGCAATGGTTGAGCATCACTCTAATCAGGAGAAATGTGTTTTTCACACGGCATGAAAATCGGAGCGAGTGGAATGCGATGAAACATCACATTCTGCTTTGACCAATATTACTCTATGTGCAAGCATCCATGAGCGATTATTTTTTCAGCCCTAATCGGATGAAGAAAACAATCGCAGCATGCTGCAGGTGCAATACGATCCTCTTTCTCTCACACCCATTCAAGTCTATGGGGCGAGAGAAACATCGCACTGCACTCGTATTACACCAGTGTATTGCGGGTGCAGAGCGAGAATGGCAATAGCCAGCAATGGAGGAGAGAGGGAGATAAATCCCTCCCTCTCCTCCTCAGTGCTGGCCCTCCCCTCCTCAGAGCTGGCCCGGCCCCCCACAGCTGTGGTCCGATCGCACGATCGGACCTCAGTCACAATGACACTCGCATGACACTCGGCTGCCAGTGTGAGCCGAGTGTCATGTGAGGATCGCAGTAGTCCCTGTGTGGCCCCGGCCTTACTGTGAGCGCTGGTGCTCTGCCGGCATTCACAGGAAACATGTCATGGCAGCAACAGTGGTCATAATCTGACCCCGAGCTGCCATGTCAACCCATTGGTGCTTTGTGATCACGTCTCGGGGCCGCTAATGGTGAAGGAGAAAGACACAATCCCCGCTGGAACACTTTAGATCATGCTGTCAGAGTTTGACAGCGTAATCTAAGGGTTTAACAGGCATGGGTGTATCTCTGATCCAAAAACACCTATTAGTTGACAAACGGCTCGCGGTAACCAAGGGAGGTGACCTAGGACGTACATATACATCATAGGTCGTAAAGGGATACAATCTCCTTTTACTATAAATTACTGTGTTTAACCTTTTTATAACAATGACATTTTGGCATTCTAGGCAATACTATCCTATGTTTAAACCTCTTTTATCCTGACTTTCCGTATATTTATTATTTCTAAATGCCTTGGATAAAGCACAAAAGCAAAAATGTTAAATATCCAAAGAAATAAAGGCCAAATACAATGGAAAGTTACTAATCCTTATCCCTCAGTAGTTCAATACAATAGTTTCATGTCATATGACTACAGAAACAATCTAATGGGATGTAGTGATATAAATAGTCGCAGCTTCTTACCTTCTAAGGTTGCAAAATAATAATAAATACAACAAGCCATTAAATCCGACAACAACAAAACCGGCATATTTAGATTGGAGTCTCAATAGAAATGTAAGAAATGCTCCTCTAAATATACTCTGCGGAGAGTGATATCACGGTGAAAGCCGCGCTGCTAGACACACCTTTTGCGTTGTGTTATTTTATGCTATTCATACCACTTCTGTTGTTTATATAAAACATTTTTTGTTTTCTTTTCCAAGAAGAATGCTGCCAGTCGCTTGGGGCAGGGGTGTTTATCAAGCCGTGTATCTTGAAGTCTGACATAAAATCCGTGGCCTTTAGTACAGCTGAAAAACATTCTGTCAACACCTAACAGAGAGCAAACCCATGGCGTTGGCTAGGGACCAGGCAGCTTTTTTAGGATAGAGTGCAGGGAATGGATGAAAATTTGAGCCTAGGCCAAAAGCTACAAAAAGACATGCAAACCTTTTCCATCTACTCTGTTTAATTTCTAGAAAGCATCCAAACCACAAATCAGCCAGCCCTTATGTGAAAAGGCTACTCTTTCTCCATTTCGGAAAAGTGCTTTTGACTGCAGTCAGATGAATAAATCATTATATTAGACCTGAAAGTGTCTGTCAGTGGTGTCTCGAATTCTGTAAAAATGGTGTGATTTTCTATTGTAGTACTGACTGTGTAACTCAAACAGGTAATGATGGACCTCGCACAATGAAAATAGTCTAAAATAATATTATGAATTTATGAATTTGGATTTTTGCTCTGATGGACGTAAAGTTGACAAGCTGTCAACCAAAACTTCTCTTATTTCTGGCCGAATTTTAAAAGAAATAAAACAGTAATTTTTATACACCAGCTAATATTCCATAATGAATATAAAAGACACAATACAACTATAGCTCAATAGTGTACTGATGAGGACCCATTACCTACATTTTTCAACTATACATTTATGATGTTATGCTCGCCGCCGGGTGGTGATACTGCGGCGAGTAGAAGTGGATCCACTGGACCACAGGGGGACCCAGCTTACCCTTTGGAAAGAGGGGCTTGACTAAGCACCCGCCGTGAACCAGGAAACCCCAGACAACATGTGCAGAGCCTGCAGCCCAAGTGGCAGCAGAGCTGACAATCACATGGACATCCACAGGCTGACCAAGCCGGGGAATGCACTTACACGTGGACGGCAAAGAAGAGGGAAGAAGGTACACTGCGCAAGGTCGCAGAGGAGCATCAGCGTATTAGGGGAGCCGGTGCTACACCAACACTACCATGGGCATCCACGGGGGGGACAAGCCGGGGACTGCACCACAGGGGAGTGATGGAAAGGAGGGAAACCAGGGGCACTACGCGAGAACGCAGAAGAATGCGGCATACTAGGGGAACCGGTGCTACATATGATCATTTATCTGCTCCAGTACCACCTGCTTAAGAATGTCTATTTTTCACTGAAACTGGAAAAAGTAAACAAAAAGAAAATATATATCAGGTCACCCTTGGAAGCTTGAAATAGTCCATATTAAATAACTTGGTCAATTGAATGCAGATTGGTGCTCAGATCCAGGCGTCCACAGAATAAATGTAGAAAAAGTGATGTCCAACACCGGAGTAAATAAAGGCTCTTGTCTTTATTGAGTACAATTACAACATGGTGGGGTTAAAGCAAATGACACTTGATGCATTTCGGACATGGTCCTTAATCATAGGTAATTAAGGACCCTGTCCAAAACTCATCTAGTCATTTGTGTTAACCCCACTATGTTTTAATCATACTCAATAAAAACAAGAGCTTTTATTTACTCCGGTGTTGGACATCACTCTTTCCACATTGAAAAAAGTCCCTCATTTTTTCTGACTGCTCAGGTACCTCTAGAAAGGATCAATGCCCCCAAAATGCCAGGTTTTGATACCATGATGGTTATAGACCATCAGCTTTTGTTTTTTTCAAGTGGGTAAGTAATCAAAACCAGAGAATTTTATCTTTTAAAGCCTAGAACTAACATTACATCTAGGTGATTGAAGGGAGATTTAACAGTGAAACATTGTATGAAACATATAAGTTTAAATAATGTGAGCATGGAGTGGAGTGGATCAGCAATTTATCCATAACGACTCTACTTACCAAAGCAGGAAGATAATTGTTTCTTTTCATAGGGGATTTCTAAGTAGACTACCATAAGAAGATTAGGATGACCACATTGACTTTACTGTTATTTTCAGCATTGAAAGTTATCACCTGTCCAAAGTATAGGTGATAAGTTTCTGATTAGTGGTGGGGGCTGCCTGTTAGGACCTTCCACTGATCACAAGAAAGGGGCGCGGACATGCTCCGCCAGAATGTGACTCACCACATCATTCATTCTTTATGGGACTCCTGGAAATAGCAAAGTACTGTATTTGACTTTTTATGCAGTCCCAAACAGAATAAATCAATTAGTATCACACATACACAGCCACTGCTAAATTCTGGCAAGGCATTTCAGAGTGCCAGGCAGTAGTGGATGACATATGGGGCTTCCCAACTCTCCCTCGACCAAAGAAGAATTGGCATGTTAATTTCTAGTACTCAATCCAAAGGTGTCTGGCAGCAGGTTACTCTAAACCACCCTTCTAACAATCATTTGTTGCATGCATGTGTATGTTGGGATCCAAAGTGGTAGCTATTGGCTGACAGCTACCCAAGTTGAATGGGCACCTTTCTGACTGGCCACAAACATGTGATTTTTGTCCCTATGTACAAGGAATTGTTGGTAGAGACTGCATTTACATGGCAAGACATTTCAAACCACCAATCAATGATGGAAAAAGTCATACAAGATATGATGGAAATGCATGAGAGCAGTGATGGCCCTACTATTGTGCCACCATTATAAATTATTTATAATAGCACAATCTATCAATGAAGGATGACTTCAAATAAATGATAAATGAAGTTGCATCCTTTTTCACTGATTTACCGTAGTTTATTTATTCTGGCCAAATATTACCCCAATTGCTCAGAAACAAATCATTATAATCAGCCAGTGTATATGAGCCTTTAAATATGTGAAGCGCTGTGGAATATGTTAGCGCTATATAAAAATAAAGATATAATCTGCACAATCGGCTGACAGTCTCAGGTTTATGGGGCAACCTGACTGCTTACTACTTAGAAATCAGGAATCTCACAAGTTTCCAACCAGATAACAAGATGTCTTAAAACAACGTATCTTTCTCTACCTGGCTAACATTCTCAGATCCATTCACTGTGAAAAAAGTTGGTATTAATTAGTAGTGATGAATGAATAGTAAGTATTCTGGTTTGGACTATTCGTACTGAATACCTAGTGCTATTCTGGTATTCATCACGAAAAACAAACCTAATGGAAGCCAATGGGAAACCCAATCATTTTTATTGAAGATTTCCCAAATCCTCGGGTTCCCCATTGACTTGCATTAGGTTTGTTATTTATGACGAATACTGGATTCGTTACGAATAATCCGAACCAAATAGTTAGTATTCACCCATCAGTAATAATTAGAAAATATGTCAGAATTACAATTTTTCATTTACAGTTATAGTGCAATAACTTCATCGAGAGCCTTGATAGAGAGCACAATAACAGTCAAACATTAAAAAAAAATATATATATATATATGTATATATATATATATATATATATATATATATATATACATACATACAATGCCTTGGGAAAATATTCGGCTCCCTTGAATTTTTCAACCTTTTCCCACATTTCAGGCTTCAAACATAAAGATAAAAATGTTAATGTTATGGTGAAGAATCAACAACAAGTGGGACACAATTATGAAGTTGAACGAAATTTATTGCTTATTTTAAACTTTTTTAAAAAATAAATAACTGAAAATTGGGTCGTGCAATATTATTCGTCCCTTTTACTTTCAGTGCAGCAAAATCACTCCAGAAGTTCATTGAGGATCTCTGAATGATCCAATATTGTCCTAAATGACTGCCGATGATAAATATAATCCACCTGTGTGTAATCAAGTCTCCGTATAAATGCCCTTGCTCTGTGATAGGGGTGCTTCACACACAGCGAGCTCGCTGCCGAGATCGCTGCTGAGTCACGCTTTTTGTGACGCAGCAGTGACCTCATTAGCGATCTCGCTGTGTGTGACACTGAGCAGCGATCTGGCCCCTGCTGCGAGATCGCTGCTCGTTACACACAGCCCTGGTTCGTTTTCTTCAAAGCCGCTCTCCTGCTGTGACACACAGATCGCTGTGTGTGACAGCGAGAGAGCGACAAATGAAGCGAGCAGGGAGCAGGAGCCGGCGTCTGACAGCTGAGGTAAGCTTGTAACCAAGATAAACATCGGGTAACCAAGGTGGTTACCCGATATTTACCTTAGTTACCAGCCTCTGCAGCTCTCACGCTGCCTGTGCTGCCGGCTCCGGCTCTCTGCACATGTAGCTGCTGTACACATCGGGTTAATTAACCCGATGTGTACAGCAGCTAGGAGAGCAAGGAGCCAGCGCTAAGCGGTGTGCGCGGCTCCCTGCTCTCTGCACATGTAGCTGCATTACACATCGGGTTAATTAACCCGATGTGTACTGTAGCTATGGTAGGAGAGCAAGGAGCCAGCGCTCAGTGTGCGCGGCTCCCTGCTCCCTGCACACACAGCTGTGCGCTGGTAACTAATGTAAACATCGGGTAACCATACCCGATGTTTACCTTAGTTACCAGTCTCCGCAGCTTCCAGACGGCAGCTCCGTGCAAGCGCAGCGTCGCTTGCACGTCGCTGCTGGCTGGGGGCTGTTCACTGGTCGCTGGTGAGATCTGCCTGTTTGACAGCTCACCAGCGACCATGTAGCGATGCAGCAGCGATCCTGACCAGGTCAGATCGCTGGTCGGATCGCTGCTGCATCGCTAAGTGTGAAGGTACCCTAAGTCTCAGTGCTCTGTTTAAAGCACAGATAGCATCATGAAGACCAAGGAACACAACAGGCAGGTCTGTCATACTGTTGTGGAGAATTTGAAAGCCCGATTTGGTTACAAAAAGATTTCCACAACTTTAAACATCCCAAGACGCACTGTGCAAGCGATCATATTGAAATGGAAAGAGTATCATACCACTGCAAATCTACCAAGACCCGGCCGTCCCTCAAAAATTTCATCTCAAACAAGGAGAAGACTGGTCACAGATACAGCCAAGAGGCCCATGATCAATCTGGATGAACTGCAGAGATCTACAGCTGAGGTGGGAGAGTCTGTCCATAGGACAACAATCAGTCGTACAATGCACAAATCTGGCCTTTATGGAAGAGTGGCAAGGAGAAAACCATTTATCAAAGATATTCATAAAAAGTGTTGTTTAAAGTTTGCCACAAGCCACCTGGGAGACACACCAAACATGTGGAAGAAGGTGCTCTGGTCAGATGAAACCAAAATCAAACTTTTTGGGCACAATGTCAAATGATATGTTTGGCGTAAAAGCAACACAGCTCATCACCTCATCACCCTGAACACACCATCCCCACTGTTAAACATGGTGGTGGCAGCATCATGGTTTGGGCCTGCTTTTGTTCAGCAGGGACTGGGAATATGGTTAAAATTGATGGGAAGATGGATGGAGCCAAATGCAGGACCATTCTTGAAGAAAACCTGTTGCAGTCTGCAAAAGACCTGAGACTAGGACGGAGATTTGTCTTTCAACAAGACAATGATCCAAAACATAAAGCAAAATCTACAATGCAATGGTTCACAAATAAACGTATCCAGGTGTTAGAATGGCCAAGACAAAGTCCAGACCTGAATCCAATCGAAAATCTGTGTAAAGAGCTAAAAACTGATGTTCACAAACGCTCTCCATCCAACCTCACTCAGCTCCAGCTGTTTGTAAAGGAAGAATGGGAAAGCATTTCAGTCTCTCGATGTGCAAAACTGATAGTCACAAACCCCAATCGACTTGCAGCTGTAATCGCAGCAAAAGGTGGCGCTACAAAGTATTAACTTAAAGGGGACGAATAATATTACATGCCCCACTTTTTAGTTATTTTTTACAAAAGTTTAAAATATGCAATAAATTTCGTTCAACTTCACAATTGTGCCTCACTTGTTGTTGATTCTTCACCAGAACATCCATAACATTAAAATTTTATCTTTATGTTTCAAGCCATTGTATCTACTGTGTGTGGAGCTCAGCTCTTGTCCTCTCCCCATGGTGTCACCACTGCTACAACGTACATGTATGTGATTTTGTGGTAAGGGATAAGGTGTGTCTCTAACATGTGAAAATAGATTTTGAGCACAGTTGATGACAAGGAGTGATCTTATTTCTGTAACGAATTTATTGAATATGTTGGCACAATATAAGAAAGAAGAAATAAATAAATAACAATAGTCACTGATTATTTTATTAAATCACCATTCCAGTGTTTTTTTAAATTTCAGTACTAGACTGGTGCTTTAAATGTACATCTGGAGCAGGCCGAACATCACAATTCAATACAACTCTATCAGAGGCTCATTCTGACCTTGATCTGGCCTCATTCTAGCTCCATTCAGGCCATGTTCTGGCCTAGTTCGTGACTCATTTGGGCCTCATTCTGGCTTCTTTTTGGCCTCATTCTTGCCTCGTTCGGGCCTCATTCTGACCTTGTTCGAGCCTCATTTGGGCCTCATTCGGACCTCATTCTGGTCCCATTCTGGCCTTGTTCTGGCCTTGATCTGGCCTCATTTGGGCCTGGTTCAAGCCTTATTTGGGCCTCATTCAGGCCTCATTCAGACTCTCATAGAGATGTAAGATGTATTGAGAGCTTGTGACTTAACTGGTGACTTCAGGTCAGTCAGAAGCTAGTCACAAGATGGCACCACAGGAGCGCAGCCGAAAAAAAGTTGAAAACGACGGAGGGTGAGTATAATACAAGGGGCAGGAGACTTGAGTTTAATGCACCCCTCCAGCACGAAAATTAAAAAAAAACACTGGAGTGATGCTATAACATCCTCAGTATCATACTACAATACAACTGTATGATCTTGTCATGCTCCGGAAAGCTCAGAAAGAGTAGGCATTATTAGACATACAAGTCAAAGATTTGGGTGGGAAAAATAAAACTGTTCTGGAAAAACTAGGACACATGGGAGCCCTTAGTATGTCCAAAAAGAAAGAACAACAAACTGTACATAGCAGCTAGTAAAACAGCAAGTGACATATAAAAACAAATGATATTATTACTATTAGGAGGGCTCAGCGTTCCTCCCCGCTCCTCTCTCTATGGAATATGACACAAAACAACTGACTCCAAAGACAATTAGCACAAGACCCCTTCTGTTTTTGTGGAAATTGTGCTTGTAATTGGCCAATAGTTCAAACAGACATTGCCTAATCTGGTAGTCATCAGTCAATAGCGTTCACACCCAGCTAGACTTCCTGCATTACAGCAATGCCTGGGAGATTGTCATCTCAGGCCAGCGGATCCCATCTCTCCCACAAGACATTGTCGCCTGCACTGGGCACTGTGCCCCGTTGTGACTGATCGTATCATTTACTTTATATACACAGCCAATATTCCATGAAATCAGTGCGATGAAGGCGGTGGAAAGGCTAAAGACTGCAGATGCAATATTTGTGCACAGACATACAAGTCACACTTCTGTAATTCCCTTATGTAGAGATATGACGAATCTCTCCACAATGGAGGGAAAAATCTCTACAATATTCAACAAGGACAACCCTATAGAATTACTTCTTCAAATAGACTCATGACTTGTTTGCTTCTTTCTTTTCACCCTAGGCTCTGACTGAATTGAAACCCAAGCCGCAGGGAGTGGCTCTTTCTTTGCACAAATAAATAACCTGGCCTAAGCCCTTTCCCAGGCACTAAATGAGTAACACAAACTCACAATAGAAAAGATAGCTGAAGGGCTTCTTCATGGAGGCGACTTCCTTTTGTGTGGTTTAACAAAGGAAAACCCACAAGAAAGCAACAGAGTAATCTGAACTTGTCTGTCTGTGCACACTGAGTGATCAGCGGTATGTGTTATACTAGATAGATAGATAGATAGATAGATAGATAGATAGATAGATAGATAGATAGATAGATAGATAGATAGATAGATACTATATGTACTATATGTATGGGAAACTAGGCTGATGGACTGGTCTGGTTACATCCTCCTCCATCATTTTCACAGTTACGTACGGAGGCGACAAGCACCCATAAATAACATTGATTTTGGGTGTCCCACTGATCAGTTATATGTAAAAGTATCCTGACGCTACTATACAAATTTACTTATGATTCTATGTAACAATAAAATTAATTTGGTTACTGAATGATTATCTGGTGCCTTTGTCAGAATTTTTGTTAACCAAGGGTATTATCACTGGTCATGTTAGGGGGTGGGAGGCCCACTTTTCACAGGGGCCCTCCAGGGAATTTACCTGCTTCCCCATGGGCCAGTGCAAGTCTGCATATTCAAGATTAGTATTATTATATCTACAGTTTGTGTTTTTCAAATAAATTACTATATGTAATATTAATATTCTGTCTGTCTGTGCATATAATAGACATGATAGATAGATAGATATTGTAGATAGATAGACAGAGGTAGCTAGATAGATTCTACAGCTATTAACCAAATAAATAATTAAAAAATTACATGGGGTCCCCACATTTTTTATAACCAGCAAAGATAAAAGAGACAGCTGAGGGCAGAAATTATCAGGCTGGGAAGGTCCATGTTTATTGGGTCCTCCCCAACCTAAAAATAACAGCCCATAGGCATTCCAGTTGCACATTATGAGATAATAGATAATAGATAGACAGACAGACAGGAGATAGATAGATAGATAGATAGATAATACATAGATATAGACATCTAGATAAATTCCACAGCTATTAACCAAATAAATAAATAAAAAAAACTACATGGGGTCCCCCCATTTTTATAACCCACAAAGGTAAAGCAGACAGCTGAGGGCTGAAATTATCAATTGGGCCCTTCCCAGTCTAAAAATATCAGCCTGCAGCAGCCCCAGAATTTGCTCTTCATCAGAAGCTAGATAGATAGATAGATAGATAGATAGATAGATAGATAGATAGATAGATAGATAGATAGATAGAGATTTAGTGTTTCTATTTAAAAAAAATACACCATCACAATATTAATATATTTCACTAGAGCTCAAAACAGAACGTTTCTATAGGTTTTCTAATTAGTGCATTTCCTTAAGTTTGGGCCCTCTGCAATTATATTTGCGTACTAACAAACATCTGGATTTTTTAATGGCCTTGAGTAATTAAAAGCCATCTGAAACACTTATTAATAACTACTTGATTGTGATAGCTTCAATTCACTACAAGCATTTTGTGTGGGATTTGAACCAGCACAGGCTAAACTTCCTCTGAGCTGTTTTTACTGCCCTGTGAGAGTGTTAATTCCTTGTATAGACTGGCTTGTAAATGTATGAATCCATTGTACTCAGAAAATGTGTCCGTTTATAGGGTGAAAATGAAGAAAACATGTTTATTAAAGGAAACTAGGTATTGGCTGCCAAGGATATATTGGCATATGCCATAATTCAATTTCAAAATTGCCAACAGAATCAATCTGATGTAATTCTGGTAATCAAATTAACCAATTTAAAGAAATACTTTCTTTCGCCTTTTATATTTTTCAAATGTATAACATTAAAACATATAATAATCACACATAAAATACTGAAAGATTGCAGACCGCGGTCACAAAGTCATTTTACAGACATTGTGTTTGGGTGCCCTCTAGTGGACTTGGCACATATTTTTCGAATTTCATTCTGACTTTTCTTGCTGAGCATAGTTCACTATCTTAACAACATAGCATGTGAGTCAATTTGTTAAATTGGGCTATATTTTTTAAAAAAAAGCACATTTGGTAACCTACTTTGAGGTATTAAACATCTTACATCATTGTAGATAGGGACACAGAGAAGATGACCAAACTGTCGATAGCTTGAAATATAAAAGGGAGGGTATTTAACATCATTGATCTACAGTGGAACATATCAACACTATATACATTATGTGTTAGGGCCAGGTGGATGGGCAGACCCGGGAGGTGGATCCACTGGGCCGAACTCCCCGATGAGGGAAAGGAGTCCGGTAGCCGGAGCACTATAGGTAGCAGGACAGTCCGCGCACAAGAGCACAATGGAGAACCACGGGGTCACTGATGGTGGTCCGGGTGACGGAGCTCAGGTTCGGAAGCCGGGATGATGTCAGGCGGGGTCCGGAACCGTTGGAGCGAGATGACGGGTCACCGCAGGGAACAGAGATGGTACGGACTGTCAGGATGGCAGATAGGCAGCGTTCGGGGTTCGGGATACGGCAGGACCGGATGGCAATGCAGGATCGGCTCTAGAAGAGAGAGAGGTAAGTATCTCACAGGAACACAAGGAGACCTGACTCCTAGCTTGGGAAACACGAAGATCAGGCCCCGCCCCCTTGGACATTGAACCCCTTTATACCCCGTACCTGTCTGCTTCATTTCCTGTCAGTGGACACTGGCCCTTTAAGAAAGGGTCAGTGACCGCGCGCGCGCCCTAATGCGCATGCGCGCGGCCCGGGTGCCAGAAGCCAGGGCAGGAAGCTGAGAGGAGGAAGCAGCAGAGCCGGGCTGGGGCTGGGAAGCCGACGGGCGCCGGGAGCGGGGACCAGGAGGCCTGGGAAGCGCGGGCGATGGAGGCTGGAGAACGGGGAGCGTGGCAGGTGAGCCGGGAAGCGGAGCAGAGGACCCGGGGAGCGTGACATTATGATGGTAATTTATACATATACTATTACATAAGTCTAGTACTATATAAATTACCATCATAATTTATATTGTGTTGATAGACAGACAGACAGACAGACAGATAGATAGATAGATAGATAGATAGATAGATAGATAGATAATAAAAGATAGATAGATAGATAGATAAATAGATAGATAGATAGACAGGTGGATGGATGGATAGACAGATAGATAGACGGACAGACAGACAGACAGATAGATAGATAGACAGGCAGATGGATGGATAGACAGATAGATAGACAGACAGACAGAAAGACAGACAGACAGACAGATAGATAGATAGATAGATAGATAGATAGATAGATAGGAGGATAGATTGATAGATTGACAGACAGACAGACAGACAGACTAATATCTGTAGTCTATGAGAACTCATTAGGATTACTTGAAAAAAATATTTAAAGATGATCATTTATTGCACTATATAAGTGAGTAAAATAAATAAATAACATTTTTTCCCCGTGTTTTGAGACGTCCTGTTTGTGGTCACATAGAGATACATAAATTGACATTTAAAAAACTATTGGTAACATTTGTAATAAAATATAGTGCCAATAAAGGTAACAGTGTAGCAATTAGTGGATGACTCCTGCAGTGCTCAATGGGTTACATTCTCTTTCTTTCCAAACATTTTACTGATGATTTACAAGGGTGCATGTCACAAGCTTCTGGAAACTAGCCAGGCGGCTGAAATTCGATATATGTTAGGCCACAGACCTTGCAAACCATGTCAATCGTCAGAAGGTAGCCTGCTAGGCATCAGTCTGCTTGCAAAGAGGGTCGGGATTAGTGTGAGAGCTAACAGCAAATACATCTCTGGGGACTAAGAGAGGTGGAGAGAGAGAGAGAAGTGTGATGGTGGGGGCCGAGGAGGGGAAAGGGGGATGGAAAACAGGGTGGAACTCCGAGAAAGCTGGAGGAAATTAAAAAATACAAATGGACAGGTAACTGCAGGGCTGCAGTAAATGTGTACACATGTGTGTGTGACACTATATATATATTTTTATTATGCATTGCTTAAACAACGCCATCACATTCCACAGCCCTTTACCAAGACTATCATCACTGTCCCCATTGGGGCTCACAATCTAAATTCTCTATCAGTATGTCTGTGGAGTGTAGGAGGAAACCAGAGAAACAAGGGGAGAACATACAAACTCCATGCTCATGTCCTTGGAGCACAGTAAAGCAATGGTGCTTACTAATAGGGCACACTATGTATAGATATCTTCTATATACAGTGTGGCTTTTTAAAAGAAAAAATTATATATATATATATATATATATATATATATATATATATTATTAATTATTATAGCACCATCTATTCCATGGCGCTTTACATGTGTAAGGGGTATACATAGTAGGGACAAGTAGAGGTACTGGTACAGGAGCAGAGAGGACCCCGTCCACAAGGGCTCACAGTCTACAAAATACAGTATATATACACTATATATATATATATGTATATATATATATATATATAGAGACAGAGAGAGAGACAGAGAGAGAGAGACATATATCTTTCTGGACAGATAGATAGATAACTCATATATATATATATATATATATATTTAAATTGTATTATTTTATATTTACTTATTTATCATTATGATTTGAATACTCCGAGCATTAGTATATTATTACCATTATTACCATTATATTTCAGTTTTTTATATCATCTCCAAATGTCCATCCTCGTCAGCTTCTTCTACAACTCTCTGTATGTTTCACACCGTCAAGACTTTATATTTAAACTTTTCTTTAAAAGTTGAAGCTCCAGCTCCTGCGATGGCTATAAAAATGCCACAATTTATTTAAATAAACCTGCATGTATTAGAGATGTAGAGATACGGAAACAGCGGGTTCTTTATAAAGAAATTAAAACAAAAAATAAATACTTATTACACAGTATTGCACTTAAAATTTGTTTTTATTTTTAGTTGTATTTGTATACATTTTTATTTATTGTTTTTTAATAAATTAGTCAATTATATTTCTATATTTAAAAAAATAAAATTAAATTAAAATTCTTAAAAAAAATTATACGAAATAACAGTGTATAATTAAACTTTATTGGAATTAAACAATTTGTTCTATACCCACTTCAATTGTAAAAGTATCTCTAAAACTATTCCATATAGTTTGTTATAGTTTATTTATTTTACATTAATCCTCTTTTGAAAATATAACTATATAACTATATGACTATGAAAATAGTGATCTATAATAATTATATTTATGTTTATTATTTTATTATTTTAGTTGCTGTTTTTGATTTTTTTGTTTCTTTTTTTTAAAGTGAACCTCAATAATAATTTTATTTATACGGCGCCAACATATTCCACAGCACTTTACAACTTGATAATTATTTAGGCGATTAGTGAACAGCTGTATTTCTTGCAGTCAGCTACCAGTTTCGTGCTAAATATTTCGCAGCTAGGAAGTCCTAAATCTAGTGTGAAGAAAAATTACCCTAAGTCCAAAAATAACATATTTCATGTTTTCTCTAATTATACTTCTTGTAGGCAATTATTACATGTGATATTTTTCGGAACTTAACAGACGGCAGTTTTCTATGGAGTTTACGTTGAA
Organism: Anomaloglossus baeobatrachus; assembly: GCF_048569485.1. Classification (NCBI taxonomy): domain Eukaryota; kingdom Metazoa; phylum Chordata; class Amphibia; order Anura; family Aromobatidae; genus Anomaloglossus; species Anomaloglossus baeobatrachus. The sequence goes on along the minus strand of NC_134358.1, from coordinate 474,403,533 downwards.
AAGTTTGGGTCGGCAAAAAAAAAAAGTTTCTAATTTGCTGCTGTGGAATTCCTCCTTTTGTGTGGAGAAAGTCATTGGAGAGTGTGTAAATAGCAGTGATCAGCAAAAGAACAAAGAAATGTCTCTCCCTGGGCTCGTAAGGACAGCAAATGCTTCCAAGCCATCGTGTTTCCCATGTTAACAAGTCATTAAAACGGTTATTTTAATTACTAATATGAATATACGTTTTTTACATTGTACAAATAAATAGCAGGTCATAATCAAGAGTGAGACGCGTGGGAGATAAAGACATAATGGAACATTAAATTATACAGCGATTATTCTCAAGCCATAACGTAACCACCCACCAAATCCCTACAGGGTCTTTATTTATATGTGCTTTTATGATTGCTATAAATCGTTATTACTTAGATGAAGGCGGCAGTATTAGGATCAGCTGAAAAGCAAAAGGGAACTTACATTTTAAAAAATGTCAGATACACAAATGTGAATTTTATTAATTAAATTATTAAATTATTCTCCTTTTTCACATGTAAAGCGCCATGGAATAAATGGCGCAATAATAATAATAATAATAATAATGAATTGTGAGCCCTCACAGGGCAGGGACCTCTATCCTCCTGTACCTGTCTGTGTCTTGAATTGTTTATGATTATTGTACTTGTCCATTTTATGTATACCCCTTTCACATGTAAAGCGCCATGGAATTGATGGCGCTATAATAAATAATAATAATAATTAAAATAACATACATAATCATAGATATATAAATATGTATTAAGTTGTTTCCTCTAAAAATGGGGATTACTTTTATATATATCTTTATATATATATTATTATATATTTTATTTATAGTACTTAAGGATGTATTAATTGATTAAACTTTTCTATTAGAGATAGAAAAAAATAATCTATTTACCCATCTAGCTATCTAGTAATAGATTATTGTAAAGCTTAACTTTAAGAGCCTTTCATTTTTAAGAAAACTGTTAAAAAGTTTATTTCACGGAGATTTACGTTTTGAGAAATTATGGCATGTGTGGTCCGACGGGCGACTTTGCGCCCCTGTGTGATAGACTTGTAAAATTGCATGCATCTGCTCGTTGTAAACAGTTGAAGCATGCGGTGGGCTTCTGATGTCGTTTTCAATGTATAACGTAAAAAGAAATCATGTTTTCTAAAATTAAAATTTAAAATTAAATGCTTTTAGATTTAAAAAAATCCATAGTAAAATCTGCATGAAAAAAAAAAGTTTGTTCTTTAGATCATATGTAAATTCTTTTTATGCCAAAAAGATAAAGCATTTTAGGAGTGATACATTTATTGGCTAACCAGAATAAATTGATTTAGAAAACTTTTTTATTTTTTTACATAAAAGTATTTACTTAGATTATATATATTTTATTTATTGTAAACTAGTTTAAAAATGTGATTTGAAAGAAGACATGTATATAGGGTAAGTGAACACCAGAGGGCGCCAGAATACTCAATCTTAAACCCTCCCTCTGATGTCACAAGTACAATCCCCTGCAATTTACATGCGTAATCTCATTGGTTAAGGCTGCACTGACACGTCACATCATACGTCATCGAGCTGAAAACCAATCGCTGGCTTGTACTGATTTGATTAGTTCGCAGCAAGGTTGTCAATCAAACTAAATTTGCATACTAAGGCTCAGCAGTGCTTGAGCTGTCAGTGTTCGTCTAACCACGGAGCAGGCAATGTGCAGCCATAGAAAGTATAGGAAACCTATTGCAGTAGACTATATAGACACATAGCATATCAGTCTAAAGAATGGACGTAACATGCACAGAGTGATCCATCCCTCTACTTCAGACGAGCTGTTTATACACTACACTCATACTCATGTGCTAACACAAGTTAACAGTATTTTGTTTTCTTTCTTTTCTTTTTTGTTGTTTTTTGCCTTTTTTGCTTTTTTTCTTCCTAACATTTAAAATTATAATTTACATTTATTTTGAAATTATACGATTTAAATTAAAATATATTATTCTATTAATTCATTTGAAATAAAAACTTTTTGAGTTACAAACACTTTTTAAAAACATAAATTTCAATAGAAATTAATTTGTATTATAATTTAATTTAAATTTGTAATTTACTATTAAATAGACTTAATCATAAAGAGTTAGGAATATCAGGAGTTAGAAAAAATAATTAGAAAATTAGTAGAAAGGTAAAGACATCCATTAGATTTTCACGCAAATAATAAAAGTAAACTCAGTAATAATAATATAATAATTATACAGTTAATGGAAACAATACTCGTAAAGTGCTATACTTCATGTTAACTTACAAATTAATATAACGTCCTGTGATAACTTATATTACAATTTGTTGCTGTTAATGTTTATAATAATTATTCATATTAATAGGAATTCATTTACTTAATTACTATTACTTAAAGTTTACTTAAAGTTACTAAAAGTTACTTAAGTTAAAATAATTATTTTATTATTTAGTTTAATTTTATTTTGTTTATTTATTATTATTATTATTATTATTAATGTATTGTTTTCTTGCCCGTGACATCACTTATGACAAAATGTTAAGTAATATTATTTATAATAATTATTATTTTTCCTGCTAATAACCAAAACATAATTTATTATACAAAATTATTTATTACGTACATGAAAGGTGCAGCCATTAATTTATTATTAGGAGCATTAATACATTATTACGCTGTCGTGGGACATAAAAGTAAACAGTCGTCTTAACTGATCCAAAGTTTCTTTAACTTTCCATAAAGTTATGAAAAAAACATATCTTAAAGTAGCGTATAAAAGAAACGATGGGGAAATATAAATTGGCCTGTACATTATGTAATGGAGTTTAATCTGCAATGCAAATAAAATCTGTGAACTTCTGTTTTTTCACCTCATAACAAAGTAATATAATATAGATTTAAGTGAGAAATCATAAAGCGAGAATAACCGCAATTTATGGACTTGCAGCCTGTAAACTCTTCCCTTGTGTTATGATTGAATTAATGGGGAACACGCGGGCTGTGTAAAGCTCTTGTATGATGTTATTTGCACAGTTCATCAGCACTTAGCGTTACACGGGCCCCTCTTATACCTGGACCTAGAATGGTAAATAATATAATATATATTTGGTTGCAGCCATTTGTGAGAGACCACAAATTGCACAATTTGGCCTGGACTCAGGCAGGAGATTTATGCTGAGGAAGTGAACATTGTTTCAGCACTTGGGAGTGATCAAAGCTCTTCCTCCCCACACAGCTCTACCCGGCTGGAGTAAGGGTTCTTTATGATCTGGTAGAAGGAAGCCGCGCACAACACCAAGCCTCATATCTTGGTGGAACATATGGCAATTTGTGTGTGTGAGGTGGAGGGACCAGCTACCAGCGCAGGCTTCACACTTCCCCCACAGCTACAGCTGCTCCCGCTCTGCCCACAATATGCTCCTAATGATTGTTTGCCCAGGTTGTTTTTGGCTGCTGGTGACTGTCCTTCCTGTCAGTGGCACAGAGCCCTGTGTCAGCAGTCTACATAGATGCACATGGAGCTCAGCCACAAACACTCTATCCCCCCTTCACATCTGCTGTCAATCAAAGCCGGACGTGTGACATCATCAGAGATCTGACCAATCCGGAGCCTCTATACTCTCCTTGGTGAACTCACATGTTGCTGCGTTCACTGGTTCTGCTTCTAGACACTCCTAATGTCTAATAACATTACAATTTACAAGATGGTGGGGGAACCGGCCAAGAAGAAATAATATTTCATTTATTAATTGCAGGATGTGAGAACTTTGCAAAGGCATGACATGATGAGAGTCCACCAGCAGGTGGCGTAGTGGTACTGAGCATCTACAGGGAACAGTTTACTAATAGCCATAAACTGTTATTGGTGCATGTATTTACTGGCTGTATCCTACATACTGCCAACATAGTCCATGGCAATGTACATTAGTACATAGATAGATAGATCGATAGATAGATAAATAGATAGATACCGTAGATAATACAGTATAGATAGATAGAGGATAGATAGATAGATGATAAATAGATAATAGAGTATAGATAGATAGATAATACAGTATAGATAGATAGAGGATAGATAGATAGATAGATAGATAGATAGATAGATAGATAGATAGATAAATAGATAATAGAGTATAGATAGATAGATAGATAGATAGATAGATAGATAGATAGATAGATAGATAATACAGTATAAATAGATAGAGGATAGATTATAAATAGATAATAGAGGATAGATAGATAGATAGATAGATAGATAGGGAAATAGATTCAGCAACATCTCCCACCTCAGCTGTAGATCTCTGCAGTTCATCCAGAGTGATCATCGGCCTCTTGGCTGCATCTCTGATCAGTTTTTTCCTTCTTTGAGATGAAGGTTTGGATGGACGGCCGGGTCTTGGTAGATTTGCAGTGGTATGATACTCCTTCCATTTCAATATGATCGCTTGCACAGTGCTTCTTGGGATGTTTAAAGTTTTGGAAATCGTTTTGTAACCAAATTCAGCTTTAAACTTCTCCACAACAGTATCACGGACCTGCCTGTTGTGCTCCTTGGTCTTCATGACGCTATCTGCGCTTTAAGCAGAACACTGAGACTATCACAGAGCAGGTGCATTTATACGGAGACTTGATTACACACAGGTGGCTTATATTTATCATCATCAGTCATTTAGGACAACATTGGATCATTCAGATATCCTCAATGAACTTCTGGAGTGAGTTTACTGCACTGAAAGTAAAGGGGCCGAATCAGTAGCATAGCTAGCGGGGGGGCAGAGGGTGCCGCCGCCCCGGGCCCTGTGCTCAGAGGGGGCCCACCCGGAGCTGCAATACCATTAACTATATCGGCGTGCACAGCGCGCCAATATAGTTAACCTCTGCGGCAGTGCGGAGGAGACATGATCTCCCTGCGCTGCTGGGCCGAATAATATTGCACACCCCAATTTTCAGTTATTTTTTTTTTTTAAAAAGTTTAAAATAAGCAATAAATTTCCTTCCACTTCACAATTGTGTCCCACTTGTTGATTCTTCCCCATAACATTAAAATTGTTTTCTTTATGTTTGAAGCGTGAAATGTAGGAAAAGGTTGAAAAATTCAAGGGGGCCGAATACTTTCGCAAGGCACTGTATAACAAAAAAAGAGAAGACTGACAGCACTCCCAATAGTGTACACAGGTGCATATCTGTTCATAATGCATAATACCCAGCAATAGAGGTTGCCGTGACGTGGCTGCTGGGCAGGTATTACAATGGCCATTCTAATATGCTAAACACCTCTAAAAAAATTTTTGTTTGTTTTTATTAGTTTTCCATTACAGTGTGCAACTGGTTTTCTCTTATATTATTGATTATAAACAGATGCATACCTGTGCACACTATTGGAGGTGCTGCCAGTCTTCTCTTTTTTGCTAGATAGATAGATAATAGAGGATAGATAGATAGATAGATAGATAGATAGATAGATGATAGATACTGTAAATAGATTGATGTATATTATATTATACATACTGATAAAAAAAAGTGTCTCCATGCTGAGAATATCAACACATACCATCATCACATCCTCCTGTGAAGTTTCATAATTCCAAAAAATGTCGCCCATGTATGTGAGCGTTTTTATGACCAGCTAGCTGTCCTTACTATAAAGTGAGATGTCTGTCTTTACTTCCGTCCATCCATCTGCTTATCTAATACAAACTGTGCATTCCAGTATGTAATGCGCTATATAAATATATATATATATATATATATATATATACATATCTACAATATATATATATATATATAAATTATGTAGTATCTATATATCACTTCTAGATTTTATTGGCACCCATAAATAAATGTCATGATAATTTAAATGTTTTGCATAAAAAATATTGAGAAAAGTCTTTTTATTAGTTTAAGGGGTTTTCCTACACTTTTATACTTAACATCTATCCTTAGAATAGGTCATCAATATTGAATAGTTGGCTCTCCGCCATCCTGCACCCCCACTGATCAGCTGTTATCACCTCTGATGGTGACCAGGTATGAGCAGAAGACCTCAGCCCTGTACACTGTTTGGTGTCCATTCTTTTCATTAGGAGCTGATCTCCAGTACTCAGCAGCAGAAAATAAACTTTGTACATAACTGCGGCGTTCTACTACAAACATAGCTTACATCCGGCCACCATGAGAGGTGATAACATCTGATCAGTGGGGGGGGGCCAAGTGTCGACCGCCACCAATCCTCTATTGATGATGACCTATCCTACTCGTAGGTCATCAATATTAAAGTACCGGAAACCTTTTTAAGTACAGTACTGTATCAATTTACACTGGTGAGCTATAAAAATATTAGTGTGATCTGAGCTGAAGTAACAAATCTGATGAATATATGTAAGAGGAGAGCTGATGGCTCAGATCCGGTCCTCTAGTGAATGACCATAACATTGATTGTGCCTCGAATGAAGCGTAACATCCAGCAGATACTTACACCATGTACTTGACCTTCTCTTTACCAATTAATACCCTTTCTCAGGGCACAAGTATATAAGATTCCAGATTAATGTCAATCTGGAAGACAGCAACTGACCATACAATATCATCTATATACAGCAATGATCTCTGAAAACCCAGATGTAATCAGATCACAGTCATATAGTAACCAAGATAATCAATATGTGGCTTTTTGGTATTGAGGGGGTTAAACCTGAACCCACTCTTAATATTTATTTTTTTTTCTAATATACCCTGTAGTTAGTGGCTACTATAAATCTTTGGCAGCCAGGAAGTAAGTCTTGTAAATGCGTAGGACACGCGGATCATGCACTTCCTCGCTGTAAGTGTATCTAGTAAACCTAACACCGATGTGCGCGCAGTAACGTTACACTGTGTGAAGCCGAAGCCTTGGACATTATACAGGGCAGATTATCAGATCCTCCATCCCCGGAGTGTCCCGTCATCCTCTGATTCTAGGGATAATTGTGACATAACGCGCCGGACATTACACTGGCAATATGACCCCGGATTATCCCGCTAGCTGCTCTGCTCATAAAGGTGACTTATACTATTAGACATGCTAGACAGAATTAGAGGAAATGCTGGCCCAGATATGAAGACATGGCTATTTGTAGACTGTTTTCTAGGAAATAGCAGGTATCAATGTGTTTTATTAGATATTTAATCCAGTGAGCAAACAAGTCAATCATGTGCAACACTGCAAGAATCGGGGGACATTACCCAATACTGACTGCTACGGTAAGTACAGGAATAGTAAGGTATATTAATGTATTAGAATACAATCTACATCTCCCCCATTGTTCTTTGCATTACAGAAGTCAAACTAATTTAGGGCCCATTTACACTGGTAAATAAATAATCGTCCGGTCTAAACAGGCCGGCAATCACCTAATAAGCGAGCAAAAAGCTGGTCCGTCATTGAGAGAAGTTATTTTTATGCAAGCTGAAAAAAAAATCATTGTTCTCGGCAGCACATCTACTACCTCGAAAGCAGGTGGGATTGTGCATTATGCTGAGCAGAGGGCCCAAATATTGTTCTTGCACACAGTCCCACTTCTGTCTATGTCCACTCTTGATTTTCCATGTTTGTATTAATGACCACCGCTTGCATGTACGGCAGCTGATCAGCCACGGTCGACCTGTCTAAATGATCACTTAGAAACCAGACAAGTAAAACAGTGATTCTTCTTCTTGCTTACTTATTTTACTCACTTATATAGCGCTATTAATTCTACAGCACTTTACAGACGTGGTCATCACTGTCCCCATTGGGGCTCACAGTCTACACTCCCTATCAGTATGTCTTTGGAGTGTGGTAGGAAACCCACGCAAACATGGAACATACAAACACCTTGTGGATGTCGTAAGTGGGATTTGAACGCAGGAGCACAACGCTGCTAGGCTGGCTAACCTCTGAGCCACTGTGCCACCCATTGTTCCAAAACTCTTTGGATTATTGCAAAGGGCAATGCAGTAAGTTGTTCTTGTTTGCTCCAATGCAGATTCCCAATATTAGTCCTCGATAAGGCCTCATTCTCATTTGGCCAAGTATTTTTTCCCTCTGAAAAGTGAAACACCAGACTTAAATAGATGTCACCACTGATTCCATAGTTGTTAACATCATGTCTCCCAGCATCCGGTACATTAGTTGTTGCATCAGATTGATCTCGATTTGCATGAAGTATATAGTGTTCAGTTTTGTCATCAGTATATCATATAGAGAATAAGGAACCTACATTATATGTATATGACTACAAGGGAGTCATATACACCTTACACCTTCACACTGAGCCCTATGTATGGACTATATATGGCAACTCAGAGTCCTTCCAAGTCTGGTCATCCCACTATATAGGAACAGTTACATAACATATGGCATGTGATGGGGTCCATAAGAAACAACCTCCATATGGCTGTATATAAATTGTAGGTACAATGAGGTACAAGGAGGTTCTGTATACAGCAGATCCATACATGGAGGCAGGAGAGGAATCCAGCAATGTCATCCAACTCCATAAAAGTATGATTTTTATTTAATCCATTAAAAACCAGGTTGTAAAATGAAGCAAAATTAAACAGAGGACACATTTTGGAAGTATGTCCTTATGAATAAGGACATAGTTCCGAAACACGTCCTCTGTCTAGTTTTGCTTCATTTTACAATCCGCTTTTTGATGGATTAAATAAAAATCATACTTTTATGGAATTGGATGACGTTGCTGGATTCCTCTCCTGCCTCCTTAGCATTGTGGTCTTCTACATACTAATCCTTGCACCATCCAGCTATATGGACTTCTGAGGAACATGGTGAACAGGATATAAAATGTTTTGTTTTTCTTTTCCAATGCAGCAGATCCACTCATGTATACATAATACTGATGTATGCAGAGGTCCTACTGGCAGTTTTTATCACATTTTACAGTGGTGCAGGTAATAAAGCTCTTGATAAAATACGGATGGTGCCACCACTTGAGCTAAGATTACAGTAGAAGTATGGAAGAAAAGGTAAAGTCTGGCTCAACCACCTGACGATGGGAGCTCTAGAGTAATAACTGACTATAACAGTAGAGCATGGACAATCTCATCTTCATATCTGTAGACAAGAGATACAAATACATGAACTGACAAGCAGAGAAGCAGCAGGCGATCAGCAGAGGAGGTGTGATCTGAGAAATGCTCTGGTTTCCCCGCTGGCACTAGGAGGGAATGCTGAGAATGAAGAGCCTGCACTTAGCACAACCAAGATACTTTTTTCTCCTACTTTTACGATGGCGAGCCTTCGTCTAAACAAGTCATCCTGCATGACTTCCAGTAAATAGTCGCAGTATCTGTCACGGCTTGATTATAACAGAGCCGAGTGCCGGGCAGAGATATTCCGGGAAGAGTCCAAGTTCACAGTGTTGGGGACACATTCAGACATACTCGAGTCTCGTCACGCTCTTACTACAATACGGTTCCCTGTAAAAATCAATAATACATTACACATTACAGGCTTATCCAAAATTATACGTCTTATGCCTTACCTATGTGTTGTCTATTGTTCTCTGCTATCAGCCATTTTAGGGTGCATTGAAGCTCATCATAGTAACATAGTTTTTAAGGCTGAAGGAAGACATTATGTCCATCTAGTTCAGCCTATTTTAGTGCTGCTGTTCTGCAGTGTTGAACCAGGGGAAGGCAAAAACCCACAGAGTAGAAGCCAATTTTCTTCATAGGGAAAAAATTATTTCCCGACTCCTAATCTGGGTCAACTATCTACCTGTAATATTATGCTATTCATAACCTTCTATACTGTTCTATCAAGAAAAGCATCCATTCCTCGAGTGTTGTTCCGAAAGAATGAAGAGGAAGTCAACAAAAATACTCGATTACTACGTCTTATCTTATTATTTCCTTATATCCAGAAACATTTACCAGTGCTGTTATGCTAATTAAGTTTGCTTTCCTTATGTTTATTTTGCATATTAGAGAGAATTAAACTCATAACGCACCTATGTTATTAAGCATGCAATGTTTTCATTTGTGTTGTACTTTTTTTTTTTATAAAAGTTGTGTATTAGATAAAGAAATCAAAGAAAATAATAAAATCACCCATTTAGGATACGTCTACACAGACTCATTTTCTGTCCAAGTGCCATCCGTGTGATAAACCGACTTCACACGTCATTTAATTAGACTTTTCACATAACGGCTTCTTCAAATGAACTAAATGTTTGGGTTAAAAAAAATCCCAGCATCCCCTGATATCTTCTGTATTACAGATGAGACGCACCCATTAAAATCCACAAGACAAAAAGACGCATCCAGCACGAATCATCCGAATAGTGTTATGGATTTTAGAGTACAATGCAAAATATAAATTATAATGAAAAAATGACAGTGACAGACTGATAGAGGGGGAGAGGACCCTCGCAGGCTTGCAGTCTACAGCGTAATGGCTCTTTTATATATACAGCATATATGTTTCAAAGCCAATATAAAATCTCAAATGATTTCATTATTGATATGCATTTGGCTTTGAACTCTTTATAATCAAAGGGAAGGAGAGGCAGTGTCATGGTGGTGCTTATACCAGGGCCTCGACTTGGGTCTCATTATAAATGAAGTAGAGAAAAAATACAGCATTCCAAATGTATGTAACGGGTAAAAAAACCTCCTTGTGAATAGTGACAACTCCTCTCTTTCTAGAAATAATTACAAATGTGTAGGTGATGTATGTGGCCATGTGTGATGTGTGTGTGTGTGTGTGTGTGTGTGTGTGTGTGTGTGTGTGTGTGTGTGTGATGTGTATATGAAATATGAGTGTGTGATGTGTGTGTGATGTGTGTGTGTGTTTGTGTGTGAGTGTGTGTCTGACGTGTGTGTGTGTGATATATGTGTGATGTGTATATGATGTATGAGTGTGTGATGTGTGTGTGTGTGTGTGTGTGATGTGTGTGTGTGTGTGATGTGTATATGATGTATGAGTCTGTGATGTGTGTGTGTGTGTATGTGTGTGTCTGACGTGTGTGTGTGTGATGTGTGTGTGTGTGTATGTGTGTGTGTGTGTGTGTATGTGTGTGTGTGTTTGTGTGTGTATGTGTATGTGTGTGCGTGTGTGATATATGTGTGATGTGTATATGATGTATGAGTGTGTGATGTGTGAGGTGTGTGTCTGATGTATGTCTGTGGTATGTGTGTGTATGTGGTGTGTATGCATGTGTGATGTATGTGCGTGTGTAATGTGTGTGCATGTGTTATGTATGTGCGTATGTAATGTGTGATATGTGTGCGTGTGTGATGTGTGTGCATGTTGGATGTATATGCGTGTGGGATCTATGTGTGATGTGTGTGCATGTGTGATGTATGTGCCTGTGTAATGCGTGTGCATGTTGGATGTATATGCGTGTGTGATGTATGTGTATTGTGTGTGCGTGTGTGATGTATGTGCGTGTGTGATGTGTGTGCATGTGGGATGTATATGCATTAGGATCTATGTGTTATGTATGTGCATGTGTTATGTGTGTGATGTGTACGCGCGTGTGATGTGTGTGCGTTTGTGATGTGTATGCATGTGGGATGTATATGCGTGAGTGATCTATGTGTGATGATGTGTGCATGTGTGATGTGTGTACATGTGTGATGTGTGTGCATGTGGGATGTATATATGTGTGTGATCTATGTATGTATGTACATATGTGATCTATGTATATGTGTGTGATGTACAGTCAGGGCCAGAAATATTTGGACAGTGACACAAGTTTTGTTATTTTAGCTGTTGACAAAAACATGTTCAGAAATACAATTATATATATAATATGGGCTGAAAGTGCACACTCCCAGCTGCAATATGAGAGTTTTCACATCCAAATCGGAGAAAGGGTTTAGGAATCATAGCTCTGTAATGCATAGCCTCCTCTTTTTCAAGGGACCAAAAGTAATTGGACAAGGGACTCTAAGGGCTGCAATTAACTCTGAAGGCGTCTCCCTCGTTAACCTGTAATTAATGAAGTAGTTAAAAGGTCTGGGGTTGGTTACAGGTGTGTGGTTTTGCATTTGGAAGCTGTTGCTGTGACCAGGCAACATGCGGTCTAAGGAACTCTCAATTGAGGTGAAGCAGAACATCCTGAGGCTGAAAAAAAAGAAAAAATCCATCAGAGAGATAGCAGACATGCTTGGAGTAGCAAAATCAACAGTCGGGTACATTCTGAGAAAAAAGGAATTGACTGGTGAGCTTGGGAACTCAAAAAGGCCTGGGCGTCCACGGATGACAACAGTGGTGGATGATCGCCGCATACTTTCTTTGGTGAAGAAGAACCAGTTCACAACATCAACTGAAGTCCAGAACACTCTCAGTGAAGTAGGTGTATCTGTCTCTAAGTCAACAGTAAAGAGAAGACTCCATGAAAGTAAATACAAAGGGTTCACATCTAGATGCAAACCATTCATCAATTCCAAAAATAGACAGGCCAGAGTTAAATTTGCTGAAAAACACCTCATGAAGTCAGCTCAGTTCTGGAAAAGTATTCTATGGACAGATGAGACAAAGATCAACCTGTACCAGAATGATGGGAAGAAAAAAGTTTGGAGAAGAAAGGGAACGGCACATGATCCAAGGCACACCACATCCTCTGTAAAACATGGTGAAGGCAACGTGATGGCATGGGCATGCATGGCTTTCAATGGCACTGGGTCACTTGTGTTTATTGATGATATAACAGCAGACAAGAGTAGCCGGATGAATTCTGAAGTGTACCGGGATATACTTTCAGCCCAGATTCAGCCAAATGCCGCAAAGTTGATTGGACGGCGCTTCATAGTACAGATGGACAATGACCCCAAGCATACAGCCAAAGCTACCCAGGAGTTCATGAGTGCAAAAAAGTGGAACATTCTGCAATGGCCAAGTCAATCACCAGATCTTAACCCAATTGAGCATGCATTTCACTTGCTCAAATCCAGACTTAAGACGGAAAGACCCACAAACAAGCAAGACCTGAAGGCTGCGGCTGTAAAGGCCTGGCAAAGCATTAAGAAGGAGGAAACCCAGCGTTTGGTGATGTCCATGGGTTCCAGACTTAAGGTAGTGATTGCCTCCAAAGGATTCGCAACAAAATATTGAAAATAAAAATATTTTGTTTGGGTTTGGTTTATTTGTCCAATTACTTTTGACCTCCTAAAATGTGGAGTGTTTGTAAAGAAATGTGTACAATTCCTACAATTTCTATCAGATATTTTTGTTCAAACCTTCAAATTAAACGTTACAATCTGCCCTTGAATTCTGTTGTAGAGGTTTCATTTCAAATCCAATGTGGTGGCATGCAGAGCCCAACTCGCGAAAATTGTGTCACTGTCCAAATATTTCTGGACCTAACTGTATGTGTGTGTGTGATGTATGTGCATGTGTGATATATGTGCATGCGTGATGTGTGTGCGTGTGTGATCTGTGTGTGATGTGTGTGCATGTGTGGTGTGTGTGATGTGATGTATTTTTGTGACATGCATGTATGTGATGTTTGTGTGATGGTTGTGTGTGCGATATGTGTGTGCATGTGTGATGTATGTGCTTGTGTGATGTGTGTGTAATGTGTGTGTGTGTGTATATATATATATATAGATATATATAGATATATATATATATATATAATAACAAAGAAAAATAACAGTACAGACCTAATGTTGTGAGTACAATACCTAAAACAGCAGCCAGCCAAAACCCCTCTTGATGTATAAAAACCAATAGATGTGAAGCAGCGCTCCAATAAAAATCAAAGGAAAAACTTTATTCATGTGCTTGAGAGGCTTCAAATGAGGAGGTGAAACATTGCACACATCTGCAGGAATAAAGTCCACTGTTTTCACTGATTTCCATTGACTCCTCTTTTTCTCTATTTGCCATGAATTGGGGAGACGAGCGCAGCTTTCATTCAGTGATGGTCATATTTTCTATTAGGGCTCGTTCATGTGATTGGATGAATCGGACGAGTGCAATCCAATAAAAAAAGGTATCAC